>NW_020194628.1:0-1200000 GCF_002865645.1 Hyaloscypha bicolor E | reverse complement strand
TATTTATTTACTAGTAAGATAAAATTATTATATACTAGTTAATAGACTATAAGTTTTAGTAGCTAGTAATAATAAAAATAATATATATAAATTATAGATTAAATTTATAACTAATAAATAATATCTAGGAATTTGCATACCCGGCCCTAAAAAGATTATTATTATACTATCTTAAAAAGTAAATTTATTAGGGATATTTAAGATAGAATATTTATTATTAGTTATTTTATAAAGATATTATAATAAAGTAATATAAAAATAAGGCGGGTTACCTATATTTATAGGATAGAATAAATATAGTATAGAAACTAAGAACTATATAGAAACCAAATAGTATATAGAAACCAAGTAGTATATAAAAACCAAATAATATATAAAAATAAAAATATATAAGAGTTATTTCGATTTTTAGATAGTTTTTATTAAAATGAACCCCTTAATATTTAGCCTTTTAAATAACCTTTAGCTAGAGTAATTTGGCTTTTAATATAGATTTTTAGTTTACTTAAAGTTATATTAGGCTGAATTCGTATACTTTAAACTAAAATACTCCGAATTATATTATTATAATTCGGACTACTTTAGCTTAAAGTATAAATAAGATATATATATAATCTTATAGTATATTAAAGTATTTTACTTTAAATATAACTATTTTAAGATATATTATTTTAAACTAATATAGTTATAATTATAATACTTTAAATCTAAAAATAAAATTTCGAAAAGCTTATTTTATTAAGTAATTTATTATACTATAATTTTGGTATAATTCTAGGGTTACTCGTCCTATACTTAAGGGGCCAAATTAGGTCCCAAGGCGCTAGTATATCTATTTGAGAATAGAGTAAGATTCGGCTCTTTAATACTAGCTTATTTATTATAATAGTGCTTAAGAAGTACCGGTATTAAAAAGAGAGTAGAAATTAGCTCCCTAATATTAGCATATCCGTTTTACTAGCGCTTAATAAACGCTAGTATTAGGAAAAGAGTAAAATTTGGCTATTTAATACTAGCGTATATTTAGTAGATATTAGGAAGTACTAGTAGAACGGAATTTTTAATTTTAGGCCAAAATATTTTTAATATTAATAATCTGGCTAAAAAGGTTAGAATATTATTAATTTTATATTTTAGGCTAAAATATTTTAAATATTTAATAATCTAATAAAAAAAAATTAAAATATTAACTTAAATCTATTTTATTAAAAATATTTTTAGTATTAATAATCTGACCTAAAAGGTCGGAATATTGACTTAATTTTATTTTAATAGAAGAAAAATCTTTAGAGAAATTTTCTAAGTAAATAATTATATCCGGAAGGAAAAGGCTACTAGAAGAAAAATTCAAGAAGGTAAGTATATATAGAAGAAAGTTTATAGAAGCATATAGGGGCTAGAAGAAGGATAATTCAGGAAGCTATAAAATTCAAGAACTAAGAGTATTCTAGAAGTAGAAGAATTCTTGAAACTTTTTTCTAGAATCCAATTTCTTCTAGAATCTTTCTTCTAGAATACTAATATTTCTAGACATAACTAGATTAATTAATTAATTAATTAATTAGTTTATAGGCTATCCCAGCTGCCCTTATAGCGGCTATATAGTATATAACTATAAATACAAGTATTCCTATTTTCTTGCTTTTAGAAAATAAGCCATTCCTATATAGAATTACTTTCTTCTTCTACTTATTATAGTTATACCTATACTAATAGCCTTTATAGTTATTCTCTGTCTCTAAACTAGTCAGGCCTTTCCTGGCCCTCCTCTACTTCTATATATTAGCTTCTAGCAAACTATATCTAGAAGTAATTTCTCCCAAAATTCTAAAGCTCTTATAAGAATTCTCCTATAATATCCACGGACTTAGGAGCATTCTCTTAAGATCTATAAGAATCTAGGAGAATTCTCCTATAATATCTATAGTCCTAAGATTATTCTCTTAAGATCTATAGGGTCCTATAAGTTATAATATCCGAAGATATTTATTTTAAAAGTAATATTATAAAAGCTATAAAAGATACATATTATAGTTTTATAAGTTTAATAATAAACGTGGTATATATTAATAAAGAAATCGCTTAGAGAGCAGAAATCTAGCCCGAGTAAAAATATATACTAATATATACGTAATTTGGAGATTAAATCTTTATAATATAAGAGCTTTTTACTAATAATATTATTTAAAAGTTATAAGAAAAGGTTTATAAAGTTATATATATATTATAATTAAATAAAAAAACGTAAATATAATTATATTAATAAGATTTTAGGCTTTTTTTTAATTATTTATATTATTTAAATATTAACTAAAACAAAATATATAAAAGTAAAAGTAATTATTATTATTTTTAAATATATGTCTTTTTACTCTAAGGTAAAAACATAAAAGTAAATATTAATTAAAAGCTAATAAAGGGTTTATAATTCCAGAAATCGTAAAACCTTTATCTAATCTTATAAAAAAACAAAAACTAAACAAAATTATATATTATAAAAATAAGTAGTACTATAAAAAGACTTATAGATTATAGTTTATTTTTAGATTTAAAAGGGGTCCAAATTTAGCTTTTTATTCAAACTCAAAAAGGTTAATTCGGGCCTTTTACTATCTAATTAAACCCTTTTTTTGGCTAAGACTTTAAGATAATTAAAGGTTTAAATATAACTTTTTATTACCTTAAGTTAAAGGGGATTAATTTAGGCCCTTTATTATATAATTAAACCATAAATATAAAATCGGCTCTAATACCTTTATAGGTAACCGATATAAAAGTCCTTAAAAATAATAACTAGAATAAAGGGTTTTTAATAAAATATAACTTAAAATAATAAATAATTTTTAATTATATTAGGCTTAATATTAAAAGTATATTAAAATTAACTTAAATAAATTACTTTTTGGTATTAATAGATAATATAAATATTAAATATAATAATAAAGGGAAAAGAAAAAAAAGAAAGAATAAGAAAATAAAAAAATAAAAAAACTTTAATTAAAAAGACTTATAAATTAAAGAATCTTAATAGTATTAATATAACTTTAATTATTTATAAATATAATTAATATACTATATATAAATTTAGGGACTATATATTATAATTACTATTTATAATAAAGATAATAAGTAAAAGTAATTACTTACTTAAAATATATAATTAGTATTAATATTTATATAATAAACTATTTATTTTCTCTTAAAGAATATATTACTAAAAAATATTAAAAAGCGTTTTTTTAAATATATAAAAAAGAAAAAATTGCTTTAGTAAAATAAGGGGAAAAGAATAATAAATAGTAAGTAAACTATTTATAATTAAATAAATAACTAGCATTTTTATAAAAGAGAAATAAGACTATAGCTATAAATATTAGGAAATGAAATTGCGCCGAATTCTCTTTAAGCTCTTTTTCTAAATAATTAAAACTAGACTATTTTAAAATTCCTTTATAATATATAGAGGAAATCGAATATAACTTTCAAATTCGTCCTATTTAAGAATAAATATCCCTTGCAAATCGGAATTTTTAAAAAACTTGTAATTAATTTTATAACCTTTTTTATTCTAGCTAGTTACTTAGTAGGCTTTATTATATTTATATTAGTATTCGAGTTAATATAATATAAAAAAGATTTTTAATAGTAGTCTTACCTTATTATAATATTAAAAAGATAAGCATTTATTATATTATTATAGAAATATTACTTTTTTATTATATTTATAACATATTTTAATACTATTAAGTTTTATTAAAAACTATTAGACCTAGTTATTTAATACTAATAACTTGTCTAGTAATAGTAGAAAGACCTATATAATATCCCGTTTAATTAACAAATATAAATTAAACTATAAATTAGTAATTTTATAATACCTTAATTATCTAAAGATCCTTATAGCAAATACTAAGCTTATAGAACTTAAATATATAATGCTCTATATAAAGAATAGTAACCATATACCTCTTTTAAATTTATTTTAGTACTAATTCATTATCTTGGCTATTAATATAAAAATATAGCGGAATTATTATACTATTAATATTCTTAATCTCTATTTATAGACAAAATAACAAAATAAAATTTATAATCTTACTAAAAAAGCATTAATAGTATTACGGTCGGTATATACCTGTATTATTTCTTTTATAAAACTCCAGGTTAACGTTATTTTTGTCTAAAAGATTAATAAATCCGGGAAATATTATATGACTTCGCAAATTCGCTAGCTATTCTAGGGCTTTTAGCTTCTCTTTTCTCTAAAGCCAGTCTTTAAAATTACTTAATTTAAGTTTTTAAAGGGCTTTATTTACTTTTATCTTTTACTTTATTAAAACTCTAAATAGCTTATATCTCGAAAGGTTTTATATTAGAGCTCTATATTTAATAGCTTATATACTATTACTATTAAAGGTTATTTTCTAAATAAACGCTACTTTCTCTATAAAAACGCGTCCTTTTACCAAATTACTATTAGTAATAATGAGCTAAGCGGTATTAATAAAAGTCTATATAAAATTAATGTCCTTTTATTTTTATTTATTATAAAGACATATCTATTAATTAAAATAGCAGAGGGTTTAAAGTAAAAATATTAAAATCCTTTTTATATTAAGTTAGTTAATAATATTATTTAAGTAGTAAATCTCCTTTAATCTCCTATTACTTTCCTAGCTTTACTCTAATAGTAAGAAGTAAAGATAATACAAATATATAAAGTCGAATTTTTTCTAAAAAGCCTTTTACCGGGCTTAGTAGTTTTTAAGAGGGCTTAGGTAAATTATTATAATCTTTTTGTTTTTATTAATGTTTTTTAAAATATATATTATATATTAATTTATCTTTTTGTTCTAGTTTTTCTATATATTATTATTATAAACGTAGTTAATATAATATGTTTTTAGGAAAATTATTTCTTTATCTTTAATAGTTTTAGTAAAAAGAAAGTTTATTTGAAAAATCCCGAGATATTACTTAATAATATTTTTATATAAATAAATATTATATATAAATAGAAAGTCTTACTACTAATTTTTGCTAAAAGCTTTAACTTACTAATAAATAAATATTTAAAGCCATTTATTACTAACTGATTTACTAATTATAATAATGGCCTTTTTAAAGAGAATTCGCGTGTTTTTAGAGATTTTTTTTTTTATAATAAGACTTTTCTCTTTCTCTAGTAAATCCTATAAGGTATATATAAAATTAACTATTATGCTTTATATCTTTACGTTTTCTGCTCTCTTCAAATTTCTATTATTCTTATTTATAATAAAAATTACCGCAGTAAATTTAAATAAAAGTTTTATTTTATTTTATTTATAATTAATTATAATTTTACTAAATATAATTTAAGGCAATAAGCCAAGTAATCCGAATACTTTATTATAAAAAAGAGTATATTATATAGATCCTACTAAGTAATATAAGTTGTCTATTATTATATCCTTTAGCCTATTTTTCTTATTAGATAAGACCCCCGACTTCTGCCATTACTTAATAGAGTTTAGTAATTATAGATAAGGTGAAATCCTAGTCCCCCTATAAGAATCTAAGATATTACTATCGAAAATTTTATTATAAAAAATATTTATAAATATTAAAACTACTTTAAAAGGCATGTTTAAATTGCCTTAGTTAAGGATTAAACGGATCGGGCAAATGGCTAATTCTTGAATTATCTATAGATAAGTTTAGTACGGATTTCTATAAAAGTAAAAGAGTATTATAGTAATAAGATTACGAAAATATAAGGGTCTAAATTTATTCTCGTTATTTAAGTTAGCCTACTACTTATTATTAAAATACAAAACATCCCTTAATAAGGGTAAGCCCTCTAGCTTATTATAGTTATAATTAGATTTTTATGTCTTTATATTAATTCCCAAAGCTGTTTTTAATATTTGCCTATTATAGACCTCTAAAATTATATTATAAAGGCAAAGGTTATTAAACGAAATCTTAACCTAGAAGTTTAGGCCTATATTATTTATTTTATTATCTTTAAGCTATACTATTACTATTAATAATTAGCTTAAGATATTTTTTATCCTTAGGATCTAAGTATTATATTTATTAATATTGTTTTAATTAATATAAATGGTATTAATCTAGACCTTATCTATAATAAAAGACTAAAGGTAGTTTAAAGTAGTAGCTAGGTTCTTTTTAATAGTAATGAGTATCCTATTAATAATAATTGTTTTTGTATTTTCTAAGCTTTTCTATATATAACTAATTACTTTATAGTTGCCTTATATAAACCTAATAATAGTATGAAATATATTTAAGGATATTAACTCTAGTTTAAAATTAAACTATTTATATTAAATGTTATTAACTTAACTTCTACTTTATTTTATAGGGCATTTAGTACGAAATATTATATATTTTAGCTTAAAGTTATTTAAAGATATATATTTTAGTATTAGGTATAAGGAATTAAGACATAAACCTAAAATGCAATCTAGGTAACTACTTAAGTTATTAGGTATTAAGAGAGGCTTAAAGAATAAAACTCGAATTTTATTATAAAAAGTATTAAGAGGCTTATATTAAATATGTTATAAGAGAAAGCTTGAGGCTAAATCCATATTTAATTATTAATATTAATAAGAGTTTGAAATAACTTAATAGAAGTAAAAATTTCAAATACTATTGAAATAAATTAGTAATTAAGATTAGTAAAGACTATATCGACTCATTTAATAGAAATAAGTAGTACTAATGCCTTGTATACCTGTTATATAATACTATTACTAGAGAATTAGCTATACTCATATATTAATACCTAATAGGATATACTATATCCTATTTAATACAAAACGACAAATAGAGCTAGTAGGGCCAATTACGAAGTCCTTTTATAGGTGTCCCTATTATATATTCCTAGTATTATTTTTGGTAAGGATATATTATAGCTCTATTTATCTTAAGAGTAAAGCTATTCTCGCCGCTTAACTTATCCTATATAGATCTAAATTAGTATTTTACTAAGTTTTGGATAGGGCTATTATATATAAAAAGAATATATATATTAAGAAAATATATATATGCTTTTCATAGCTTTTATAATCTTCCTAGTTCTAGAATTCATAGCTTAGATTATTTGCCCTAGCTAATAGCGGTGTCTACTAGCTAGGTTAATTATAGTATAAGATTCAAAGTATATAAGAAGTTCATATATAGTAAGAGGAAGGTTTTTGGTTCAGGAAAATAGGGGAGTAATATAGTAGTAATTAATTATAGCTAGAATAAAAGTCTAGAGATTACTAATCTAAAGTAAAAGGTTTTAGCCTTCTATATCTAAAATTAGATTAGTAGCAAATACTTTTACTTTATTTTATAGCAATAATAGTAAGTATATATACTAATAAGCTAAGGCTTTAGAGCTTCCCATAAGGAGGCAAGTTAATAGATTAATGTACTATAATTATAATACTTATAGTTCTCTAATAATTATTACTACTTACTCCTTAAAGGCAGATATTAAATAATTAAAATACCTATTTTTAGCTTAAAGTCAATATACCGGCCATGTTTAAAGAATATATTTTATCTTTTACGGTTTATAATTTATTATCTTATAACCTTTATAGTTATATGAATTAATATTTTTTTTTATAGGATATTTATTTTTTGCTCTTTTAAGTTTATTATTAGGCCCGATAAGGTTATAATTATAGTTTACGAGGTAATATTCACAAAGTAATTCCTTATATTAATTATATTTATATAGGAAAAAATAGCAAAAAGTATAACTAGCGAATTTAAGTAAATAGACATAAATAAAAAAATATTTATATGGTTTATTTAGTTTGCTTATATAGGAGATTATTCGATCTCGAAGAGCTTTACAGTTTAAGTAATTATAGAGGCAAAATTATTATTGCAAGAGCCTCGAGTACTTAATAAATAGAGATCCTCCGTAGCCTGTCCCGTATCCCGTATCTCCGTACTAAAGCCCGAGAATAAATGGCTATTTAAAGTTTAATTAAAGAAAAGGAAAAAATCCAAAAATAGCCTACTTAACTTATATAGGTCTAGTCTAGAGCCATTAATATCTATATCCAAAATATTTAATTCTCTTAAATATTTTTTTATTAAATCTTAATTTAACCTTTATATTTACAAGTTCTTAATAAATAATAATTTAATTAAAAATAATAGTAAAGTTCTTCTTACTTATGTTTCCCTATATGTTTTAATAGAAAAATAGAAAGTTAATAATCTGAAAATATTAGTTCTATTTAAGTTATATTAAATACTAAATACGCTTTGCCTTAATATATTTAAGGTTCAAAAAATTATTAATCTTATATAATATATGTATTTGGATAGTTTAATTCCAGATTTAAAAACTAATATTAATAGATTAAAAAAGTTAATTTCTTTTTACCTAGCTACTAATATTAAGATAATCTCGGAGTATATCTTGTTTATGGCATTAATTAAAGGTAGGGGCGCCTTTATACGGGATCTTTTAAAGCGCGTAAGATTATTACCTAAGGAGCCTGCTAGAGAGATAATAAGGCTAGATAGTTAATAGTACTAGAGAGATAATAATACTAAAGCTATTCCAAAAGTTCTTATTTCTGTGTGAGTCCGTATGTCGTATTAGTAGCTGAGGAGATCAAGTAATTAAAATAGCTAATTAAGATTACTCTTTAAATATTTTGTAATTCTATCTTTAAAATAGAAGTCTCGTCCTATTTCAGCTATGGCCGTTATTAAACCATAACCCTAGTATTAAATATATAAGCTTCTAACTATCTGCGAATCTTTACTTTTAATTTCAGAATTATGCTTTTGTAGTTAGTTCTGCCCTAGAAAATAGTAAGAAGATTTAGTTATCTTTAGTCTATAACTATTTAATATTATAGTATTAGTACTTTTCTAAAAATGGCAAAAAGATTTAGTTATCTTTAGTCTATAACTATTAATATTAGCTATAATATCGTATTAGTGAGATTTCGCTCTTCTCTCCCGTAGTTAAATACTAACCGAAATTAAGGAGGTGGACTCGAAGGCAAAACTCTGTAGATTCAATATAATATATTAAGAAGAGGTAAAATATATACAGGTTATAGAAATATTCTTTATTGGATTATTAGAGGCCACTATAAAGGGAGCTCAAGAACTATTATATTAAATAGCTTATAATACCTTGGAAGGAATATTTAAAGTCTCTTTAAAGTATGAAAAAGGTATAATCTAAATAGTGCTTGACTAAAAGTATAATAGATAATTTTCGGAGAAGGAAAATCACCTTTATAGAAAAGGCAAATAAGCTAAAGAGCAAGTTTGGCTATAATATTTACGTTTTGGAACGGAGAAACGGAAAACTCTTTAATTACATATTTAAAAAATTAGTTAAAGATAGACTTTCCTGGCTACTTAGCTTAATAGAAGTTGTAAGTAGCGTTCTTTTAATCCAAGGCCTATAATCTAAAAAAAAGTTTAAGATCAGAGTTATTTTAGGCTAAAGAGATATATACCGGCTAGCTTCTTAAAACGAGGCACCAAATCTCTACTTTGTGAAGGCCGGAGGGGACGAGATAATCCAAAAGTGAGAATTGAGGACTTCCGGACTAGAGACATAACGGGTACTGGGGGATAGATTGGCTTTTTAGGTTTGAGGACTTGATGCTCATTAGAGAAGATAGAAAATTATTTGGTTTGCGCTATAGATACCTTAGGTAATTTATTTCTTATATTTTCTTTTAAATTAGATTCCGCATCTAATTTTTGACAAATTGCCTTCGCGTCATCGCCCTTACGCCTGATTTACAGAGTGTCTCCTATTATAGCGCAACCAGCTTCCTCTACTACAGCTATACTACCGAGCTTGCACCATCTTTTAAACTTATAAACCAGGTCTAAGCCAAATTCTTACGCCTTGTTTGCAAATCTCTGGTGATAAGTGATGACAAAACATCATCACGTGGACTTCTACTTGAGGCTTAGCCGCTCCAGATGCTGCTGACTGAAGTGAACCGTAAAACTTCACCAGCTTGATGGCAGATTCTAGCTCTTCAATTTTGTGATACAATTTGTGCTTTGCTTCAATCCACTGCTACACAGCAGCAATATCGACGTTGAATACACTTCACCAGCAGCGAAGTGAAGCTCTGAAAATCATAAATGGGCCGTTCGATTGCACGCTAAGTCCTTCACGAGAACGAAGTTTGCTCAGGCCACTAGTCTGCGTATGGAGGATTCTTGTGAGTTTACTGTCCAATCGAAGCCCCTTGTATTGATGAAAAGCGTGAAGAAGACCCATGTCCAAGTAACGACTGGCGAAGAGACATCACGGTTGCAACACACTTCCCACAATGACGAGCGAGCCACAAACAGCCAAGGCCTTGCTCCTTCCTGCTGATGGAACCAGCATCCGGATTGTGGACTATGATATTAAAGAGAAGGACGACGAAGATGTGGTGGATAGTGGAATGGCAGATTTCTACGATCCTATACCTGACCTCAAATCATGGTTTTCGGATGCCTATCAGGACAGGGCTATGACAGCTTTCCACGTCGACATGAGAACAAGGAAAAATTGTGACCCAATAGGACGAGCTTTTATCAAGTCCGAGGAGCCTGCCGCTTGTGGGCAATACTGCTTATATTACACCTTTTCTCCAGCCCTGCCTACGAACAAAAGCTGTGAGCGGATAGTTGGTTGTCTATCTCCAGGTCAATTATTCTGGAGAGGTAATGTCGTGGTTGTCCGATATGATTACCACTTAGGCCTTGGACACGTATATAAGGATGTTGAGGAAGTGGCGATAAAAGCAGTGGAAGAGGTTCTGAGGAAAGCATATAAGAGCCATGGGCTTGAACGAGTATACGAACAAAACGGGCAATTTCTAGTCTGAATTGACGACATTACAAGGTGACACTTTGGATTGCGTGCGATGACTCTTCTTCTAAATTTCTGGAAGGGACTTCTCTGATAGTGCGTTAGGTCTTGAAAATTTGTATCTACTTCCTCTTGCGATTCATTTTCCTTTCCGGTATGTCTATATTTCCCCTAGTCAGACCTTGAAAATCACTGTCCCACACCACAGAGAAGCGACGTAAAGAGGAGGATGGCGTCTGAGAAGAGTTGTTTTCATGAAGACCATCGGATCCGCACACTGGAATTACCGGCTAGAAAGTCGGTAGTACGGTACTATACCACAGGACGGCCGTGGACATGTATCTGATCAATGATCAGATAGCGCCCAGCTTCGGTTGATGAAGTTGTCGGCGCAGGGCTATACAATACTGGGCCATTCAGTATGATTTAGTCGGATGGAAGGATACGAACTTCATACGTAGGTGGGGAGTAGATTCGAGTGGTTTCTCACAATCTATAGATGGAAATTCGCAGTCAATATGTAGCAACTGCTTGGTGTGAATGAGACGTGATGTGAATAAAGTTTATGTTTTCGCAACCAAACTATGTGAAACTTCCCAGTTCATGGTGACGGCATTCGTGGACAACAAGCACGCATCCACCTTATCTCTGCCTTCTAAAGGCTCATTTTCAAAAATCCTCTCGAGATGTCGACATTGTGGCAATGCTTCTAGAACCAGAACATCACGCAGCCGCCAATTTCTTGGGTATTAGAAAACGTAGAAAAGAAATGAAGAGGAAGTTCATGTCCGTAGCTGGGTCAAATGAGGATTCGGGTAAGTTATCTACTAGTCAAACTAGTTACAATAATAGTTGCAACACTTAGAATAGAATCAAGATTCCACCAATGGCAATAACATATTAACTTGAAGATAGCATGAAACTACTAAACCCTAGGAGTTTTAATTGCTCCTCCACGAAGGCGACCGCTTTGCCATACATCTCAAGCCCACCTTCACAACGACCGCTCTCCATATGCTGAGTCAATCCACCCAGAGTCGAGAAATTCCTGGCTTTTGATGAGTCTAATGGTTTGACCTTTGGAATGAATGTCAAAGGGCATTGAAAGATTTTCGGAGCGTGAGCTGCTGAGTTTATATGCGCTTGGTACGCTCTCACGCTGCGAAATGGTTTTTGGTTGGGCCCGCAGAGATGACAGCGCCGTTCCTGAGATATGGTACCTCTATGTGAGCTGGCATCAAGATCCGTATCAAACGAAAACGCATTCGACGATAAGGGTATGAAATCTTGGCTCACGAACGACCATTCGCTCGCATTATCACTGTAAGTAGGAGTTAAGACAGCCCCGCCGATGATTAACCAGTCGCTGTCGCTAGCAGTAAGACTCGATGGTCCGCAGCCAACAGCGGACCACTCGCTGAGGCTGTTAACGTCAGAAACTAGAGGAAATGGTGTGGATTGGTCATTAGGTGGGCTTTCGAATTAATACTTGACCAAATCTGAGAGATGTGAATGTAATTATTAGCTTTAACCCAATGCTTTAAGATTAGAGGAGGTAGTACCTAGCAGATATATGTTCAGATGCCTCAGCCGATGTAATATAATGATTGGGATCGTGTGCGAAAACGAGTTGGTGCATTTTGGCTCGAGTCATTCCCGAGCTACAGCAGCCGCTCTCAAGATGGTTCAGGAGGGCAGATGGTATCGCGAACTTCTTGTTGCATGTTCCACCGGTTGGGCAAGGAATATTACGAGGAGGTCTATGGCTTGACATATGCTCTCTCAGCTGTTTCTTGTGATGGAATGACTCGTCGCACTCGTTGCACATGTGTGGGAGGTTGCGAGAAATTCCCGACACCGGATCTCCGACTCTGCGAATATGCTTCTCCCTGTGTTTTCGTAAAAACCTTTGTTTTTGAAGTACTTTATCGCAGTCGCAGCAATGGTAGCTCAAGGTTTCCTGGTTGGTGTACTCTCGACCGCAGTCGCAGCAGTGATGTGGAGTCGTATGTGTAATGCTTCGTACATGGGTGAGGTGCTTCTCAAGACTTGGGAAGTAAATATCACACTCGCGACAATAGCAATGGTCTGCAATTTGTTGATGGTTTTGCAGCCCTGCCAGACTAAGAAATCTTTTGTTACATTGCCTGCACTTTGGATGCTCCTTCTGATTATGCTTGTGGGCGGTCTTTTTCGTTGAAAACCGGAGGCTGCAACGGGGGCATCTAAATGAGTTCGCGGTCGCTGCAGCAGGCATGATCAACGGGTTGATAATCTTCCCTGAGCGTAAAATCATTCTGCTGGAGAAATGAAGGTGAGGGGACGTATAATCGATGGCCTTTTGATGTATTTAGAGACTTCCTTGAATGTTTGTGTTGATGAAAGCGATGAGGTTGTAAACGAAATGGAGGAGATATCAACCTGCACATCCCCAATGCATTACCCCGCACGTGGGTACCGACACGTGTGGCGATCTCGCATAAATCTGTACGCCACAACCGCTACAGGGCAGTTAACAATCTCTCGCAGAGTACGACGGCCTAAGAAACGCGGCAAAGAACCTTTTCAACGTTTTAGGGATAACGTGAGGGCTCGGTGGTGCTGTAGTAGAGGAAGTCTGTTACGCTATAACAGGAGACTATTTACAAATCAGGCGTGAGAGCGACGACGCGAACGTAATTTTTTTAATCGGAAGTATAGAACCTAACTTGAACGAACATAAAAGATATATTAAGGTATGCCCCAATTTTACAATACTTAAAGCCAAAGTACCTGTTTTTATTCCCGGTACGTAGGGGTTTCCGGCACGCAGGGATGTATGTTCGTACTCCCTCCAGTGGCATTGCATATCTGCTCGGAATCCCGCCAAAAAGCCCTCTCCATTTACCAACCTTTCTTTACGTTTAACGAGTTGAGGCCAATATATTTCCCCCCTGCACACGACATTCTCGATTTCGCTGAAGGAAACGCGTTGACAGAAGAGGAGTCCATCTATGGACTTCCTGAGATAAAGGAAATTCAATCAATAGGCTTGCACTATGATCCGCATTGCCATTATCTGACCGAGTCATCCGACCTCTGCCCTTTTCAAAATCCCACCGAATTAATCTTAGTTGTGAGATACTTTGATGAACCGGTGTTTGAATTTAGATGCTGTGGAAGAACGACATTCTTTGACTTGGATGCCGAATCGACTCTTGGGCCGGAGCTGCTACGGAGATGGGAAGCCCTGAAGCATACGGAGGTAAGCTTACGGAAGCTCTGCGGAAGCTCTGCCCAAAAGGACTGCACCTATCGTGAGAATTGTGAGGATTCGTCAAATTCCTCGAAGGCCATGCTATGCCAACCTTGAATATACTAGGTCAGAGCCTCCCAGTCAAATATGCGTAGTTCCTCTGTTTGCCGCAAATCTTTAGCTTTCCAGACAAGATAACTTTAATCTTTGTTATCAACTTTCTTAAATGGATTTTGCCTTAGTTCACGGATTACAGGCAATAGATTTTGGGTTAGATGTTTGAGAAATATGTAATAAATAAAAATAGCAGCCATCGTTTAAGTTTCATCGCAACTGAGCTCGGAGGGTCTCAGAAATTTCCTCTCTAACAGCAGTAATCTCTTACTTAAATTTTTGATTCTGTGATGTGTGGGCATTGACTAGAAGTTCCCAAGGATCGCCGAGCCTTTTTTGGTGGGCGGGATTGAATTGCTCCTCCTCCCTACGATTTCCAAGTTGGAGAGAGACGAGGGAAATGAGATGCCATTGTAGGCGGGGGACAGGCAGAGACCCTGAAAAGATGATGACCAGAATGAAAAATACCCACTTTTACTAGCGGGATCCGCTTTCACGAGCCCAGAAACATGGGTATGCCATAATGGGTGATGACATGTAGAGAATTGTGGTGAGGTGTCAATGTCCTCTCAAGGGGTTGAGTTATCGTCAGGTACGAGTCGATTCTCAGAAGGCGTCAGCCTCATCGTCAGCCTCATCTTCACCTCGCGATTTTGACCCCCACTCCAAGTGTGGTCACAATGTCACTGCTGACATAACATACTTTCTTTTCTTTTGTATAAGGATTTTCATTTAAGTGTCAGCACCACATACAGATCATCTTGGTGACCATTGGCCACTGCGATAGTACTGAATATGTTGACCGTATGTGCATTCGCACCGCACTTGCACCAGCTGGATGCTGTAGTAGAACGCATACGCACAAGTTCACAATGATCAAACGATCTATATACTGTGTAAAGTTTTAGATATGCCAATTGATTATTTCTACTGTATATCCTGCCATTTTCTGGGCGCCAGGCCCATGGCCAGGATCCGGTCCAGTCATTCCAGACCTTACGGCAAACCAAGCTTCGCAGGTACATCGTATAGTACAAGTTAAGCCTTCGACTTGGTCACCATGGTACTTTTCATGAAGCCTCTCTTCGTGAATACCAATGACTGGTGTAGAAGGTATTGTTCATCTCGAGGATCTCTCTTCAAACCCAGTTACCTTAACACTACCCTCTTTCAAAGGGTCCAATTTCTAAAACGTTATTGAGATGTCTCCAGTCCTTCAAACCGCCCGGTGGTGCAGTGAAGATGGTCACTCTGGAGCAAGAGGTGGTTTGGGATAGCTCTTGAGGATCCTGAGCGAGACTAGTAGAGGGAAAGGATATTAAGTTTTAAAATATCTTCACACAGAGTGTAGCTGATAGGGACACCTTGTCTCCAGTCGAACAGAGTTCCGTGGCGGCTAGATTAGAGACACTGCAGTCGAATGGTTGAGAACTACTTGTATTGCTCGAGGCTGAAATCGCGTTCAAAAATTGGCTCGTTAAAGCGAAGTGCTAGGCCTTTTAATGTTGCCGTTCCTGTCCGTGGACTCGCTAAACTCTGAACATGTTCAGAGCTTGGAAATTTGCGTAAAAATCAAGGTTCATTCTATGAGTAGAGCACATTATATAACCAATCGTTCGCAAAGTCTAAGGGTTCCCTCAATTTTGGTCTCCTTCCATAAATAACATTTTTCAACTGAAAGGTACCGTAACATCTAGTCCTTACTTTCATGAGAGGTACTCAAATGCCAGCCCTTCCTACCTGAGACTTTGCAAGACGATCTTCAGGGACAGGACGCGTGGCCTTTGCCCCATTGCGCAAACGTGCCCAGAACCTTTGGTCACGTGCTCTTCATGCCTGATAACTTCCAAGAACTCAAGGGAGAGTTCCAAGTAGAAATTTTCAATTGGCAGTTTTAATGGGTTTAATAAGGAAGTCGGGCGAAGTTTCTGATGCGTGGAAGGTGAAGTTTCCTGCCACCAGTTTCCCCATGGTTCTAAGAAATTCCATAAGAGTGGGGAATCTGAGTCATTGCCGCTAAGGTTCTGTCAACCATTATTAAATCCCCTTTTACTTCAAGCAACATTTGAGCAACTCTTCGACATGGCGACCGATGATCTAACTAATCTTCAACGCCTATTTGCTCGCGCGTTCAAGAAATTGCACGCGCAAATGGGGCGAGAAGAAATGGGAAAGTTCTGTTTAGCAATCTCCAAAAATGAGAAATTCCTAACTGGGAAGGGTAAATTGAAATTCCCCATGGACTTGGAATCGACAGAGATTGTTAAGGATTTAGTGCCTGAGCAACGCCCAAGAAAACGTAAAAGAGCGCTGGATAAAAGTGAACGCCTGGACATGACGGTTCAAAACTTGAAGAAGAATGCTGTGAGCAATGTCAAAAGCCTAATTGAAGGCCATTGGCGCGAGCTCAGCACTGAATCCTTAGACATCATCAGTTGTCAGCCAGAGTCTGATCAGCCGATTCGTATACTTCGCCTTAATCAACACCTCGCGCTACTTCAAGAAACGAGAGACGATCAAATTCGCTGGATGTGGAAAGGGATAAAGTTGATTCAACATCTGCGGTCATATGAGGCTTTCCTTGGTGAATCAGGCTATACTAAAGAGAAGGAACGTAATTCTCAAAGGGCTCGTGACCAATATTTGAGATACCTCTACAAAGGTTGGAAATTGGACGAGGCAAAGGAAAAGGAGGCGAGGACAGGTTTGACTGAGCATCTACGCTATGGAAGGAGGTGGAAGATCTTTCTAGATGCTTTGACGGCTGGATTCATTATCGTTTGCGGTCTAAACTTTGCAACGAAAGTAATGTAAGTGTTCTCATACGATGCTGGCGAGCCATGAAATTTCTGACATAATAAAAGCAGCAGAACTGATTACACGCTACTGGATCTGGAGACCCTTGCGAGCCAGATGACAAAGTCTAGGATTTATCAACTATGCGAAGCGTTCAGGTTACCGAGTGAGCAGTTACTTAATGCTGGTCGTGTAGATGGTGAGTACTCTAATAAGGATTTTATGCTGGCAGAAGTGCAGCGAGTATCTCGTGTAATATTGAAGGTACGGTTTGAGCCTACTTAGGTTGTGGCCAGTCAGCCACGCGAGGAGGCCCTGCATATATATATGCGAGGCGGGGATACTAGGTGGCTGGCTAGAAGTGGGGTGATAAAACTTGACTCCCAAAGCATAATCATAAATTTTCCTAGCGTTCAGCTATCTACATGGAGGCACAACCCATCTATCTACTCTTCCCACCCGTCTCAAACCCTACATCTACAATAAAGAATCTGTCTCGCGCCTTCATCCACCAAAGAGCTCATCCAAGTCTAATCCCTCAGCTCTACAGGATCTGCACTTAGCTTCACATTATGCTCCTGACGAAAGGTCTCAGCCAATGTTGACGCAGCCGAACCTAGAGTTGAATCTATCTAATTGGCTCGCTGTTTTTAACATCAGTACAGGTACTGTCGGCAGATTAAAGGAGAACTCACAGTTTGCTTGGAAGGGTCCTGCATAACATGGAAACCTTTGACTTTTTTCCCGCCACTCCAACCTTCACAAGAGAAGTGGGCGTTCGGGTCCGTCTCGCTTTCGTGGTTCATGTTGCTATCTGATATTAGTTATTGCACTGGATATTCATTTCAAAGGAGACTAGATGCGAAACTTACTTGATTTTGACTTCGTCAAATTTGGCATAATCTTCATCTTGAACAGCAATTCCATTTTCAAGTGCTGCCGCAACAGTCGTTGCTGCGTTATCCTTGGCCTTGTCGCCAATCGCGTCAACGAGGCGCTTGTAGCCAGGCCCCTCAGTCGAGAGTTTGATCGCTACAGATTTCCCGTTGCGGACAGCGTGCTTGAGTAAGACAGAAGACGACATGTCGGTGATTAGTGGGTAAAGTCTGAGAGACAAGTTTAGGAAAGTGTTGGTTGCAAAGATCTGGGATTCTGAATGAAGAATGTGAATTGTTGAGCTGATGAGTTGAATTCTGTCGAAGGATGAGGTTTATATAGACAAAGTCGTCGCCGCTCTGGACCCATTCTTTCTGTCGATAAATGTAGTAAGATGGCCGTTGAAGAGGCCGTGGGAGAGTACGTTGGAGGGTATGTTGGCGCGTATGAAGGACAACGTGTTGGAGAGTATGTTGAAGAGGTATTGGGATTCTAGGGTAATTATGAGACAGATAGCGCGCGCTAGCACGTTATGTCATCATAATCAAAGTCGCTGCGTGCCAGCTTTGACCTGTCCTCGCCGTGCTAACTGTCGGTCTCTGTCACAGGACTCCTCCTTGGGCGTTGAGTCTGCTGACTTCCCGCTGCTTCTTAGGTACTTGTCGTCGTCAGCCCATGCATCTTCGCCTCGTCCGGGGCGCTGGAGAGAGCGGGGAACAAGGGCAACCACGTATTCGACGTCAATGGAGCAGTGTTGCGGTACATGAGGTTGAAGGTCGCTCAGTCACTGCACTCTGGCTATCGTGCGCAAAGGTCTCGGACAAATCGGATATTGAAGGAGCCATGGTAAGGAAACAGGCACCGGTTTGCACAGCCGCTTGCAACAAATGGACTATCGAAAGACATGATTGTCGATGCTGAATTATACGGATGCTTGTCAGAGCTTGTGAGGCGGTCGGCCGAAGGTGGGGTCCTCTGGCATTTGCAGACGTTGGGCATGTAGATTTTGCTAGAAAGCTCCTTGCACCAAGGATTCAAACAAACCCGTGATTAGCAAAAAGGGTTAGAGTAACCGGGCGAGACGCCGGCCTGCGTCTGGTTGGAGCCTTGGTTGGACTGCATGGGAGACCGAGACCATCATCTCGTGCTTTTCAGTTCATTAAGCGCTTGACCGATTGGGCATAGTCTGGCACGTGACAAGCGAATTGAACCTGGGCCGTGGTGCAGGTACCTGGGCGAGAACACAAAATCCGTGATGGCGGAGCACGTCCACTTTCTCAACAACCCATTTCATTCCCGACATCACTCACACACCACATTTCCATCAGAGACAATGGCTCTGCATCTTGGGAGCACTCTTCGTGGGAGCAAATACTCATTTCGTCTGGTTGAAAAACTTGGCGATAAGACTGTCTTCAGTCCTGTGTTCAAGGCCGAGGTCTTGCCTGGCATTCAATCTCTTCTTCCCAAAAATCGATGGTACGTCTACAACTCAGTTGCGTACAGGAGTCTGTGCTAATTCTCGTACCAGGGCGGTTGTGAAAAGCGCTGATGTTGAAAATCAGACTCAGGTGGACTGCCTCGTAAAGGAATACAAGTATTACAAGAAGCCTTCTATCGAATCGTCTAGGGACTTTCGAAAGTTGTGTGACATTATCAACGACCCTATAGGTTGGACGGCTCAAAAGCCCTTTTGTCTAGCCTTTGAATGGATGGATACGACTCTGGCGGAGGTTCCTTTCGAGGAACACATGAAAGATCCTGTATTAGTCGCAAATATTGTCAAGGTATGCTTGGAAGCATTTGTCGAGCTAGAAAAAGAGCACCTTGTCTATTCAGGTATGCAATTCACCCCTAGAGAGTTCTATCGCCATTCACTAAGCAGAGCAGACTTAAAACCTGCGAATGTTCTTATATCTAGCGTTGACGGGCTGTCTAAAGTCAAAATCGGAGACTTGGGGCTAGGTACGGAGCACACATCGCAGAATTGGGTTACGCTAATTTTCTGTAGCGGGACCAGAGGGCGGCAATCCACGCTGGGTTCAGCCCGAAGCATTTCGTGCTCCTGAGGTCTGGACAGGGGTGAGCTGCTTCCATAAAGCCGATGTATGGTCTATTGCTGCTATGGTTAGTTGCCGGCCTCTCATTCTTACCCAAACTAAAGAAGGAAGATATTACAACGGTTTGATCCCAATATCCTAGGCAATGCCGACAACATCGACAAGACGCTTATTCACTCAATGGCATGGTGCCTAGCGAAGATTATACTCCTCTTCGATCCATCCTGTAGCTCGATTCCTCCTCCTTCTGACGCCGATAAGACCTTACAGGCCTATTTCAAGTTAGCCCAAAACCTTACGACAACACAAGCAGAAGAGGATTCGGACGAATTACTTTTGCAGATTCCTTCATTTGAGGTGTGGGCTGATCTAGCTATGGACGCCGGCATCCCGAAGGTAGTGCTAGACATTATACGCCTTTTGGCCGTTCCTAACCCGACGAACAGACCTTCGGCTCTGCAAGCTCTTCAATCACCCGAATATAAGGCCCTCCAGAAAGCTGCCGCCGCGTATGGAAACTAGGACGCTCTCTTAAGACCTGGTATCCGATGATTCCAAATCGGCACTTGAGTTCCGAGCTGATGCAAAGATGGGAAGACCTGGAGGACATATTTACAGAAGCTCTGCGTAGGCAATGCCCAAAAGGGACTACTCCTATCGTTCGGGTTGTGAGGATTGGACAAATTCCACAAACGCCTTGCTATACCAACCTTGAATATACTAGGTGAGAACATTTGTGGGAGGAGATACAGAAGTCAACTATAACGTTACGCCTAGTTTCTGTTTGCCGCAGATTTTGGGGGTTTTCCAGACAAGACAGAGGATTTTATGCTGGCAGAAGTGCAGCGAGTATTTCGTGTATAAAGGTACGCTTTGAGCTTTGAGTCAGCTAAGGCTGTGGCGGGGTAAGCCACGCGAGGAGGCCCTGTATATGAGATTCGCAAGACTCGGGATGGAAGGACGATTTCACTTTTGAACAGAATTTTGTATGCGAGGCGGGGATACCAGGTGGCTGGCTAGAAGTGGGGTGATACAAATTGACCCTCATAATCATAAATTTTTCCTAGCGTTCAGCTATCCACATGGAGGCACAGCCCATCTATTCTACCCACCATCTCAAAACCTGCATCGATAACAGAGAACACCTGCCTCATATCAGCCACTGCTAGTTCTTACACAAAAGTGAACTCACCGTATCTACGACACTTTGTGCTTGGGGCATTATTTAATACGTTTCAAGCCTGGGTGTGGGCGGCTAGCCTACCGGTATGTCGAAATCGCGGGGTATCAAGCTTCAAAATATCGAGGTCCGTGCACGTAGGCCTCACCAGAGTTGCGAGCATGATGGAGCCTCACCGAATGGCAACTCCCGCTAGCGGTGATTTCGTCCAGATGCTTCATTATGTCCTCGGACACCACCATGTCAGATTCAGACCTTGACAAGAAGATGGTGTATCTTGCTTATCGCGATATTTTCAAAGATAAACTCGCAAAGCTGAGGAAGCGGAATAAGGTACGCAATGTGGTGGAGAAGCACAAAGATCACCTCCACCATAAGCAACTCGCCGATTCAATGGATTTGGAGAAAACCTGCAGGATTTTGGGAGATCTTCTAGCAGCGCGTTTATTCGAATCAGATTCAGCAGCTGAAGCTACTTTCCCAACACTCTTCTCTCCCAGGGAGCTGGGATACGATACGGCCTTGATTGTGAAGTGCGTGGAGAACAGTGTCGAGGGCAGCTGTGGAAGGAGAGATAGAACAAACCCCGACGCCCCTCCTTTCCTGGAGATCCTCCGTTCTCCCGATACTCGTATGCCAAATGGCGCTTCCCCAGAGAGTGCTCCGACGGTTAGACAGCATCGCATTGACAGAAAGTCGGGGCGCATTAGAAAGCCTACTCGAGCCACGACAAAACCTACAGGGCCCATACTTCAAGTTGGAGAGGGAAAGGAGGCTGCGCCCAAGGAAGTCTTCCGCGAAGGTATAAATACAAGTCTCCCGAATATTCCTTTTGGAGTGTCAACGCTGACTACAGTCTATCTTTGCAGGCAGAGAGAAGGGCAAAAAGGGCCTGAAGCGTACACGTGACTCCGACATCATACCGACAAATCCCACATATCTCCCTTTCAGACTTCAGCATTTGATCCTTACCCAAACTCAACGACTGCTCGAAGAATGCTGCTATAACTTCGCTAAAAAGTGGTTTCCGTCCATGTTGGAAGCCAATGGCTGGGATGCACCCGAGGCGGTCGAACTGACTAGGTGGTGGAAGTCTCGAAATGTGATATCCCTGCAACGGCCATTGCTTTAAATCATGGCCTGTCACTGGCAGTCCTGTTTAAGCGTGCTATATCTATCCGGAACTGCGCTGTTCATCGTCGCCCACGGATTCCTGTCAAGAGAGTAGGAGAAATGGTTCGAGACGCCTGGTTGCTTTCTCAAGCACTGCAGGACGATTTGCGAGCTGCACAGCTCCTACACTGGCACAAGGAGTTGGAAACCCTCGTCGCGCACTTGCAATTAAGAATAAACTCCCAGAGGGAGGCGGTAGAAGCTGAGCTCCGAAATATACACAATGCCAAGGTTGAAATGGAGGAGAGGCTGGCTGAACTAGAGTCAAGAGCAAGCCAGTTGACTCAGTCTTTAGAAGCGGAGGGCAGAACCCACCGACCAATTGATACCGAGGCATTGCGGTCCCTAGAAGAGGCACTCCGTAGGCCAGCTGTCGCCAAACCTCTACCTATCACTGCGCAGGATCAAGTTAGGCAGTGGATAGAGAATAGCGTGGGCATGATAATTAATCGGAAGCACGCTGGAGCTACCAAAAGGCTGGCCATTAAAGTTAAACCTCCGGGCCCAGATTCTCGAGATCAGCCGTTGCTACATGCTCCAGTTTTGGCTACTAATGCGCTTTATGATTCTTACGAGAGCTCTTACGGATATATGGGCGTTCGGGATACCTTTCACAAACGTCAAAAATGTGCCAGAGAGGCGGATGAGACCGAGCAAGAGACATTTCAAGGATCAGCTCAGGACTCTCATGTCACCTCTATATCGATGACGCTTCGGCGTACTGCCGTTCAAGCACAAGAGAGCTTCAGGTTAACACCTTTCATGCGGACAGGGGCTACGAATGAAACCGCTAGGCATGTGCGACCTTCGGCAGGGCAACTTCACCCTTCGACACAGCATCCTCTATATCCAGTCTCTATAGATGATGACAAAAGCACGGACTATGGCTCCGTGCCTGCGGATTACGAGTGGGAATAGCGGTCGACATCTCTCTCCTTTACTTGTGTGAAGAGTTACGGAGCATTTTCTCCCTCTGAAAAGATAGAGTTGCTCTTGGGGCTGGCATTCCGCTTTCTGCCTGGAGCCCTTCCACCAAAGTATGCACTCGCACATACTCTCGGAGGTTTTGCAGCTCTGCAGGAAGCCACGACGTGATGGTTTTGTAACGATGGTGTTCAAGGATTGCTCGAAGACGTCAGACGGAGCCGGCTGCATTGCCGCTATTCTCATGCTGACTACCATAACCGGAACATTGCGTGCAGGTGAGGACGGTTTGAATAGTTATCAAAATTACATCTCCACCTGTCGGCAATTAACGCCTTGCAAGCCGTAGAACTTCATAGAGGAATAATGACATTTCATTAAGAGTCATTACCTAACAGGGAAGTATAGTCGACCTTAATACCCTGCTTTATTATGTCATCTCCCCGGGGCCGTTAGCTTGGGATATCAATGTGACTTCCATCTTAGTATTATCTCGAATTCCAAGGATGTAAACCTGATATCGGATGACTTCTGGTTAGCCGTTCCGGGGCCGCTACAGGGCCACCTCGATCTCTAAATCAATACTACTCTTTCTGGTTGTATTATAATATACACGCTATCTCTATTGTCTCGAGCTATCTAGGTACTATTTCAAGAATCCCCGAGATAGACGATTCCACTAGGAACAAAGAGGTCGAAAAAGGACTAATACGAATAACATTAACGGAGCCTTCAAACTCTGCCTCTACCGCAATAAGTCTTTGTGCGGGGCGGATCTCTTTCCTCCAAGTGAAAGTGCATGATCTTTAGGAGGAGAATCGGCTGCTGAGAGCTCGATCTTGATGCGGATTGCTACCAGACTCCGGTGGCTTTAAACAGGAGACGTTCGAGAGAAAGATTTCTCTCGAAATCCTGAAACTAATCTGGTAATATACTCTCCCAGCTTCCCGCATTATTCAGTTTACTGCCCGTGAAGACCATGGTGGCTCCTTCTTTAGCGGTAGTACTCCTCTAGTAGCATTACATATCTGCTCGGAATCCCGCCAAGAAGTCCTCTTTATATACTAGCTTTTTTTCGCGTTTAATTGCGAGATGGAATCTGTGTTAAGGCTAATATATTTTTGTCCTATATGCGATATTCTCTATATTACTAGAACAAACGCGTTAAGAGACGAGCAGTTTATATATAGATTTCTTGAGGTAAAAGAAATCCAGTTAGTAGCCCTAGACTATAATTCATATAGTTATTATTTTACTAGGATATTTGATCTTTACTCTTTTCAAAATCTCACTAAATTAGTATTAGTTGTGAGATACCCTAATAAACCAGTATTTGATTTTAGATGTTATGGAAGCATGATATTCTTTAACTTGGATTCCAAATAGGCTCTTGAACTCGAGCTAATAGAAAAATGGGAAACCCTAGAAGAAGTATTTATAGAAGCTCTGCGTAGGCAATGCCCAAAAGAGACTACTTATACTATTCGGATTGTGATGATTAGGTAGATTCCCCAAACGCCTTATTATACTAACCTTAAATATATTAAGTCAGAACCTCCTAGTTAAGCTTTTATAGTATATAGCCACTAATAATATTAAAACAGGAAGAGATATAGAAGTTAACTATAATATCACGAGTAGGTTCTATATATGCTATAGATTTTGGGGTTTTCTAGACAAGACAAATTTAATTCTTATTATTAGCTTCTTAAATGAATTTTGGGTTAGATATTTTGAGATATATATATATTATGGATATATATTATGGAATAAAAACAGGCAGCAATAGTATAAACTCAGTATTATCTTAGAAATAATATAAAATTTCGTCTACTTGCCATATTTGCGACATTATTATGATTTTTAGTAGTATTCTAAATAGGGCTCGTTAGTCCGATTTAAATTTCTGCACGTAACAATAATACTTCGCTTTAGTGCTAGACGTTGCCTCACCGCACATAGCTTCCGCTTTAATATTGCCAATTTCGTTTTCTAATAACAACTATCTACCACACATTACTTTAGCTATACTAGTACTTGCCATGACATCTTTATTAATTAAGTACCATATTTACTAATTTTGAGATAATAGTCTAATCCTTAACGGATTAGTGGTCCCATAACGAAGTCCATAATATTATAAAGTGAAGAAGCTGTGGCATGGAATAGGAAGAAGTGCCAACTTAAAGGTTCGCAAAAATGCAAGCGAGGATAAGAAAGAAAAAGCCTATAATATAAGCTTATAGTATGTCTGGATAGTAGTTGTATCTCTGTCGCTAATCTGATCTTAAAGCAGGCAAAGAATCGAGAGTTAAGTTAAAAGCAATATCTCGTTAACTATTGCCATATAACTCAAGTCTTTCAGGAGTGCCTGGTAATAGCATGTATTTATATATACCATACCTCTAGCGGCGTACCTTTTCGTATAATCTGCGCTAGAGGAACGCCGAAGCCTTAGTCAAAGGTTCAACTCCGCTCTTATAAGGTACTCTAGCTATCTTCCAAGGACAGGCAAATTATGCACCATATATAATGCATTAATGCCAATACAGCTTACTTGACTAGCTATAGGTAATACCTCTGTACGAATGAAATAGGAGGCCAGGAAGTATAATCATTCAGTAACAAGGAAGCCTGTATGACCTGTCTAATAACGTTAATTGACTCATGGAATTAAAACAGTATTCCAAAAGCTCGCAAGACTTCGGTAATTGCAGAACAATAATACCTAAGCCTCAGTGAGTGCGGTTCAGAGAAACGGACCTCGTCCGAATTTGAGGACGCCACATCTTCCTGGATGCTGTCAGTCGCTGCCCGCAATGGCCTACTCGAAGTATTACCTAGTCCATGCATCAGCCATGGTCCATTATCAACTCCGAGGACGTTTGATGCAATGAGCGCTGCATGCTGTTACCGGCAAGGGGATTCCTGATTGAGAAATCGATGGTGAGGCCTCCGTCTGACCATTGTCCAACGAGTTGACATGGCCGAGCTAAAGGCATCTCATGAAAAGGCTTATGCAACTGTATTAGCGAGATGGATCCTGGATGGTTTGCAGCTGCGCCATCCGACTCTCTATTCAAATATAAAAAGGCAGCAGCTCCTTTCTCTAAACTACTTCTCTCCCAGCTTCCTTTTAATTTTTTCAAATATCCTTCCACTTCATATTATCGCGAAAATGGCATTTGCAGAATCCGACTTAATAAGATGCTATAATAATAAATGCATACTTCATATTAATATTAGTCTGAAAAGGACTTAGAAGATGTGTAACAATTTGATTGCAGGCCCCAAGTTAGTGAAGAGGCGGGCATCCCCGCTAGAGGGTTTTCGAGGTAGGAGGTCTAAATGCAGACAGTATTATGAAGCCTTGCTAATTGTGAAACAGACCGGCTAATTGTTATTGACGATGATGAGGATTCGCCAAAACGGACAACTTCTATTCAAGGACTAATTAACGAGAAGCACCGAATTAAAAAAAAAGCCCAAAAAATGAGAGGATTACTTTAAACCGCCCGTAAACCCGTAAATGATTTCAGCCGATTGAGGGAGTTTATATAATTAAGTAAAAAGATTATTATTATTAGCGGGGCCGGTATCTCTATTAGTGCAGGCTATAAGTTCAAGCTCATTTGCAAACCTTTTTATTAATATTGATTTGCCCTAGTTTTTATCTTTGAGAACATATGGAAATCCAAACAGACCTCGTTCGACCGCTCTCTCTACTTCTCTATTGAAAAGATAACCAGCTTTTACTTTATAATTCGTAGTATATATAAATGCCTATATTTGGATTTGACTAAGCTTTTATCTTTCCATAAGGTTATAAACAAGCTTATACGGACTCGTCCTTATTTTCGGTATTATATATAAAATATTAATTGCATTAAGCGCCTATTACCTGATTTTAATACTAAGACAATATGCCTTTATAATCGAGTTAATTAAACCCGATATGGGATATATAACTGAGTATATAACTATAAGCCATATTTGTTTTAAGGTTCTGATTTATTATATTATCAAAAGTGTTTACAAAAAAGCTAGACCCAGATATTACAGGGCAAGTAATTATTAAAAATTGGCAGGCTAAGATTTAATGTACTTTTGTCTAGCGAGCTTTATTTAAACGAAAAGGAGATTCTAAAAACTGCTAAGTATAATTTGAGAATATACCCGGAGTTAGTGCTAATTATTAATATAGAGCTAGCAATTTCTAGGGTTTGGTTAATCGCCGTAAACTTTTGCCACACCGCTTGAAGTATAGGTAGAACAAGTTTTTGGATTAATAAGGAGGAGCTAGTATTAAGTATAAAGTCCCTATATAACTATATTCTTATAGGAAATTATAATAAGGTTATTTCTCTAGATATTTGAAACTATTTAATTAATATATGTTTATATTACTATAAGCCATTTTTAACTTTATTATTATATATATTCGCTATTTTTAAGGAACTTAAACGTAATTAAAATTAAATATTATATATAAAAGCCATTATTATAATTTAAATATTTGGATGGAAATTATAGGTATGTAATATAACCTTTTCTCTCTTAGTATTCTTTACCTTAAATATATTTATATAAGCTAACCGGATTATATTAGTTATTTTATAATTAATACAAACTATGCTTAGTTAATATATTTCTTGTTTAATTACAAAACTATTTACTAAAGATCAAAATATATATAAAGCACTGGCTTTAAACTTTTATATTAATTAGTTTTTAAATAAATATACTAGTGGCATTTAAAGCTTCAAATTTCCAGTATTAATAACCTTTTATTAATTTACTGGATTTCTTAGGCCAGTTAAGCCCATGGTATTAAATAAACATGGTATATTAAAAGATTTAATTCGTAAAGGTTAGCTATATATACTATGGCATTAGTTAATTAAGCTTATAAATCGACTTCTTATATTTTTCTAATTAGGCGTCTTTTTATTATATTAATTTATATCTTGATTAAGCAGCTTATATATTATTTTAATAGCTGCGTTTTATGGCTTAATCTTATTGACCTCTTATAAGAGACTTATTATTTAGGTTTTAATAAGCCCTTAATCTCGGGTATTAAAAAATTACTTAATATATTTTAAATAAGCCATAATGCCAATCTCTAATACGAAGAGAATAATATTACCGTAATCCTCGGCTAAGGGTAACTCTTTATATAAGCCTTTAAAAAAAACTCTTATTACTATGGGTTGTACTTAAAAAAGCCGAGTAAATCCCTTTTGCTATTAAATGAGGGTAATAATATTCCTGGCCTTATTATCCTTATTCTAATCCTATAATACTATAAAAAAGAAATATAATTTATTAATAAAAAGTATTAATATAAAAAGAACTTATAAAAAGACGTATTGGCCTGTACTAACTTAATAAGGTTTAGCCAGGGTAATTTCAGCCTTTAATAATTCTTTTTTTTTAAAGATCCTGACTTTGGCTTTATTCTATAGAGAGATTCCTATTTAAACTATAATAAATATAGTATATAGCAAGCCTGTAATAATAAGGAGAATGATTAATAGTTGTGAAAAATTAAAGGAGACAAGATATAAAAAGATTATAATAATTATAATAATAGTTAAGGCTATATAGGTACTTAGAAATAATTTATATATATGGCACTAAATAAATGGCAATAAAAATACGCCCAAGACAGCTATATTTATAGTGGCTTAGAATATGTTTTTAATATAGGAACTTTTAACTAGATTTGATTATAACTTATAATAAGACTTGTAATGCTTGATATAAATATAAAAGAATACGTATTAAAGCGAATCGGACTTAAAGCAATTACCAAGTAAATAATATATTTTATTATAGTAATAATACTAAGCCATTTATAAATAAAACTCTTAAACTACTAAGATATATAAACGTGTTTAGAAAATATATTAGGTTTGCTATATATTAAGAGCAAAATCAGATTAATTAAAAAAGCTTTACTAAATTGTTTTATTAGTATTATTTGGCTCTTAGAAATAGTAAGGACTATAATATTAATTACTAATATAAAAAAAAGACTAAATAGATAAAGCGGTATAATAATGCCTATATTTTTAAGATATTAATAAAGTAAATAATTAGAGGTATATTTGCAAGTAAAGAACTTAAAGTAACAGGAGTTAATATAAGGAAGGGAATTGTTTTATAGATAATATTATAAAAAAGCTAAAATTATAATCCCAAGAAATATATCTCTAAGGATAATTATAATAGCAGTTATAATATCTATTGTGTCTTAGCCAAGACAGGTAGTCTATTAATGTTTAAAGATATATTTATAAAGATATATATATAAAGCCTTATAGAAATTTATTCTTAGAAACAACGTATATATATATAGATATATCAAAGATTTCCCAAGTTTATCTTAGGCAATTTTCCTTAATATAGAGCTAATATAATAGTAAGTAATATTACTCTATATATACGGTCTATAAATCTCCAAATCCTTATTAAAAATAGTATAATCTTACAAGTTAAAATAATATTTTATAAAGTAACGTTATAACATTTCACTTTTATATTATATATATATACTCTATATTAGCTTAACTATAAGTTATTACGCAAAACAATTATTAAATACCGACTATAAACTCGGAAAATTTTCTAGGCAAGATTTTACTAGCAAATTTAGTATAAGAAGCTTTATAATTGGATTTAAATAGTACCGTAATATAATGCGTAGAAGTGGATCAATTTGCTACTATATTATAACCCTGGTAAAAGGGTAAGAATAACGAGTTTGCTAGAACTCGTCTTATAATCCACTATAAGGAAGGCATACTATAGAGGAACCAAACCTATAATCGTAACACGCAAGCAATAAAGCAGCTTGAAAATTTGGTAGTATAATATTTACGGGATATTTAGTAATAATGTATTATAAAAAACATTATAAATATTCGGGAAAAATAAAACTCGGTATTAATTTGCGATTTAATATTATTAGTATACTTTCGATTAAGAAACTTTTGACTTATTAAAAGTATATACTATATACGCACTAAAGCCTTAATTATAATCATAAATATGTTTTATAATTAAAATCAAATTAAATAATAGTAATTGTTATTAAAAAAGTTTGTTGCAAATACGTATTAAGCTTTTAATAGTAATCGGAAAAAAACTCGAGACTTTATATTACAAATTATGCTTTTTGAAAAAAATTAATTAAATTAAATTGCAATCGCAAAAGAATTTAATTAAATAGTAAAATTACTATAAAGTTAATCGCGAAATACCTAAAGTTTCAAAACCGCATTATTAGCTCGTAATATCTATTACGTGAATTTATTTCCTAAATAAGTTACTATCGGTTACACTTGATAATAAATTGTATATTACTACGAAAACGGTTTAAAATCAAAATGGAAAACGCATATATTAAGCAAAGAATTATAATAGACTTTATAAAAAAAAAAGATATTCTACTTTAAAAATAGTAATCTATTTTTTTACCCTGCAATTTCAGTCCCCAAACCATAAAACTTACATTAATAAGTAGGATTTAACCAATATTGTTTCTTAGTAACTAAGTCAAATGGCTGCTTTAAACATAGAGTTAATTGAGTCATATATTTAATTATTCCATCGATTGTAACAAGCCACTTTTAGTATTATATGCTAAATGCATTTAATCTACTAAATTAGTTATTTTGCGCGCAATAGCATAATATGTTTAATATAATACATAATTAAATTTTAAAGACTATTCCTTTAAATTTTCGAAGAAGCTCTATTTATAAAAAAAATCTGTTTTTCCAAATCTCAAAAATGCGTTTAATGCGGCCCTTTTACAAATATTAAATTTCGGCGCTAAAAGTAGTAAGCGACTGCGGTCGATAGGATATAATTATAATCGCGCTATAAAGCAAACTAAGAAAGATAAAGTCCAGAAGAATATTGCGGCTTGATTCTTAGGAGAATAAGGTAAAGAGCTATGTACAAATAGTAGAAGGGACGAAGTCTATATATATGTCAAGGGGTAAGGCTAGTCCGATTAGGCGAGAGCCTGATCTGGGTAAGCGCAGACTAGAACTGTAATAATAATCGCACGTTTGCTTTTGGGTTCTATAATATGCAAAGAAGCAAACAAAAAGAAGCAATTTATTTCTTATTATATTTTCGCATTATTTTTAATTATATTAATTAAATGCTAGTAAATTATAATTAAAGAATAAAGTTTAAAAGAATCGCGTTTTATTTAAAAAAACTCTAATATAATAAATTAAGCGAGTATAAAAACTAAAGAATAAAAATCTTAATTATTTTATTATTTTTATACTTTATTATAAAAAAATTATATTTATATAATTCTAAGGCTTAGTATAAATATTAATATATATATAAATATTTTTAAATTTCTTTAGTATAGCTTTATAATTAGATTATCCGAAAAACCCTAATTCGGAAGGCGGTAATTTGTCGGCAATACTAAGCTTTTCGCCAAATCGGGAAACGTTATATTATAACACCACTTTTGATCAATTATATCTTTTACCATAACGCTTTAATAGCAATATAGATACCTAGAGTGTAATTCCCAAGTAAATGCGAAATTAATTTAACCTCAAATTCTCAAATCCTATCCTGACCCTTACCCTATATTTCTCTTTTATTAAGAAACTCTATTATCCGATTTAGATCTGCCAAGTTAGTAGTAGTATATCTCCTCTATCTCCAAATCGAGGAACTTGGAAATAGATACTATTGCGGGGTTTTTGTGCTAGGACACGGACCATCCTTGTTGCTATTTTACCCTATTGCATATTACCCCGCTTTCTTCGATTTAGGCATAGAGAAGACAGTCACGATACGACGCTTCTAAGATGCGAGGAAGACTAGGCAAACATCTTAATTCTAAATTCTAAAACCCCTATGGAATTAACAATATGCGCCGAACTTGTACCTTTATAATATCTTCCCCTGTACAAAATCTGCCAGGCCCAGCAATGTCTTCTGCGGGCTCGTGATGTCTAAAAATGGCAAATCGACCCGGAAAACAGCCCAAAACCAAGAACGGAATTCAGACGCAATCATACTATCGATACCGAAATCCGGCATCGGCTTCTCCTCGTCGACCTGGTCTAACGGCATCAAAATCAAATTCGAAAAGCGCTTCTTAATCAAATTCAGAATGGCCTCGTGCATTGTGTTGGCGCTGGCTTCCGGTGCGAATGTTGCCGTCAGCGTGTTGGGCACATCTTTGAACCAAGGCGCAGCTGCTTTAGCCATTGTTGCATCGTGGGCACCTTGCAGCTGGGATGAAGCTGCGGCTGCAGCTTCTTGTTCCGCTTGAAGGGAGGCCAGAAGGAGACTGGAACGTGCTTCAATGAGGACTCCATGGGTCATGACATCGAAACCGCGGGCGCTCAGCTCACGGACAGCTGCTGGCTCTAGACCCGTGAGCATATGTGCTTCGGCAACACTACCGGATGCCTCGCTCGCCAGGGCCAGATCGATGACTTGCAGCATCTCATCCTCGTTCAGGGGCTGGATACCTTTGCGGAGTAGGAGCGCCTCGATTTCGGGGTTCTCGTGGAGGTAGCCGACTTCTGAAATCATGCCCAGACCCACTGATACGCAGGGCTTGCCGAGAGAGCGGCGCCATTTTGCGAAGGCATCGAGGAAACCGTTGGCTGAACAGTAATTGCTCTCTGTGGCTGTGCCCACTGTGCCAGAAACAGATGAAGTGAGGAGGAAAAAGTCGAGGTCGTGCCCTTCGAGTGCATTGTGAAGGTTCCAAGTTCCTTGATACTTGGGATCGATACCTGTGTGCCTGCGATGTCTTTATTAGTACGAAATCCAGAATTGAATTAGGGAAAAAGGAAAACAACGCACCAAGCATCGTTGGACATCTTTGTGAAAAGAGCCTCATGGAGTCCCATAGCAGCTTGGATCACACCTCCAATTTGTCGTCCGTTAGCCGCACAAACTTCGACTGCTTTTTTGATATCAGCAGCACTCGAAACATCACCCCGAACCACATCAATATTGGCCCCATTCTGCTCCAATCGAGACACTAGCTGTTGAGCACTTGGCCTATCTGCCCCGGAACGTCCTACGAAGACAAAGTTTCGGGCACCGCGAGTCATCATCCATCGGCTCAAACTGCGGCCGAGGCCACCCAGACATCCGATCAAGAGGTACACCTTCTTTGGATCAAACAAGGTCAGATAGTTGGCTGGAGAAACAGGAACCCGCGCCTGGGGATTCTCCATAGAAATGACGACCTTGCCAACACGGTCCTTGTGAGCAAAGAAGCGATATGCTTGTGCCACGCGGGTAACATCAAACACTTCCATGGGAGGAGGCTTGATCTTGCCGGCGCGATAAAGCTCTAGCGTCTCGGCCACTAGGCGATCCCAAGTGGCGTTTGAGAAGGGGCTCTTGGAATGGAAGAGATCAGAGAGATCAAAGGCCGTAAACGTAGCATTCCGAAGGAAAGTGCGCATATCAAGGCGACCGGCATCCAACAGCTCGCGTTTCCCTATCTCCACAAAGCGACCGAAATCGGCAAGACATTTCTGCCAGCCATCGTGCATCAGGTCACCCACCAGCGAGTTGATAATGACATCGACACCATGACTATCCGTGGCAGCCAGTATGGCGGGAACAAAGGACGCATCACGAGAGCTGAAGATGTGATCAGGATCAACTCCAAGCTCATTGATCAGATAGTCGCGCTTGGCTGGCGAGCTGCACGTTGTGTAGACCTTAGCACCAATTTGCTGTGCAAGTGCAATAGCCGCAATCCCAACGCCACCTGAGCCAGCATGGATCAGAACAGACTCGCCGGCGCGAAGATGGGTGCGGCCATTCAGGGCGTAGAGCGCTGTCGCATAGGCCAGGAGCAAAGTTGGCACGACGGTGTATTCTTCATGCTCCAGCAATCGATGGACGCAGCTTGCGGGAACACGAGCTGTAGTGCCAATATGAAAAGGGGCACAGGCGACCACACGATCCCCGATTTGGAATGGCTGCTCGCTTGTGGTGGATCCCACTGCTGTCACTATCCCCGAAAAGTCAAAGCCCGTTGTCACCTCTCGCGTCTCGACGCGCCCGCTCATCGCGTACACATCCTTTGCGTTCAGACTCACGGCCTTAACCTCAATCTCAACATAGCCTGCCGCAGGTGGTTGCGTTTGCTCGAGCTCGCACAGTTGCTGGAAATAAATGGTATCAGTCGCCCCAGGCCGCCCAATTGACAGCCGGGCTGAGCCAATCGACCCCAGTGTTTGCTTCTCTGTCTCGGATTGTGCTTCCAGTCGCTGGCGAAATAGCGAGTTGACTCCAAAGTCAGGATAGTATCTGCTCACATTGAGAAGTCCATCCACCGATATGAACTCGCAGTCGTCTCGCTCATATCGGGCAACAACTGCTCTCACAACGTTGCTGCAGGTATGGTTGGCATGGACTTGATCTGCCAATTGCTTCATTGACGACCCAATATCAAGCACGGACCATCGGAGGGTGGGCTGCTCGAGCATCAAAGCGCGCGAAAGGCCACTGGATAGTGTGAGGTTAGGATCAGGAATCTTGCCCAGCATGTTGGCTCCTGTTAACCAGAGCAGGTCGGTGACGGTATTGGTGACCGCACGGAGACTGTCCATAGCTTCTGGCGACAGAGTGGCTAGCGATTCATGTTCTGTCTCGATCAAAGAGATACAGAGATCGCTTTGATCGATATGAACGTCGTTCAGTTGGTGCAAGCCAAGCACACGAGCTTGTGCGACTCCAGCGTTCTTTTCTAAGAATGCGGCCAAAATATCCGAGAACTTGCCAATGGTACTGGAGCAATTCTCTGCTTGCTATATGGTCGCGAGTCATTAGTCTGCACTTCTGATGAAAACTGTGGGGGAACAAGAAGGCTAAAGAACGAAAGAGGTTGGCTTACCAGAATGAAAGCATTTCTGCCTTGGAGGCTGGAGGTTTGTGCTGGTCGGACAGCTAGGAGGACTTGGGTTCCCACATCCAGTACGTCAAATCCAGCCTTTTGCAAGGTATTCGTAACTTTAGCTGACTTTCGGCAGATCACAATCCCTTGTTCGCCAACCAACGCGGCAATCCGGTCGGCAATCTGCTCGCAACCATCTTCGGACGTCAATGTGGCATGCTATTACAACACAATAGTTAGAACTCAAGCATCTCCAATCATCTACCGTTACTCTTTCAGACCACGAGAAATGGGAGAGCAGCACTTACTTTTGGCACCACAAGAACCTCGAAAGGCCCTTCAACATCGTCTTTGATTGTGATCTCTCCGTTCTCTGTCAATGTACCTGCATGCCACGATCGGCAAAGCGAGAATGCTGTCTCCTTACCCAGCATATCCAGCCATTGTTTAGCTTTGTATCCCTGGGCATCGCCACCCAGTTCCAAAATGCGCATGCGTGGATTCTTATGGCCAGCCAGTTCTAAGAGAGCACCGATGACTGCGAGACTTTCATCGTCCCTTACATCTGGGTCTTGCTGTTCTAGGAAAGTGGTAATGTACGCTCGGAGTTCCTCAACTGCGTCTGGGCCGAGCCTCAGGACGTCTGGTTTCCACTGATCGATCACCAAAGGTTAGCTATGTACTAGCATGCGCAACTGAAGAAGACCTCAGGATCAATCTTACCTGTACTCTGAGGGTTGGTTGGCGCTGCATGTATTTGCTTAATGGATCGCTAAAGCCATTAGCAGTACCGTTACCCTCGGCAGCGTCTGCATGGATGAGGGCGTTCTTTCCAGTGTAAAGAGCGATTCGTGAGTCTCTGAACTCCACCACAGGTGTCCCATTCGTGTTCCAGATTGTCTAGATTATCAATGTCAGTGAAGTCTTTTGTCATTCTATTGTTTGATCCTGCTGATTCGGCGAGTGTTTTTCTGAACACACAAGTTGGAATTCTTCTGGATGAGAGTACATGTGCTTACACCATCGATACGTCTGCTGGAGAAGCCCATTTCTTCAGACTTCACATGTATCTCTCCTTCGACCTCGTTATCTGTTGCGCCTGTTGGCGGCTGGATGAAACACTCAGCAATGAAGACAGGAAGCCATGCCTTGAGCGTAGCTACACGACCAGCTGTGCCGCTCAAGCACGCAGCTTGAAGTCCTGCATCGATGGTAATCGGATGCACGGAGTAGAATTCAAATGGTCCACCAACAACCTTTGGTTCTATTTTCGCCGTGGCTATGGCTTCGTGTCGCGTCTGTACGCTGTCCGTCCGGAGGCTGGTCAGTGATTTGAATTGGGGTCCAAAACATAGCCCTTCTTGATCCCACTTGGTGTACCAACGATTCGTCGAAGACCACAAGTCGAATCCCTCGGCATTGTTCACCTTCATGCCAACATCGCCTTCTCTCTTGCCTCGCGTGACTCGGATGCTGCCTGTGCAGTGGAGAGTGGCTTGGCTTGACGTCCAGAAGAGAGATGAGATCGAGAAATCATGCCAGTCGGCTGAGGTATTAGCCCCTGAGATCTTGCGCAAAAACATGGTTGTGTGCAGCTCCAAGTCCTTGCCAGCACTATCCTCCTCGTCTGGTATATTCAGCGCGGCAATGACGGTGACATTACGAAGTTCGAATCCGAGATCGTGTTGTCTCTTCTCTAGTTGTTCTTTGATACCTGTAACCTGAGAGACGGCCTCAACAGCGACTGCGATAAAGCCCGCAGCAGGAAAGACAACTTGCCCCTCTAGCTTGTGGTCCTTGATCCATGGCATCTCGCTGGGTTTCAGAATGTTACGCCAGGTGAAGTCGATGCCATTGCCAGTGAGAGCAGCTGTCCCAAGGAGCTCATGGCGCATGTGCTTTCTGGCGCGCAGCTCGACGCTCGCACGAGGCTCGCTCCAATTCAAGCCACTGGAGTAGTCCCATGGGTATTTCGCCATCTCATAGACTATCCTGGGCTTTGTTTTGTGCTTTGACGAGATGCCGAGTGTGTTAACGTGGTCCCATGCCAAGGGATAGCCCTTTGTGAAGAGTGTACCGGCGAGAGTCTTGATACAGAAATTTGAATCTTCATTCCTGACTAGCGTCGAGGAGTAAGGAACGTTCTTCTGATCCAGACCAGCAGCCTTCCGGATCTGCTGAATGGGTCCCTTGAGAGCCATATGCGATCCAACTTCAATCAAGTGGAGTTTCTTTCTGTCTGTTACGAGCGATGTCAATGCCGCGCTGAACTGGACGGGCTGCTCAAGATTCTGGCGCCAGTAGGCTGCTCCAACACTCTTCGAATCCATAACTCGTAAAACATCAGGGCTGTAGCCGACTGAGGAGTACATCTCGACGTCCTCTGTCTCCTTGGCGACGGGGTCTGAACCATTGACAACTGAGCCATTCACATGACCCCCCGCCTTTGGCGCGCGGTGGAATACAGCCGTCAGAAGGTCTTCATACAATTGGCCGACCTCTTCCATCATATGCGAGTGGTAGGCACGGCCGCCTGTCTGCAGCTTCCTTGCAAACTTATTCTGGCTCTGTAGGTCGTCGAGTAGACTCTCAATAGCATCCGAAGAGCCGCTCAAGGTGACACTTTCCGGAGAATTGATACATGCTACACGAGCCTGTGTCTCAAGACCCTTACTTTCAATGAGTGCCTGAGCAGTCTCGAAACCCAAGCCAGCCGCCATCATGGCACCTTTCGTGCGCAGCTGGCCAACTGCGTAACCACGGAAGTAGGCAACGAGGATAGCTTGTGACGCACTGAGGAAGCCAGCAGCATACGCTGCGGCGATCTCTCCTGACGAATGCCCTACCACGGCATTGGGCTTGATTTCCCAGCTCTTCAACAGATTGACTAGTCCGATCTGCACAGCGGTGCAAATTGGCTGGCTGTGGGTGACCTCGTTGATGCGACTGATTTCTTTGTCATCGAGAAGCGTTTGCTCGAGAGTCCAGGATGGGGTGTATGGTGCAGGAAGTGCCTGCAAGACATCATCTAATTCGTGGAGAGTCTCGCGGAAGACCTGGCTATGGTGCAATAGTTCCTCGCCCATGCCAGCATACTGTGCTCCCTGCCCGGTGAACACGAAACCGAATGGCAGAGGATCGGTTGTTGAGCCAATGGTTGCGTCAGCTGGGGGTGTCTTAACTCCATCAACCGAAGCGAGAAGAAAACTGCGATGTCGAAGATGATCCCGGCCTTTGCTTAGGGTGTGGGCTACGCTTTGCAGCATTTGTACAGATTGACTTTCAGATGTTGTGCTGGAAATCTGTTGGATGAGCCTCTGTAGCGATTTTGGCGATGCTGCTGATATCGGGAGCACCAAGAGTTGGTCAATTGCTTCTGTGCATGGATCTCCGTTCAAATGTCCGTTTGTCTTGCCGCCGTTTGGCTGGACTCCATTTGTATGAATTTCATTTCCATTCGTGTGAGCTCCGTTTCCATTTGTATGAACTCCGTTTCCATTTGCATGGGTTCCATTTCCATTGGCATAAGCTCCATTCGTAGAGTTATCATTCTTGGGAAGACCAATAGTATTGGCGGGTGGATTCTTTTGGCTGAGATAACTGTCGATCGATTCGAGAATGACATGTGCATTCGCACCACCATAGCCGAACGAGTTGATGCTCCCTCGACGTAGCAGACGTGGCCATTCCTCTACCTTTGTAGCAACTTTGACATTTCGTTCTGCCAAAATGACTGATGAAATATTAGCTTATGTTTGATCATAGGAGAGGGGTTGTAGCTTACGTTTTGGGTTTAGTGTCTTTACTCCGTAGGTAGGCGGTATTTGGCCATTCTCAAAGGCTTTTGTAACTTTGAAGATGGAGGTCAGACCGCTGGCTGCTTCGCTATGGCCAACATTCGTTTTCACCTGCCCTCAATTAGTTGATGATCGTGAAAGAGCCCCAACGGCAACAAAGGGGGCTGTTTTACCGAGCCAATCAGAAGTGGAGCGCCCTCTCGTGGAGAGAAAACTCTTCCCACAGCATCTACTTCTATGGGGTCTCCAACTGGAGTGCCGGTGCCTGCGAAAATCTCTATGTCAGCAATCTTTCAACAGGGCGATGAGATCTTCATTTACCGTGGCACTCGACGTAATCGGTCCCCGAAACATCTAGACCCGCATCCTTGTATGCATTGCGCATAACAACTTCCTGCATCTTACCGCTCGGTAGCGAGATTCCTGGCGTGCGCCCACTCCTGTTGTGGCATTGTTGTCAGCCATCAGTACGTGATTCTCTGCATGAGCTTGCATGCTGTCCTCTGATCGTCGCTCTATGCTAATCTGCAATGCGGGGTAACATCGAAATCACACTAAGGTTCAACTTACGCATTCACAGCACTTCCTCGAATGACCGCTCTGATGGGATTTCCATCCCGCAATGCGGCAGAAAGTCGCTTCACATATATAGCGCCCACACCCTCTGCTCGACCATACCCATCGGCAGATATGTCAAAAGTGTGAGATTGTGCGGTCGGCGACAAAACGCCACTCTTTGCGGCACCTATGTGAAGCTCTGGCGACAACATCAGGTTCGCGCTGGCTACGATAGCACTTTCGCAATCACCAGTCTTCATTGCGTTCAATGCTTGGTGGAGAGCATATATTGATGAGGAGCAAGCTGTATCAACAGTGAAGCTGCAGCTTGTTAGCAAGTGCTATGCTTCTCTAAAAATCCCCTGACAAGCGTGAAGGGGAATGTTTGGCTGTCTTACCTTGGTCCATTGAGGTTGAAAACATGACTGATTCGATTCGACATCACTGTCGCTCCCGAGCCCGTTGCTGTGTATCTGTGTATATAATTTGGATCGCGCGTCTGTCCCGGTTGGTAGTCGACCGAGAAATTCGCTACATAGACTCCAGTAATGGAGCCCGAAATGCTATCCATTGTCGTGCCGGAGCTTTGAAGGCATTCCAGAGTCACCTCGAGCAACTTTCGTTGCTGCGGATCCATATACGTCGCTTCCAGGTTGTTGATGCCAAAGAAGTTGTTGTCGAACTCGCGGACATCTTCCTTGATGAAGTACCCACCAGGTACGTTCGTTGAACCACTGCGGGCACCGCCTTCTGGATGGTAAAACCCCTTGATGTTGTACCTCTCAGGCGGAACAGGACCTTGGGCTGACTTTTCGTCGACCATGAGTTTCCATAAGTCTTCTGGGGAACAGACATTGCCGGGAAGGCGGCAAGCTATTCACAAAGTTAGCGTTTATTCCCTACTGCTGCTGTTGTACAGGAGTGCAAGGTACATTACCCATTCCCACAATGCATGGCGGGTCGTCCTTGAGAGACATTGTCTCGACGTTACAGTCTAATAACTCGTGGTTTTCGTGCCCTTAAAAGAAAATCTAGTACTCGAAGTCTCAATGTTGTGCAAGGTTGAAGATTCCCGAATCCCAAACACCAAGATGGGGGTGTTCATTTATGACAATGGCATCGAGTCAAAACCTCAGCATCTAATTGGCTTGGCCTATTGACGTTATTTGTTCGCATGCAGGGGTGATCAATCTCCCGTCAGAGAAGCTGCAAGAGTATCATGCCAATAGAAGAACGCGGTCAAAAGTCCGGGAAATTCAGGGTGCTTACAGGGCTAGGCCCTGTAAGCTCCACTTTCAACCCCTAAAGGGCTCCTAATTTGGATAAGCCCTGTTGGTGAGCTAGCAGGGTTACAATTTGGCGTTGTGCTTGCTAAAACTACAGGCTCTTATAGGCTTAACGCCCTAAAAGGTATAGTGGATTTCAAGGCCAACAGCGGGGTTATTTTCAGTGTTTTGAGAATGCCCCTCTATTATCCTCTACGCTGCGGCCAGCTTTGCGTCCCCAAGCTCTGTATATAAAGGCCATCATACCTTCTTCCTTATAAAAACAAGCGCCATTCTTATTATTCTACTACCCTTATTTTAAGATTCAAACCTACTTCGCTCACTCAATTGACTACTCGTAGCTCTAACGTCACAGATGATTATCGCGGCGGTGACGTATGCGGCATGGCGCCGGCTAAATCCTACTTTAAATGATCCGCCATGCATGAAGGAATCTTTATCAGGCCCATTAGGGTCTTCTTAATCAGGATCATTAATCAAATCTTCTTCATTACTTGAATCCCAAGCGTCTTCCCCATTTCTAGGCTCTCCTATTAGTCTATAATAGACTCTAAGATCGCCAAGCTCTGTATCTTCATAATCAAATGCATCGTCATCAAACTCATCAAAAGTATCAAATAAACCATAAACACCTTCCATTTTAACTAATAAATTAATTAAAATTTGAATATCTGCTACGCTGCGGCCAGCTTTGCGTCTCGATCGCTAAAGATTGTCCTAGTTACAGAGCCTGTATATTGCTATAAAATATTAAAAAGCAAAAGCCATCTTTGCAAATAGCATTTTACCTTATCAGCTTTCATTAGACGCAATGCTTTTGGATTTCTATTAACTTCCGGTTATTTAAAGTACAGTTTAAATGTTCGACTCGAGTGGATTTTGGTGTTCTCGCTTTGCAGAGGCACACTAGCTATCATACTCGTTGGCAGCTCGCATCAGGTGTTCTGTGACCCCCCGTTCACCAATACGAGCGATTGCCCAATCGGGGCCCCCGATTCCCTAATCGGACGCTACGATTGGGTAATGGGAGCTCCTTTACGAATCGGGCGCCCGATTCCCTAATCGGGGGCGCGATTGCCTAATCGGGGGCGCGATTGCCTAATCGGATAATATTTGGGTATTGGGAACAAAATAAAGATATATTAAAGACACTTCACCCATACTAAGCTTTACTCTCCACGTCTCCTACTATGTCTAGGTACTCCCATAGCCACCTTAGCCCTTTTTGGTGCCCTCCCCCTAACTAGATCACCTAATTCTCCTTCCCTAGCTCTATTCTCACATGCTTGCTCTATAGCTACTCTCTTCTTTGCTCTCTCAAATGCCCTACTAGCCTTTTGAACTAATATAATTAATCCACGGCTCAAGGGCCTTTATATGTTTTAGTATTCTGGGAAAGTATCTTTACCCCTATTACCCCTATTATTACTCCCTTTAATATCTAAAATTAATAAATTAAACTATTATAATAATATTATAATATGATCTCTCATTTGGGCGTAGCATAATTACTCCGCTTAGTCAGGCTCTGTATACCTATATTTTGGAGTTCTCATACTTACTTGAGCTCCTTTCTAGCTAGCTTTAATTAACTCTTTTACTAGTAATATAACTCCCTACTCTGCTCTATTTACGTATATTATAAACTATAACCTATAGTATAAAAATGTAAGGTATAGTAAAGTAAAGAATATGGGGTTAAGGATATATTTAGAGCGAACTAGTAAGTAAGGGGGTTTTAGCCCCTTTAGCCCCGATACCCAAATATTATCTGATTGGGCAATCGCGCCCCCGATTGGGGAATCGGGCGCCCGATTCGTAAAGAAGCTCCCATTACCCAATCGTAGCGTCCGATTAGGGAATCGGGGGCCCCGATTGGGCAATCGCTCGTATTGGTGAACGGGGGGTCACAGTTCAGCTATCAGACTTACTGGAAGAGTTGCCTCGGAGCCATGTTCCGTCGTGCATTGCATTGCATATACTGAGGCTGTTTGTTTTCTGTAGCAAAGCATAGATAAGTGAAAACTGGAAATTTTTGAGTGAGATTCACATGTGTTTGCTGTTGATACTGATAAGTCTCTTGTAAAATGTTGGTTTTGCGGCACGGACCGGGGCGGGCTACCTGCCACGAATTTTGCAGCTAGTCTGCGATGTCGTGCATGTAATACGGAAGGCGAAGAACAGGTAATACCAACGTCGGATAATTTGTTCCGGCTGTCATACGCTGACTTCTTCACATGCTAGAACATCTTCACAATTAATTTTCGTTGCTCAAATTTTACATCCTCAAAGATTCAGAGATTTGAAACTGAGATCACCACCAACACCATCCAAATTATCATAAGTTATGGCTGCCAAAGATATGCACAACCCAGCAGAGGATTATGTAGTAACACCACACCCCGTCCAAGGCCTCACCCGTGTTGTCCGTCACATTACCGGTCACAATGCTGAGGGCAAGTCAGTATTTCTATCCACCGACGTTGGAGATCATCACCGCGAGCTGGTGAACAAGTCAGCGATTGCAAATATCCTCTACTCAACACATGAGCATCCTGTGAACCTCAATGGCGATGTTGACGTCAAGTACAGCCGCGAAAATGAGGCATGCTCCAAAAGACCAGCTCCAAGTATCACAAACTGACTACATGACACAGCCTGGAATTACGGTCAAGAATGGCAGTGTATGCCGCATGATTGATTTCGCCCCCGGTGGTGTATCTCCCATGCACCGCGTCGAAAGTCTCGATTACGCCATCGTGATTGAGGGTGTCTTCAGAATGGTGCTTGACTCGGGCGAAGAGCGCATCATGCAGCGTGGTGATGTTGCTATTCAACGTGCTACATCTCACAGGTGGATCAACGTCACTGGGAACGGGCTCTTGCCTGCGCGTATTCTGTTTGTTCTGCTTGACGTGAAGGATGTGAATGTGGCAGGGAATAAAGTGGATGGATTCCTTGGTGTTCTCGGGAAGGACTATGTTGGATTACCGGGGCACGAGAAAGCTGCTGTAGAAATGAATGGGGTGGACAATGGATTTTATCAGAGCGAGTTTTGAATTCCACGTTGCCTATGGGCCCAGTTGAACTTCGACCTCAAGTTTAGTGACACTGATATCTTCCTGCAAGTATAATTGAATTTATTGCAATTCAACTGCAATCAATGAATGCGGGAATGTAAGATTTGGAAAGTAAGGAACCATCACGTGTGAGAATGATTATTTGATCGTATTGATATTGTGATATACGAATTCCCATCAAAGAGAAATGTATACAGTATGGGAGTTCTTTCTATTCATGGAAAATCTAAAGTCTCTCACTGAGACACCTGCTCATCTTTCCAAACCAAGCCCTCAGGAACCTCCTTCCATTGTTGGTTTTCATCAAGCATCTCCAACATTTGGTCCCATTCCTGCTTGACCTTTTCGGCTTTTGCAGCGCTTCTAGGATGAATATTCGCAGCGAAGGGTTTTGGAATCATCATCATACCATCTGCGAAACTATCCATATCAGGAACAATTTCCTTTCCAGTCTCGCCATCTACCGCTCTGTGGAAATTGAATGCCCAGAGCAGACGCGAGATAGCTAGAAATATCGATCGGTCAGCAATGTGCATACCTTGGCACTTGCGTCTTCCTGCACCGAAGACGAAATGGTCTCTTTTGCTGACATCCGGGTTATTGGATGAATCTATGGAAGTATGGTGGTCGTCAATGTATCGAAGAGGATTGAATTGCCTTGGATTTGGATGTCGTTGGGGATCATTGTGGATAGCCCTGGAAAAAAAAAAGGGTTAGCTAAAGAGAACTGCCAAATTCAAATGAGCCAGAAAGAACATACCAAACATTTAGAATCACCGCTGAGCCTTTTGGAATGAGATACCCCATATACGAATCATCTTGCGTAACGGCATGAGGTATACCCAACATGAAACCTGGCATCCATCGAAGACTCTCCTTGGCACAAGCCCGAATATATGGGAGATCAGGAACGTTGTTCAGATCAGGCATGCGGTCACCACAAACACGGTCCAACTCTTCTTGGGCAGCTTTTGCAACTTCAGGAAAAATGACCATCGCTTGCACAAAGGCGACAAGTATTGTTGCCGTGGTCTCAGAGCCAGCTTGCAAAAGTGAGCCGCTAATGTACCCAGCGAGGTTGTCTGAGAATTTCTCCTCTCGCTGCATTTGAACGAGATCGACGCACACACAAGGCTGTATGACAGAATTATCATTGCAGGATTCTTGGTTTCAAATATTCGGGATCTCGTACCTTAGCAGTACCATCTTGTAGCCCTGTTTTGGCGTTGAGGAAGAGACCTCGAAATAGCTTCAACTCCCGGCGGTGTATTTCTCTCCCTTCCTTTTTGATGGGCGCAAGAAAGTCGGGTAAATATCTTAAGATGGGCAACAAATCAAAAAGAGCTGCAGTCTGATATTTCAAATTAGACTAGAGTCAGAACACTAGAGAGTCAGGTCCAAGAACACTTCTTCACTTACTCGTGATCCAATCATCTCTCCACTCCGATCAAAAATCTGGGGAAAAAACATAAGCAACTCTCTTAGCAAGATGGACCAGATGTTATTAACATACATAGAATGCTTCTTTGAACCTTTCATCGTGCATGCTCACCGTCCGAAATCCAAACGTCATCTGAGTAGTCAGAGACGCCGTATATCGACGAAGATGATTTATAAAATCACTTGGACTTTCCAAAACGCCAAGAAGCATAGCTTTGTTTTCCAAGTCTTGATATGGCACATATGTTCGTGCAACAGTCACGTTCAGAATGCGACGGGCCAATTTGTGCACCATTGTCCATACTCCATGATTTGGCTGGAGTCGTATGAGCTCCTGTACATACAAATATTTGACTTAGGTGAAAAAGACATACCATGAAGAGTACTCTCAGCCCACCGCTGAGAATATTTTGGCCAATATAAATATCTGGCCTTGAGGAGTAGATAGCACCACGCTTATCCAGCAGGTCCTTAACTGCGAGGTCTGAGTTGAGGACAATCATGACCTTGGCGCCCAGAATCAGTGAATATACAGGCCCATACTGCCGTGCCCATTTTTCGAACTGTAGATGGCGGTTTTTCTGAGGAATTTGGTGCAAGTTGCCGATGAATGGCAAAGTTGGAGGTCCTGGGGGATAGTTCGCTGGCCTATGGCCAATCTTGAAGTATTTTTGTAAAGCAAGAAGAATTACAGCTACAAGGCCAGCATAGAAAGCAAGGCTGAAATTGTAAAGAGACATTTTGATGATCTCCAACACCAACTGTTGGGTTTTCAAATCAGGGCTGCAATTTTCCACAAAAACAAACACTATATTCACTACGAGAGCGGCCGCCTCTCAGCTGTCATCGCGAGGTTATCTACATACACACTCACCCTAATTACGCAGGTACTAAATTCTTGGTAAACAAAAAATTACAGGCCCTGAATATGGTACTAATAGAATATGCATACAATTGTAATCCGATGCGGGGGAAGAAAAGAGAGAGACGACCGGGCCTTGCAAATTGCCAGGGATGTGCTGACCCTTGCATGGAGGGATTGGCATGTGGGAAGGAGGCGTGGGATGGAGGTGTGGGTGTGGAGTGTCTTGCCATATCTGCTGAAAAAACGCTGGCCTACATATATTGGATCGGCTCAGATTGCATGTTGGATACAATGCGACAAACCAAAGGGCAGAAATGCTATGTGACGACATGTGACTGTTTCACTGGCTGACCAACCTGACGTCTTGTGTAACCTGGATCTGTAAGCAGCAACATGTCACGTGCAGTCGTATAAACCTCGCATAACCGCCATGTCGTCTTGATCAAACAAATCATTCCTCTTACCATATTCCTTCTTTCAAGTCCACCAAGCTCTAATCATCATGGCTACCTACGTTATCACTGGCACATCGAGGGGATTAGGCGTAACTTCCATCAAATACTGCCATATCTTACAGCTTGACTGACACTTTTCCTCAACAGTTCGAGATCCTTCGTCAAACCTCCAGCGACCCCAAGAATACCGTAATTGGCCTCGTCCGCGACAAGGCTTACACCGATAAGAAGATATCAGAAGAGTTGAGTGACCGCAAGAACATCCACATCTTTCAAGCGGATATCACAAGTTACGAAGATCTCAAGGTAGCGTTGTCTGATGCTGCTTAGAGGCGTTCGCTCACACCACCCTAGAAAGCCGCCGAAGAAACTGCCGCTATCACAGATGGAAAAGTCGACTATCTGATTGCCAACGCTGGATATGTGACCACCTTTGATTCGTTCGATCCCATTAGTGTCCTGTAGGTTCTCCCTCTCTCCTCGAAGCTGGTGCAGAAGGACTGATTCATCCAACAGTGACAAGAATGATCCAAAGGGACTCGCCGCCGACATGCACAAGCTTATCGATGTCAACGTTATTGGCAACATTCATTTTTACACCGCATTCGTCCCCCTTCTGCTCAAGGGTACCGTCAAGAAGGCCATCTGCATCACCAGCGGAATGTCGGATGTCGAGATGGTCAATTCTCTCGCAATCGATACTGGTGCTCTGTACTCCATCTCTAAAGCTGCCATGAATTTGGTTACTGCTAAATTCCACGCCGAGTATAAGGATCAAGGTGTTCTCTTCCTTGGTATCTGCCCAGGAATGGTAGACGTCGGCGCCTTCGACTATGGAGCATGTAAGAACAATTTTCCTTCCAATAATATCACAAGCTGTTCTCTTGGATCTCAACATGGAATGAAGCTGACAACACGTCTCTTACAGTGACCCCTCACCAGATGGAAGGACTGCAACGCCTGATGGGTAAATTTATGTCATACGCACCGCATTTCAAAGGTCCCGCTACTCCAGAGAAGGCCATTGGAGATGTTATCAAGACATGGGACAATGCCACCCTTGAGAAGAATGGAGGAGATTATATCTCTCACTTGGGCAGCAAGCAATGGATTTGAATTGCAGACACATGTTAAAGTCTCCTCCAAGCTTGCCTAGTGTTGTTGGGGGAGGGTGCATGCATAGCTAGTCTTCTTTCCTATGAAATACGATCATCCATCAAAGAACCCGCTCGTATCTCAATGAATTAAGTGGATCCTGATTGTAAATATGTGCCGATTTTCCATGAAGTAAATTGACATTGACGACTGCGGGGTCGAAGCTACCCCGCATTATGTAAGCACGCCACTCAACAGCCGTTGCAGCAACACTTCTCAAGCTCTGACATTATATTTTGTTTTGCGAATAAAGTTGAGTAAGTCTATGAAAACTGAATGCAGCTTCTTTCTGTCAGATAAACCACATTATCGAGATTTGCTCATAAACCGGGGATTCACTTCATGCCAGCAAGGGATAGGTAAGGTTCAAAATCATCAAAATACATTCTAAATACGAAGCATTCTGAATGCAAAAAAGTCTAATTTGTGTGCCAACTCTCCACCTTCTTACTGCCTTCTTTCATCGCCAATCCTCCAGGATGGCTCAATTGGAAATAATAGGTTCATAGTAGCGGAACCTATTATGCGGATCATATTTCGCCTTCAACCCACGTAGCCGGTTCAAACGCCACGGCTCATACCCATATACAGACTGTAGGCTTTCGTATGAATTTCCTGACGCATAATTGACATACGTCTGTGGTTTATCATTCCCTATCCAGAGTGCTCGTGCCTCTTGGGCCCAGGTCTTTGCTGGTGCTTGATCAGATGATCCTGGCGCTGCGGCGGCTAGGAAGTATCTGAGAAAAGTCAGTCAATATTCTCAAGCAAAGGAGCAAATCTAGTTCTACTTACACGATAATGTTAGATTCGCGGTGGGGATATGCGGTAGAGTCAGATGGGATTGCCTGAACGGCCTTGTTCGAGTACCCTTCGTGTGCGTAACGAGCAGAGAATTTGAGATCGGGGTACTGGGTGATTTTCTGCACGAACTGGTTGTAGAGCTGTCGCTGCGCCGTTACATTGTACTTGATCAGAAGATCAGTGGAGTGAATGTAAGGTCCGTCGCTACATGTTCCGTTTTGCTCGCCTGTGCCTTGAAGAAGGGCAATGTCAGGATATGGCACATCTTGCACATTCTCGGAGGCGGCGCCGATTGCGTTGAAGGGTTCAAGGAGGGCTTCAGCATCTGCTGCCGGTCCATTGTAGGCAAACGACCAGCTAAGAACAGGCTACTCTTGGTTAGCTGTCCTGGATTAAGGAGGACAGAATTCCTTGTGACTTACCTCGGTGTCACTGATGGAAAGATCTATGGCAATGATGCCAGTCTCGAAGCTCATCAAAACAGGCGTTGTGCCGTTATCTTTGGTGTGGAGATCATTCAGCGCCTCAAAGACAGCCTCCAGTTTATCCCCAGTCCAGACATAAGAATGGTAATGCCATGTCTGGGTAGACTTTGGATAGATCTTGGCTCTGTAGCTCGTCACAACACCAAAGTTGTGACCAGCTCCTTTCAAGGCCCAGAACAGATCTGCATTGCTTGTTGCGTTAACTCCAATCTCATTACCGTTCGCCAAGACGAGGTTGAAGTGCACAATGCCATCTGCAACGAGTCCATGAAGACCCTCAAGACGCCCATGGCCACCGCCAAGACTTAACCCCACCAAACCTACACAGTAGGCAGCACCGGTACCTTTGCAGAATCGGTGTCAGCACTGATATTGCCAAGAAAAAGATGCAGATGTTCATGCACGGGAAACTCACTGGTTACCCAGCCATTGTCCCACAGATCTGCGATGACTGGACCGGCATATACTCCACCCTGGAGTAAGACTGTTTGCGAAGCAGCATCAATTTGGAGCCCCTGTAGCTTGTCCATGCTGATCTGCAAACCCTTGAAGCTATTCAGACTCGAGGTAATTCCATGGCCGCGATTCCTCACGAGGAAGTCGATGCTGTTGTCACTGCAATATCGAACCTGTATGCATATTCAAGTAAGCCTGCGTGTACTATCAATCGCTGCATTGCTACGTTACTGACAACTTTGGAAATATCAGATTCTGCTGCCACCTCCACTATGACCTCGAAATCTGGTTGTATGTAAGTGATCCAATACGAGGTTAGGTTGGCATATGCAGCGTTTGACGATCCGAAGATCAGAGATCCTTTCGATAGGTGAGGACCCAATTCGTTTTCGACAGTATTGACCATCAGGTTCCGACGTGTGAGAGGATTTGCTTGGAAGTAACGAGGTAATTCGGTATGCAGGGGAGAGCCGGCCACGAGTGCATGCAGGAGCACAAGGCACCCTGCAGTGAAAGACAGCAGACGCACCATTCTTCAAATTAAATTTTCTAGCAGTTTCGTGATGTCTTCAACAGATGTAATGTCACTCTTTTTTGGTTCCCTCTAACTTTTCGACCATTGCTCCATCTTATACCAACAAAAACTGCCTGGAATTCTTCAGAATCCACTGACCAGATACCCACTCCCTCACCCGTGCCTGTGCCTCACGCCTCTCAAGCCACGAAATCATTGGGGAAGGCAAGCGTGTGCGGCGTCTGAGTGCAGCCACACCCCCTTGCTAGCGTCTGGCAATGTCTCACCGGACGAAGGGATAACGTGAGATCATCTGAATGAATACCCTTTTCACGACGCCCAGTCCGCGACTCGTGGCTTAACCGGGATGAAAACAGGGGCTTGTCTATCTATAGGAATAATGCGGGCTCCAGGGCTTACGGAAAGCAACTCGACCTGTGACCCCCCGTTCACCAATACGAGCGATTGCCCAATCGGGGCCCCCGATTCCCTAATCGGACGCTATGATTGGGTAATGGGAGCTCCTTTACGAATCGGGTGCCCGATTCCCCAATCGGGGGCGCGATTGCCTAATCGGATAATATTTGGGTATCGGGAACAAAATAAAGATATATTAAAGATACTTTACCCCTACTAAGCTTTACTCTCCACGTCTCCCACTATGTCTAGGTACTCCCATAGCCACCTTAGCCCTTTTTAGTACCCTTCCCCTAACTTGATTACCTAATTCTCCTTCCCCAGCTCTATTCTCACATATATGCTCTATAGCTACTCTCTTCTTTGCTTTCTCAGATGCCCTACTAGCCTTTTGAACCAATGCAATTAATCTATAGCTAAAGGGCCTTTATATGTTTTAGTATTCTGGGGAAATATCTTTACCCCTATTACCCCTATTATTACTTCCTTTAATATCTAAAATTAATAAATTAAACTATTATAGTAATATTATAATATAATCTCTTATTTGGGTATAACATAATCGCTCCGCTTAGTCAGGCTCTATACACCCATATTTTGGAGTTCTTACACTTACCTGAGCTCCTTTCTAGCTAGCTTTAATTAACTCTTTTACTAGAAATATAACTCCCTACTCTGCTCTATTTACGTATATTATAAACTATAACCTATAGTATAAAAATGTGAGGTATAGCAAAGTGAAGAATATAGGGTTAAGGATATATTTAGAGCGAACTAGTGAGTAAGGGGGTTTTAGCCCCTTTAGCCCCTATACCCAAATATTATCCGATTGGGCAATCGCGCCCCCGATTGGGGAATCGGGCGCCCGATTCGTAAAGGAGCTCCCATTGCCTAATCGTAGCGTCCGGTTGGGGAATCGGGGGTCCCGATTGGGCAATCGCTCGTATTAGTGAACGGGGGGTCACATAGCGTCCGATTGGGGAATCGGGGGTCCCGATTGGGCAATCGCTCGTATTGGTGAACGGGGGGTCACAGACCCACAGCCTCACTTCGGTCTGAACTCCATTTACTCCCGAAATTTCCAATATTCCCAAATATCAGACCTTGTGCATGATGACTGCAGGCGGGCGGCGTCTTTCGATTTTTCGACAGCGGCCTACGTCTTACCTTGCTTAAAAGTGTTCAGTATTCTTCAGCCTCTCAAGCTCACATCATATCCCCCTATTTTTTGCCTCCCAAGCGCAATTTCAAATTCCATAATGACCCCTCCTGTTCTGGCTACCGGGTTTCCTGCCCCAGGACTTCGGAATCCGAATCGATACATCACCGGACATAATAGCGAAGGAGAAGCTGTATTTTTGCAGGTAATTGTTCTTCAGCACAGTCAGAAGCTCAGAATGAGACTGAAATTCTAGACCGATCATGGAGACCACCAAGGCATCATGCTTGACGGCCTAGGAGCTCAATCCATTTTCTACAGTAGCAATAGCAATCCAAATGAGCTCACAGATAATGCCGACCTCGAGTTCGCTGCCAAAAACAACGTCAGTCATTCTACGCTCACATCCCATGATCAACAATCAGCTAACCAACTACTTACAGCCCTCCCTTCACATGCCTAACGGATGCGTTGTGCGAATGATTGATTTCGTCCCCGGAGCAGCTTCCAATCTACACCGAGCGCTGACTCTCGGAATCGGGACAGTCTGCGAAGGAGAAATCGAGTTGACCATTGGGAAAGGCGAGACGAGGATTCTTCGTCCTGGAGACGTATCAATCAATCGTGGGGCAATGCACATGTGGCGAAATACCTCTAATGAGAAACCTGCGCGTATGCTGTTCGTCATGCTGGATGTAAAGCCCATTATAGTTAATGGAAAGGCTTTGGAGTTTGAGATGGGAGAATTGATGAAGGCTTATGCTGAGTATGCTGATGGAGAGGGGCCGAATAAAAAGACGTAGTATCAATCTAGCAACATAAAAGTGTTTAGGCTGCCAGAAATGCGCTTTTGTAAAATTTGCAGTACATTCGTGAGAATTAGACGGATCCAATATTACCGAGCAGTCTGGAATAGTACAAAGATGATACATCCGAGTGATGCTTCCATCTCAATTGAAGACAGCAATCAACTCTCTTCAATGAAAATTATTCCCCAGTTGCATCCACATTCCTATTGGATCGGCGATAGTGTGTAGTTGCCTTATGTATACAGTGCATGCAGCTTCGCCGTTCCCCTGCGCACCGATAGCGTTGACCGACCTCACACCATCACCAGTGGACTTAATTACATTCCAAGCTCAGTTCTTCATCTTCAGCACTTCAAAAGATTTTTGCCATGACACAACCAAAAAAGTTTGCACTTGTCACAGGGTCAGTTATTCTTTTGAAAATAAATGTCATTCACCCCCTAATTCAAGTACAGATGTGGTCAAGGTGGCATAGGTGAAGCACTTGTGACAGAATACTCTCGTCGTGGCCTCCACCCCATTGCAACTGTACTTCCGCACGAGTCAAGCGATCATTTATCGAAAGCTGGAATCACCTTCTTTCCCCTTGATGTTACTATTGAGGAGTCCATTACTCAGTTGAAAGCCTCAATTCTTGAATTGACTGGCGGACGTCTGGATATTCTGGTGAACTGCGCGTGAGTCTACCTATGTCATTGAGTCAGTTCGATTTGACTTACTGTGTATTTCAGAGGAATAGCTTATACTATGACTGCAATTGACACAGACGTCGCTGCTGTGCAGCGTATGTTTGATATCAATATGTTTGGTCCCATGCGTATGGTGCGCACTTTTCACCCCATGATCATCGCTGCTCAGGGCACTATCGTGAATATTGGATCGATCGGAGGCATCATCCCATTCATATATGGCTGTGGGTACAGTTCATTTTTCAGGTTTAAAAGCGATGCTGAAATCTTGACAAGCATCATACAACGCAACCAAAGCTGCGCTCGCACACTGGGGAAACACTTTGCGAGTGGAAATGGCACCATTTCAGTCCGTTCTCCTCCCCGTTGATAATCTGAGGCTGCAAGACTAATAGACCGTATCATGATAGTGTTAAAGTCATCACAGTATGTCATGTCCAAGATCCTGACGCAGCGTTACGAGCTAAATCTTTCGCTTTTAGGTCATATCAGGTGAAGTGAGAACGAACATTCTGAAGTCCGACACGCATAGAACACTACCAGAAGGTTTGAACCGCGATTATTACCTCTTGTCCAAAGATTTTGTGTGTTCTGATGCATTTCATGACAGGCTCGTATTATTCCCCTCTTGCCGAGAATTTCAAAAAGCACGTCTTGCGAACACCAGGTAAGTGAAACCCACAAATCGATTCATAAAGCGGTCCTCTGACGGAGCTACTACTATTCAGAGGGTGCTACAGATCGCTTCAAATACGCTTCCAATGTAGTGGCACAAAGCATCAGATCAAACCCTCCTGCGTGGTATTGGTACGGTAGCTTTACAGGCTTGACTCGTTTCCTCGACACATTTGGCTGGCGCACTGTTTGGGTAAGAAAGAATGCTTTCGAGCGGAATGACTGAGCTGATCGTGGACTCAGGACTCCATCATGTGGAAGATGTTTAGCTTACAGACTTTGAAACAAGCTCACGTGAATCAAGCAAAGAAGACCGTCTGAGAGTTTGCAATGTTATTTCATGTTGCGTAACGTTCCACGCATGATGATAGTCAACTCATTACACTCATTTGATCCAGCTTCAACTCATTCATAAGAATTATGGCTCAGTAAAGCTTCATCGTGCTCCGGAAAGGGAAGGGGAATGCTTGGTTTTAGGGCGGCTGTTAAGCGAGCAAAAAAGCGGTTCGCGGTCACCAGAAATTCATAGGAGGCTGCTCTGCACTTGTGAAGGAAGGAAAAATATTTATTGCTTGTGATGGGGAAATAGATTCGCTTCTCAGACTTCGTACAATTCCCGTGAATGTTGACATCCTATCTCAATGCCGTCAAAGTCGTGCCACCGTCGACGATGAGAGCGCACCCGGTCATGTAGCTGGACCTCGGGCTGCATAGGAAGACAACAACATCAGCCACTTCTTCAGGCACCGCAATGCGACCAAGCGGAACAGCTTTGTGGATGAATTCTGCAAGTCCTTCTACCCCTTCTATCGCCCGCCTGACCATGGGAGTGTCAGTCCATGAGGGGCAGACGCAGTTGACCCTGATACCATAAGATGCATTATCGAGAGCTGAAATGATCAATGATGTCAGCTTATGCATAATACACCTTTGTGTATTTTGATTGAAATTAGAGTGAGACTTGCCACTATTCTTCGTCAAACCCAAGGCTGCATGCTTTGATGCTGTGTATGGAAGCACGCCAGGGCTAGCCACCAACGATGTTGCCGAACCGAGATTCACGATCGCACCACGTATCGATCCACGGCTGGCGTTCGATAGGGGTCTTAGCTCTTGCATACGCATGGTTATGGAGGCCTCCCGTGTGACAAGAAAAGTCCCAGTGGAATTGATATCAAGAAAACGCTGAAACTCGGCCAATGAGAGACCAGCGATATCGGTGGCCTCCTGGGCACCAATCTAGGGAGACGAAGTCAGCAAGTGGTAGCTATCACACATCTCAGCTTCGGAGTCGGGACAACTAACGCCAGCGCAATTGACGCAGAAATCGACGCGGCCAAATTCTGAAACCGCTTCCCGAAAGAGGTTGCGGACAGAGTCTTCATTGGTTACGTCTACGAGAACTGCTTTGGCTTGGAAATGCGGGTGTGTTGCAACGGCCTGACACTCAGTAACCGTTTCTGCGGCTGCATCAAGGTTCAGATCTCCTATCATGATACCAGATGCACCCTCCTTAGCCAAGAGTACTGCACTGCTCCTTCCAATTCCGCTGCCTGCACGTTTTAGTAAAGGAGATTTCGGCGTTAAGAAGACAGGGGGGAGGAAATACCTCCGCCGACCACCAAAGCATTTCCCGCAATTTCCATGGTTGTTGTCGTGATTGGTGGACAAGGCGTTCCTGCTGATTTTCAAGATTTAGACAAATACAGGATGATAGTGGCTTAGATGTGCTTGTGAGTTATTGGTGAATTTTTATAATAAACATTGACCGCAAAGCAAGGGATATGCAGGGCAGCGGATCCGATATGCATGTCAGACGCTAACGCGGCTGTCAGGCAAGTGCAGAGAATCCGCAATGGGTTTACCCGCTGTATGCAGGCAGGTGCAGCAAGGATCAAGATAAGCAGGGAATTCTGCAAGACACGCCACATAATGCTAGGCACAGTTTACTTACGATTATCAACCAAGAATACATCAATCACTAGCAAGTTTGGAAGCTATCTGTTCAGCTTAGAAGATCATCTTGCAGAATCACAGTCCGTATTCGTATTTACACAACTTTGAATTAAAGATGCAGTGTAACAAAAGTTTATTGGAAATGGCAACTTTGCAAGCATGTTTGCTCAGCTTCGAAGATCATTTAGCAGAATCTCAGGTCTAGATTCGTAATAACGCCGATCTGCTGTAATGAGGCCCGGACCGGAGCAGGAGAACACTCACAGATTCAACTTGTTGGAATTGCTTGCTTGGAAGTGCGAACTTGGGGAGTTTGGGGAAAGTACCATGAGCTAGCTTGCAGAAATACAAACGATTTGGGTATGTTTGGAGAACCAATCAGAATATGGAATGCTTTGTTCTCGATATTGTGTCCCGTGATCTAACGGCTTCCCATTTATAAGTTCGATAACAAAATGTTGGAAGTGAGATGCAAACCCTTAAAACTCAATCATGACTGCTGTCTCCAACGTTACGCAGTTGCCCTCTTTTGACCAAGTGACTGAAGATGCTCACTCCGAGAACGAGGGTCACGGCTTCTGGTGGAGTGCTGTTGGTCAATCGTTCGCTATACTGTTGAAAACAAATCAGTATAGCGAAGATGATCAACGTTTTTATGTTCGTTGGTTCCAGCAATGGATCACGGCTTCATTAGGACCACGACCTATCAACGGCAAACCTCATTATGGGGCAACTTTTGTCTACGATGGCTCACCCGTGGAGTTCAGCGTCAATTGGAAAGAGAAGAAACCCGAACAAACAGTGCGTTTCACCATCGAGCCATGTTCTTCAAAGGCGGGCACGGCGGCTGATCCACTCAATCAACTCGCGGCGAAGGATCTTTTGCAGTCAATGGCCAGAGTTGTGCCTGGTATCGATCTGATCAGATTCAACCTCTTTCTGTCAGAGACTCACGTGCCGGACGAAGAAGCGGATGAGGTTTTGGCAAAGCTCCCAGCGGGAATTCCACGGGCTCGTGTATTGGTTGCTTTTGACTTGGAAAGAGGTGGAATCGTTGCTAAAGCCTACTTCAATCCCGTTTTGAAGGCGATTGCATCAGGCAAATCTATTTCAACTGTGGTTTTCGACGCAATACGGAAATGTAACGGGCCAGCTGGCTCCTACAATGCTTCCATAGGACTTCTTGACGAGTTCCTGGAGTCATGCGGACCTTCTGAGGTACCACATATCTTCACGGTGTCCAACGATTGTGTTTCCGACACTCCAAACTCGAGAGCCAAAGTCTACACAATCGCTCCGATCACGACTCTTAAGAGTGCCAAGAACGTTTTCAGTCTCGGAGGTAGACTTTCTGGAGCAGCTATCGAGGGAGGTTTGAAAGCAGTGGGTGGCTTTTGGGGATATGTTTTTGGCTTCGACAGTCCTCATACAGATTTTGAGGAGAAGGAGGTCTTGCCTGCGGGGACAAGATGTGTTTTTGTTTTCGAGATGAGACCCGGGAAGGAAAGTGGAAAGGTACCGAACATTGAGGTCAAAATGCACATGCCAGCGTTGTGGCTTGGCAAGACAGATACACAAGTCTGTGACAAACTGTCTTCCTGGTTCAAAAGCCATGGCCATGATCAACTCTCAGGCCGATATCAACAGGACATGAATTTGGTATTGTAAGTTTTCTTTCCAAGATTCCCACGTTCTTCGAGATCCAGGTCAATACGGCTGTACTTTTCACCGAGATAACTGACATATCCGTTACAGTCCAAAACACGATTTCAGCACGCCTGAGAGACTGACTCATACTTGGGTATCGCTCACATACACGGAGAAGACGGGTCTCTACATGACGATGTATTACACCCCAAAGCTGTTTGGCCAATCTTCTCCAATTGCCTAACTTGCAACAACATCACGAACTACGTTGAGATACTCGCGTAATTTGTTGGTTTATTCTCGATTGTTCTCCGTGTAGGGCAATAGCGATATGTTTCACAATTTGCGAGATTAGTTATGAATGATATCCATGGCATTGCTCTACTTGATCGCTCCAAAATGCAGCTTTTACATGTGACGTGCGTCTGGGACATTTGAAGAAGATCATTGAAATTTTACGAACCAAACGAGACTCGTTCTTTTTTGGATGATGTTTTCCATTTCAAAACCCGATCGTGGAGTCCACATTCGAATCAGATTTGGGTGTGGGCTATTCCAATATAAAGCCAACATGTAAGATTAATGGAACAGACACCATTCGTTGACTGAAGGCACCAAAAGAGTCGGCCACCGAATCATCATTAAAATCTCCGACTTAGGCTGTCCTCCTTAAAGATCAGCATTTCAATCCTCCCAATCAGTATTCCACTCACTTTCATCCATGTCTGACCATCTGAGCTAATGCAGCTACCACACTACGTGCTTGTCTTGTCTTCACAGGCCCACGGGTATAGTACCACCGTGAACAGGGGAATCAGTGGCTTTGTAAGATGCCTGGCCTATCGGCGGTAGAAATGTACTGGGTATATAGACGCCACTGCATCGCGGTAGAGAGCTTGTACTTGAGAACGAGAACGAGAAATTTCCCAGCCCATCAGTAAGCTTCTCGACAACACAAAATTTTCAACGCACCAACTTTCTTTTACCTTCACCATGGCAGCACAAAGGATCCCATGTAAGGTCATCATTGTCGGGGGTAGCATTGCTGGTTTGTCACTGGCAAATATGCTCGAGCGATTTGGCATTGAGTTCGTCGTTCTCGAAGCTTACAAGGAAATTGCTCCTCAGGTGGGCGCGAGCATTGCAATATATCCACATTTTGCTCGCATTCTTGATCAGATAGGCTGTTGGTAAGCTCTTCGTCTTTCAAGGTAGTCGGTACGAATCCGCTGACTTGCATGACAGTGAGTTAAAACGGCGTGGAAATCCATGCTTCTATTTCTTGACTGCAACGACCAGTGTATACTAATTCATTTTGGCGAAGGGGATAGGGTTCGAAATCTGGTAGACAAGACCGTTAACCATGGCTTTTATCGCAATGAAGAAGGAGAGTGTATTTTCGACTTCCGCGGCTTGGCAGATGGCCTGGAAAGAAGGTATATTTAAACCCTGTGTATTTGATACATCTGCAAATCCTTAACTTAAAAACACAGACATGGTTATCCAGTGATTTTCATCGAGCGTCAGATGCTTCTGAAAGCACTATACGAGAACCTTCAGAGCAAGGAGAAAGTCTTCCTGGAGAAGAGATTTGTGCAGATGGAACATAAGGAAGATGGAGTTCGAGTCACTATGCAGGATGGCTCTAGCTACGAGGGAGACATCCTCATTGGAGCTGATGGTATGCATAGCTCTGTACGAAAGAGTATGCATAAATTTGGAAAGAGTGTGTCTCCGAAAAGTTTCGATCACGACGAGTATTCCAGTAAGTGAACCAGAGTCTTGCCATCAGCTGGAGACAAGCTGATTTGTTTATCCAATTCAAGAGGTGCCTTGCACGTATAAATGCATCTTTGGCATGTCATATCCGACTAAAGGAATCGAAGGAGGGACCAACCACATCGTTATGGGTGAAGGACACAGCTATCTGATTCTGACAGGCCCTGGAAAAACTTATTGGTTTTTGCAGGTCAAAAACAGTGAGACGACATACGGAAAGGGAGTTCCAAACTACACGGTCGAAGATGAACGACGCCTTGCAGAGTCGCATTTTGAGGATCGACTCAATGAATACGACACATTCGGAGATCTCTACCGAAATAAAATCATCTCCAGACTTACTCCGTTGCATGAATATCAGTGGAAACGATGGTACTTTGGCCGAGTCATGACTATTGGGGATGCCAGTCACAAGGTCAGTCCATAGGGGCGCCACAACTTGAGTTTCGAATTTAGGGGCGGGCTGTCCCAACCTTTTGTCAGTTTAACTAACGAGATTCTTCTATAGCTCCATCCTATTAGCGGAAATGGTGGCGCTGCAGCCATTGAGGATGCTGCAGTCCTTGTGAATGCACTGTTAAGCAAGCTCGGACAATCACCAGGACATCTCTCGACAAATGATTTTCAGGATATATTTTCCAAGGCACAGCACGATCAAGAAAACCGCACAGCACACCTTATTGACCATGCTACCAAAATGCAAGACTTCGATGCAATGGAGAGTATATTCGCACCACTCATTGTCAGATTTGTCATTCCAAATCTCACAGATGATGCAGCTTTGGCAATAGTTGGTGCAAACACTGTTCAAGGGCAAAGAATCAAATATCTACCAGTGCCAAAACGAGATCGATATGTGCCTTACGAGGACGAATTGCCAGTAAAGCCTCTGAACATCTATCACATTGACAAGTTGTTCTCCATGAATCTTCATGCATTACTCTTCTACCTAGCATATAGCTCTTCTAGCTTTAGTCAGCATTTGACCAGGTCTTTGAGTGTCATGATCCTAGACCCTTATCTGAATATCATCGCTGAATACTTCGTCCCAACCATTAGAGAATCTGGGGACCACCACGAAAACTCCTCATATTCTACTTTATCGTCTATTCTACTTATCCTTATGTGGAATATAGAAGGGCATCGCCGTGGAAACATGGCTTCATTGGGATCATGGTAGGTTCAGCCATCTTCACATTCATTCCTCAACGAAGTATTGATCCAAGAACTTTTAGGACGGCCACCGTACCTCTCGTTGCTGCATTAGCATTTGCGGATCCAGCGACTGTTGTGGCCCTCTACTTTCTTCTTGCGGTATGCAATTCCTGTAGACCTGCGTACTCCTCGGTAGCTGGAAGGCCAGTGGCAATTATGGCTGTTAAAGCCTCAATAGTAACGAGTTATGTCGTTTCCGCGGGACTTTTAACTCTGAAATTGAGCCCTCCAGAGTTCCGCAGGATCATCCAGAGTTACTCTGTCGGCCTTGGACCATACATACCACTTCTCATCTCTGCTCTTGTGCAGCTCCTCACATACATCATTCCACAAAAACCTGAGAGTACAGACAAACAGCCCGGGCTCGGAAAGGAACATCTGCGAATATACTCCAACGAAGACTATACACCATTGTTGGTTCTGTACAGAATCGTATTTGTTCTTGGTTTGGTCACACACATATCTGAGCTGGCCTCATTCCACAATCGCCACCTGGTGACCATTAACATGGTTGCTTATTGCTTGCAGAGCGCCTTGGAAATGCGTAACTTAGGCTACACAACAAATTTGAAAGCTATCAGCGCAATGATCGTAATCTTATTGGGGACGACAGCTTTTGGTCCAATTGCGGTCTATGCTTTGACCTGGCACTGGCGAGAATCTGTAATCTACAGATTGAGCAACGGCGTCTCATAAGTAAGGTGTACGGGAAGGGTCTATTAGCGCTCTGCTTCTGAGAGCATTCCCAGAGCAGGAGAGTATCGAGAGTATGTGTTTGTTATAAAAGTTGAAATGGGCATTATGTTGAAACGGGGATTATCTGGAACGAGTGGACATTCACTTTGGTAGACAAACAATTCATTGTGGTTATATGAAGGTGCATTTCAGAAATCCATAGTGTCTACGTTTCAAGTCACAGGAGCACACCCATTCTGGAAAGTGTGAGAAGGACCACCAGTATCTTATTTCGAGACTATCTTCTCATTGCTACCCCAATCTGCAATACTCCAAGCCCGAGAAATCTTGCCATCCACAATCTGGTACGTGAGGTGCTCCGCAAATTTCCCTTGGGTTCCCGTCGACTCAACCCCAGCCAGAGACGAAGGCACGGTACCGGTAGCTTCGAGTCGTACTGCCACTCGTTGTGTCTTCTCATCCGCAATGATGGTGTGAAGATCGACGAAAAGGTCTGGAATCGCCGTTAGAACGCCTTGCATGTTTTGGCGGTAGATGTCAAGCGTCAAAGGTGTTCCTTTGTAGGTAACCTGTGGCTGAACAAATTTATCCCAGTCCGTTGCTAAGGTCCGCTCGTTGATACAGGCCAGATATGATCTGTAGAGTTCTTCGAGTTGACTTGTTGACTGCAACTTCCCCAAACTTTGGGTCCCAAGACTAGGACCGACAAGATCTGGTATGTACTCGGCTTCTGTGTTTGTCAATTGGCGATGAATCGCCTCCTGATCGGCCAGACTGATTGTCTTGGACAGCTTCCCATCGACAAACCAGTTTAGGTGTTTCTCAACGACAAGCATGGCTTTATCTGGAGGGCCCAATCCAAAAATCTGTTTCGAGGGCTTCCACTTCTTGAGAATAGTGGAGGCCAGCTTTTGGGAGCCCTCGTCGACCGTGATGGCATCTACTTCGATCTCAATTTCACCATTCTCCTGCATATACGAAGCAAAACTCTCGGGAGTGTACTGCTGCCCGTTCAAGTCGTATTGGGGAGGTAAGAATGATCCGATGTCACCCTTCTCGTTGATACACTTGATAAAAGCTCCGTATGTGCCCTCCATGCCTTCCATTGTTGCTGCTAATGTCAAATGGCGGTGTCTTCTTGGGGATGTGCGTTCTTGCGAAAGGTGAGCCAAAATAATAGGCCTAAGTTCGAACTACTCCACGCAAATGAATTTGGAAGTCGCACTTCACGCATCAAAAAACCTTTCTGTGTATCTGATGTTCTCCAATGGAATTGCATAACCAAAATATTTGACCCTTTTGTGGAGGCCTGCATCTAAGCGAACCTCTGAGCTTGCCCCGCTTTTCTCCCCCACTATCAGAACAGCATGCATGCGGAGTGGCCAAATATTCAATTGTTTGAGCAGTGAAATCCACAATCTTCGTCAAAGAGCTCACCGGATAGAACATAATGCCCCAGTGCATTCGCCATCTCACGCTGACCGGAGCTACGACGGCAGCTGCACGACTATTACGACTACTGTGTGGACGAGGTCATGATCGTCAGGGTTGATATCTTGCAGGGGCTCTCATATATCCTTATCATTGTTCTTGCCATTTTCTTGCGTTGACCGTGCCGGTGCATGTGCATCGGTGGTACTGCAGGACCTTTGCATTTCGTGCAACGGTAAGGTAACATCTCGCATGTGGTTTCCCTATGTGGAGCTTCCGGTCAGCTATGCATATGCACTTGGTGAAATAATTTAGCGGCACAGACAGGCCAATAGTGTGTTTCTGCCCGGAAATTGAAAGTGAGGCGTTTTTGCTGAGAAGAAGTTTTGAAAGTATAATGATCCCTGCAGTGGCGTGTTCAATCATCAGACAATTTACTGTTGTGTGAATTCTTTGCGGAAGAAATTTCTGTCCTGCCAAGCGTCTAGCTCAGGTTGAGCAGAATCTCTAATTCTGTGGTCTTTGTTGAGAGCTAATAATACACAGAAGCAAATTTCAATTCTCATCTCATATCTATTTGTTTAACTCCAGAATGGTATGGGCGTGGCAACTTTGGCTCTCACCGCGGCCATTACATCGTACCAAGGTTACGTCTCAAACAAGCTTCACCACAGCTAATAATGCTGCCCATTATCAATTCCTCACTGAAAATGACGGTCTTTGGGGTGTCAGAGAGACACATAACATAGAAAATCCGACTGTCGCAGCTGGATTGTCTGGCCCTCCATTGTAAGAGCAATGAAGATGATCATCGTGTCACAGGAAAGCTGACAAGATGTAGACATATCCATCTTCAGCAAGATGAATATTTTCAGGTTGAGCAGGGAGTTCTAGGGGCAATCACGGATGGAAAAGAGCATGCTATCACCAAGGATGATGGTATACTGAAGATTCCAGCTGGCACCAGGTAATTTTATAGACCTGAAAACCGAGATGCTTGAGTTGAACTAAGTACTTTTTCTCAGACATCGATTCTGGTGCCATAAGTCGGCAACAGAGTCACTGGTATTTCATGGCTGGATAGATCCCCAAGACTTGGATTACCAACTAGACAAAAACGCTCTGCGTAACATTCAAGGTTATTTCGCCGATTGCGAAAGATCGAATCTAAAACCATCAGTCTTTCAGCTCGTATCGTTTGCGTACTATTCGGGGACCGTCTTGACTCCGCCTTTTTGGGTTCCTACTTGGTTTCTCGTTTCTGTTCATCACATTGTTGCACGATGGATAGCCGAAGGATTGCTCGGGTATGTAATACACTCATACTTCCACTTTAACATGTTTGGGCTGATACATTCTATGCAAGGTATCAACCTTGGTATCCTGAGTATACCGTAAAAGCTGGAAGCGAATGAAGAGTCTGATAGGTTCAGAAAAGCGGCTGTAGATAATTTTTTCTGAAAAAAGCTTTGAGTTGATGGAATCGCGGGAGAAAAGATGTTTAAAGCTTCAAGATATTTGTGTGACTTTTTCCAAGTATTATGCCATTTAGTCAGCTGAGAAGCCGGCTATGACGTTTTTATGAATTAATCGCTCGACCCAGTCTGCACAACTATGACCAGGATTGACTATGAAGTGAAGCTTCTCTCGTCAGCGTTGCTTTCTATAAATTCAGAGCTGGTATTGACTTGTAAGAGCAACTTTATTCGGATGTAACTTTGGATAGAATCTTGATCGAGAGAGTAAGTAAATAAAGTCTAAATCTGAGTTCCACCACTATTTTCTTCTTGCACCATTGATTTCACAGCAATTTTTCTGAAAACAAGCTTACAAAAACATCTACAATTATCACGAATATTCTTCGGTTTAATAAATCACCTATGTAAGAAAGACGGGAGCAAGGTTAGTGCCTCAGGCCATGACGGCACAGTAGTCCGCAGCATAATTTATAAAGGTCCTCTGCGCGTGCTGCTTTTTCTTCTTCCTTTTCTTCTTCATTCTGCTAGAGATTCAGCACTTTCAAAACATGCAAAACGGGCTCGCCCTGCACACTTCGCCATCTCATCAAGCAACCTTGCATCTTCTGATCTTGTCATAAATATTTGCCAGAAGCACTTCATGAAAATGCAAACTCTCATCTTTTCAGCCGCATTACTTTTCTTCTCGGCAGTTTCTACTTCTATCGATCCCTTGACTTATCAAGAGAACGGAACTTCTGTTGATGTCAGGCATATACTTACTGGTGATGATGTCCATTGGTCAACGGGTACTGTGGTCGCATTTCCAAACTCCACCGCATTCACCAATGCTACGGAGAGAAGAGTAGCCTGGGAAGCACCCAGCTTCGCAGCTGTCATTACACCCGTTGTTGAGGAAGATGTAGCCAAAGCTGTGAAGCTCGCTGTGCAGCATAACATTCCTTTTCTCGCAACTGGTGGGCGTCATGGATCTGGTGTTGGTTATGGCAAGGTGCATGGGGGACTAGCCATTGACCTTTCTCATTTCAATTATTTTGAGGTCCACACGAACTCTAGTATCGTGACCATTGGGGGTTCCGCCACGTTTGGCGAGTTCCAGCATGAATTGTACGCTGCTGGACTGATGCTCCCATCCGGTTCATGTTCCTGTCCAGGTTATGTGGGATTGGGTGTTGGGGGTGGCATTGGACGCCGTATGGGGTCTCTGGGATTGGTATCAGACCGTATCTTATCGGCAAGAGTCGTTACTGCCACGGGTCATATTCTCGATGTCTCAAATGAGAAGCATGCCGACTTGTTCTGGGGTATACGTGGAGCTGGAGCAAATCTTGGAGTCATCATTTCGGCCACTTTCCAGGCAGCAAAAGCTTCTGATTATGCAGGAGATGGTCACGCGTTGACAATTGACTTGTACTTCGATGCTAAGAGTACAACGGCCTACTTTGAGCACCTGGGAAACATAGCTGGAAGCCTTCCTTCCAACGTTGGTGGGCTACATCTTACGATGTACAATGCCACGGTGAACGATGCCGAGCTTTTCGTCAACTGGGTATGGTATGGACCAGAAGCAGAAGGTCATGCCTTTATTTCCCAGTTCCTGTCTTTTGGACCTTATCTCGTCAAGAACTACGAGTATATTACATGGGACCATGTCATAGCCGTCGCGGGAGACGGAGTAGGACAATCTGGACTCTGTATCAAAGAAGTGTACGCAAATTCCTATGCTTCGAATCTTAAAGAATTCGCCACCTCGACGTTCATCGACACTTTTGCCAAGCTTGCTCAGTTCTACGCCGAATATCCAGAAGGCAGGGGTTCGTCGTCAAATCTGGAATTATTCTCCAACCAGGCTGTTGCTGCTCTGGACAAAGACTTTGACGCATACCCGTGGAGAGACACAAAGGGCTTCTTTACTGTATCAGCCTACTTTGATACTACGGCACAGTCAAATCAAACTCTGTTGGACATAGGGGATACCTTTTGTCGAGATTTAAGAGATAGCTGGTCCGAGACTGGAGGCTATGCTGAACAAGGAGGGGCAATCTATGTCAACTATGCACGCGGTGATGAGCCCATTGAGAGTGTTTGGGGAGATAGCCTTCCTCGGCTTGCTGCTTTGAAAAAGCAGTGGGATCCAAAAAATGTTTTTGCATACAATAATCCTTTGCCAACTAGCTATCCATAGATTTCAAAAGTAGTGGAGTATGAAGACAACAGTCAATACCTTGGTTTAGAGATGTGAATTGTATGTGAAATAAAAAGACAACTTCTTGAGCTACAGAATTTTACCATTCTCGAGAGTATAGTACATATGGACATTCTGTCCGTGAAAGTTTGACTTCACGGATTTGAACCCCTTCATCCACTTTCAACAAGAGACACAGTCCAAGCACGAAAGCAACGAAAAGATGTTCGAACCAGCGCATGAGTTTCACTGATCGAGACCTACTCACGTGTTTTCTGAAGGCCTGCGGCTCCCTTGCTCTCTCCCTCGTGCTTGCTCATTGCCTTGTTTTTCGCACCACAGAGCCTCTTCTCCTCAACTCAGAGGTCACCATCATGCGAGAAAATAACAGCATACACGTGACTTCGTCCAGAATACCATGTTTCCCACTTGATAGAAAATCGTGCCCGCCTTCTGGCACAAAGCCTCAAGTTTCCGAATAGCCTCACTCCACTATGCTAAGCCTAACTTTGAGCCGACTGCACAACATCAATTTCCAACAGAAACAAGCAAGTAAGAAAAAACTGCCTCGGATCGGGTTGCACCCATGTTCAGCCCAAGTGGCGCAGCAATGATGCCAATGATGATGTGCTTTGATGGGGTCACTTTTGCAAGCACGCTAATGCACATGCACATGCACTTGCACTTGCAAGCATCTTGGAGCTCTTTCCCCGAGTTGTGGAATTCATCTTACCTGCATGATGCGGGGACCTTCCCGCATTCTTACTCTTTGTGGATTATAGTAGCGGCGTGGCACAGTCTTCAGCTCGTCGTCATTGCCGCGATTTTGCAGATCGATATGCAGGCATCCCAATATAACCAGCTTACCTGGAAAAGCCAAGAATGTCAACTTGCATCGAGGTGATAGGTGTGTGGAATCCGTGCCACATATGTGCTCTGTTCTCGTATGCACCGCATTCGCATACATTCTCGATATTGAGCGTGCATGAACGTTCATTCCCGGCCGTACTTCCGCCTTTCCAAAAAAGATGAGATAGCTTGGGCTTGCAGCTGTCAGTGACCCATGCATGCGCCATAGCCGTTGCAGGAACAGCACTCTGTGATGCAAGCCTGGTCAAGATAAGATGGAATTCCGGGTTCTAAGAAGTGAGATAGCGTATGGTGCGCCTTGTCTCACACTAGGTCGATGTGTTCTTGCAGCCTCGCTTGCATTAATATATGTATGGCGCAGGTAAGATTATTTACTTGTTTGGGATCGTTATTGAGCCAATCTCTGAGTGGATTTTGTTGTTCTCTGAAACATGTGAATTTAGAGGCATTTACATGCGTTTGCTGACTGCCTAAAATATACCTGCTACATAGATTTCTGTGTCATGTCTGTTCCTAGGCGCTTATTTTGAAGAATATCTCGTAAACCAGCAAATGATAATGCAGTGAGTGTCTCCTCATACAATCGCTTCCTGATGATCTCACCCTCTTTGCTGTAAACGAGGGGCGGTAACCTATAAAATTTTATGTCAACATCTAAACAAAATGAAGGGAGTTGATTGGATACATACGGCTGAATCTTGGCATCTTCGACATACTGTCCATGGACCTCCTCTTGCAGGACTGCAGCAGCATGCACAATGGTGCGAGCACCCACAGAACATGAACGACCAATCAAACCCGTCATGATCTGATATGCAAAGTACAATGTTCCCTGAGCCTGCCTTCCCAGATTCGACCCACGACAGAATCCAGGGTTTGTGCAGGTGACGATAACTTCAGTCGGAGAAATATGTCGAACGAGCTCGGTCAGGAACAACTGTCCAAGAAGTTTAGAAGTTCCGTAACGCTCTGACATGTTCCAGCTCGCAGCAGGCTTCTGGAAAACAGGTAGAAGGGGATCTGATTTTCGTTCCTCGAATTTTGACCATGCTGCAACGTCGGATGTGACGAGGATGATGCGTCCTGGTCCTGGTCCAATACTTTTGATCTTGATTACTGGTAGAAGAAGAATTGTGAGGAGAATGTTGGATAGATAGTTGATTTGTATATCCTCTTCGTAGCCGGTTGAACTGAAGGCCTCGTGAACGTTGTAAACTCCAGCATTGAGAACAGCTATATCAAGGGATTCCAAATTCCGAGCGCGACTTACGAATTCGATGATGGAATCGTAGGACGAGAGGTCCAGTTTCCAAACCGTAATACTGCCAGGTAAAAGAGTTCGACCTTCAGAAAGTTGGAGACATGCTTCGGAGCCCTTTGATTCATCGCGTACAGCCAGTATAACTTTGGCCCCTAGATCTATAAGCTGGCGCGCTGTCTCGAGACCTAGTCCACTGTTGGATCCTGTAATTATGGCTGTCTTCCCTGTCAAGTCCGCAGTTTGACGTGAAACTGGTGGAGGACGAACAAAAAACTGACGGTAGAGGAAGTGAAGGGTGCCTGCTCTGGTCTCAGGGCTAATGTTGAAAGTGTGAGCCATATTGACGGAGACTTGGTGGTGTAGAAAGGTAGTGTGTAAGGATAACAGAAAAGGAGAAAAATTTACCGCGATCTCTACTTGGGTCTATGCACGTCAACATCGCACTGCCTACACGAGCCTATCAGAGACACATAACTATTCCTCATGTGGTCTCGCATAGATGTAACGTAGCTGTCTAAATTTGTATAATCTGATGAGACAAACTTCTACCCCAAACTTCATAACGCCCTTTCCCAGGAAACTTCATCTACGCAAAGCAGGGTGGCTCCGTGTAGCGACTCATGGCAGCACGCAAACCATTCCAGTAACTAATCTCCCCATTTGGACCATCAACAAGGTCATTCTGTGCCCATATACCCTCAAGTATCGCCTTGACATGCTTGAAAGACCGCGAGCCGATCTTGCCTTCTGTCCTCGAAATCAGGTCGAGGATACCACCTCGTTGACAGTCTGTCCGAGCTTCGCAGCCCAAGATGAAAACAGGAAATTGTAGCTCACAAGAATCCAGACGCGAAAGAACATTGAAACCATTGAGTACCAGTGCGTCTTTTTTCTGCTGGTCGTCAATAAAGGGACTCGATAGTCGATAGAGGTAGATAGACGTCGCAATGACAAATGCTTCATCTGCTGTGTCTTCTGTGATGATTTTTCGAATTCTCCAGTGAAGAATCTTCAGGTATTCTTTATAGTCGTCAGATATCGGGATGGAAGTAATGTCCCTTGGCACAGAATCGTATACTTGGGATAATAACTCAAGAATTGGCTCGGTTGAAGGCGCGACATAGTTGACCTAGGAGATTCTTAGAACACTGCACGTTTTAGAGGCTTCGGGGACTTACTTCGTAAGAGATTTTCGGCGGAGTCAAGGGAACCTCGGGGTCTTTTACCCAGTGCCGGAGCGTGAAGCGAGTCATAATGTCATTGTAGCAGACCCAGTCTCGTAGGCATTCGATGTCTTCCCTACCCTCAATAATCTGCTTTAGATTGACCGTCTTGATGACTTCCTTCACACCGCATATATAATTTGTCCAATCGCCCGAAGTGCTCGTGGAGGTTTGTATCTGGTGTTCATTTAGTATTTCGGAGTTGGTCGAAGAAGGTAGGGTTGAGAGAAAATGTGAGAGTTTTGTTACCTCGAATGAATACAGTAACATGCCGGCTGCAACATGTTGAACAATTTTTTCAGTATCAAACTCTACACCTTCGGAAGCAGCTGCCAAAGCTTTTAGAGCAGAAATCTTCAGCTCCACTGCTTGCTCTTGGAGACCGTGGCGGTGGAGGGACGAAAAAGCAAGCAGGGCCCTTAGAAGCGCGGTAGCAGAAAGCGAATCACTCGATAAGCACATGCGGAGGAGGAAACTGCTAAGTTCAGAAGGACGACGCCGAAAGGTGGCAAGTGCCTGGGCGGCGGAGCAATGAACTGAGTTCGGACGTTGTCAGGTTTACCATTTCACTGGGTTCACTCGAGTATCTTACAGTGCTGGATCAGATCCCTGTCTGAAATCTCAAGCTTCTGGGGGTTCCAGGGGAGACACAGACCAAGGTCTGGTGGTGAAATTGCTAAGACATGTTAACTTAGCCGCTGTTGTTGCAGTCAGTTCAAAAGGGAAAATCGTGTACCGGTCACACGATAATGCATCTCAATATCCCAAGGGAACATGTGGACAAAACGGGACTCGGATATGAGTATGCAGCCGGCTGCGGCCTTGTTCTTGGGAGACTTTCCGACAATGGAACGACGGTTGTCATTTGCATTCGGCCAACGAAGCCGAAGGCCAGTATGCCGACATTTCTTTGAATGCCGTATATCTATGCAGCTCGGTGCCTCGCTATGCCGCCCAAATCTTTCGTCTGAGAGTGATCTTGATTAGATGCCTTCCTTGTGGTAAGTCAGATGATTTAGGGTCTCCTACATGCGCCCACGGATGACAACACCACTGCACGACTTTGAATAGAGGTCTGCTCCATTTGACGTGATCTACCGTCGACTAGATATTGGACGAAGGTGAAGATAATATTGTTCCATTGTGGTGGCCTACGCGCTCTCCACGTTTATACGAGCCACGCATAAGCGCTAAGCCCAATACGGTTAGGCTCTAGAAGTGTTCACTGGCCAACCGCCCAAACTACTCAACCGCCCAAAATCGCTACCTTCAAAAAATCATAATTCAATACCCACATAATATTTTGCTACTAAATCAATTATTTTCTGAAGCTTTTTTAGCCCCTCAATATGCCTGTAAAGAAAAATCACTATGCCGAATTTCCTGACGATCCCAACGAGCTCTCTGAGAGCGTATAATTACAGATAGCCCATGACAATTATCTCGAGTATAATACTAGCAAGAAAACTAAATCTATTCGAAAATATACGAGAGAGTATAGAATTATATATGAAATCCTTCGAGATTAAATTAATAGAGCAAAACCAAAGAAATAAGATATAGTAGTAAAATAGCGGTTATTAGGGAAGCAAGAGATAGTTATTTAGTATTATATTCGAAAATTGGAAGTATAGGGCTAGCCCCTAATAGTTTATTAGATTCAAAAAATAGTAATTAAGTTACTAAAGATATAAGAAGAAGATCTAAAAAAGAACTTTCTTAGAACGAATTAGTATTAAGGTTTCCTAAACTACTATTCTAATCTTAAATCTCGAATTATACTATCCCTTAATAAAGATCGAATTATTATAGAGGATCTAGAGCAAATTATAAGGTATTTTGAACTTTTTTATATAAAGAAAGTATAATATAATATATATAATAATAATATTTATAATATAAATAAGAAAGAGATAATAATAGAAATACTAGCTAAAGTACGGGTTATTTACTTTAGGAAAACCAAAGCTCCTAAGATTATATAATAAGGCAGTCGAGAATAGGTTTTATTAATTAAGTATATATCTTTAGATAAATAAGTTCTTAGTCTATATATTATTTTTAAAGCTAAGGTTCTTTTTAAGAATTAGATTAAGGTATTACTTACCGGATATATTTATATCTCTAAAAAGAATTAGATAAATAATAAGCTTTATATTAAGTAATTTAAAGAGGTATTTGAACTAGAGATATTAAAATTAAAAAAGAAAAAGTATAGAATACTTCTTTTTAATAGCTATAGTTCTTATATAATACCAGAAGTAGTAAGGTTTTATAAAGAAAAGAAAATAATTTTCTTTTATTTTCTAGCCTATTTAACCTATATTCTTTAACTATATAATATAAGAGTTTTTGGGCCCCTAATATACTTATATTATATATATCTTACAGAAAAGACTTATTAGGGTATAGGATATTTTATTAATAAGCTCAAATTCCTAGAAATATTATAATTAGTATAAATAGATATTCTTAATTACTATAATATTATTTTCTTTTAGAGAAAGTATAGCCTTTTTCTATTTAATCCCGAAATTATTATTAGTATACTACTTATAATAATTTTATAAAAAGAAGAAAATATATAAAAGGCTCTTATATTTCTTTCTTTTCCTATTTCTTATTCTCTTACTTTATCTAGTTAACTAACTATATCTAGTAATCTAGCTTCTTTAATTATTATAACTCTAGAGAATATTACTAATATTAAAGCTATTCTTAAAGTTAATAAAGAAATTAATAGTAAGCTTAATAGAGTTCTTACTTATTAGTTAATAATTTAAGCCTCCCAAATTAATATATAAAGGCATTTCTAAGATCTTTAGCTTATAGTCTAAAAGCTTATAAATTTAGCTACTATAGTAATTACTAAGACTACTTTCTCTTAAATAATTAATAAAAAGCTAATTAATATAGCTAATAAGTATAAGAACCGGAAAAAGATATTAAAAAAGAATAAAGATAAAATTATAGATATAAGAGTAATAAATATTAAATTAATAAAAAAGATACTTGAAGTAAAGATAATTAAGAAAAAGGAAATAGAAAAGAAGCTTATAAAAAAGAAGAAACTAAAGGCTTTATATAAATTATAAAAGGCGCTTTATAATTATATCTTTAATAATTTTCGAAAATAGGGCCCTGATTTACTTTAAGAAATTAATAATTTTAATACTCTTATAATTCGATTATTAAAGCTACTAAATATTACGCTTTACTGCTTTACTAGTAAATTTAGCGTCACGTGATCACGCAATGACACATGCGGCTGGGGCTAGTATTTAGAATACCAAAGCTCCTATATATACGAGCTTCCTTCCTTAGTTTAGAATTCTCGGATTAAGAGCCACTCTACTTTGCTTTCCAAGCCCAGAGCCCGGTTTCGTGATACTAAAACTATTAAAAGCTTTAAGAATACCAAAAGCTAGTAAGACAAAAGCTTTTCTTAAAAGCCCTCTAATTATATATATATTTCCAGAAATCGATTTTCCCAATATCCTTTAACTACTAATAAAGCTTTAATTAACTATACTTCTCTCTTTTACCCAATTAACTATTCCCTCACCTTTAAAATAATAATTTCCCAAAAAGACTATAAGGCAGAGAATAAAAAGAATAAAGAAGCTAGTTAATAAGATAATTGAGCCTCTAGAAATTATTACTACTAAAGAAAGAAAGAGTAAAAGAAGACTATTTTATAATAAGGTTCTTATAAAGGCTCTGGCTAATTAGAAAAAGATATAAGATTTACTATATAATAGCGAATTTAATTAATATTTGAGCTTTTATAATTGAAAAATCGAATAGTACCTAAATTATAATTAAATATTTAAGTAATATGAGCGATTCTTTATTCCAAGAATTAGGTACTTAAATTTAGGCTTATTACCCTACTAAATACAAGTTACTAATTCTTACCCCAAATTTTTTTTAATAAGAAATATTATTATAATAATGCAAAAAACTTTCTAATATACTCTCTTATATTAAGCTATATATTACTAAAGAATTTAGAATATTATATAAGATATTTAATTAATTATATAGAAATTAGTAAGGGATAGAGATAGTAGGGTAAAAATTAGTAGAAAAATGCCAAAAATGCTACTAAATTAATAATTTTAGTAATACTATATAATTTTAAAGTAATATATAGCTATTAGGGGATTGAGAATACTATAAAGTATTAGTATTTAATAGGGATTAAAATTTTATTAAGGCGTTAATTAAATATTAAGATTTTAATTTTTGGGCGGTTGAGTAGTTTGGGCGGTTGGCCAGTGAAACCTTCTAGTTTATTCCAACTAACATCAATAAGAATGAGGAATGAGGCTCTGCATTTGCGGCTGTGCTGTAGCTAGAAACGGGGCCTCCTTTTATGAACGACTTGTGACAGCACGAGATATGGAAAGAGTATGGTGGCATCGAATCCATTAAGCTATCTCTTAGAATCTAAAGGTAAAGAGAGAAGAGATGTAGTTGAGGGAAGCTCGTTTACTTTTATACTCCCTTGGCACGTGACTCAATTCCTGCCGCTAGCTGTATCACGTGACACCGGGTCAGTTGCCAACTGACCTAGCTAACTGACGTGCCAACCGTAACAACGCGAGCGCGCGGAGCCCGTGACACTGTCCCTAACCTGGTACGTACGCCAGAACTGTGACACGACTGCTACTAATATAGTGGGAATTCTAAGAATCTCTTTGTTTTTACTGGTTTGCAGGGCGGTTAGATGCCTGGAAATTCTGGCTAGCGGGAATTCTGGCTGCCTGCGCTCCTTCCAGATTAGGCTTAGCGTAGAAGCACGTGACGAACTTTATAAAGCTCAATTTAGCGGAGGACATTAGTCGTGCTATTCACGACTGCAAATGACTAGCAGATGCCATGTGAATGCACTAATAGTTGCCACGATGTCGGTGCTGAGCAGTGTCACTATCAATGTGTGCCTACGGTATTGCTATGCTTTTATTCAAATAAGTAATCTTTAATTCAACGGAAAAGTGTGATGATGAAGGCTTAATAGTATATATCCCGCAGCATTCAGATTTCCTTAACTCACCATTTCTAGCACGACCTGAGCAAAAATATTGTAGAGTTTGCACTCAAGTATCACTCAAGATCTGCTAGATATAATACTCTCTCCAAACTGTTTTTCCTGCTGTGAAGTCTGGCAGAGACCAATTTCCGTAGTGGTGTCGCAGCCGGCTCACACAGCCGGGCACCACGATCGCATTCCTCCCGGGTGAGGTTTCAAATCACGGATACTTTTGCTGTTATAGATAGTAAGTAGGCAACTGTATCCGGCACTTGCTCGGTATCGGCTGATGTACTGAGGCCATTAGCGGGCTAGCGGACAAATCCGAGAAGCGAAAAGTGATTTTCTGATTTTCTGATTTTCGCGCCCACACCCCCCCCCCCCCCCCCACCACACCTCACTAAAAAAAAAAAGTACAGCATACACGCCTTATTCTCGACTACTCCTAACCCCCCCTTAGCTTGCATAGTCTATAAGGCAAATCCCATGGATTACGAGGTATATCTCTATCTCCCTTACTTTCTGTATCCTCCGTACTACCTATATTACTCGAATTATCTATATCTCCTTCGTCCCCTTCTCCTCTAGTATCCTTACTCTCCTCTACTGCAACCTCCTTTCCTATTGCCTTCTAATCTTATATCTGTCTTTATACTTACTTTCTATATCTTATAGGCAGTCGAGGCTTTGGTATAAAGGGTTTTACAGATATAGAGCGAGGCTTTCCAGACTTGGTAGGATTAGTATTAAGTTAATAGAAAGTATAGACTTTACTATTATTATTATATCTATAATTTATATAAATACTATTAAATTTGCCTTCTATAACTATATAGTATTTGAAAGGACCCCTCGGTCTCTTCTTATTACTATAAATAATATAAGCTTAAGAGAATTCGGTTTTATAAATATATACTAAGCTTGCCTCCAGATTTGCCTTACCTTTCTCTAATTCCTTTAGTTCCCTGCCCTAATATAGCTCTATCTCTCTAACTTTAGTCTTATTATTAATTTGCTTTATTACTTTAGTAATATTATTAGATAATATAAAGAGATTAAAGTATTATTATAAAGGAAAAAAAAGAGGTTATATATAAGGAGGAGGTTAAGGAATAAAGGGATTTATTAATTAAATATATTAATAGAAAAGGATATTATAGACTAAGTCTGAATTATTAGAAAGTATATTATAAATATTATTTTTCCGTTTATTTATAGCTTTATTATCTTTTCTACTACTTTTACTTTTACTAGAGCTATTATTTAAAGCCATATTTAATATATCTTTAATAAAGAAAAGCTTTAATAATAGTATTATATATTAAAATCAAAATTATTTTCGGAAAGAAATTAAAATTAAGGTTAAGGCTAAGGTTAAAGCTAGTATAGCTATATCTTTATTATTTATCTTTAGAATATAAAGATATATATTTAATATAATTATTTAAATCCGAATAAATTTATAATAAATAATATCTAAAAATAGAAATATTAGTATTTAATAGCCCTAGGTTAAGTATATTTAAATATTAAAAAAATTATAATTTTAGATATTATAGTTATAAAAATAAAAATATAAATATTCTTTCTTTTACTAATTTATAAAAGCTAAAGTATATTAATAATAATTAAACTATACTCGACTCGTATAGTTAGCTAATTTACTTTACTAATTATAAATAATTCAAGATAATTTAATTTTCCTCAAATCTCTATATATAGCTTATTATATAAACTTCTATATTTCTATATTTAGTAATACTATAATTATAATTTTTAGATAAGAAGAATTCCCTTATTTTAGTATATATAGTTATTAAATTAAAAAAACTCAAGAATTCTAAGTAATACTTTCTCCTAAGAAATATATATTCTTAATAAATAGTAAAAGTAAATATAGAATTATATAATAATATAATTACTTTATACTAGTAATTTTATTTTCTATAAAACTATAACTCTATTCCATTTTCGCTCTAAAACCTTTATCTTTCTTCTATATTTTTTCGATTTTACTATTAATATTAAGAGCTTCTGCCTTCTATTAATACCTTCTCTATTAATACCTTTATTAATACTTTTATTAATATCTCTATTAATACTAAGAGCTAGTATCTAATTACCTTATAACTTTCCTTTTCTCTTCCTTACTCCTCCTTACCTTTCCTCTTTACCCCTTTTCCAAACCTCTCTTTTAAACCCCTCCTCTTTTAATACTTCTTCTATTAATACCAAGAACTAGTATCTAATTGTTTTATAACCTTTCTCTCCTCCTCTAAACTTCTTTAAACCCCTCCTCCGAACCCCTCCTCCTTTAATACTTCTACTAATAATACCAAAAGCTAGTATCTAACTACTACTTCTGGGTTACTTTTATCCAGAACTCTTATACTATAAGTCTTTAACCCACTTACTTCTTAGAAAACTAAATTTTAGATTCCTTTTTTTTTTTCTAATATCTCCTTCTCTCCTTTTCTAATACCTCTTATACTTTCGGGCCCTTTGGAAATACTTTTTTTTAAACTTTTAAAAAAGAGGCTAACTCCTATTTAGCTCCCTCCGAACTTTAATACCTCCTCCCCTTTTCCAATATCTCTTATACCTTTGGGCCCTTTAGGAATATCCTCTTTCGAACTTTTAAAAAAGAGGCTAATTCCTATTTAGATCTCTCCGAACTTTAATACCTCCTCTTTTTCTTTAATACTTATAAAAGCTTTTGGGCTACTACTAAGTATTTCTATTCTTTATCTTAGAATATATACTAACTTATTCTTATAGGAAATAGTTCTTTTTTTTCTAATCTTAACTTCTTTAATATATATTTCTTACTTTCGGGCTATTTAGATATTTCCCTATTTGCTTTTATAGAATATATACTAACTTACTTTTTAGTTCCCCTTGCCTTACCTTTCCTTTAATATTACTATATATATATCTAATTAGTACTAATTCTTATAACCTATAATTGGGCTTTTTATTTATTAAATATCCGAATATTTTATTTTATTTTTACTTTATATATTTTATTTTATATACTTTATTTTCCTTTTATTATAGGTTAGAACTCAAATAGTATTTATCTTAAATACTTATATTCTCGGATATATAAGACTTCTATAGATTTTTTGGAATTATAAATCAGTCTACTTTAATTCGAGAGAGCTTCCTTAAAAGTATTCCAGAAGTTATAGTATTTACTATAACTCTTCCCAAAAATTAATATAATATAAATATTTCTGGTTTATTCTCTCTTTATAAAATAAACCACTACCCTAAGTCTATATAAAAGTCCTAATTATTCCTTGAGTTAAAATATAAATACTTCTTATTTCTATTAAATTAGGTATAAAAGATAATAGGTACTTTTAGACTAGACTATAATACTAGTTAAATACTAAGACTTTCTATATTTATCTTATAAACTTATAGTTCGAAATATATTATATTTAACGGGGCTTCTATATCTAATTACTTTATACTATAATAAAACGTTTTAGTATTATAATTAGAGAAGTTCTACTTTATAATCTTATCTATTACTTATAGATTTTCTAGCTAATAAGTCTTGGCTAATAGCTAAGAAACTTATTAGCTATTTTATTTAAAGCCTCTGGAAGCAGGAAGTTGCCTTAATAAAGACTTAGTATTAAAAATAGGTTTAACTAATTAATCCAAATAAGGAGTTTATAGTAGAAGTCTCTATATATAAATAATTCTATATAATAAACTCAAATCCCTGTCCCTAGTTATATAAATAAGCTATATAAGAAACTCTTTCTAGCCTATTAAAGTAGTTCCTATTCCTAGTTATATAAATCATAATATATAATAAACTCAAACTTTTCTTAGATTATTTTTAGAAGAATTAGTAAGCTTTTCTAGATAGACTTATTAAGGCCTTAGTTTTTAAAGATATTAGTCTAGCTTTCTTATTCTCTTCTTAGGTAATAGTTTAACTTTTAGGAATTATATATAAATATTGGAATAAATAAGGAGATATACTATATATATTTTCTAGATAGATTAGAATAGAACCTATAGAATTCCTATAATATTTTTATTAAATCTATAATACTAGCTAGTAAAGACTTTAATAACCTTAATAAGACTTGAATTATAAGCCTAGCCTTTAGATTTTCCGCTTAACTTAAAAATTAAATAATCTATAATAGGTTATCTATTATAGAATATATTATACTCTTTTTCTAAAAAGTACCGGGTGCCAGTAATAGTTCAGAAGCCCTAAAGCCCTTGAGATTCTTTATAAGTTTTGGGCTTTAGGGCTTTTCTATAGCTAGCTAATTATATAAAGTTATATAACTATATGAGTCCGGTATTAATATAAAATAATTAGTAACTTTATATATAAATATAGTATAGTTTTTAGTATAACTAGTCTAATATATTATATATCTATATATAAATACCTGTAATTTTATTATTATAATATAATATATTTTTAATATATCCTTAATATAAAAATCCCTTTATAATCCTAGACTTTTAAGAGCCTTCTTTATACTAAAGGTAAAGTATATAATACTATTTGAGTATTAAACTTAAAAGGCAAAGAATTATAAAAGCCCTAATAATTATAAGACTTTATAAACTTAAGTAGATTTAAGTATTATAAAAGTATTAAATTTAGTAGCCTGACTTTTAAATTATATAAGAACTAATTAAAGAGTATTACTTTAAAGTATTAATTATAAATTCCAAGTATATATATATCTATAAAGAAATAAGACCCAAAATAGTACTAAGCTAATTATAAGATATAAGAAAAAGTATATTAGATATTAGGCCTATTTTTCTCAATTATTTTAACCTTAGCAGATATTTATATATAATTTATTAGACTTTATATAATAGGTTTACTCAGGAGAAATAAGGTAATTAGCCTAGAGAGTTTAATAATAATAGTTAGACTTCCGTTCGGGGCAATAGGCAAAGTACTAGTAATAGCCCGGATACTTTAGGTTTTACTTATAAAGCTAAAGATATTATATTTATTAATTCTCTATATCTAATAAGAAAAAGAAGTAATATATTTATATCTCTAATATATCTATTACTATAAAATAATACTTATATAGTCTATAAGATTAACTATAATCCCTTTTACTAGAGAAGAAAATAGTAAAATTAAAAGAGGATCTAATAGCCTACTACTACTACTATTATTATTATTATTATTAGGATTAGCTTTAGTAGTACTTTTAATAGTACTTTCCGTATTATCTTGCGGCTCCTAGAGATTAATAAGTAGAAAAGAATTCTGGTATATATAAGTTAATTAAACCTAAAAACAAAAAAGAATCTATAAAAGAAATAAAAAATAGGAGCCAGAATTAAAAAAGAGAATTATATATATATCTTTATTTATCTACTAGTTTATTAGATTCCTTCTTACTTTTAAAATCTTATACCTATACTAGTAAGTAATACTTTCCTAAGCTTTCTGGGCCTCCTTAGTCTATTATTTAATTTCCTTAAGTTATTATATCTTCTAAGTATTTTCTAGCTCTTTATAAGTAATTTTAAGACAGAGATCTTTATATAAAGTCTTATTCTAGTATAAAATAAGGAAAATTATTTAGATATTCTTAGGGCCCAGATATATACTATAGTAGGAAAGATTAAAAACAATTTAAATAGAACCTAGTAAAACTATAAGTTCCTGGGCTCTTTTATTATTAGGACTAGTATAGAATACTAGTTTATTTATATTATTAATAAATTAATAATAGCAAATAAGTCTGCTAATATAGAGAGAGAAATAAAGAAATAACTATTAAGAAACTATATTAAAAAGAATAGAAAAAACTCGATTATTTATTTCAAATTAAAAGCCACCTATTAAAAAATATCTATTAGAATTCATATAGAGAATCTAGTAAAAGAAATAGGAGAAAACTTACTACCGACTTCTTTAGAAAGTTGAATGGTTCTTTATTTAGTTCTCTAATTCTTTATATTATTAAATACCCACTTATAGAAAACTAGTTATAAAACTACGGTCTATAATTCCATAAGACTAAACCCGGCTATATTTTGATTTATAAGACCTTAAAGGGCTCCAGGTAGCCTATTACCGGTATAAGGAGCTATGGCCTGGATAGTAGCCTAAGTAACTCTTGTATTTGTAGTTTATTAAGCTTATATAGTAGTATAAGTACTACTAGAAAAATAATTAGATTAAGTAATATGGCTTATAATAAAAGGAAATATAAAAGAGAGTAGTTATAGGACTATTAAAGTAGGAGAAGCCTGAGATAAAATAGAACTAGTATCTAGTAGCTATATAATAATAGTAACTAGAGAAATAGGTATAATAGATATTCCTAGAAGAAAAAATATAAAATAAGGATACTAAGAAAAGCTAGGGATCTAAAGTATTCCAGGTATAAAAAGAGAGACAGATATAAACGGAATTCTAGAGCTATAAGGTTTAAGTCTACTAGTATTACTATTCTGGGCAAGTAAAGTAGTAGCCTCTATATTATATTTATTATTAGTAAATTAATAGAACTTATAATATTAGATATTACTATACTAGTATTTGGCTATAGGATATATAATATTAGAGCAGGTTTTGAGAAATAATAGTACTATTTTAAAAGATAAGAATTTAAGGATATAGAATATTTATATAGTAAATAAATTTAATAATTCTATTAGTACTACTCTTAAAAATAAGAAAAGGGTTTCGAAAATAATATATTTAATAATAAATAATATCTATCTTAATATACCTAGTTATTTCATAACTGGCTTATTTAATTACCCTATATTATTAGAAGTATTACTAATAAAGGGCTATTTCTGGGTAAAGTTCTAGACTATTAGGAACTATACGGGTATTCTTCCGGCCTATATATTATTTATATATTCTATATTTATTAGAATAACTTACTTGAGAATTCTATTTTATATAATAGTAGTATTATATCTACTAGTTAGCTTCTCGGACTCTTCTAATATTAGTAGCTACCCTAAAGCTATATATATCCGGACTATATATTAGAGCTAGTAATAAGCTTAAATATATAATTAGTTACTATTTCTATTAGTATCTCCTATATAAATATCGGCTATATTTATACTATAAGATATAAGCTTCTAATAATACTATTCTAGTATTTCTCTCGGTAGAAACTTATTAATATCTATATTAGTATATAAGTAAACTATTTATATAAAGCTATATAAGGTTATATTACTTACCCTAAACTAAATAATTATTAAAGATTATATTATAAAGCTCTATATCTATAGGGCAATCCTAGTACTATACCCCGCCTAGGGGCCTTATATATAGTCTAAATAGCTTGCCGGCTACTATATTAGGCCTAGATCTGTTTTTTCTAATCCTATAGATATTTTACAAGTCCGTAAACCTATATATCTCGTTTTGGATCCGCTATATATAAAGTATTAGTAAAGTAATCCGGTTCTATAGGTATTAGTAATTATAATCCCTAGTATAGGCCAGTTTCTAAAAGTAGTTCTATATATACTAATCAGAATTAGTTATATAATCCGGTACTATAATACTAGACCTAATAGCCTTAATAAAAAGTAGTATAATTATTAGTATTTAATACTTTCTTCTAATAATAAAAAGAATAAGGGGCAAATATAGGGAAACGGAATTACTTATATACTACTAGTATAACTAGCTTTTCTAAAGCTCCTATTACTAGGATTTAATCTACTAATTCTCGGTACTTTTCCTAGAAATAAAGTAGTTTTCTATATATATAACTAACGGATCAGCTATTTATAAAAATATAAAGTATATTTTAGTAATAAGGGGAAGTTTAGAGCCTCAATTAGCCCTAAAGAAATAAGGGCAGTAGCCTATTTAAATACAAATCTGAAAATACTATTATATAACTAAATAGGTAATTTAATTAGAGATTCCAATATATATTCAGATAATATTATATAAATAAGTATTAATATAAATATATATCTCGATCCCAAATAGTAATAGCTTATTATATCTATTAATTAACCAAATCCAGTCCGGTCCAGGTATAATATATTCTCTCTTCTTGGACTATATCCGTTATATTTATAATATAATTATCTCGGGATTCAGAAATTATAATATTATATATAAGCTCTTTTTATAACTAATAAAATATATTAGTAAATAAGGCCCTAATCTTCCAAGCTAGGGCAAAATAATAAAGTATAGAAAGACTAACCGGATTACTAATAAATCTTATTAATAGAAGTATATATATAAATACTACTATTTATAACCTATAACCCGCCTATTATTTAATTTACTCTATAGTATTACAAATAATTACTCGTCCGCTACTTGCCTATCTATTATAGTTATATAGCAAATAAGACCAAGCTTTTTATATATATAAATGACTCTAGTAATTAAAGCTATATAACCGCAATTCTTAAGATCCTCAAGTATTTCCTTATTTATATCTCCCAGATAATACAGGATTATAATCTATATATAAAGAAAAGATATATCTGCTATTTAAGTATATATTTAGATATTTCATTCTTATAATTACTATTAGACTATATACGAATATAACTAAGATTCTATATAAATCTTTTAATCTATTTATAATTTTTCTTAATATAATATTTACTATAGCCTATTTAGTAAAGATTTATAATATAACCTAAATAGATTTATTAAAAAGTTATAATATAACTTTAATAAAATTTACTAAGTTATTTTAATAGAGATTAAGATTCAGGATATGCTATTACTATTTATACCCCATAAGTACTTTTTTAGTAATATAACGTTACCCAAAACACTCGCGAGTAAGGTATTTACCCCTATTTTTTGATATAGTAATATAATTATATTAATTTAGATTTACCAAAGAAAGTATACTCAGCCGGCTTCTTAGTTATTTTTATAATAGTTTAATTTTCTATTATTTCTTAACCTCGCGGGAATATTTAAGGAAATTATTAGAACCCTATTAAATTAGTATTATTTCTGAAGGGCTTATAGCCTGTAGTTATCTAACTATAGTAATTTGTGAGTTACATACTCAATTTTATCTTATACTACTATCGGGCCTAAATTTTAGTATGAATTTTATACGCGTAGTATAGGCCTCTTACTGGTCGTTAATTAGACAAGCAAGCAGCCTTACTATTATTGCGTTATCCAAGCCGAAAGTCACGTGGTGGGTGCTATATCCCTAATTAGGAATTCTGCCTTGGGGAGGAGGGGGGGGGGGGGTGTGCGGGGCGCCAGTGCGAAAATCAGAAAATCAGAAAATCACTTTTCGCTTCTCGGATTTGTCCGCTAGCTAGCTGTGGGCCTCAGTATGATGGCTTATGCGGCTCTTTAGATAGGTTTCTCCAACATTTTCTCCCGTTTGATTGTTTTGTCCCTCTTAATAAGCATTCAATCAGCCTTATTGGCTACTCGCTGCGAGGGCGTCTCTGAACTGAGATCTGTGGCGACACCTCGTGATTGATTCCCATGCATAGCGCTAATGCACGTACCCCTGCTCATAATATTTCCGGCAAGTTTCTAAATTGCATTCTCTGCCTTTTAAGTCCGTTAAACCCCATTCCTTTTTGTTCGATGTGAACATTTCTAATGATCGTAACACAAGCAGAGAACGATGTTTACAAATCGAAGTTTTGTGTTGGAACTGTGCCTCCGTCTTTCCAGCGTTTATTTATCACCATCTGTCTGATTTGAAAAGTCATTCCTATCCATTCACTTTGCCTTTCATATTCCATCCTTCATAAAACATCTTCCCACTCGCACCTTCCTTTTCAGGCCTTGCCGCATTCAAACGGCCTCCAACCACAAAACTTTACTTCGACTCCTCTTGGTACCTCGCGGACACAGACAAGATGGAGTCCAGCAGTGCTACCACAGAGAAAACACTGGCGACTGATAATTTCCCACCAAACATGGAAGCAGCTGCGGATGGAGGAAAAGAAATAACCAATACCAATGGTCAGATGACCTCCATTCACGATTCCGAGGTGGTTCAGGACGAATATCCACATGGTTTCCGATTGGCCGTTCTTGTTGGAGCTGTCTGCATGACTGTTTTCTTGACATCTCTAGATCAAGTAAGTCAAACTTTAGCCACTGGAACACCTTGAATCTTTTGTCCAGAAATTCTAACACGAGACATAGACAATCGTCGGCACAGCAATCCCCAAAATCACAGACGAGTTCCACGGTCTCAGTCAGGTATCCTGGTATGGCTCGGCCTACTTTATGTGCTTCGGCGGCTTCCAATCGTCATGGGGCAAAGCTTTCAAATACTTCTCCCTGAAATCGACTTTCATCGTAACGATACTGCTCTTTGAGATCGGCAGTCTGATTTGTGCCACGGCACCCAACTCGAACGCATTTATCGTCGGCCGCGCTATCGCTGGTATAGGCGGAGCTGGTATTTCGACTGGTGGGACCATCATATTTGCCTTTTCTGCGGAGCCGAAGAACAGACCAACGCTGATGAGCTTCGTGGGAGTCGCATACACTATCGCTGCTATTCTCGGACCGTTGCTTGGTGGTGCATTCACGCAGCGTGTGAGCTGGAGATGGTGCTTTTATATCAATTTGCCTCTGGGCGGTGCCGCCCTTTTCTTACTGGCCATATTTTTCCACACTCCACCCGCAGCCAAGCCGCTTAAAGCGAACTGGAAAGAGAAATTCTTGCAAATGGATCCCCTGGGGATCGTTTTGGCTATGGGCTGCATCATAAGCTTCATTATCGCTCTGCAATATGGAGGACAATCCCATGCCTGGAACAGCAGCGTAGTTGTCGGTCTACTTGTTGGGTTCGTTTTACTCTTGCTCGCATTAATAGGATGGGAAATCTTCCAAGGTGAGTATGCCATGCTGCCACCCAGATTACTGAAGCGGCGTGCTCTCTGGGCCGGCTGCCTCTTCCAGCTCTTCTTCTCTGGTGCCTATTTTCTGCTCCTGTATTACCTCCCTTTATTCTTTCAGAGCATTCAAGGCGTAAACGCCATCCAGTCTGGGGTACGTAACCTGCCTTTGGTCATCGCGGGTAGCTTCGCTATAGTCATAGGCGGCATAACCGTCACCATAACGCGTCTGACGACGCCCTTTATGGCCATCGGCTCGGCATTGGGCGCAATCGGAACCGGCCTCTTGTACACGATGGACGCCAAAACGAGCACGGGGAAGTGGATTGGTTATCAAATTCTTCTCGGCGTTGCTTTTGCGTTCCCTTTCCAAAACTCCTTGAATCTCGCTCAAGCAGACGCAGAAGACGCTGCTGATTTGTCAACCGTGTCCTCTACTATCTACTGTACGTCTCTTCCCCTTTCATATTGTAACAAAAGTGGAGCTGACATCCCATCAAGTCTTCCAAGTTCTCGGCGGCGCATTCAGTACTTCCGCAGCACAATCCGCATTCGTCAATCGAGTCATCTCCAGTGTGCGAATAACTGCCCCTGAAGTAGACCCTCAACAGTTGATATTCATCGGCGCAACACAACTCCGAGTTGTCTTTCCCCCTGATCAGCTCCCTGGGGTCCTGAGCGCGTACTTGGAGGGTATCAAAGCTTCTTTTGCGGTTGCTATTGGTATGGCTGGTGTTTCTTTTCTGATATGTTTTCTGGTGCCGTGGAAGAAGCTCCCTGTTGGTGCTGCGGGTAGTGCTGTTCCTGCTGGATAGGGCTTAGGATTCGGTGGAGTGGAATTGTGCTTTAAACGTGCGACGTGGAATTGCAAGCTCTTGAAGAAAATCTATTGTCAAAATGCTTCCACCCGCAGCTGACCTCCTTCGTGACAATGTCACTATTCTTCCTCCAGTCTCCGACCCATCGTTTGCGAAACACTTCCACAAATTTGGCCAATACAACGTCGTTCTCATCGGCGATGGCAGCCATGGCACTTCCGAATTCTACACTGCTCGAGCGAAAATAACTCAACATCTGATTGAGCACCATGGCTTCAACGTCGTCGCCGTAGAAGCGGACTGGCCCGATGCTGAAGCAGTTGATCGCTATGTTCGTCGTCGTCCAGGACCGACAACCAAAATTGAGGTCACAGAAAATACGTCTGCGTTCAAGCGTTTCCCGACATGGATGTGGCGCAACCATGAATTTCACGACTTCGTTGAATGGCTTCGAGAATACAACAAGGCCTTGAAGATGGACGATAAAGTCAGCTTCTATGGGCTAGACCTCTATAGCGTGGGTACTTCCATTCAAGCTGTGATCAAATACCTTGATCATGTTGATCCAAAGATGGCCAAGATAGCTCGGCAACGATACAGTGCTCTTGGACCATGGGTTGAATCTTCCCAAGAATATGGTCTCGCCGCTCTGGTGGGTGCTTTTAAAATTTGCGAAGCCGATGTCCTGAAGATGCTAAAGGATTTGTTGAACAAGAGGATTGAGTATTCCTCGCACATGGCGGACGGGGAAGAGTTTCACAGTTCGGAGCAGAACGCTCGAGTGATTGCAGGTACGTTTTCCGACCTGATGTTCCAACGTTCTCAAGCTGATAGAGTGAGTAGATGCAGAACTCTATTATAGAGCCATGTACAACAGTTCCACCGAGTCCTGGAACCTTCGGGATACTCACATGTTCGAATTCCAAAGCTGTAATCTGGGCACACAACAGTCATCTAGGCGATGCCCGAGCTACAACCATGGGCAAGCTTCGTGGCGAGATTAGCCTTGGACAGCTTTGCCGCCAAGCATTCGGCGATCAAGTGCTCAGCTTCGGGTGTGGAACTCATACCGGTACCGTTGCTGCTGCTGATGAATGGGATAGCGATATGCGGATCATGAACGTAGATCCCAGTCTTCCAGGCAGTGTCGAATATTTGGCGCATCAGACCGGAATCCCTAGCTTCCTCGTGGACTTAAGGGAGGGCCATTGCGACGACGAACTGAGAAAGGAGTTGATTCAGGAGAAACTTGAGAGATTTATTGGGGTGATCTATGGACCAGAGACTGAACGCCAGAGCCATTATTCACATGTGATACTGGCAGATCAATTTGATGGGTACATCTGGTTCGATGAGACGAGGGCAGTTACAGTCACCGTCAACTGATATTAGGTCAAGCGAAGTTTTACACCAAAACTCGGTTACAACACTTTCCAAACTATCCACAATACGAGGTTTTTATAGTAAAATCCTCCTCATGCAATCGTTTATTGGATCATTCCCCTCAATTCTGCCAATTCTAATAATTCTAGAATTACGTTATCGTAAAGTTATATAGGGGTAATTCTCGATGTAAATAGAAAATGCCTTCCTTACACCCAAATTCGCTTATTTTCTTAGCGAAAATTGGACCGTCGCAATTACGACTTAATTAAACAATATGTATTTAATTCCTAGCTTAAATGGAATCGTATAAAAGTTAGATTATATATTAATTATAAAAGACTATAATCCGTAGAGAAAGTTATATGTTGTAGGCGTTGTGGTATATAGTACGGGAGAAGGCGAAATGGCGATTTTTGGTGGGGTTTAAAAAGTAACCTAATATGAGTTGCCTAGTACTGTAGGGCTCTGGAGGTGCATCAGCCGAAGACCCCGTTGGAGTTTAAGGAGACGTACCCTTTCGGAATGTAATTCTCCGTATGTATTTTGAATTATAATATCGAATTCGCAGTATGGAAATGATCTTGTATGAATCTCCAGTTTTAATGACCGTTGATGGAGGAGTGGAGGATTTGCACTGGTATCGATTCTGCAGTTCGTGCTCAATATGAGAATCATCAGACAATTCTTGGGTAATTGGAGAGTTTGAAGAAAGGAATGCAAGAGTACGAAGCACCCTAAGCTGAGTGAACCAACTGCGAGAGCGGCATCCAGGAAGCAAGCAAGACAACGAGGAGCGCCAAGGAGTATAACTTGGAAGCTGTGAGTGGTGGCACATCGGACGCATTTGGATGAAGGAGAAATAGCAGAGGCTTGAGCTCCGGGGGAGTGGTGTCACAGCAGCGTCTGAATGGATGCTCAAAGAAGCAGTCCATAGAGACTTTCCTTTAAGGTCAGGGAGTAGAGCTGTTACAGCAGCCCCCAATGAATGCCTCGATATAACGTAAGAATATAGAGCAGCTCTCAGAGACTCACTAGCATCGAATTCTGGTTCACGGCCCTAGAGTTTTCGCGGCTGGCAGTACAGCAAGGCAACTATAATGTGTCAAGGCATTCATCCATAGAAATTCTGATATCGGGCACAGGCATCAAAGAGGTATTGTTTCCTAACTTGAGGTCCCGAAGCTGTTTCCCCAATGGCAATGGGATCTCGATCATGCCAGAGCAGCCTTTCCTGGAAGCTTCATGATAGGCAAGTATCTGCAGTTTTCGGTAATGTTGCAAAGCTTGGCCACGTTGGAAGCTTTTGCTGAGTGGAGAAAGGGGTCCAGCGTGGAAGTTACAGAAAAATCTCTATACTTCAGCAACAACTCTCATATTCTTCTTCTTTACTGTTCTCAATAATGTCTTTTATGATGGAAAAGATTTGAGGAGAAGACAATGAATTGATTCCAAATCCTTGATGCTATTGGCATAGGAAAAGCCCTGCACTATCACACAGCAGCATGCAATAGAAGCGGGCTCTTTTCCAATATTCTATGCTGAAGAGTCATAAAGCTTCGTTTAGCAAGAGAGTGCATTCAACAGCATCTGTTTTGTTCTTCAATATACCAACACTTGAAATGCACTGAGAAGGTCATTGTTAAGGAAAGCAGGGCCAGTCATATATTTAATAGTCTCATACAACTCCCTTAACAATATAAATTTCCATTTCTCATCACGCAAGAATGGCATTGTGACCCAAGAAACTGGTGTACTACCTACCAACAGCAGATGCTCCACAGGGCTGGCGATTAACGGCTGCGGTTTTCAACTGGCTCAACCACCCTTCTCTTCTCACAGCAGTTCCAACTGGCCAAGTATGGGCTTGTGAACAGAGCCTCGACGTGAATCCGATTCTCGGTATCTCGATCACTCATGTAGTCCAAACCATCCTTGCCAGCGATCCTGCCTATTCCGATATCTTCCAAAAAAAAGTGGACTGGATCGGTTGCCCAACTTGCATCACATTACGTTCAGCATTGGTACTCGAATCACGGATCGTACAGCCGAAGGTAGAACAGAAGAAGAACGAGGCAAAGAACACCTGCATTACGAGATCTTGGTCGTTGCGAAGACTTATGACTCTGCGAACAATGCCCTACCTGTGACAGACAATGTTACCTACTTCCCTAGATGCTACGGTGGTACTGATCTTTGTTTTGATTCGGACTGGGGCTGGAGCAAAGCGTCGCTCACTATGCTGCCTATCTTGAACGACATTTTCCGAGAGTGGCAATGCATCGTAGAGTATCTCAAGTACAGGGTTAGTCTCTTCCCAGATCGCGGTTTCCCAGGTCGCGATCGACCACAGCATCCGTTGCTTCATATAGATGTCCTCAGAGAGGGAATGGATTTCAGAAGAGCTACCTTGAGGATCTCTGGAACGACAATAATGGGAATTCTGATGGTGGACGGAGTTCTTCAGTTTGGCGTAGAGGACGATAGAACATGGCAAGAGCTTCGGAATGGACGATGGGAGGATCTTTGATTTCGAGCAAGCTGGTTGGTCATGAAGCTTCGTTGCTATGCACTTGTCCGGCTGAGCAAGCACATATGTGAGCCGAAGAAGTTTATTTTTCACAAATGACCTTCGAGACGCAAAGATATTTTGTGAAGTTTACGATTCTATGAACTCGCGCTCACCAATGGTCACACGTACAGTACAAGAACCAGAACTCCATTTCTTCCCCCTTTCCCACCCTTCACCTCTTACTCAAATATCTCAAATCGTATTTCGAAAGTAAATCTGATTGTGAAAAGAGCATGTGAATTCGATATAGATATCTGAAAAGGAAGGGTGTGATAGTAACATGTTCATCATCTGATCCTGAGATGGGTGTTCATTGGCTGACCTTTTACTTTCGTGTCGGGGATAATAGTTCACTCAAGCCTTCTGGCACTTTCTGCTTTAGCGAGGGATATTGTTTAATATGAAGAGAATCAGAGGTTTTTGGGTGGCGACACTACAAATTTACACCCAAGCATTTTTGAACTGTTACCCCTAACACGAAAGTACAATCAGCCCCTCTCACACCAGCGTCAACTGGCCGAGGTCTAATTAGATCATGGAAACTGGGCCTGGTTACCATTCGAACTCTGGTACAAAATCTCAAGCAAGCTTTAGATATCGCGAACCAAGAGTGCATGATAAAACGAAGGCAAACGCACTCGGGAAAAGTGAACCTGGCCTCTAGGTTATTCCGATTTATAACAGCCCTAACAATAACCCCAACAACAGCCCTGATAGCAGCACTAGCGGTAACAATAGCACCGGCAGTTGTTGCAGCCACCCTCTGCCCAGCCGTCATCCTCCGCCCTGACCTTAGCCCTGCTAAAGCTGTACACGGCAGCCAGGTTTTTGCCCATGCCGTCTGAGCTGCTCATATAACACGAAAAAAAAAACACGAAAAAAAAAGAGGGTATAAAGGATAAACGTAACGCTAAATAAAAAAATAAAAAAGTAATGGTTAAATAAAGGTTAAAAAAGAAAATAAAAGTAAAGGGTTAAAGTAATAGGGGTGTTAAGTTAAAAAAGGGGGATAAAAGGAAAGAGGCGACTTGGAACGCTGCCAGGTTCGGCCGCATGTTGACATCCGTAAAGGCTGGTGGAATATTTGTAAAGTTGGCGAACGCAGCCGGTGCAGGATCAGACCCTCTGTGGAAGAAGTAATTTGCATAGAGGAATTCTCCAGTGCTGGGAGTAATTATGGTGATCGGGTCAATAGCCGACATCGCATTATCAGACCCTCCATAAGGTGCCAGATAGTTGGCTACAGCATGCACATACTGGTCATAGTTCCCCGGTGTATAAACATACTCTGCCAAACCTCCGTAGATATCAGTCACTTCGTAGGTGGCGATATCAAAGCGTGTGACAATTCCGAAGTTACTGGAGCCTCCCTTGAGTGCCCAAAAAAGATCGGAGTGTGAGCTACTGTTGGCATTGACAATTGCTCCACTAGCCAGGACCACCTCATAATTGCGGATGTTGTTGAAGGCCCAGCCATATTGTGAGCCAACCCAATTAATGCCCCCACCTAGTAGTAAGCCCGGAACACCCACATCACCGAATCTGCCCCCAGCTATCCCAAGGCCGTGAGGTGCAAGCCAACCATAGACAGCGCCCCACCGCAGGCCAGCTCCCAGTTGAGCAGTTTTACTTCCGTCCACCAACTGCATTGTTTGAAATTGGACCATACTTATCAAGACCCCATCAGTAATTCCATTGGATCCTGGCTTGGCCAGATGACCTCCGCTTCGAACAGCGAATTGAGTGTTCGTAGCCTGCAGAATTTGAAGAGCGCCGGCAACATCTGCAGCTGATTTGGGCTCAAAGACGCAAGTGGACTGAAGAAAGCATGTCTGAGACCAGACAGCTAGCATGCAATCAGTTTTCTATGCAGGTAATCTCACTTTACAGGTATGCAACTCACCGGTCGTCCCATTCATGTATTCGCTCGAGCCGGGGAAAAAGGTCTGGCTGGGATAGCGCCTGGTAAGGACTTCACATCCAGTTCCATGGATACCATTAGCTTCAATTGCACCGGTGCAGATACCCAGAACTAGGAAGTAGAAAATACTGAAATTGAGGGTGGGAGCCATAAGACCTTTGGAAATTGGTAGATACTTTGACGCAAAAAGAATGCAGAAGAATGCAGTATGAGCAGGGTCAGGAACGAGGACAATTACAGGAACGAAGATCGGAGAGAGATGAAATGATAGGCGGCTGCTGACCGCCTTGTGAACACAGTTGGCTTGGATTTCACCTCAATCTGAGTCATGTATCAAAAATTCTATTCGCTGATCCTCAAAATTCTGAATCCTTCAAGACAATCCTGTTCGAAAGAGGTTATGGCCTTGGAGACGTGCGCAGGGAAAGGCTGTCCTCGGCGAATTTCCTATTTGGGAGAAGCGAGCTTATCTCACGGTACGATTCCCTACCAGCCGCGAAATGCAATATCCGACTGGATCTCGGGATAATACAGGCCACCAAGGGAAATGTCCGAGAAATAAATGCCCACATTCGGCCAAGAGGTGTGTGAGAGAATTCGAAGTGTTTGCCAAATACGCTCCTTTCCGATATATTCCGTTGTGTTGGCCATCTCTATGTCTTTGAAATCTGGACTCGCCAAAATTCATCTGCAGTTCTAAGCACGCCACCGTATCTCCTAGAATTTGCCATGAGTACTCTTGTTGCATCTCCCTCTGCATCTGAGAATGCCAGCAATCCTCATCTCCATGAGATCAATTTCGAGAGCTCATCTATAAACCGTTGGAAATGGCAACAACCAGCATCTATATGGAATCCACTCTGTCATCCAAATGTCGAGGAAGTGAGCTCAACAGTCGACCAATATTTCCTTGACAACTGGCCTTTTCCCGACAAGAAGGCAGAGAAGACTTTTCTGAAAGCAGGTTTCTCAAGGGTTACATGCCTGTACTTTCCACTTGCGAAAGATGACAGGATTTCTTTCGCATGCCGGCTGCTTACAGTCTTGTTTTTAATAGACGGTAAAACATATCCTCATGAATCTTGCACCGAGATGTAAGTTCTAGGCCTAATATTTTCTGCAGATCTTTTAGAGGATATGTCACTTGAAGATGGCCAGGCTTATAACGAAAAGCTGATCCCGATTTCACGTGGAGATATGCTTCCAGATCGTACGTTCATCCCCAGTGTAATCTTTGGGCATGAGGCTAACTTTTGATTCAAAGGCTCTGTGCCAGTTGAGTGCATTGTCTTCGACATCTGGGCTGGCATGCGAGGCCTTGATAAAGAACTTGCGGATCGAGTTCTCGAGCCAACATTCGTCTTCATGAAAGCACAGACCGATCGCGAACGACTGTCTATCAAGGAACTTGGCCAATACTTCGGATATCGTGAGAAGGATGTGGGCAAAGCGTGAGCACTGCCTAATCCTCAGAGGAGTACTTACTTACGACTAAACCTCAAGTCTATTATCTGCCTTGATGATGTTTACCATGGATATTCGGCTGTCGCCAGAGGAGCTTAGTTCCATGCAACCACTAGAAGAGAATTGTGCTAAACAGATTTCTGTTGTCAACGATATCTACAGTTGGGAGAAGGAACTCCTTGCTTCTCAGTCCGGACATAAGGAAGGATCGGCTTTGTGTTCCGCAGTTAAGGTCCTGTCAGACGAGACATACCTTGGTATACCTGCCACCAAACGCGTATTGTGGTCCACTGTTCGCGAATGGGAGCTTACCCATGAAGAGTTGGCTGCTAAAATACGAAGAGCTCCAGAAGGATGCAGCAGCACAGCTCAGGCTTACATGAAAGGATTGGAGTATCAGGTGAGCGGTAATGAGCTTTGGAGTAGGCTGCTCGTGGGGGACCCCATGGGGGAAGTTTTGGAATTCTACTTCCCCCGCGGGTCCCCCCATGGGTGAGGATATATTGATCCTTCCCCCATAGGTTTCCCCGCGGGTGATAATAGGGCCCCGCAAAGTGCCAAGGTTTTCATAATTACATAAAATAAAAATATTATTAATAACGTGAGTGCATAGCGAACCGGGCAGTATAGCGAACCGGGCACTTTCTCTTGGCATTTCTACAAAAATCACAATAACTCAACCAAATTAAGTCAGAACAAATTTATTTATTCAGAATCTTCTTCCTCTGAGGTCTCTATTACAATTTGACATGTGCGCGAGTTATGGCCAGTCTCATTACAATTGCCACAGCGTCGCACGCGCGTTTCTATCCTTGGCCGACAACCACTCCCCGACTGTATATCCTGCTTAATTTGGTCCGCCACATCTCTTTCGTCCATTAGCGTCTGAGCCTCCTGTAGATTAAATGATCCTCCTGTCTGTAAACGCGATTTTTTGCGATTACGACGCTTACTTAGCGTTTCATTCGCTCTGCGGAGATCTTTGACTTCTGCCTCTAACAACACCAACTTCGCCATTACTCTAAACATACCTTTACTAAACTGATCGATAGCATCTAAAATTAAGGTCGGCGAGCTTCCTTGGTGTCTTGCCACTCGATTCTTAATAAAAGTACTCTGGGAAGTAGCTTATAGTGTATTGTGAAGGGTCTGGGAGGTCCATGGTTGGGCGGTGCTCAGCCGGGAGTTCTGAGGCGTTGGGGTCCGTAACTTGAGATCTAAAGCCGATATCACTCTTTCCGAATCAAAAGGAACGAGTCCAACTCCTCTAAACCCTCCCTGGACATTACTTTCCGTCAGAAACTCTTTAAATGCAGCTCGAAACGCAGGAATAAAGTCCTCCTTAGTCACGTGAATATATTGCTACTGCATTAAATCCTCAATTTGTCGACCGTAAAACTTCTTGAAAGGCCCAAAACACCCTACATCAAGAGGCTAAAGGATATGAGATGAATAAGAAGGCATACAAAAAGTGATTATATTGTGGGCTTTACAGTATTCCTCAAATTCGACCGAATAGTAACTTTCGTGTCCATCAAAGACCAAAAGGCGATAAACACCGAATTTCCGGGATACAGTAAACTCCTCGAAGTGACGAACCCAATCCATAGCTACTTCATTCGTTGTCCAGCCATTTTAAAAGATAGCGGCGCACCATTGTAATAGGAATTCCACTTCGTCGTACCAGGAATTGAGGTGAGTTTTCCCCGCCAAAATCAGGAACGGCGGGACTGCGTAACCGGTCGAATTAATAGCCTAAACAACTGTAACCCATTCCCTATTACCAGACTGGATCTTCTTTACTTATGCCCGGCCGTCAAAGCTTGTTACGACCATTCCTATTAAAATCTGGCCCATTATAAATCCGGTCTCGTCAAAATTGTAGATATCGGCGTCCACGACTACATATTTCGCAATTATATTCCGTACAAGCTTAAACCAGGCCCGAATTACGGCTGGGTCTTCGCATTTGGCCCTCTAATAATCGTATTTACGTTGAAAACGCGTCCGGAGCTCTGATCGCCGTCGTACAAAGTTCGCAGCCCATCATGGTCCGACACGTTTCCCGTCGCGTATCTCAGCGATGCGATTTGCCATATCTTCAACCACACAAAGCCGGGAAGGGTATCCTTTAGAATCTAGCTCAAGAATACGCTCAGAAAGCACGTCCTCTTCTATATCTGTAATTTTCCGAGAGTTAGCTAAGATATCGCGTCGAGAAAGTATACCGCATAGTCTCTCGCCTAGTCTGCGATTATCCACTTGGTAAATCTTAACTACGCGCCGAACTGATAATTTTAGGTTTTGTTTAATAGCTTGGATAGCAAGGTTCAATTGGGCTTCATTAATTTTTTGAGACATCTTATGATTAATTTAAAAATGATTTTTGAAAAGGAAAAAGAGTAATGCCAAGAGAAAGTGCCCGGTTCGCTATACTGCCCGGTTCGCTATGCACTCACGTTATACTACATAATTATTATATAAAAATAATAATATATTTTAAAAATATATTATAATAAAATCTAGTATAATAATATAATTATAATTTTAAGATTATATTAGATGAAAAATTGGTATGATATATTAAAGTGGTGGGATTTTAGTAATAAATCGCTACTTTTCGCCCGTGCGCACAGAGTAATGTCACCCACTGTTGGACAGGATTGATGGAGACATTAAATTACCGAAGCTAGCTTTAACTAGATGATAATAAATATGTTGAGATGACAGGTCAAACCCCTGACTAATCTGTGTAATTGTCTCTATTGCCTTGCGGACTATATTAATGACCGCTTTGTCCTAGGGCTTGTTTTTAACATGTTATCTTAATTTACAGATTATATTAATAACGGCTTTTCTTAGAATAGCATGTTATCTGAGTCTTTTGCTATTATTTTATATATATAAAATAATTAGTGGCCATATAAGATTAAAGGTAGTGGTATTATTATGGCAGAATTCCTTTAGTAAACTATGATATGGCATATGTTTATTATAAGAATCCGGCTATTATATAGGCATATAAGATTAACTTTGTGAAATTAGGAAGTTACCTTGAGATTTATAGTATATATAAATTATTATTTTAAACGCTATAATTATGTTATAAATATGGGGAATTAGCACCTATAATAAGTTTATTAGTAAAAGTTCTTAAAATGATCAAAAACGAGATTTTTAGAGCGTATATGGCCGAGTTAATGTTTTAATAGAAATAGAAATATTTTTAATTTTAAGAATAATACTGGCCAGTTAACTATTATATATTTAATAAGATTGCCGAATTTTTAATAATAATTAAACTTAATCCTTATAAATAACTTCTTAATATTATAACCGATTTAAGAACTTATAAATCTAGACATAACGACTTTTAGTATAACTGGAAATACAAATTAAACCCTTTTAATAGTTTATTATCTTAAAAAAATTATATTAATAATATAAAAAATGTAAGAAACCTTATTTATTATTATTTATAACTATTTTTTTTAAGCTTTTTCAGATAAATATAATTTCGTGAATTACATTATAATATTGTTTTTTTTAGATACTTACTTTATAATATAGCTATTTAAAAAGGACTTTGACCTTAATATATTAACTGGCCATTATGAATTTTTTAATTTTAAAAAGACCATTAGCTATTTAATATTATTAATATTGTTTTTAAAGTATGGCGAGCTATTTATATATAAGTTATTAAATAGGTAGAGGTTCTATATGGCTTATAATATAAATATAACATGGGAACCGCTTAGTAAAGGCTTGTTTTACGTAGTATTAAAGGCTTTATATTTAAAAACTAATAATATTAAAGGTTTAAACTTTTATTAAAAGCTTTATATATTATAATTAGTTTACTTTAAATAGCAAGTTTTTAACTTTGTCAATTTATAAAGCCTGTTTTTATTCACTTAAAAAAACTTGAGATTAAAAGAAACAAAAAAGATCTAAATCTACTTTTAAAGTATAAGGAGGATAAAGATGTTTTTTAAGAGGCGTTTAATATATATTTAGAATATAAATCATTTTTATTATATAGTCGAATTATATACCCTTTTAGGATCTTAATATAAATTAATTTTGCTTTATATCTAGCAAATACTAAATATAACATATATAGATTATATATATTCCATTTTTAATACTTCTATTAAATAATCTTAGTCCCAAGTTGTCTAATAAAATCAAAATATATATAGCAATTTTATATAATATTTAATATTATAGAAATAGTTATTATTAAAAGGTATTTCATTATCTCTAACTAATTAAATAAGCGATTCTGTAAAGTCTATTATCTTGAGATATTATTTCATATTTTTTGCTACTTTTTAATTAGTGTTTAAAAAGTAGTTAAGGCAAAATATTATAATATATATTAAAAGTTATCTTTTCTATTATAATTATATAAAAGTCGAGTTACTTTATGTTTTCTAAAACGCGGCTTTTTCTAATCAAGATATCTCTTAATATTTATCTAACTAATCAAAGATCTTATATATTAATATTAGCTTTTATAACTTTATATAAGTAGATATTTGCTAGATTATTCTCAATATAATCTTATATAGTAATATTTTAAAATTTATTAAGTTTAAATTTTTTTCTAATAACTAATATATATTTAATAATAAAATTACTATAAAACAGATTATAATTAGTTAAAAACTTAAGTGTATTTAAGATTTTTATTAATTAGTACAAAGTATCCCGCAGCCTTTTCGACTTAACTTATATCTTTATATATTTTATATATGTTTAAGACAGACTATAGATATTGGGCTGCCGTTATTATAACAGTAATAAATAATAGGGGTTTTAAGATATATAGCTTATATTATTTTTTGAGATTATTATTATAATTATCGGCGTTAATAAGTAGTTAATAGCTAATATTGGAGTTGCTATCATTAAAGCCGATAATATTAATATATCTAAGTATATATAATATATTCTATTTACTTATAGTTTTCAAGGCATTAATTTGAATAACGCTTAATATTAACTTATATATTACAAGTTTTACTTAGATGCCCCCGAACTTAAAGTTATTATTAATATAATTATAGTTAAGAGTAGGATCTGAGGCGCTAGTTAATTATTTAATAGCTAATAATTTCTTTTTAATATTTTGGTTTTGGTTTATACCTTTTAAATGCCATATATCTATAGCTCGCCTAGATATCGCTTTTAAGGTAGGTATTATTTTATTATTTTTTATTTGACTAACAAGGTAGCGCCGGGTTTTATAAAATTATAGTCTATTTAAAGTATAGTATAAAGTTAGCATATAATTTAAAACGTTTATAAACTTATAGTAAATTAATAACAGATGACTTTTTATTATCGAAACTTTAAAAAGATAGCGTTTATTTAGATTAAATTATATAATTTGCTGTTTATATATTAATTTGCTAAGAAGGATTTGTTTATTGCGGGCTGTTTTATTAATTTTAATTAATATTTATTTTGTTATATATGTTTTATCTCAGTTAACCTGTAAGTAAGTGCCTGTTTAATTTATTGCTTTTGAAAGTTTGTTAATAATTTGGGCAATAAAATAAAGAGAGGTAATAAGAACTTATTAATAAGTAAAATAAGGGCTAAATCTATTATTATATTATATAAAATTCTTATATAGGTAGGAAAGATAAGAGTAGTAAAAATCGGCTTATACTGTAACTAAACGAATTTCAATCCTATTTAATAATATATTAGAATATTTTCACGGAAATTTCTGAGACTCTTTAGGTAGGGTATTCCGTTGGTATAATATTCTAAGGCGCGGCTGACATCTTGCGTAAAATATTCCTGTACGCAGAATATTCTACTGGCGGAATACTCCGAGATTTGGCTGACATTTAGGCAGAATATTCCAGCTGGCAGAATATTCCTACATATAGAATATTCTGCTGGGGGAATACTCAGAGATTTGGCTGACATTTGGGCAGAATATTCCAGCCGGCAGAATATTTTTATATATAGAATGTTCTGCTGACGGAATATTTTAAGATTTGGCTGACATTTTGAGTAAAATATTTTGCTAACAAAATATTTTAAAATACGGCTAAAGCCATATATAGAATATTTCTACTCTTAGAATATTTTGCTAACAGAATATTATACTCTGCTAATACTTGGAGTAGAATATTTTACTTACGGAAAATTTCCAGATTAATAAAATGTAGTAGTAGTAAATAGCCAAATATTATTATGGTCCAGAAATAGATTTTATTTTAGGGTAGAGAAGATATAAATGTAAATAAGATATAATAGTGATTAAATCCATGTATTAAAACTATGATTTATTTGTTTTTATTTATAAGTAAATATATAAGATATTTAGCCAGACGGCGTTTTTTGATAATACCGAATCTCTGGATCACTTCTATGAAACAGCGCGTTTTAATATAGCTCTGATCAGGTTAAACAATTTATTATATTAATCTTTTAAAGGAAGGCCTTGAATTTCATTTTAGTTAAAAAATACCGAGTACTAACTAAAAGAATTTAGACTTTGAAAATGTTTTTTAAATGTTTATAAAAACTATATTAAGGCCGAAATTTCTTAGTTAATTTTGGCTACTGCTCTAGCCCGGTTTAAATTAATAATTAATAATCTTTAAAACGCGGGATATATTAAGCGTTTTTACTTTTCAAAAAGCGCTTTTTTAACATATTATTATAAACAGTATTAATTAAAAGTTATAAAGTAGTATATTTATTTATATAATAAGTAGTAGGCGGTTAAGCTTTATAATAAAGATATATATAAGCCTTTAATACTAATATAAGTGAATTTTATAATAATATAGAAAGATAGGATAATAAGTATTATATATAAAAGCAAAATTATAATATTAAGTCAATTTCATATAATAATAGGACCGTCTTTTAATTTCTAGATATAAAGTTTGACTAGAGGACGGCGTGGCAGTTAAAGGACGCGGAGAATAATCTTAAAACTATAGAGAAGAGGTCAGCTTTATATAAGGGCTTTATATTTTTAAAACTATTTATTAATTTTTAGGCATTTTTCTAAAAAGGCACTTTATATAAATATAAATTATTTAAATATAATAAAATAGGCATAATTCCTTTAATATATATAATATTAACATGCCATTTTAGGAATTAATATAATATTTAGATCGTATTAAGTACGTTTAGACCTTTATACTTAATAGTAACAAAAAGCTTATATATAATCTAGATCTTGAGACCGTAAAGCTATTTAAAAAAAAGGCCTCTAAAATATTATTAGCCGATAGAGACTTTATTATCTAAGTTATTGAGAGTAAAAATGCATTTTTATTATTATATAATAATATTCAAAAATTAAGATTACTATAGAACGTTATTACTATTAATAGGATAATCTTTTTAATTAAGACGCTCGTCAAGGATTTTTTATACCTAGAGGACTATATAAAAGTAATATAGATACTTATTAACTTAATAAAGTATTATATAAGAGAGGCAATTCAATATATATAATATAAATATAATAGAGATTATATAATATTAAAAAGTATTAATAGGGTCGCCTAATATAGTAATATATAAACAGATAATAAAAAGAGATTTAAGATAATATATATTTAATTATAGATGTTTATTATATATAATTTCTGTTTACTTATAAACCTCGTCCCAAAATTAGATAATAAAAAAAAGATATTTAATATTAGTTTAGATCTTTAATATTTTTTTAAATTTATTAAATTTATAAACGTTTTTAGATTTAGGTTTAATGTAATTACTAGTATTCTTAATACTAACGCAGATTAAAAGTATGTCAGGAATATACTTATAATAACTAGGCCGCTAGGCAGATATAATTATAATTTTAAATCAGAAATTATTAGTTATTATTAACTTTTAATTCGTATTCGCACTAAATAGTAAAAACTTTTTAGGCCACCGGTTTGGACTATTATATTATTAAATGTCAAGATGAAATAACGGTATAAAAGGCTATATAATTAGACGTTTAAAAAATATGCTTTTTATTTTTTTATATGTAATATTTATGAAATACCAAAAAGTAGTAAGTATGTTATAGATTTATTTATTAAGCGAAGTATTGTAATTTTTTTTTTCGCATTTTAATATTATTTTTTGAGATTGCTTATTATGGTAATAAAATGAAAGGGGTAGTTATAGATAGTCGTAATATATTATAATAGCGAAATTAAGTGAGTTAAACCCAAATGAGCACGTTAGTTAGGGATGTAGTTTAAAATGCCATACTTATATTATGCCTAGAAAAATGTGAAAAACAGGTTATAAAATAATAATAAAAAATTTGTTATTATAAAGTAAAATTATTAGAGGTTTAAGTGAATTTTAAATAATTATTTGGCGAGGTTTAGCCGGGCCGAAACAGAATTAAAAAATTAAAGGCTATTAATTTTGACTAATTATATAAAAATTCATAAATATATTTTGAGTTAGCTAAAAAGTTATATTAAAGTTAATAGAAGATAAAATTTTTTAAAAAGATAATTATAGATCATGAATCTGCTTATAAAATATAAATTATATAAATAAAATAATATTAAGATTAATGAGAGATAGCAGTTAAATTAAAGAAATATTATTTAATAATTATAGACTTTAAGTATAGAATCTCGGAGTATAAGTTTGAGAGTAATAAGCAAGTATTAGCGGTAGAAATATTATAATAGTAGTTTATTATATATTTATAATAAGTAATAATAGAATTAAAAGTATTATAGTCAAGAATTACTTAATAAGAGAGGAGTGACTTATAAAGGCCAGAAGATATTAATATTAGGGTAATGTTTTAAGGCTTTTAAGAAAGAGTTACCGAATTAGAACTTATTAGTTAATGGCAGGCCGAAAACTTAAGGAACTCTATAGAAATAGTTATTATTAAAGGCAGAACTTTAAATATAATATTTATAAAAATTAAAGAGATTAAAGTAAAAGTGAAGAAGATAAATATAACTTTTATAAAACGACTTCAGTTTGAGTAGAATTATAAAGATAGTAATTATAAGACTATTTATTTACATAAATTTTAATTTAAAGATCTTTTTATAGCAGGAGTATAGTTTAATAAGATTAAAAACCTAAAAAGGTTTATTGCCAAGTTTATTACTTTTTATAATCAGAATAACTTAATATATAATGAAAATATTTATATAAAAAATTTTAAATAATAAAAGCTGGTTTTAGGTAACTGGTTTATTATTATAAATAAAATAGGAACAGGTATTGAAATAGAGACCCCTGATCTTAAGCAAATATTAGTAATTATAAGCAGACGAGTTAAAGTTTTAGAATAAAAAGGCCAGGCTGTTTATAACTTTTAAGTAGAACTGGATATAGTAAGGGCAGCCGCCAAAAGCTAATGGCAAAAGGCAAAATATATTAAATAGCTTAAAAAAAAGTTTATAAAGGTAAAGAAGTAGTTGCAGCAAGAATAAATGGCTATTAGAGACTTTGGAGAAAACTTAAAAATAATATATAATGTTATATAAAGAGATATAGAACTTATAAATATCCTTAAAAAAGAACTAGATATAGCCAAGATAAAAAATAAAGTACTACTCTAGTAAGAGAAGGCAGCTATTACAGAGCTTATAATAGAATTAAATATAGTTAAAACAGAAACTAAAACCTTATGGAAAGAGACAGAATAAGTTTATAGACTAGAGACAGAATTAAATAATTTAAGAATAGTATTATAAATAATAAATAGTATATAAGCAGAGCTAAAAAAGATAAAATAGGACTTAGAAGACTTAAGGCAGGTATTAAGTTTATATATTAAGGATCTAAAATTAGTTAAAGCCGAAGTTAATAAGAGGCTAGAGATTTTAAAGAGTTAAGTAACCGGCCTGGAAAAGGACTTAGAGGTAGTATGGCAATTTATTAATAAGAGGGAAAAAGAGTTAGTAAGCTTAAAGCTTAAGATTAATAATAAAGATAAGTATATAAAGTTATTAAAAGTATAGTTATTTAAAACGAACCGCTTAATATAGTTAGAGAAAAAGAAAGAGAAATTTAAGGCTAAGCAGAAGGAGATTTAAGTAATGTTAGCCAGGGCAAAAGTTTCTAATAGCCAGGATCTTAGGGAACTTTTGTAATAGGAAGTGTTTATTAATATTAATTTTTTATAAGTTAAAGAGAAAATAATCAAAACGGGATTAGATATTATAAGATATATAAAATATAAAATACGCTTTGAAAGTTTTAAAACAAGGCGCTAAACAAGCGTTGACTATGTTTTTATAGAAGACTTAGAAAAGAGATTTAAGGAATTACATAATCAGGTTATATATTATTTCGTAAATAATATTATGACGGTAGTAGAGCTTAAAAAGTATAAAGACTTTTTAGCAAATTAAAAGCATTTTATTAACTATAGGGAATTCTTTTACTATGGTTATAATCCACCTTGGAAGAGACATTGCGGTCTAGATAATATAGTAGAGGATTTGAAGAGTACAGCAGGACCTAGAACTCGAGAACTAGTAAGACTTCGCACCAAGTCCAAAGTATCGTCTTTTTTATCTCCTTCTATATTTGGTTCAAGGCAGGATGGGGATAGGTCGTAGCGAAAGTGATATTGCCGTTGAAGTTGCGTTTGTGCGTGTTCGACACGTAACTTATGTTCGGTTTTTGTTTCGAAGGATCTGTTAATGGAACGGTCTTCCTTGTGCGGGGATGGCGGAAGGACTCTGCGAGATTGACAGCGCGTAATACAGATGTAAACTGGCCACTGGACCTTGGAAGATCGTTTGTAAAGGCTGTTGCGGAGCTGATCTAACGATGGACTTGATCCAAAGTTGCTGCACCACGCTGCGCTAACCAAAATAGGTTAGAGCCAAGGAAGAGTCTCGGAGCTATCGGTACCGCCAATCCTTCCTCGAAATACATACAGCAGCCTGAAATCATATCAACTGGATGCGTCAAGTACTTAGGACATAGGTAGGAGGAGAAGTTTTAGACACGCAGCCGTAACAGGTTGTAAGGAACACGTTCCCATAAAGAGTCACATAGGATGCTCTGTTGGTAGGAACATTCATTCAAGGTTAAGACATAATGGGGTTGAATCGTAATACTATATTTCTATGCTATAGTCTTAAAAATCAAGGCTCAAGCACTAATTACGTATAACGACCAGTAATTACATAAGAGATGCCTTATCATTTATGTCTATGAATTTTTTAAGTTAGAATTTACAGGTGGTTCCCAATAACATAGGATAAGACTGACTAAATGTTTGAACTAAAATTCTAGTTCTTTAAATATAGCCCGTTTCGATACAACTTTGGACTTCTTCTTGTCTTTCTTCTTCTTCGGAAGGTAAGAATCCTCTTCCTCTACTAGTAGCATGTCTATAGCCTTGGGTATCTCAATGGCTTCTAAGGGATCGGGCTCAACTGCCCTCTTGACGATATCTCTGCTCAAGGGCTTGGATTCCTCGGAGGCTGGGCTTCCACGGTCGTAAGAACTATTAGACAAAGATCTAACGTCTAACTCAGACCCCTTATCAGAAGAACCTCCATCGTCGTCGCTAGGATTAAAGTTTACAGATTTGAACCAGGTACCTCTATAAGTCGTACTATCATCCGCACCTATTCAACACATAAGTAATGCGTCAGAATGCGACAGGCTAGGTGAGTTTCTTACCAAGAACTCTGACGCCGATAAAGCTTTTGCAGGTTTCGGAGCCTTTTATAAGGATATCCAGCTATTTGGTTAGTTATTCGCGCTAGGCGCGGTTTTCCTTAGATTCGCCAGTAATGCGAGTTATAAGGTCGGCGGGCATAGAAGTGACAGTAATAGGAGAAAAGATATCGTAAAGTGGAGAGATAAGCTTAGATTTAATAACTTCGATAGCAATATTGTCGACGAAACGTTTTAGAGCAACCTGTTCAATACATAGATCGGTTAGCTATAGGATCTATAGAAGAAGGGGCGAGAAGTAAAGAAAGAAGCAGGCAACCTTATAGTAAGCCTCTATATATAATCTAAAGCTTCGGAACATGCAAAGCGGTTCATGTTAGGTTCTATACGTTATACTAGAGCTACTACAAGAGAATTAAGATCTTTGTTTTGGCCGCCGAAATATACGGAACTAAGGGAAGAGACACCAAAAAAATCCTTTATAATTCTTATATACTTATCCTTGCTTTATTTGTTCCGAACCTTTTAAAGAGCCTCGGTAAAATAGTAGTTATATGTAATTGGATAGCTTTTCTAATATAGTATTAGTAGTTCGGTGCTTTTTTCGTTCAGAGTCCTTAATAGCTAATCTAGAGCAGGCTCGAAGATCTTTTAGAAAAGTACTTTGGAGATTATAGTATTAGCGATATAGGTAGTTATGAGATTAAGGAATTCTTTAGCGGCCTTCCAGACTTTTTCAATATACTTCCGGGTAATTACTTTCTAAGGAGATAATTATTCTAGGAATAAATCTGCTACTATTATAGGATTAAAGGTTCCCGGTAACTCTCGACCCTTTGTCCTCCGTATTAGGTACTATATGTAATCTATAAATTCTTCTCTTATAGCCGTAGTTACTCCTTTAGGAACAGTAGTTTTCTTTAGAGAGTCAATAATCTTATGGCAGTAACCTTGTCTGGTAATATATTCCGTAAAGTCTAGGTTAAGGTTCTATACTATAGCCCGTATATGCTTTTAATAGCCGGGTTCAGACTTCGCATCCTCAAAGAACGGATTATTATACGTACTATCTATGGATGCTTTAATTAGAGAGTGGAATAATTAACTAATATGGAGTAAATAGAGTTATTATTCGTCCAAGGTCGCTCGAGGTTCTCCTAACTTATCTAGCCGACTATAGTATGCTTTGGATTTGATTTCGATTTCATTAATTAAGCTAGGTAGTTCAGTAGCAATCTGTCCGAGAAGAACCTTACTAAGCCTTTTCCGTAACTTGTTAATGCCCAAGAGCGAGCGAGACAGATTCTCCTATATCCCTCGAGCGAAGAATTCCTCCTCCTTAATATCGCGATCAGCCAACGACCATACTCCCGTTTCGGAGTCCATGTTTTTCAAAACATGCCATCCAAGATAAAACTCGACGTCCTGGTTCCTTATAAGAGAGATATATATAGCTTTACTTTCGGAACCAAGGATCAGAGTATCCGGCTTTATAATAATACCCAGTGTTCGATTACCACTTTTATTAGTAGTGCAGGCGAGCTTTAAGACGATCTGGTTCGCATAGTCATTCTTGGCGGAGATTACCGCGAGGATAATGCTTCTAGGTTCCTTTATATAGGCCTGAACGACGTCTTGTACTAGCTCGATATCGGAAGCAGATTACTGTTTTGTTTCGGAGTGGATGAGTCCGGGCAGGTCCATAATAGTCAAGTAAGGCCGATCGGGGCCTGAGACCTCAATACGAAGGAGGTCCTTCGAGAAAGCTTTGCCATGCGTTGAGATTGCCATAGCTGCTTTTGCGTTCTTAATTAGTATTGAAAGCCCATCGAAGCCATCTAGCTTCTCGTAAAAGCCACTGAGGGAGATTTGCTCGGATTCGCTGCGAGAGTAATGTGGGACGATTGATACGGTTACGCCAATGTGTAAAGTCTTGCGGAGGACTAATTCTATCGGAAATCGAGTGCACAGGTTGCTCTTGATCGGAAATAATACGCCGGAAATTGCTTCTAACACAGAGCTTTTCCTAGAAGACTGGTCCCCGTATACAATGATCTGTAGCAGTGAGACATAATGACTGATGCCTTACGAACGGAGACAGTCGACGGAGTCGAGTAGATCTAGTTGATCTTTAGAACACAAGCCGTTTAGGGTATCTGTATAGAATGGTTTCAAGACCATTTTGAATGTCGATGGCGAAGTTAGACTTGATTAAAGTACGTGAAGTGCGTCGAGGCGGCAGAAGGTGGAGATGAAGTAGCAAAGCAGCGAGGCACTGTGAATAATACCGCGAAAGCAGTCAAGGACAGACAAGCATATTAATAGATGAGGCATTTGATGTGAGCAGCAGATTGATTGGTAGCCTCGTTTTGAGGCATTGGGAATAACTGCCACTTAGCTCATGCTGTGTAACCGTCGTCTGCTGGTGCGACAGCTGTGGTCACTTGGCCATCTCTCTATCCGCGAAGGGCGATTGGAAGAGAGTATCCATCCTCCACACGAAAACAAACGACATGTCGCCTCCGGTAGAGGGGTGTGGTTGCACAGTGGAAGGATCTTTGCGTGCTTATTTGCCAGGGCTTGCAATTCAAGCGTCGAATTAGAAAGGTGAATCGGTTCAACACTGGACGCTCCGCACGGGATGCCAGACTTGACTGCAAGCTTTAGCTCGAGTCACTTGCGAAGTAGAGATCATGCAAGATAGCACTTCTTTGAGCTCGAGTATTCCACAAGAGGAGCGGTTCGAACTCTGCTATTGCGCTTTCCGCAGACGCAGAGCCGTAAGTTGATATTAGCTTGCGGGGTTCGTGTACTTGGATGAAGATGATAAAGGTAGGATGTAGATTTTGCGGTGAGGGCGTTCCTATCATTACTCGAGCTCCCGCTTAAATGCACGCCCCGCTTAAATGCACGGCCGAATTGCATAGAAAATCGCGAAAACTTATAGTTTTAATACCTTTATAACTTTTATATTAATTAATAAAAAAACTTACTTCTTTAAATATAATATATTAAAATAGTAAGAGTTCTATATTATAACCTTAAAAAGAATAATATCGTAAATATAAGTACTTTATTTTAAAGATTTATAAAAGACGTAATTTTTTTCTTGTAAAAATATTTTAAAAAATTAATTTATATAAGAATAAAATATCTAAAAATAGAACTTCAAATTTTTTAAGTTTTATATATTAATATATATAAATATTTATAAAAGATTTATATTTTACATATTATTAAGTAATTGAAATTTTAATTAGTTTAATTTTTTAAAAATTATAAAAAGATTATAAATAATAATAGTTTTAAACAAAAGCTATTAATTAAACTTAAATAAAATTGCTTATATTACTTATGTAAAGTTTAAAAAACTTAGAAATATTTTTATTTAATTTTTAATCTTTAAAATATTAAAATATTCTAGTTTTTTTTAATAATTTTTAAATTAAATAAATTAAATAAGTATTTATCAAAATTATTTAATAATATAAGTTTTTTATAAGGTAAGAACTATATTTAAAGGTTAATATTTGTTTTGTTTTTAATTAATATATAAGAATTTAAATAAATATAATTATTATTAAAATCCTAAATAAAAAATTAAAATTAAATATATAATAAATATTTCTTAGACTTTTGAGGGCTTAAACCCCTTTTATAATAATAGTAAGAAAATTGAATTAAAAAAAATTCTTTTAAATTGAATTATTTTTAATTATATTAAAACTTGAAAAATAAATCTTAAATTTTAAAAATTTTAAAACTTTAAAATTATATTTCATCTTTTAAAAGGCATTTAAAGGTTATATTTAAGCTAAGAAATTTAATATATATTATTTTAAAAATAATTAAATAAAGGTTTTATAGGATTTATTAATATTATAAAAGTTATTAATTCTTTTAATAAATTACTTATTTCTTAAAAAAGTACAAATATTATTAATAAAATTAATGAATTATTATAAAAGTTATATAAAGTATAAATATAGAGTACCTAGTAATTCTATAATAGCTTACTTTCTATAAACATAATTTGTAGTTATTTAATAATTAAATATTTTAGTTTTCTAGTTACGCGTGCATTTAAGCGGGCCGTGCATTTAAGCGGGAGCTCGAGTACTAACCAAATTAGGTTTAGTTAGCATGCGAATTCGAAGCGGGGTCGACAGTGGCACCTCACCCTCGCGACTGTATCACGGCAGGGAGGCCTATGATGCTCAAACAACGAATCGTGCGTTTACCAACGACTTCCCATTCGACACAATGATTCAAAATTCCTTATCACACATGCTTTTTCAGCAACCAGTCGTCGGGAGCCTCAAAACTGCCTTCAGTTGAACCGGGAGGCCTCATAGCCTGATGAGGCTTCCCAAAGCATGTCCTGCATAGATGAAGTGTTTCTAAAGGTTCCTACGCTCTACCTCCTTCAATCATAGCCTTCTCACGCTGCGACCTATAGCTCTGTCCATTTGCGTAAAATCTTTAGCCAATTATCCATAAGTCTGGCAGATCACAACACACAAGTTCCAGAATGCCGTGAGTACTCGCGAGATACTCTCTGCATTTTATGGGAACAACCACTGACTTCAAGACACAACAGACCCGGGCCCTGCTTCGACTTCAAACGCGGTTATTGCCGCCGCGGCATCCACTATCGATTCAGCCATGACACAGTAACGAGCACCGCAAGCTTATCAAATACCACAAACCCACAGCCTCGTAAGAACGAAACCGAAGCAATCTGCCGAAAATGGATATATATGATTCCCAGACCCAATATGAATTCTTTATGGTTCAAAGCTACTATAGATACAAAAAAGTTCTTCCAGATAGGCTGGAATCTCATTAAGAGTAAGGATATAGGAATACGCTAGTATATTATTACTAAACTCGGTATAGAGACGGGGCTTGCAATTATTAAGACCTTAACGGATAGTATAGATACCAGCCAAAGGAATAAAACTACTCTCTCGATATTTAGAGATAGGACTCTTTATTTCTATAAGATTATCTCTTACCCAGATATACTATCCTCGCTAATACTAGAGACTCCTGTTAATACTATCTATACCTTTCTCTTTAGTCCTAGCGGTTAATATAGGCTCTATATATTTCGTTCTATAGTAACTGCTCTAAGTAAAATGATTCTAGGACATTCTCCGAGTAATAAGAACGCCTCTACTATTGCCGTATTATTGAGTCTTGCTATTCTAGATTAGCTAATTAAGATTAACCAGAGTACTTAAGTTATTAAAGGCTTTATTACTATTATAGAGATAATCTCTGCTTATATTCCGGAGAACTTCATAATACCGAATATATAATAAAGCCTTACTCGAATTAAATATCGTCTTAATATTAGCTCTTTATTATCCTTTATACTAGCCCAATTAACTCTGCAAAACCTTCTATCTATAGCCTTCGAGTTAAGTCAAGACTTGCCTGGAAATCTCTCTAATAATAGTACTTAATATAATAATAACTATACAGGTATTATAAGGCACGTAATAGTAGGGTAATATACAAGTAGTCAAGGTAAGTAAGCTGTGGAGTGACGCTTGCAAGTATAACTGATTCCAAGAATTGATTCTAATAAGAGACTAATTAATATCCCTTCTAAAGCTAGGAGCGTCTCCCTATATATTCCCTAGTACTTAGCCAGGTATGCAAAGCCCTTTACTTAATTAGGAAATCTCATATAATCCATATAATTCCGATTATAAGCTATATTCAAAATAGGAAACTAGATCTATAATATCTGATACCTATCTATATACTATTATATATACCTATTATATTAACCTCTCTTCTGGGCCCTTATCCCCAAGAGGCCTGGGAAAACTATAAATAGCTTTATAAATATCTCCCTAAAACTTTCCTGGCTACTAGCTTTCCCTAAAGACTTCCTATAATTGCCCCATTATTATACTAGGTAATAGAGTTAAGGATATAGTTTACTAACCCTTCCTAGCTAGTTTACAAATTACCTCTGGTAATTCCCTCTTATAAAGGTAATATAAATATAGTATATACTATTAGATATAAAGCTTATTTAATTTCCTAATTAGTTTATAAATCCTAACTTAGCCTTTATTCGCAAATAAATTATTATTCTATAGGCCTAAAAGCTTGGAAAAGTTAATTCGATTTTCTAGTTTATTTATAAATTCCTTCTTTGGAATTTTCTGGATATTCCTAGTATAGAGCCGGTTCCGAATTTATAATTACTATTCGGAGAAAGAATATTATAAAAAGGCCTCTCTTTTCCTACTAACTAACCTTTCTTTTTCTTAACTATAATACTATATCTAGCTTCTTCTTATTTCTTACCTTCTTTCTTTAAGTCTTCTTTAAGCTTCTTTAAGCTCCTTTAAGCCTTATTTAAGCTTTATTTAAGTCCTTTTCTAATTCTCTCTTCTATTTCTTTATTTATTAAGATAAATACTTCTCTTAGTACTTTTTAGCCTATTACTATCTATTTAGCTAATATTCCTATATTCTTAATTTACTCTTATTATTTTTAATATTCCAAGAATATTACTAAATTTCCTAATCTTATTTATATTAAGAGTAATAATTACTCGGTATATAATTACTATTATTCTAAGAATAAGAAATATAATCCTATAAGTTATAAATTTCTTCTTTTATTTCTTATTCTAATATTATTTAAAGTTCCTTAAATATATATAGTATAATTAAACTGCCTTCTTTAAGCTATTAATATATATAAGTATTTTTCCTATTCTTTACCTAAAAGAGAAAAGGCTATTACTGCCCTTCTTTTATACTAAACTATATATACTTCTTATATTAAAGCTATTATTTGAGGCTAATAGATTTCCTTAATAATCCAAGAAATAGATTAAGTAATTCTTACTAGCTTAGTATAAGTATAAAGTACTTTTAATAGTATAATTAATATTCTTTAGTATTAAGTAAGTTTACTTTTTCCTCGTTTCTTACTAATAGCTAATAGCTTTATAGGCTAATTTACTACCTATTTCTTAAAAGAATCCTAATAAGGATAATAATAAGAATAATAGAGAATAGTTATAAGAATAGGGTATTTATAGGATATAGAAATTAGAGTTTTTAATAATTTTTATATGGTTTTTCTAAAAATAAATATATAGTTTTTTAATAGTTTCCTAATAAAAGCATTTATTTTTTATACCTTTATTTAGCTAATAGTATTATAATATTACTCTTTTCCAAGTATTCTTATAATTCTTGAGCTATATTTTCCAGATTACTTAATAGTTTTTATATATTATTTATTAATAAATAGCTTTTCTAATAAATGAGATATTTCTTTTCTTTTCTGCCTTTCCTATAGGCTATAATAGATTTCACCTCAAATTCCTCTTTGCCCTTAATCTCAACTAGCTCTAGTTCTACTATAGTACTAGCTTGCGGATATTATAGTTTCAAGAAAGAAATATAGAAAATATTATAGATCTAATATAATAGTAATAATTCCAAATAGTATACCTATTTATATATTCCTATAATTTCCAGAACTTTAAAGAGGCCGAGATATTTATTTACTAGCTTTATACTAGATTATAGCTATTAAATATTCTTTATATAAAGTATAATTTTATTATATATCTTGAACTTCTTATTAATATATTTCTTATTATAGTACTTTTTCTATATATCTATTACTTCTTACTATTATTTCTCTAGTATCTTCCGTTTTACTTGAATTCTTTATACTCTTTCCTATACTACTAGTACTTCTTTTTTTGAAATATTATTCTTAATATATAGTTTAATACTAGAATAGAATTCATATAAGATATAAAATAGAAATATTTCTATTATTAAATATATAAAGTTATTATATGTGAATTCTATAAGAATAAGCTTTACTATCTAGTTATCCTACTAGTAGCTAGTATAATATCTTAAGTATTATTCTAGAGTTTGGTTTAGATTCTCTATTTATCTATTAGTTTATAAATAGAATACTATACTTAGTTATTATTAAACCTTTAAATAGAAATATAGATTTAACTAGAACTTACTTATAAAAACAGATCCTCTATTAGAGGTTATACCTATAGGCATACCAAAATCTTTAATAATATAATATATAAATAGCTCTACTAGCTTAGGAGCCAAGACCTTTTTAGTAATTAGAATATATTATACTATTTTCATATATTTATTAATAATAATAAGTATAGAATTATATACTTTACTATAAAACCTAAAAAGGAATAGCTCTATAATAAAGTCTATAATAATTTCTTACTATAGCTTAAAAAAAAAAGGAAATAAACTAAGTATACTATATAGTAAATATCTCTTTATCTTGGTCTATTAATATATAAGATAGGTTCTAATATAGTCTTTTATATCCTTTCTTATACTTTACTAGAAGTACTTTCTCTAGAGGATCTCTAGTATCTTACTAATACTAAAATATCTATCTATAGGATTATTATAGTTAGCTTATAGTAATTTTTCTTTAAGAGCCGACTTATTTAGTATATAAATAGTACCCTAATATCTTAATAACCCAGATATATTAAGTTCCTAAGTCTTAATAGCTCTAGTAAAGGTTCCCTTTAAGAACTATTTATATTACTAGTATTATACTAATAAATTAAGCCTTTAGTACTATAATAATAGTTTAAGTAATATCTCTCTATTTTTTTTATATATTATTTCGGACCTAGCTGCCTATATAGCTAGAATCTATAGTATATACTATTTGTAACTAGCTATACTAGTAATAGGCTTAAATAATAATATTTCCGATACTATTCTATTACTAAAATAGACTTCCTTTTCGGAATTCCTTAGTATTTCACTAATTGAGAAGTATCTACCTTTTCTCTTCTAGGCCTTATATTATAGTATTATAGAAATAGTATAGTATCCTATTACTATTACCTATAGGATTCTCTATTCTGTATTCTATAGCTTATTATAAAATATAGGTAGTAAAGTATTTTTATTTATATCTACTATAAAGTCTGGCTTTCTTAATAGCCTATTAGTAAGATTATTATATTCCGGCCAGTATTCTAAAATAAAGTTAAAGGCAGCTAGCTCTTCTACTTATCTTATCTATTAACTATTTAGTTTTCTTTTAGTTATAAAGTATTTTAAGTTATTATAATCTGTTTTAATAATAATAGTATACCAGATATATATTAGGTAATACTACTAAGTATAAAATACTAGAATAATAGCTAAAAGTTTAGAATTATATGTTTTATATTTATTCTTAATTATAGTTATCTTTTTTAAATAGAAAATAATAGGGTATTACCTGGCTTCTGCTTCCTTATTAAAGAGCTAGGAAATTATACTTATAATTACAAATCCTGAAATATTTATTTCTATATAAATCTTTAAAACTAGATTAAAATAATAAAGAATTAGTACTATTATAAATATAATTTATAGCTTTCTAAAAGCCTTATTTACCTTATCTATCTAGCTAAACTAATATAGTAGTTTTCTGCTAGTTTTTAGTAAATTAGTTAACCCTTTTACTATCCTAAAGTATTTATAAATAAACCTCTAGTAAAAGTTAGTAAAATCCAGGAATATTTAAACTTCTTAGATATTATTTTTTAGGGCCGGCTATTCTCTAATAGCTATAATCCGGCTAGCCTCTATTTCTATATTATCTAGGCTAATTATAAATTCCAGAAACTCTATTCTTTCTATATTAAACTCGTATTTTACCAAGTTTATAAAAAGCTAGTATTACTATAATTACTCGAATATATATTAGACTATTATTATATACTATTTTGGGTTTTCTAAATAAATTAAAATATTATCTAGATAAACTATATAAATAATATCTATAAGGCCTACTAGTATATAGTTAATATATATCTGGAATATTATTAGAATATTAGATAATTTAAAGAATATAATATAGTATTTAAAATATCTATAATATATTCGGAATATTGTCTTTTATTTATTATTCTTTTATATTTATAACTAATAATAAGTATCTTTTAAGTCTAGCTTTATATATATCTTTACTTTATAAAGCCTATTTATTATTTTACTAATAAGTAATAATAGTATTTGGTTCTTAATAGTAATCCTATTTAGATTCTAGTAATTAATATATAGATATAAGCCGCCTTCTTTCTTTAAAACAAATATAATTAGGATACTAGCTAGACTAGTAGAATAACGGATTTATTTCTTCTTTAAGCTAGTATTAAGATATTCCTAAAGAATTTCAAGCTTTCTTTCTAATAAAGTATATATAGGATTATATAGTAGTTAGAATCCTAATTCCAGATCTATATAATACTTTATTATATAATAGTCGGGTAGTATACCTATAGCCTCTATAAAGAATATTTAGAAAAAGTTCTAATATTTCCTAGAAAATATAGCTATTCTATTTATAGTAATAGTAATAACTCTTTAACTATCTATTATAAGATAAGTAGTTAATAGAAAAATATATATCTTATACTTTATTATTTTAGTAAACTTTCTGGTATTTAGAACTTTAATCTTCTATAATTAAATCTGGTATTTCTATATTACTTTCCTAAAGGAAATTAGAGAATTAACCTAATAAAACTATAGGAATTCAAGTATTATATTAATATAGTTCAGATCAAAATTATATAATATAAAATATATATTAGCCTTTCTTTAGTTCTCTAGTATATTCTTAATAGTAATCCCAAGAATATAATTTCTATATAAATAAATCCTTCTTTTCTCTAATAAGAATAAGAGAGTTACTCTTAATATTAACGGAATACCTATATCTAAGGCTAACTTCCTCTTTATATAATTAGCCTTTATATTCGAGTTAACTAATATTCTAATTCTTTACTTATCTTTCCTTATTTTAATAGTAATCTTAATTACTATTCTCGTTTTAGGAGCCTTATTCTCTATAATATAAATAAGTATAATTACTATAGGATATATCCGTTTCCCGGCTTCTTTAGTTCTAGATACTTATATATCTTATAGCTAGACTTATTATAGTTATAGCAAGTCGGTTTTTCCTAATTTAGATAAGTAATAGTATAATAACTCTTTTTCTAGTAAGTAAAGCAAGTTATATCCGGTTTTATAGATCCTAATATAGGTATTATATTAGACCCTATTATTATACTTTTACTATCCTGGTTATATAAACCTTATAACGGGAATATACTTCTTTTCCGTTTCTCTTTATTATTTCTTTTTTTCTTTTTCTAATTTCCTTTCTTTTATTAATCTATTAGCTTATTATTATATTTCCGTTAAATAGACTAGTTTAAGTTATTCTTAACTCTTATAGCTACAGAAATAAGCTTCTTCCTTTCTTATAGAGTATTTCTTTAGTAATTAATCTCGTTCCGAATCTCTTACCTTAAACTATTAAATAAGTTATTCCGCTCTTATAGTAAATCCGTATATCCCAAGTTATTTAATAGGCTATCTAAGTAGAATATAAAGCTTTAGATACTCTAACCTAGCTACTATTTTGTATTCTTAAACTTAATAAGAATATTATTACTATAGTTCTCTGGATCCAAGATAGAATTCTTTATAAACTTAATAAAGGTCTCTTAATTTATAGTATTAATATCTACTAATTACTCCCTATATTTCTAGATATCTCTGGCTATATTCTTAAAGCAGGAAATATAATATATAACCTTTACTATATCTATAGCCCAGGTAATTCTGCTATCTTTATACTATTTTAGCTCTGCCTAATAAAAGAAATCCTGGGCTTCCTTAATACTCTTCCCCTTATAAGTTAGTAATTCTCGGGTTTTTGGAGTCCTGTAAACCAAATATACTACTAGTAGTATAATAGGTTCTATAATAGGTACCCGAATATTCTTAAGATAGCGAATCTGAGCTTCTAGATTCTCCAGATCCTCCCTCTATTATATCTCTGCTTCTAACTCAGTAATATAATAACGAGCCGCCGCTAGCTTTTCCGTTATTATTATCCTGCTAGCTGGTTCTAGGGGTATCTGAATTCCACTCCCTTCTCCTGATTAGGCAGTAGCTAGAGTGGCTGACTAGGCGCTTCCCTGGGTGCCCGACTGGGTCGCCCCAGTAATAGCAGAGGCGCTTCTTCTGGTTAATACTCTAGCCATTAGTGGTTTTGTCTATTAATGGCTTGACTACCTCGCAACGAACTGCTCCCCGAAGGTTGGATCAATTAGAATGTAAGGTATGTAATAGCAGGGTAATATATAAGTAGTCAAGGTAAGTAAGCTACAGAGTAACGCTTGCAAGTATAACTAATTCCAAGAATTGATTCTAACAAGAGACTAATTAATACCCCTTCCAAAGCTAGGAGCGTCTCCCTATATATTCCCTAGTACTTAGCCAGGCATGCGAAGCCCTTTACTTAATTAGGAAATCCCATGCGATCCATATGATTCCGATCGCAAGCTGTACCCAAAATAGGAAACTAGATCCACGACATCTGACACCTGTCCATGCGCCATCACGTGTGCCCATTACAGGTATCGCCAATATCCAGATCCTCCCTATAATACAAGAGATTGCTTCCTTATAACAAGAATACCTCCTATTAATCGACTTAATATAATACCACCTGTCAGGCCTTGCCGGACTACTAGATAGACAATTCCGACTCCTCTGCGAAGATATAGTAGGATAACTACGAGATATAGTATATAAAGAGGTTACGAGACTAAAACATCCCAATTATAATATTCCAATATACCAAGGTTAATAAGGCGTTCGGAAGCTTATCTATTATAATATCCGCTTTTCCCGTATATATATAGATTACAGAAAAGGTCTATAAGTCATAGTAGAATTTGACTAACCTCCCCAAATTAATAATAAATCTATAAAGCAGCAAGAGGACTAGTGGAAAGGAAGCAAGCTTTTACAAGTTAATTCGCTAGTCTGCTTTGTCTCAGCAAATAGTAAAATCATATTCCTCTCTGTCTATAATCCAACCCTGCCATTCCACGAAAGAAATAACTCCAGTTCAGATAACAAAAGACGACTAGATAATATTCCCAGCCTTTTCAGACAAGCGAATCATGCGTCTATACTACTGGGCTTGGCAGAATATAAAACGGAAGATACAGTTTGGATTAGTACTCACATTACGCCTTCCAAAACTCGGTAATCGCTCGTTGAGTTTCCGGGGATACTCCTGCTATCTTTTCAACTAACCCTATAAGCATTACAGAAAATGAGTCGGAAACTAAGCCTTCTATTCGCAGAGATCATAGCACCAGACTCGCAGACTTCTACTGCCGTCATCAAACCTCCAGTATACGCTACCAAAAGAGGATTCAGTTTCAATCTCGAAATTCTCGCTAGTATACCACTGACTCTAAAACCGGGGCAATCTTTCGATTACGCTAAGCTAGACGGTGGGTCCACGCTCGACGAAGCCCAACAGTTCGCCGTCATTCAAGCTCTCAGCACAGGACTAGCTCTCATTCAAGGCCCGCCAGGGACAGGGAAATCGTCTCTTTTTAGACGAAGGCCTGCGGCCTTCGTCTAAAAAGAGCCACGTGCTCACGCGTTTCTGTCCGTGCCCACGCGTTTCTGCCCGTCAAGGAAGAAGGAAGGACCGGCACCACCGTCATGATTTGGTGTCTACTCTTCTCTTTCATCTTCGTCACTTCTGCCGTTATTTGGCGTCAAGAGCTGTGAGCAATGCTTCCTTTACAGAGACAGCAGAGGACGCTGAGCGTCAAAGAGAAGAAGTTGAATGATCGCATCGCAAAGCTCGCGCGGGACGCGCAGCGGGCTGATGGGACTTCGATCAGCGACACCGACGTATCACAATGGATTGCTCCACCGATTTCATGGAGCTACCAGAACATGATCGTGATCGCCGTCAAACGCTTCAAAGACTTCATTAAGCTCGTCGGTCCAGACGACTCCCGAGGTAAGTCTGGCATGCCGGGTTGTCCAAATCGGCAGTGTCGATTTGCTGCTGCTCCCCTTCTCTTAGATCTAGCTAACACTTGACTCTTGAATCCAGTCCGAATCAAGGACCCAGAGATGTACTTCTGCTCCGGCGCCCAGCATATATCGCTCGAGCTGGTTAGGCTGTTCCTCCTGTACCTTGCTCGAACGTCGTCTGGCAAGCTAGACGAGAGGATCACCTCGAAAACAGCGCGAGGCTACATCTCGCACACGCTTTGCGCCGCCTACCGCTTCTCTGGTAAGAAGCAGCTGACCGCTGAAGAAATGTCACAGGCCTACGTATATATTAACAGGCTGGAGCGAGACGGCGAGCTATCAAACAAGACTCGAGTGAAGCCGGTGGCTACGAAAAACGATCTTGATGTCTTGATCGCTATGGTCTTCTCGGATGCCTTTGCCCTCAAGCTGTCTGGCGTCAGACTGATACTCAACCTAGCGCTGTACATGAATCTCTACGTCGATTCTTGCGGCCGTAGTTCGGACCTTGCTTGGGGTGGTCCGGCGGTTGTAGAACAGGCAAATCATTGCCTCTGCTGGGACCATTGCGACTTCTACGTGGTTCGCTTCGACGACGGTGATTGTGTGATCGCTGCCAACATTAATTTCAAGTACCAGAAAGGCCAGACGACCTCGGATGAGCAGAAAACTATCACTCTCCGATTGTTACCTACCGCGATGGCCACTCAGGACTCGTTACGTCTACTCGTCACGTTGGGCCTGGTCGACGGCGTTTTTGGGCCGGGGATGACATGGGCTGACCTGATTGCTGTTGAACCAAGTAAGCATATCCTCTGCGGACACAAATCGACGCCGCCTATTCTAACGAAGGACCCAATCGTAGGTGCCTATTCTCGCAAGATTCGTCAGTCGGAAGCCTTTGTCGGAGTTCCTGTGTTCCGGTCAGCATTAGGACAGCCTCTTCGCAGCGCAAAGCTTGGGGAGAATATCACAGGCCTTGGTCGCCTGGCTGGATTTGAACACCCCGCGACGCCATACTCGCTACGTAGAGGATACGCAAACGTACTCTACGCAAATGTGTCTACTGAAGATCGGAGATTCTTGATGGGCCACAAGACCAACTCGGATATTTATAGTCACTATTACTCTGCCATATCCGTTGTCAGTGTACAGGAGGTATTTCGTGGCATCCGCGCTGGTAATGCAGCCGAAATGCATGGGCTCTCCCTCAACAGAACCCAGCAGCTGCCCCAGACCATCAGCGAAGAAGGGTGGCTCAGGGTACAGCAGGATCCTGAGATCGTCAAGGCCGGTCTCGAATTCTCGCAGGTCAAATCTGAACTCTGCGAGTTATACGGATCGATCAGTGCTGCCGTCCGTGCTTGCGATCCTCTCATCGAAAGCCTCGTTGCAGCAACTGCACGGTTAAAGAACCGTCGAAGAGCTCTTATGGGCGCTATCTACCGAGAAGAATATCGCATGGCGTTCACGGGCCAGCATCCTCTATAACCCACGATTCCCCATCCAGAGTTTGGATCTATGTCTGCCGACACTACCCTAGTAGATGCTCATGACTGGATGCTCGAGGTCGCACAGGACGAGGAAGCTGTTCAGTCTCTAGATTACTTCGATATAACCAGCACTGTCGATTCACACGGACACGAGGGCCATGGCGAGGCTTCTGGCGAGGGCTCGTTAATGGCAGACAATGATTTCGAGACGAATGGCAGACAATGATTTCGAGACGAATGGCAATTCTTCCATCGGCTTACCCCATTACTATTTGGAGGGATTCGAAGCCATTCGTCTCCATAACATTAACGACGGAAGTGCAATACCAAAGAGCATGTCAATCACTCGATTTCGAGAGGTAGTGAGTTCGGGAGGTTATACAGATGCAGCGCTGTCTGATCTTATGGTCGAGGTTTTCTCTGCCACGCACAAGTCTGGTAAATTCATCCCTGGGGAGGAACCTCTACTTGGCACGTATACGTGTCGCTTTTCTGGGGCCGATCTATCCTCTAACTATCATGCACCTGAAGCTGCTCATTGTGCCCACGCCAAAGAAGTTAATAAGACTGCGAAGGAGGCCTTCGAAGAACATCTCTTGCCTCTCGAATTGCCATGCTCATACTATGCACAAGGGCCTCTCAAGCTGGTAAATCCAAAGCTTTGTGGGTTTTCCTCATTCAAGACTCGCCGTGATCAAACCCGACATGTCTTTCAGCATACACTAGTGCTTTACCATAAATATTACGTAGCCGGGAATATCCCTCATGGGGAGTGGCATTGCTACTACAATAGCTGTGCTATCCTCACAAATCCGACAGCCAATGATACTCAGGGCCCCCCAAAAGTTATACTATTAACAAGCTCGATCTTTTCCTCTGAAAAAGACTATCTCCGCCATTTGTACTATGAGCACCGACTTAGTCCCCTCTCCGTCAAGTCGATCTCGTGGTGCGGTATTTGCGAGCAGTTTCTGGAGTGGGAGCAGTTCGGGGTCAGGAAAGATGATCATTTTGCCTCCCATTGGGAGGAGGTATGGAGGTTGGTTAGAGAGCATGGGTACGCTGGCCAATTTGACAATGGACGTCGAACAATCCCTTCCTTCTGCCCGTTTTGCCTTCATAACGAGAATCTGTCGCCTATTGAGAGAATCTCGGCGACGATGAGCCAGGTCACCCGTTCTAGCAATTTTGACCACATAGCGGCACATATCGACGCCCCTAATTTGCTTTCAACTTTTATGTGCCCTTGCTTCCCAATAACCTGTACCTATCAGCAAGAGATGCTTCCCCAGGAACTGTCGAGTCATTTGAGCAATGTTCATGGCATAGCAATGCCCAAGACCACGCGCAAGGAACAGAGGGAAACGCAGAAGAAAGCAAGAGCCCTTGGTGAAAGATCCGTGAATGCTCAAGGAGGATTAGGAAGCGGGAAGCCATCAAAGAGAATAAAGATGTAAGGTAGTTAGTGTTAGGAGATTATGGCATCACTCATGTCAATCCTCCTGTCACGTGCTGCGCACAGGCATATATATAGCTTCTTCACCGCCCTTAGGGCACCATGATTCATAGATACATTTACACAAACACACCACATTCCACTTCCACAGCTTGTCCAGGCCGTGACACCTCCTCACCCACTCCTCTTTCGGCGGATGACTATCAAAAGATATCGCCCCAAAAATCTGTCACATGAGCATTCATTTCTTCTTCTTCCACCTATTTTCTATGTGTTCTAGACTTCTCTTCCTCGAATCCTCCATTTCTGCTATCAAACGCAGGTAAGGACTGAATGCCCGCGACGGTCCAACAGGATCCACCTTTATTTCAACCGAGTTTATCGTTGACTCGAGGATCTGCGAAATAGATTTCAGATCCTCCCATGCTGTCATTAGCTGAGCATTCACCACAATTAGTTCTTCTGTATCTTTGAAGTATGGCGGTTTTTGCCCCGCATATGACTCTACGTCTAGGACTCGTCGCATTAGCTCCCAGGACGACGACGAGGGGGGGAATTTGGCAGGCGAGCCAAAAGGAGAATGATAAAGACAATCAGAATGGCCGAGCTAAAGCTTTTGCCTCTGTGAAGTCGAAGGTGGTCCAGAGGTTAAGAGGATAGTTGACCTAATCGTAGAATGTTCCATTAGGGTAGTGGATGTGGATAGTTTGGTTATGGGAGAACGAAAGGCTGACAGCAGACATATTGAGGGCACTTGATTAACTTACCCTACATAATTGATCTATGGTAATCTGGCGAGAATTTTGATTAAGATGATGTTCAAACTGAATATCAATGCTAGTTCATCTCTTTTCATTATGATCACAAAAACCGGCCAGAGCCTCTGAGAAAAACCAAGTCGCCAATGTTATATTATTGTGTTATCTAAGATCAAATTGACAACCCCCCTTCTCTTCTCCCTTTTTGGATGACCACCACGAATTGCACATAATATTATGAAACACAGTTATCCTCTTTATGCAATACCGGTGCCTTGGTCGGCAGGCGCCGATGAATAATTAAGTCTATTTTTAGCGGCTGTGGCTGGGCTCACAGATAGAGCCGACTCTAATCATTTCCTGTGTTCGTGTCATTTTGAGTGAGGGCGAGTGCAGAAATTACGTCACCCAATGTTTCAAAGCGTTGTCAGTCATACGGCAAGGCGTTCAAATACCAGCCAGTGATCCATAATTTTTCAGATATCCACAGTCCAAGAATTGTACTACCCCTAGGTAACTTACAAACTTCTTGAACAATGGCTGCACCAATAGCTCTAGCTATAACTGGGACAACCTTAAGCATCGCCGCCAATGCTTTCAAAGTATGTCAACAAGTCTACGACCTCTCTAAGGGCATCCGCAATGCCTCAAAAGATATCCAGGATCTTACATTGAGTATCGACGGGCTATATCAAGTGCTAGGTTTACTTACAACCGCACTCACCTATCAAGACACAGGCGATATCAGGCTACCGTCACAGATGATATCGGACCTTGAGGTCCTTCTCGGGACTTGCATCGAGCTCTGTAAAGATGCCAAACGCGTGGTTGGTCCCTTCATTGCACCTGACGGCAAGAGTCGAGGCGGATTCAGGAACGGACTTAAGTGGGAGCTTTTCAGCAAGAGCGACGTCAAGTTATTACAGGAGGCGCTAGCAACTTGCAAAATCACCATTAATATTGCAATCTCATCGCTAAATTTGTAAGTCTCCCCCACCTCGTAACTCTAATCATGATCGAAGCTAACTATAGAATGCATATAGTGTGACGAATAGTCAAACAAAAATCGCCATCGAGCAGATCCGTAAGGATATTGCGATTCTTAGACTGTGTGCAAATCAACAAGAGCAACAGGAGATGCAAGGAGACTTGCAAGAGGCTTCAGGTACTTTCGCACGATCAAGCAATGCTTCTGGGAGGTTGAGCATTGCTTCGTACAGTCTTCCACTCCGCAGCTACATGGCAGAGACGGAGTCATTGATTGGCTCATCAGCTTCAGAGCCCTCTGAATCAGGGGACATGAACACGGTCAATCGAGACTCTGGACACGAGATCTCAGCGCCAGATCAGAAAGCCAATGAAATCTGGTATTCTGCGTGGCCTCTGCAACACGAGGAACTTTTGCCAGATGGCAAAGCCTACAGCATTGATCAGGATCTTTATCCTGGATCCTCTGTGGCTCGTCTTCCAGAGATGTTTTCAGCCAATGAAAGTGCTATGGAAGCGCCGAAGAAGGGATTTCTAAGAAAGACCGAACACTTGACATCCATCGAGCCTTCTAGTCTTGGTGATTTGATCCTGGTGGGTAGGATCAACACCAACCTCAAGCGCCCTGGAATTTTGACCGAGTTGGATTTTTTCCTCTTTTCAGAGAGACTCTTGGGGCTACGCCTGATGTCTAATCATGATCGACCTGACCTGCATCAACCGAATGATATGTCACCATCTGTCATAAACGCCTTCTCAGGTTTTTCGTACAGAATTATGTTCGAGATCGAGGTCGACAGAATAAGAGAGCTTAAGAGAGAGCCTGGAATATTCAAAAAGGAGCATGTGACAGCTTTATCATACCTGCGTAAGGATGAGAAGGGCTACGATTCAATGGAGTGGTATTTCATGTCTAAAGACGCCAGAAAAGATATCATGAAGTGGAAGAAGGCATTGGAGAAGGCTCGCGATGACCTTAAAGTAAAGAAAATGGTGGCATCTGGGTTTTAGTAAACGGCCGATGCGGCATTTCCATTTAGCATTGGTTTGAGAGTAGGGATCTCTTTGATACTAATAGAATCTAGGAATTGTGTTAGGTATATATCAATTCATACATTACGAATCATGCTCTCGATCAGTTATTGGAGCATTTAGTAAAGGATGGCGTAAGGCAAGTCATCCGTCTAGGCTTACGATCCAAATCCGATTTGCTTCAAAATCTCACTCTCTATTATATAAGGGAAGAAGTCGTACCCACGAAGACGGAAAAACATAATAAATAGGAACATAATTGGGATATTAGGGAAATACTATAAGAAATTGAAAATATATTATCTAGGTTAAATAATCCAAACTCCTGAATAAATATCCAAGCCCATCTTATAAGGACCTATAATCCGTACTTTAAGGAATTGTTCAGAAAGGGAATAGATAATAAGGGGTTTTAGGAAGTAAAGGAAAGAAAGTTTAGAGTTATAGAAAGTTGGCTTAGAGGAGCGCCGAAGAAACTTACTTCGAGTTATTCTATTACTTAGCTCTTGGCCATTTCTCTAAAAGAGATATTAGTATTAGAACGTAGTATTCTTTATAAGTACTAGATAGAGCAAAGAAGTATATAACTTACTAATAATCTCATTTATATACTAGATTTCTATTATGGTTCCAAATCCGTACTAGATAAATATTATAGTAAACTGAACTTTTAATATCTTCAAGAAGCTTATATTATTAGTATAATAATATCTGGCCTAGCAAGAAATATTAAGTTACTCTAGTATATTCGAGTAAAAGTTATACTTTATAAAGAAGCCGGAAAGGTTCTCGAGGCATATACTCTTATTATATTCTTACTAGGAATTAAATATATAATCTTGATTAGTAATTATAAATAGCTCTATCCTTAAATAAATAACTATAAGCTTTAATATAATAATTCCTAAGGCAAGAAATATTTCTTTAATATCTTACTATTTAAGTGTCTCGTTAGGCCGCCGGTAAGGAATCTCTAGGTCCTATTAAGTATATTAAAAACTTAGTAATAAATATACCCTTCTATCTTAGAGCTAGTTAGAGTCCTATTCTATCCGGATTTATAAGATTACCCCTTAGTATTAGAATATCCAGAAGTTAATAGGATACGAGATTACTTATATTGGCTTGATTACTAAGAAAAGAAGAACCTATAACCTGTCCAAGCTATTTCCTTATCTAGAACTAATATATTTAAAGTAAATATAATTACTACTCTTATATTATATCTTATAAAACAAGGAATATATAAAAGTAAAGATATTATAGTTATTACTCTATATTTAGGATAATTATAGAAAATTAAGAAGTAGCTAGCGAATTCCTTTGAGATTATTATTAGGGATCGGAATTAAGAAAAGTTAGAAGCTTAGGGATTTTAAGATAACCCGGAGACTTCTATAAATAGCCAAGTCCAAGTCTAGAAAATAATACTATATAATGCTTTAAGAATTACTACTATAAATAACTTCTAGGGTAAAGAGGCCAAAGTTATTATTATTTCCGTAGTTTAGAGTAATAATAAGCGGAAATATAGATTCTTAAAGACTTCTAATTATATTAATATACTACTAAGTTATATATAATATAGGATATATATTATTAGTAACTCTAATATCTCGAAACCTGTTTTTATATAGGCTAAAGTATTTTCTATTTTAGAATACTTAAACAAAATTAGTCCAAACCTTGCCTTATATTGTTTTTAATATAGAGAAATACCTATTAAAGTCTTAGTACTAGACAATTTCGCTTGGCTTGCTCCTAAAGGCAAATATACTAAGAAATACTTATTAAGACTTCTCTATAGTTATTCTTATCCTAATATATATTATTCTATATCTTTATATAATATAGTTTATTACCTTAAATACTATCTAAGAATAAAGAAAGGTTATAAGTATAAATATCCGAGATCTTATAGAGATTTATATAAGCCAAAATACCAAGTTATATTATTTAATATCTCTTTACTATATAGATATATTACTAAGTAGCTAAGATATTATAAGGTACAGATCCTAGAAGAGGTTTGCTATTAGATTTAGATAGAATAGGTTATAGAATATTATAAATATAAAATTCAAGTCTATTATTATAAACTGCCTTTAGATATTAATTATTTCTATTTAGTAACTTATAGGGCAGTACTAACTTATAAATATAACTATATATATAATTACAAAAATTATAATACTAGAATTAAGAATATAATTATTAAGAAGATATATAGAGTTTATAATACTTAGTATAGAAGACTATATATAACCTGTAGTTATAGCTATAAAGCTCTATATTATGGCAATATGTCCTATCCTTTTTATATAGAATCCTGTAAAGTTAGCTATAATTATTCGAAATATAACAAGTTATATTATAAGCCTTATATACTATATATAGAGGATTGTACTTAGTCTTATCTATATTACAAATAGTACTCGTTATCCTATATAGTATCCTGTAATCTACTACTATACTTAGAGTACTATATAAAAATATTAGTTTATAGGTATTAATATCCGTTTATTTATAGGGAGGTCTATCCAGGTATTATATTTTATTAAATTTATATATATCTAATAATTAAGGAAATAGTTATAGACTTTATTCTATTATTTACTTTTAAGGAAATTAATCTTAATAAGAATTCTTATATTATACTATCCTATAGATATATTCTTACCCTAGAGAATATAGATAGATATATAAGTATATTAGATTTCTATACTATAAATAGTAAAGGCTTAATTATAGACCTAAAGAATAGTACCGAACCCTTCTTTGCCTCCGGGATAAAAAGCTACCTAACTTACTGCGGTTCTTTATAAAACCTCAACTACTATAGCCGTATTATTTATTAAGTATTAATTAATAAGGTAATAAAGAAATTTATTATCTAGGCTAATATGAAATTCATTTCTCTAGTTACTAAGATGCAAGTAATTAAGGCAAAGCTCTATAAGATTACGGCTTCTAATAAGATATTACTAGAAACTCCTCTATTAGGACCTCTTTAGTTAAAGGGGAGCCATAACTACCAAATCTCCCAGATCAGAATACTTATATGAAAAGATAACTAATATAAAAGAATTATTAGGCTTTAAAGACAAATTAATAAGTTTTTATAACAGGTTAATAAGAAAGAATAACCCTTTAGCTATATCTATAACCTCGTTTAAGATACCTGCAGATATTATAGAATTAATATTAATTTATACTCCAAAGTTAATATTCTTTAGGTATATAACCGGCTTCTAGCTATAATACTACTTATAAGATACGATTATACTATTCTCCTGACTTTCCTTAATAATTAGAAAGGCAAGACTAGTATAAGTTCTTCCAGAATCCAGGTTAATTTAAGTATTAATAGAAAGAAATACGAAAACTTAATAGTAGAATCTAAGTCAAGAACCTAATCAGGACACTATATTAAGGGCCTCCTATACTGGGTACGGTTTCTCGCCCTCAAGCAGAGCCTTGTAAAGCCTGGATTAAAGCTTATATAGCTCTTGAATAAGGCCGGAGAATATCTTTAACTTATATACTATATATATAATAAATATTCCGGCCAAACTGCAGGTATAGGAAACGAAGTTAAGGAAGTTGAGAAGATATTACGAGATTCGATATTCTATATACTAGTAAGTAATAAGAAAAAAGCAGCTATATATATAGCTATAGTATATGACTTTAGAGGTACTGGGCATTAGTATTACTATAAGAATGGCCATCTATTTATGATTAGAGAATATGGTATGCTAATGGAAACCTCTCAATGCCTATAATATAGTTCTCCGGTTAGTAGTTATAATTATTAAGCTATTGGCGGTGTCAGACCTGCAACGGACTTGGAGCGTCAATTCGGCGGAGTTAGAATTTGATATTAGTAATATAGAAAAGAAGAGCGATGGGAACAAATGAAGACAATTACAGGAACGTTATAGAGACTGGAATTTAGCTACTTTAATATTGCATATTATTTTTTTGATAAAGGCAATTGGTGTTGGAGATTTTTTGCCTTAATATACATAGCCAGTAGCCTGCCTAATGTCATGACCCTTTGATAACTTGTTATTGTACTTGACCTAGTGAAAACAGCCCCTTGGACTCGAAGACTTGCAATGAACACAAAATGGTAATATTCCCTTTGACGCTATAGGGAAGTGTTGCAAGTCCTGTAACAGTTAAGCAAGAGCGTTATCCTCTCGCTCTGCTGTTTATTGCTTAATGACCAAGTATAGCTAAAGTTGGTATTAAGCATCCAATATCTTTGATTAGAGCTGCTAAGATTAAGCTGACAGCTTTCAAGCATCTAATACATGTTAGCCCTTGACCCTTCCAAATAGTATTATAGCAGTCATCTTTGAGCTATAGCTGACTGGTTCCTTGTAACCTAGGTTAACGGCTATTAAGTTCTTGAGCTACTATATTACTATCTCTAGTATGTTAAGCTACTTTTAAAAGTAGATTTTCCAGAAATAGCTATACTCCCTAACATACGCTGATTTGCGTCTAAAATAGTAATTAAAAAGTGCTCAAATCTAAGGTAGGAGAGTTGGGATAGAGATATAAAACTTTTAGAGCAATTTTTTTAGATAAGAGAATTAGCAAAGCAAAATTGACTTCTAAATATCATTAATTTCTGAATATTATTGACTTTTAAGTATTATTGACTTTTAAGTATTATTTTTAAGTATTATTGACTTTTAAGTATTATTGACTTTTAAGTATTATTGACTTTTAAGTATTATTGACTTTTAAGTATTATTATCTTACCTTACTACCAAGAAACTTGTTTTAAAATGTAACTATAGCAGACATTGCATTTAACAGGACTAATGCTACCGCGGCGGTTTAAATAGGCAAAGGTAAAGGGACCATTTAATTTAATGGCCTTGCGACCTCAAAGTTAATCCCTGGCCTAGATATAAAGTGGATTACTACCGATTAATTATAATAAAATATAAAAATTTTAAAGCTTAAGAAAGTTCTTAATATTAAAGTTAATTATTATTTTAATTAGGCAGAGGAGATTAAGAAGATCTACCTGGCAAAGGCTTTAATTACTGCAAATAATAAAGGCGATTAATTAAGTAAATAAATCTCCTTAAATAATATAAACTTTTTTGTTTAATTTATATATTAGTATTAATAATAGTATATATGGCAACGGGTATTAATAAAAAGTGGATAGATGAAATAAATTAATAACTTAAATTAATCCCTGATTAAATAAATTCTAATTATATTTTAATATTATTTAAAGAAGTATAATATGAAAAAGCTATATCTTTAGAGGAGATTAAATAGATTATTAATATAAAGAATATTTTTGGGGTTAATTAGCTTAAAGAAATTAAACAGATTTATATAATAAAGGCCTTATAGATTTCTTCGGATAAAAAGACTTGGTAAAGTAAGTCGAAATCCTTATAACTTGCTATTTATTAATTGAGAGTACCAGAATTTTAAGTTATAGTTAAGATATCGGGAATTACTAAAGGCTAGATAAAAACAACAAATTACGAGTTAAAACTAATTAAAGATAAAAAAGCTAATAAGAATATAAAAGATAAAGAGGTTATAGCCTTTATCCAAGAAGTTTATATATATATTATATTTATTATAAAAAAGATTTTAAGCAGTAATAACGACTATAAGCTTTATATAGAAATTTTAGATATAAATAATATTATAGTAAGTTAGTAATAGAGCCATCCTAATAAAAAGGATATAATTAATTTAATTAATATAAAAAAAATTAAGGATATTATAGTCAAGGCCCATTTTCAGGCTATAAAGTTTGAAAAAGATCCTACTAATATAAAAGCGAAAGAATAGTTTTTTAATAAAGTACAAGAATTTGCTAAGTTAGTTAAGGCAAGCTTTTATCCTAATACTTGAATATTAAAACCGTTTTTTGAAGTGCCAAAGCCCTTACTATCTGGAGGAAATGGCACTGGACCTACGGGTACTACTAGTAATACTCTTACAGGTACTACTCCTATAGGTACTGCTCCTATAGGTACTGCTTCTATAGGTACTACTCCTGCCAATATTATAATAAGTAGTATTATAAATAACGGTATAGATAAAACCAATATTAGTATAGACCTTTATAAATTAAACAAACTAAATACAGGAAAACCGGGTTTTACTAAAGATAAAAAGATAATTATAGAATATAAGTTTAAGTATTTCAAAAAGGGTAATAAAAAAGGCCAAATATATAACGGGTAACTTTTTATCGCAATTAGATTATAAGCCTGCCCTTATATTAAAGTTCTTCTTTATAAAGATTTTACTAAAAATATAGTTAATATATATCTAAATTGCCTTTATATAATGGAAGTTAGTAGAAAGACTAAGAAAGATGAATTTATTAAGATCCTTTATACTATAGCCGAATCCTGTGGACCGGAGCCCTTGAAAGAACCTGTAATTTATGCTTTATATAAACAGAAAGAAGGAAATCCTATCTAGATATAGTATATAAACCTTTAAGATTAGGTAGAAAGTAAAAGAGCCGCAGATAACTTACTTCGGAAATATATAGAATGAAAAAAAAATAAGAGGGTCCAGTTTTATATAGCCTATAGTATTAAGGAAAAACCAGAAAGCCGAGATCGAGTAGAGAATAAGCGTGCTTATGTCTATAGGAAAAAGGCCGATATACCTGCGACTAAAGACAGGACCTTCCCATTTATTGGAATATTAGTCTCGCGAGTAATAAAGGCCAAAGCTCAACCGATAATCAATGTCGAAGGGCAGTATACAACTATAATAAAAGCGTAAGGTGGATTTGATCCGACCAGCTTTCTTTCTTTTACTACTTAGTATAAAAAGAAGCATAATATAAAGCTAGGTACAGATCCTGCAGAGCTAACAAAGTTAATGGCTGCGTTCAAAACTATTCAAGACGCGCTCAGCCTGTAGCCGTTGCTTCTTTCTTCTAATCAGATTTCTTTTTAGGTTTCAGGGCTTTCCTCACTTGATATATGGCCCCAAGGACTTGCTTGCTATCCTCTTTTCATTGAATTTGCCTTTCCTTCTGCATTTGTTTTAAGTCTGTTATTTGTTGCATTTATTGCGTTACTGTAGTGTATTTTAGTTTTAGACTTAATTTATTGAATTTGAGGACCCTGCACGTTGTGCGATACGCAACAAAAAAGTAGCATATAATCTCCAGTCTTACAATATATCGAAGACAGATGTTATTCCCTCAATCCTGCGAGAAGGAGAGGTTAAGTTAATGCCTTACAAGTTAAGGCTACAAGGCTAAAACGAAAACCCCTCAGAGAGCCGATAGCGCCACCGAACGAAATTGAAAGGTACACGTTCTCAACAATCCTCTCCGCAATTATCGAACCTTCCTGAACCAACGCTACCTTCCATTGTCTCGGGAATTTCTCTAACCATACATAGTTCGATCAGTCTCAGTTGTGTATCTAAAACGGACATCCAATACCCAGCCGACGACGATTCCCGCCGTTCTGACATTATGCCGGTAGTTTACTCGAAACTAGACGCATTACCACTGCCCTTCCTCTATCTTCTAGAGGTCCTTAAGCACTTGGATCGGACTGGGTGGAAGAGATGGCTTGACCGGCCTGAGAGTGTAGCCGCTTATATGTATCGGCTGGAATTTCTGGTGATGTTCGCGCCAGTAAGTCCTGTCATTTACTCGAAATTATGTTTGTTAACCTAGAGGTAGACAGGCGTCGATAAGGAAAGGTGTAGGTGGATAGCATTTTGTTACGACATTGTAGAGTCGTTTGCTGGAGACATCCTAACGTATGCTCCTGTTTCTAAAGGTGAGCATTGTTGCCTCTAGATAGCACAACTACCGCGCAAAGACTAACAAATAGTAGCTGAGAAGTATAAACTCGAAGACTTTGGCATCCGATATATCGAGAGCTTGTTACAACTGGTTGACCCAAAGCTTGGTGCAAATATCCGGGCTGTATGGGAAGAGTACGAAAATGGCAACACTCCTAAAGCGACACCAGAAGGCAGATGGGTACGAGAGATGGATAAATTTGAGTGTATGATATAGGTATATGAGTACGAGCAAAGTATATACGGAGAGCAGAACTCGGAGGAATTTCAAGGACAGACAAAATATATCCATTCTTAGGAAGGAAAGGACATGTTAGAGCTGTTGCAGCAAGAGAGACAGGCTTACTTCCAAAAGCGAAGCCAGCGAACTCCTGTTATCTTCGTCAAAGGTATATCTTGCTCGTCTTGGTTAGCCTGGTACTAACTAACTATCTTACAGGTACATTTGGTGTTGACACGAAGACTCAATGCGACCTTTTATGCAAGGGATTTGATTTTCAGCACATATCCTTACGTGACGTGTTACGTGAAAAGGCTGCCGATCAAACGTACCTCCATGCTAAATTCGTGAGAGATTGCCTCGAGGAAGATGTAAATGTTCCGACTCAATTGGCGATTAGTTTGCTTGAGTTGAAAATCAATGAAGGGAGAAAAGAAGGGAAGAGCTGGAGCCTTGTGGAGGGGTTTCCAGAAAGTATGGAACAAATTCTTGAGTTCAAAAAGAAGGTCAGTAAGTGTTTCCGCATGAGAAGAGTCTTGCTTATATCAATAGGTGCAAAAATCAAATTACGTACTATTTCTGAGCTGCTTATCAGCGGAAACGCCGAGACATTCCCTAGGTGGAGGTAGTGATGATTCGGATGTTGTGAATCATTTGAAAGCAGTAGAGGGGTACTTTAAAGAGGTAAGGAGGAAGTAAAGCCTAGCAAAAGATGATTACTGATTGTGTTAATTAGATTTGCGGTGATGGGTCTGTGGAAGAAGTTTATGCCTTAGCTAAGAAAGCAGTAGAAGACTTCATTCAGCAAGCGGAAACAGAGAAATAGAGTTGGGTATTTCATTGTCCACTGTTATGTATAGAAAGCGTCAATAGCGATGAACCAAATCAGACAGACGCTTTCGCAGTGCAGATCTCCTCAGCATATTCTCGTTTATATCTAAACTCCGAAATCCAAAATTCTCAATTATAGTGTTCCTAGCCCAGACTCCATTGCCTGTCTGGTTAGGGCACATACACACGAGTCTCTGCACCGTGGACAAGCCAGTCGATGTCCTTATGCTTAAGCCTATCTAGTAGTGTGTACGCTTGTAATATCGGGTTGGAGATCGCGAGCGACGTGATGAACTCGCTTGAACTCGAGGTGAGAGTAAGACTCCGCGCTAGGACACGTGCGAGGTCTTTCTGCCGATAGACACCGCTGTTGAATACAGCAACACATTTAACACGTGATGCGTGTTCCCTGTACCTAAATAGCGCCGGACCAAATCATACATCGTGATGATAAGGTTTCCGCAGTCCAGCAAATGGATCAGGCAGACTCTCAGCGAGGCTCACCACCCATCCTATTCGACCAGCCAAGTCATGGATCGCAGGATGACTCGAGTCATCTTCCTTGGAGCAACAAGATATCTAGCCAAATCAATACGGACATTCTCGGTCAGTCTGATTTTGTCAACGATCAAGTAGGCTCTCATGCGTCGATCGATAACGCTCTTCAAACCAACGGCCTCTTTACGCCACCCCAATCGAACTGCATTGGGCACTTCTCAAACAATCTACAGCTGCAACAATCTCTCAACGCCGCGGCGTCTGCGGACTGTCGGCACACATCCAACGACCAAGAAACCTTCCTCACATTTCTTAAAGACGGTCTCCGAATCAACAAGCTCACGACGTTATCGCCGCCGCGTCAACCGAGCTATCTCGAGGATTCTCTGGGTCACACGTTATCAGAACAGTCTGCCAATGCCGCAGCCTTCTCACAAGGCTCATATCCGGTCAACAACCAACACTCCTCTATCACAGATCACGGCAACGCTTTCCTCGGGTTTGTCGACGTCGTTCAACAAACCAGTGGGCTCGCGCCGGCACGGCCTCGACCAAGTCATCTCGAGGATTTCTTGAACTATACATTATCAGAACAATCTGCCCATACCGCAGCCTACTCACAATGCTCATACCCAGCCAGTGATCCACAGACCACTCTTATAGGTTTCGACAACACTGTCCAGCCCTCGTTAGCTTATTCGAATTATCTTGGGAATTTCCCTAACTATACATTGGAGCAGTCTGCTAGTGTAGCAGCCAACTCACAATGCTCATACCCAGCCAGTAATCTACAGACCACTCTTACAGGCTTCGACAACACTGTCCAGCCCTCGTCAGCTTATTCGAATTATCTTGGGAATTTCCCTAACTATATATTGGAGCAGTCTGCCAGTGTAGCAGCCAACTCACAATGCTCATACCCAGCTAATGATCCACAGACCATTCTTACAGATCCCGACAACACTTTCCAACCCTCGCCGTCGTTTGATTCGACCCGTCCTGGGAATCTCCCGAGTCATACATTGTTCGCAGAGTTTAATGATGCCACAGCCTACTCACAAATTTTATATCCGGCCAACAATCTACAAGCTACTCTCGCAGATCTCGGCAACGTCCACCAAACCTCGCCGCGCTCTTAGTCGAGCTGCCATGAAGCCTGGGAGAACAATACTTTGGCCGAATGTGTCGGACATTCTTCTATCATTATTCCTTTGAGCCTGGCCTTGACAGAACACCAAGATCTGGCCCAGAACTTCGAACAATACCCTCTTCTCTAGCTACTTTAACCAAATATTGAGCACCAGCTTGGGTCACCTAGTGCCGGCATGGCTCTCGTGAACCAAAGTCTGGCACTCAATCGTCGACAAAACCCCTGTATAGGATGCCGACTTCGAAAGATAAAGGTATTTTCTCTTACTTTGCAATAAGGGAACTGATACACTAACTTCGCTTTAGTGTCAGAAGACTTCTTCGAGCACTGGGGAACCTCGTTGTGTGCGATGTGTTAGACAACATATTCTACAGCAGGTTTGCATTCGATTGCGCGTTACAGATTATAAGGTCTTCGAAAAATGTTCTTTTACCCTGACGCTGTTGCCGTAGCTGAGACTAATAATTCCAACAAGGGTAGAATGAAATTTACGAAACCCAGTTTACGCTTGTACGGTCGAGCGATTCGAATTCTCGAAGAACCGCGGAGTTGGAACACTACCCCGATAGACCTCCTCTGCTCGTAGAATGCTGTGAATTTCGTCCAACTGAACATTACCAGACTGAGGCCGTTCAGAAAAATTCATCTAGCTTGCATGTAGCGAAGACTACAGCTTTTTGCCTGATAAACCCCCGGATCGACATATCGCAATACGTCAAGAAATGCATCAGATATGCTATATATGAAGCATGCAAACGTCAAGACATTGTTTCAACCTTCTTCCGGCTAGCATGTTCTCATAATCAGGTAAGCTTTCTCTTAGATTTATCGGCTCACGAGCTAATGTAAAAGGAACCAATTATACAGCGGTGTTTTGAGATGTACACAGCTCTCCGTCTTATAATGAAAGGGTGCCAGTTCTCTGGGAAAAGAAAAAAGAGAACTGGTCTTGATAATGACTATCTAGGGAGGGCGAAAATCGAAGACACAGACTCTGCGTGGTTCGGTTGCATACCCATACCTCGCATGGTGGCAAACCAAGTCAATCACCGATTAGAGTTGAGAATGAAAGAATTAGATAGTGAGATTTTGAAGGATGCTGACGATTTGCTACAAACCAAGAAACAGCACGCGTGGGTAGTTGGTACCCTGGCTTTATTTCTAGTCTTGCATATTCAAGAGCTTGATGCAGGAAGAAACATATTTTGGAAACGTTACAAAGACCCGGTAAGCTCTTTTAATCTAAGGAAAGCGCAAGACGCTAACGACCTCAGCTCGGATTTTGGATACATCCATCGAAGCTATAGGCGCTCATTGAGGAAGCAATTGCCTCTTCTAATTCCCTCTTATCGCATTATCATTATGTGTTTGGGCGAAAGCCACTTGACATGAATTGGGACGAACAGAGATCGAGGGATATGGTAAACAATGACAAAACATTTATTGACTCTGTTAAAATGCTTCAGACTTACGTGTTAAAGCTGAGTAAGTAATGTAAGCAAACTTGTCCTTTCAGAACTGACAATTAATAGTGGAAAAGGGCATGGTTGGTCGGAAGGCATGCGACCTATACGAGGCTGGAAACCCAAAGAGTGTGGAGTTTACAGCGAGTTCGTTGCTATTTGTTAAAAATATCAGTGAGGGCTGTGAGGTGAAAGGCTTCTATTAGGATGACCATTAGCCATTAGTTTGTACCAAGAGGTGACCTAGTATCTGTGGCTTATAACAATGGCTTGCACCAAGAGGTGACCCATTTTACAGCATGGCCAATAACTGTCTTGTCTATTTTACCTCCAATCACTTCCTAGATATCAAAAGCGTGTTTCTTGCCAGATACAACAATCGTCTTGCACTCTACCCCGCGTTGTTTAAGTGCTTTGTGGAGATTATATCCGTGTGAATTGTCGAAGATATCGTCATCCTCTGCCATTACTTGACAGACTAGCGGGTAATTGATGCTTTGCGAGAGCTGCAGTGGACCTATACATCCAGTCAAAACTAGTCTCGTTGATTGTCAAGCCTTTGCCTTACTGATTGCATCAATCTGTTCCTCGCTTACGGACCCCTTCTCTGGTAACTTCAGTGCACCACTCTCGTCTCTTAGCAGACCCTTGATTAAGAATTCTGCTATAAGACTTTTGGTGAAGACTTTCCTGCCCATGAGTTCCCTAGGCCTTATATAGTCCTCCGCGTTCTTGGGAGGGGCAATTTCGGTGGGGGGCGATTCGAATGTGGTTGCAGCGGCAAGAAGCTCTGGAGTTGGCGGTAGTGGTGGAAGTTTCGAGAACCGACCTGTTCTGAGAGATGGGACATTGTGCATATTCGTTGGTCCGTACATTGAGAGGATAGCAGTCGGGTGCTCTCTCTATAATTTGGGCTACTTCTTGTCAACACCATTTGTTCCGGCGTAAGGATAGTACTCACAGTTAGGAATGCCAGGAGTGAACCCGCTGAGGCACCAACCACAACAATGTTATCTCTATCTACGCTCAAAGTGGGGTCCGTCAATATGGATGGAAGGCTATGCCTTAACCAGGGCTCCATATCGCGAACGTCTTCAAGCTGGCCAGCCAGGCTGGTCTCTGGGAGAAGCCGGTAGTCTATAGAGGTGACTATGAACCCGAGGGAGAGGAAGTGTTGGAAGAGGGGGCGACAGTAGTCAGAACGACTCCTACCTAACCAACCACCACCGTGGATGAACAGCATGATCGGGCAAGCGACACCCAGAGCCTTAGGCAGATATACATTAATAGGAATGAGTATTTCCCCAACTGTCTTGTAAATATACGTCTTCGCAACAGGGAGTGCTGGGGGTTGCTCGGGTATTGCAAAAGGCTCCATGGCAGGCTATATGGTAGAGGCTGAACAATTCGATGGCCTTAAAGAGAAAGATAAACATTAAATAACCTCAGGTCGGTACTGTCGAGTGGTGGCGAGTCTAGGTATGCATCTCATAGCTTACAGGGAGTGACGCTGTGCCGAGCTGGCTTAACATCAATCCTCTCAGAGCGTAGTTTACAGCGTGGTCGCACCCAGTGTCCGGTCTGATTCTTGTACAAGGGCAAATCAGACGGCATCTTGAGATGCAAAAAGTTACCTGCTCAAGTAAGCGACGTAGAAAAAGAAGCTCGTGGATATGCCGGTGGTAGACTAGTAAGATCAGTGTGGAGAAGTACGGAAGTAAAGCAGCATCGTCTGTGATGGTACATAAGACCACTTCAGATCCGTCCCGCCCAAAATCAGTTGCCAGTCCTCTTTCCCCGCCACTCCACAAACGCACCTCACAATGTGTGACTATACTCAAGTCGAATTTCGATGTAGGCATGTCCGTTATACAGTTCGGGCATGGTGTACCAATTATAAGACGACTCACAAGCGTTGCCCTCCTTTAGTTGTCGCAATTGAATTCAGGTAGTTCGACCCCCGAAGCTGCAACCAAATACTCACAAATATCCTAGATTGGACGAAAAGTACGGTGATTGTCGTGCACCGGCCATACCTCCGTGCTGGATGGCCCACCAAACGAAGAACACTCGAATTCAGACATAATAGGACCGGAAGGAGGAAGTTGTCGTTGCCAAGGAGGAGAGTATAAGAGCAGCATAAAAGATACGGACGCACGGTGACTGAAGATTGTAGGGTTGGCGGCCAATGGTAAAGCCATGCAATGAATAGGTAGGGGTGTACTTTTGGGGGTATTATTCCTTTGCAAGACCTGTTATGTTCCAACAAGCTTCTAGCTAGCTCCACCCATCAACGAGTTTTGGCTCTAGAGAAGACTTTATAATACAGGCCCATGGTTTGCAAAATGGTTCGCCATATTACAACACAATACCTTTACACTATAGCCGGGCGTTGCAGAGATTTTCATGCGTTTGCCCTCCTAAAGTCCCAACAGCTACTCGGACCCATACCGGATCCTTGAGAAATCGATATCAGAGAGTGTATGGCAGCAATGGAACAAAAGCAAACAAACCCTTAATGAAAAGGCGCCACATCGGACTAAAAACGCGGCGAATCTGCAACCCCTTGTGGAGTACAGCGCCTCATTGAACTAAAAACGCGGCGAATCTACAAACCCCTATAGGGGTCAGGGCCTTCTTTGAACGACGACGCACCTTATCAAACAATTAGGGGAAAGATGTATGTGGCTAACTATTACACCTCTCATTTGTAACTCTCTTTAGCTCTATGTACGCATGCATATAGACGACTTCTTTCTGCAAAGGGAGAGGAGTCGTTGCCCCGTTTTGCTGAGATATTGTATTCTTCTACTGCTAAGGCTGCAGAATTCGAGATGCTAGCGTTGCACACCCAGCTGCCGACCCCAGGACCCAAAGCCGCCGCCCCTAGCCACGATGGAATTTTGGTCACACGTAAGATTCAGTTGGTGAGGCTCTCTCTCTCTCTCTCGGCTCTCTCCAAACCCATGACTCACAGTTACTTCACAGACCTTTGAGTATGTCCGATTTGATATCGATGAGCTTATTCGCATACCTATAATCAATGATCCTTGGAAGTCTTGCTTCGTGCCAACAGACGCCATCGAGCGAGACAATTCCAAGTAGGTCCAAATACGTTCAGTGCCCGGAGTATTTATTGTTAGGAAGTGCTGTAACGGCCAGTTCTACGAAGTGGCCGTTTGCAAATCATACATTCCCTGGCTTCTCGATCACAAGTTTGAGTTCCAACTCGACCTTAATTTCGACCGGACGGAGCCAGCAGACGCGGAAGCACAGGTGTACGGCATATCGAGAGCGAGAGCGAGAGCACAAGCCCACTTTCTTCAAAATGCCATCGAGGCAATCTGGTCTAGGCGCACCCAGGAGCTGGTATTGTACTATCGCCGCATCGCACCATCGAAGCTGAAGATACCGCTTGAATGGGTTATCCTAAACCACGATGTGCTGGTAAGCTCCACCGCCTCTTTAGCTACTTACAGTAATGCTCATCTTGATTAGGATTCTAATCCTCAGGTCCGAAAGCGGTTTGCCCAATGGCTTCAGTTCATCAGCCTCAATTTAGTCACAGACTACAGTACTCCCCTTATCCTTGAACTTCTTGGGAAGGACGAGCATGAATTACTCCAAGCTTTTCGGAGAGATCATACGGATCTCCTTAAGTCAGCCCCAGCGTATCCTCAACAGACAGCAGAACTCCACTTCATTTCACTTCTCCGATGCTTGCTCGTCTTTTCTGGCGGGAGGGATGATGTCCGACAACGCAAGCTTAACCCCAAGAACTCAGCCAAGACCAATGCCAACTTATATGGTTCTCTCTTCAGCATTTCTGGATCAGCTCGATTTGGTTCTTTTAGCTTGCAGGCAATGCTCAACGCGCTTTCAGAGTCCAAGATCTTCGCCGACGACGATATTTACACGTTGGACATTGCGCATTTAACTAGTCGAATGATAGCCCTCCTTCCCATCGGCTTCCCACAAGGATATTTGGTATGATATCTAAATAGCAGGTCTATCCAATGCTAACTTTTCCCCAGGGTCTTCCGGCCGACGTGCTGTGCGAACTTGGCAAAGCGCAGGTCGATGAAATCCGCGGACAAATGTATTCGCCCTCGAGTGATTAGTGAAGAAAAATGCTAACAAAGAGTAGTGCACACGTTTACCATATGCAGCCCACCCTCAAAACGCCAGAGAATAATATACTAGTCTTCCTTACCTGGAGCTCAATGGTTCAGGGCCAGCTCCCTCGTATTCTTACTAAATGGGCAGCTTCAAATGATGGGTGGAGGCTATATCGCCGATTGGCTAGAGACCTTCAGGGCCCTCAGACAACAGACCAAGCTGCATTGACGCTTGCCGCCTTGCTTTGCTACAAACGACTTCTTCCATACTCTTTAGATGATGGTACACAATCTTTCAAGGGCGATTACCTAGCGGACTTCGACGCTCTTATAAAAGGCGAACCTCTTACGAATGAGCGAACAATCTTGGAGCACATGATATTTTCATTTCTACAAGCCACCAATACCGTCAAAGATGGTCACCAAGGAATGCGTCAACTTCTGGCCACTGTGCTTGACAAAGATATCCCTGTCCCAGAACCTTATAACAAATTCTTGGATCGGTATTGGATATGCAGAATGGAGAGACAATCTCACAGAAATGCACTTATCACCTGGAAGTACACAAAGTCGGAATTATCGATTCAATATTATTACTTATAGAACGCTTTTTCAGTAGTTGTGCTTTCTTTGAGGTATGGTTAGACCAGTCTAGTCCAATTTTCCGGTGCTAACACTGCTACTAGTGCTCTTCGAAGGCTTGACCCGTCCTTGGCTTTGGAAGTTCTTCTTTTTTCGACCTGTGGGGAGCTCTGCACCCTATCCATCAAATATATACGTTTACCTCGCTCTACTCAGCGGTCAAACCGATGGGCACTCTTTGCTCATGCTTCTCTTTGCTTCTTGAAATTCATTCTCATCTGTGCTTTCCTCCTCGTAGGCTGGAAGGTACTAATCGAGATTGGTGGTTTTCCAGTCTCATCCGCCTTGGTTAGTTAGAAGGTCTGTCCTTTGAGGGATTGGGCTAACATTATATATAGCTCGTCGTATCGAGTCTTTGTACCATTCAGACCATCCTTCAGTTTCATTCCTCAACAACCAAGTCCCAGAGGCAGTATTCTTGCGCTCGTAGGGTGCTGGACTTGGAGAAGGCACTTGACGTAGACACAGAGGGTGGTATTCCGAGCTTGGAAAAGGCAATTGGCCTCGATGTAGGCCGCCAACACTTGACGAAAGACGCCTCTGTTGAGCCGTGCAGAGAATTTGATTGCGGGTCATACACAACTGTACGGCTATCAAATCTAGGATATCGCCCACCCCAAGAGATACCCGAGAAGCTCAACAAAATCAAGAACCTTAACCAGGTCCCTAGCGTGCTAGAGTTATCAGATGAATCTTGGGAGATGGTTGTGCTCAAGTCATACCTGCTAGAACTCGAGAATAAGCTCACTAATATGTTCCCTGGTTGTGATATTGATCTGGACTACGACCCCACCGAACCCAACAGAGAAGACATTGAGTGTCTTTATATTACAGCCAAGAACCCAGAGCCACGAGCCAAGTCCGGGGAGATAGCTACATTCATAGATGTAGAAGACTTGAAGAATTTTTATGTTGCAGCAAAAGCTCGAAAGGTCGATGCGTCTTCGCGGAGAGCGATGGTTATGGTCAGAGAGGCTTGGCCTGCTGCAGTTGCTTATTACTCTTGCTTGCTGGAACGCAACAGGATCTGGTTGAAGGAAAATGTTTCATAGAGGAGAGCGCGGCTATTCTGCATTCCTTTCTCTGACACTTCGGACGCTGAATTTATACGTTTCTCATTCGTCAGCATAGTTTTAATTTACACTCCACTGGAAACATATACTTCATCCACCGTCTTGAAATCTAGCTTGAGCCTCTTCTTGAAGGTCGGATGGATTTGGAACCAGCGGACTCGGCTACAAATAACCGTTCATAACTTCCTTCGGCCCCGCGTCTTTGAAATCGCATTCGAAATCCTCCCATGCGCCAATAGCCACCTCAAGATGGGACATGGCAACCTGGCATCCCTCTTGAATGGCCAGAGCGTGAGCCTAGACTCCAGGTTTTTGATCTGAAACGATACCGTTGATCAGTTTACATCTCGAACACGTGAAGGAGGGGACCTACCTCGCGACCATTTCGCTCCTTCCGTACCCAATCATCGAAGGCGTCGCGGCTGTAAATTGGTTCTCCCTAAGGCGTAGCTACCTTTTCTAGAAAGCGTCGCCACATATTGGTCCGCTGCTCTATGTTTTACTTACCACACTTCAGTTTAAAGCAATGCATTATCACGTGGGAAATTTAAAACCCATTTTGTTGCATAATCGCATCCCGAGCAGCTGACACCCATTGAAAACCGTGCAAAGCGAAATAATTTTTAGGGGCTGAGATACGCTCGCTTTTTGGTTTAGTTGCTTCTGCCTCGGAAAATAATTATTTACGAGAAGCCAGAGGTGGATCATAGAGTGCAGCTTGTAGTCATATGACCAACCCCCCTTTCTAAGTTTAAGCGAGGGGGCGATCACGTGCTTGTAGCCGGATTTGCACTTTATCCGCAATAATAGAAGATCCATAGATGAGATATTATTATAGTGCTGAACTATATTCCGCCTCTTAGGAATCCTTTTGATTTTTTATTAAAATTAATTAAAAGCATAAATACAAAAATGCCGACCAATATTCACTTTTGTTTCTGTTCCTTCATTAATAATTATAATCCTTGTTAAATCCTATCAACTTCCTTAGTTTGTCTGTAATATATATTAGATTCTAGGTATTCTGATTAATAAGATAGATTATACCTTGCTTAGAGAAAAAAGTATCTGGGCTTTAATATAATTATAGAAGTAAGTAAAGAGAATAGACACTGGCATGAATCATATATTCTAAATATTGCGCTTATAAAGCCCCAGTAATTTAATATTTTTAGCAGTTAGTTATCAGATTAAGAAAGCAATATATAAAGTTATTTTTATATAATCTTTAAAAGGTGAAGTATTATTATAGTATAACTAAAAAAGTAAAGGATTGCGGATAAAAACAAAGTTTATAAATATAAAGAGATATAAAATATAGGTAGACTAAGGTTACTATTTATATAATAGTTAGGTCGCTAAATTATTTTTATTAAATTTTGACTTACCGCCAGATGTATCTTTTTATAAATAAACTCGTGTAATTGCTTTTTTAATTACTTTTGGCCTATTTATTATATTGAAAGCGAAATTTGGGATTATTTTCAAGAGTTATTTTAATTTTATAATCTTAGCTATATTAAACTTAAGTTTTTTATCTCTTTATAACTAGTTAGCATATAATAAAGTTATTATTATTAGTTTTAAGAAGATGCTTTTTTTATATTTTTGTCGCGAATTTTAATAAGAAATCGATATCTTATAAGATTTTAGTTTAGAGAGTACATGTTTTTTCAGACATATATAAAGTATTTTTATTAATATAATATGTTATTAATATTTTAAAGTTATACTATTTAATATATATAATACCTAGTTAATTATAATATTATTTTATAATAGTCCTCGTTTTAAGATGTCTTATATATTAAGATATTCTGATTATATTTATTTTTTTATCTTTAAAGAGTACTAAAAGCTAAAAAAAGATAATATTTGGCCATATAATATTATTATTAATTATAATCGTAATACGGGTTTTAATAAAAGGGACGGCTTTATAGATTTAGAGGCGTTTATTAATAACCGGAACTTTGAAGACTTTAAAATTATTTATATTTATTAATTTAGAAAATTTCTAAAGGGTTTTATATTAATATTTTATAGTAATAAATAATATCTGGACTGGATTATAGGCCAATATGCTTTATATTATTTTTTAAAGCTTTTTAATATTATTAGAGATAATTAGAAGGATAATTATAATATCTTTATAAGAATAAGTCGGATTTTTCGGGACAAAAATTAACTTATATAGCCAGTGAGTAATAATATTAATAATGAGCCTTAAGTATTATATAATATTTTAATAATATATTAGTATTTTTTAGTCTGAGACTTAGATAATATTTATAATAAGATAATAAAGCGCCATTTTAACTGGGTAAGCGGTCTGAAATACTAATATTTTATTAAATCTGGATAATTATCTCCGAAACCGATAGACTACATGATTAAGAAGCCAGTTAGAATCAGAGCAAAAATTGGGCTCGTTCGAAAAGCATTATTCAGGGAGAAGAGGGCTCATATATATAATGGAATGAGAGACTTAATACATACGGGAAGCCATATACGGGTCAAGATGGCACCCACACGAGCTGTAGTCTTTTAAAAGCAGAATATTGATTGGGAATAGCATAGTACTTGCCTTCTTATTAACGTGTGTTTTTTTGTGGCCAAGAATATTACTAAATAGAGAAGCGAGGCATAATCCATATTTATAGTCTAGCAGACTTTCTTGAGACTATAAATATTATTTCTTTTAGAGAATGGCTGAAAATAAACTTTTTTAGATGTTTTTATTTTGTTATAAATAATTATACTTAGTTTTTATTGATTTTGTACTATTAATATTATGTTTAAAGTCCTTGTCTGCTTTAATTATAAATTTCAGATAAGATAAAGTTATTTGAGTTTTTTCCTGAAGAGCTAAGGCATAGACTATAAAAGTGAGATTTTTAATTTAAAAGTAACATAAAGGTAAATATTTTATTTTTAAGGGAAAAAAATAAGTTAAGTTTATCTAGTAATTATTTAACGGTTTTTATATAAGAGATTTAAGGTCACTTTTATTATATATTAGCGGGCTTTAAGGTATTATAGTTTTTTTTTCAGAAAATACTCTTATATGTCTTTTTTTTAATTTAGGCCTAAAATATTATATTTGATTTTGAAGTATATTTTGTTTATAATAATATTATTAATTTGTTTTACGTAGTTAGTTATAAAGAATATAATTTTCTAATAATATTTTAAGATTCGTAAGAAAATATAAACGAGAATATTTTAGTTAATATTATTAATTAAGTATTACTTGAGAAAAATATTTGTTTTATTTAAAAGAAGAAATGTATTTTATTTTAAAGTTCGCTTAAAGATTAGAGAAAGTTGGTTTTTAAGTTTTTTAGCGGTTTTATTTAGCTCGTTAGCAGAGACTTATAAAGTTAATAAGAATATGAAATTATTAATATATAAAAACATATTATATAAAGTAATATTTGGAAATATTCAGATAGAACTTTAGCTATTAAGGTTTTGTCTATACTTAGTAGCCCGTTAATATATATATTAACATTTTTAGAATTTAATAGAAATTAATTATTATATTATAAAAATATATTAAACCCCAGCTCTTTCTTTATAATAAAGTTATTAAACGATAAGAAATCACTTAATATTCGTTTTATATGGGTTTTGAGAAAAATATGGATGGTTTTTTTTTAGGGTATTTGAAGGTGGGAAAGAGCTTTGGGCTGCTATTTAATATTTTTAATATTATTAATCACAAATTTAATTATATTAAATATATTAGTTATACTGGAATTTGGATTACTAAACAAAAAAAATAGGGCGCTTATCTTATAGTTTATTACTGAGGCTGAACCCTAGTAGAGTTGGGCTATAGATTAGGAGGTTTTCCCCTTTTATATCTAACGGTTCTATATTAGTTTTCTTAATTATATCGGGTGACTTTTCAGATTTATTCGAGCTTAAAATAGTTTAGCCAAAAAGTAACGAGCTCTTTTTATTAGATTTATTTATATTTACTCTAATATAGTTCGGATTAGCCTTTTAGAAATAAATTACATTAATTATAATCTGATTATTAATAAATAATTTAATCAGATGATTTTTTTTTATATAAAAGGCGATTTTTTAATAGTGGTAATAATAAATACTTATGAGGAAGAGGAACTTTCGACCGCATTTATCCAGATAAACTCTTATTTTGTTTTTAATAATATAAAAAAAGAAAAATTTTAAGGAAGTTAATTCTTTTTATCCCACGGAATTTTTTAATTTTAAGTATAATTAATACCTCGCCAAAAACTTTCCCATTAAAGTTTAAATAATAATAATTTATATAAAAGTACTTTATTTTATTAATTTGTTTTTTTTATTAAAATTATATTTAATATATTTTAGCTTGTTTATATTAATATAAATAGTATAAAAAATCGTGTTTAATTTAAAAAAGGCCCACAAAAAGTTATACGTAATTTTATGCTTTTTAAAAAGTATAGAAAGGCGTTTAATAGTAGATTTATAAGTTTTTTTTAATAAAATCGACTAATAAACTAAGATATTAGAGCATTAAGTTATTAAGGATAATATTACTTTAATACGTTTTAAAATCAAAAAAATAATAGAAAAGTAGGTTTTATTTAACTTAAATATAGTTAATATTTAAATTATTTTTTATTTTTTATTAAAAAGTCCAAAGTAATTATACTAAAGGTTTCATTTTTTATAAGCAAATGTCTTTAATGTTTTATAAAATTGACTTGAGGACGTCTTATAAGCCTTTAGATTTAATATTAATATAATATATTTATTTTTTAGTCGTTTTATTTGTTTTATTATTAAAATAGAGATTAGGACTAAGGTTAGGATATTTATTAATTTATATACAAATTATAAAAATATATTAATTTAGTTTATTCTTTTTATTAGGTAGTATAATTAATTTTATAATTTTATATTTATATACTTTTATATTTTAACTATATAAATAATATTAACTTTATTAAGCTTAAATTTATATGTTACGAAAAACGAATATTTTATTAATAATCTTAAACTTAAACTTTAAAGTTTGAATTAGTAGTTTTTTGGATTTATTTTTGTTTATAGTAATAGGCGGAGGTAACGGTTTTTGCTTAGTATTAAAAAACTTGAGAATATTAAAGAACTATTAGATATACTTAGTAATTATAATTTGTAGTTATGGCTAGTTCGTCGGAAAAGTTAATAAGCAGAAAGTTAAAATCTTTTTTAAAGGAGGAATATAAGAATATATGTATTTCATAGTATAAACAGAGGTTATTTGTATATTTTTAATGGCTTGGACCAAGTTTTGGGTATTATTTAATATAATAAAACATTTTAATACTAAAAAATTCGGGCTGGTTAATGAGGCGGGCTATTAAACCATCTTTATTGAGACTTTTATTACTGAAGATTTCTCATTCTACTTAAATTTATTATTAGTAAGGTTTGATTTACGTTTTGTTAGAGGCGTACTAACTTAGGATCCCGGGCTATTCCAGACTGAATATCTTTAGGCTTAATATCTTTGAATATCTTTAATAGCTTCGAATTTGCTTAAATGAGTTTCGAGATAAGTTACTTTATATTATTAATAACTTTCTCCTATAATTTCCTATATTTTAAAAGAAAGGAGAAAATTTTAGCTGGGCTGAATTTCAGTTCCGGCACCTTGCCAGCAAACTCTTTTACTAATCGCTTAACTCTCTCAGCCTCTTCCCTCTGACCCAATATAACTTTATAAACTCTTCTCTTCTCTTCCGATTAAGCGTCCTCTGTAAAAGCAACGTCACCTTTTACGGGCTTGAAGACAAGACAAAAGAGATCAATTATTATTTGATTGTTTATAAGCCCGAATTCGACTTTCTTATTTATATGGCCAGGTCATATAAATGCTTTATTAAGGCATATAATATAATTAGTAGTTATAATCAAGATCCGGCCCTTTTATAACCCTATATTATCAATGGCGTTTAAAAGAGCAGATAAGGACATCTTTTTAGAGGTAGGTTTGCTTTATTAAGAAAAAGAGCCTGCCATGATCTGGCGGGAACTCTCGGTTTTAGTATCTCGATTAGAACTGACGGCGTCAATGTCTTTCAGAAGAATAATATATTAATTTGGAAGCTTGGCGAATAGACTCTTCAGGCTGGCTTCGTTAATGTCAGAAAGGTAAAGAGTATAGATATTTAAACTAAAAACCTCTGTAATTGCATAAAAAAAAGATGATTTTCCAGTTTCAGGAGGTCCATATAACAAGTAACCCCGTCGGTAGGGAATATTATAATCGGAATACCACTGTCGGGATACTGGGTAAAGAAACTCTTTAATATTTTATAATAGTTTTTTTTTTCTACCTTTATTAAGAATAACGGTCAAGGTGCGTTTTATTTTAGATATTACAGATCTGATTTATTTTTTATCTTGGTGTTTATAAAGACAGATTTTACCCTAAATAAGCTTTATATATTCGGTATGGCACTTAGAGAGCAATTTCTTAAAAATTCGCGGAGATCTACTAAAACAGGAAATAGAGATCTTTTTTTGGCTATTAAAATCTTTAGTTTTATATTAACGCCGGAATATAAGCAGACGGCCTTTATACTGTATGAAAAAGCGTTTATTTTAGGGCGTATAATATAAAGTCTTTTTATTTATATCTTTGCTATTTAAAGAATTATTTTTTAAGTGATTTAATAAAAAGACTAAGTTAGTAGTAACGAGAGAGAAGTAAGCGTTTTTGGCAAAGCTCTGAGAAGATGTTTATAATATGAATATATTATATGTATTTTCGCGATATCGAAGATAAATAATTAAAGCTATTAATTATTAGACGGTGGGGTTTTATTTAAATAGCAGGGGTTTTCATTGCAATAAGTCTTAAGTAATCCCTATAAGTACTAGTAAATATGTTTGTAATCAAATATTATTAATCCAAAAAAACATAATAGAGGGATATAAACGTTTAAGTTAATGGTAAGATACCCTTGGACAGCGGCAGACATGCGGGTGAAGCCTGGGAATAAGAAGTCCAGGATTGAGGCTTGAGTGTCCGAGATGGTCTGGACTGGCAGGGAACCATTTTTAATGTATCCCGCCATTGTCTTGTTCTGTGAGAGGCGGTAGGCTATTTTCAGATGAATCCTAGACGTCTCTGTGTACGTGATGGAAAGATATAAAGAGTAAAAGAGCTCGGGAAATGCTTGAGGAGCAGAATGTTGGGGAACACCGAATGTGATGATCAAAACTTCAGAGGGGATCTCTGCCCTTATATGTTCATTGGTTTTCGTATCATTGTCCGCAACGGAGGTCCATTCTTGTGCGGCCAACGCGGGACAGTTGATCAAAGAAGCTGATTCCGTTGTCCCCTAGATGAACCGGCGGCCTACGGTTGCGGCATGTTGTGTTGGCTCCTTGAACGATCAAGCTAGCTTCGTCGACTAATCATGGAGCAGTGTGGGGGAAGCAAGACATTGATGTGGAGCATTGATTGCGTCGTTTAGACTTGGATACTGTTAGAGGAAGAGTTTATTTGTATGTATCCTTTCCGTTCCTGACACCTTTATTGGTTAAGTCAAGGCTGTAAAGCATCGAAGCTCGGGACAGGATCCTCATCCCCAAGGCCGATTTCCATGATTGCAGCAAGATACATTGGCATATTCGCTAATTGATGTGGTTTATTGATGCATGATGCAGGAAACACGGGGCCAAGCAACACATTGAAGTGGATTGTGATATACGCAGGATCCCAGTCTTCCACATTGAGTAGTTATGCAGGATCCTGGTCATTGGCAATTCCAATTGAGGCACAAGAGATAGATAGGTGTCTTTGATCGTATAAGATACTTCAAAGCCGATAAAGCACCAAGCGCAATACCGCATATTTCTTAGAGAGTGCGCCGGTTTAGGAAACAAGAAGATCGGCAATAAGGTCAACTCTTCTCTCACGATCTTCTGAGCCATTGCCATCCTCCGTGGGATCCAGATGTGGGAATGTTCGTAATTCCCACCACATGTGTTCTGTCAGTCTGCAAGTCAAAGGATCGCGTGGTCGTTCAAGGACAGGGGTGATCACAGATGTGTGATTGTACCAAGACAGGGGTACTCTCAGAAGCGTGATTAGTCACGCCAACAAATCAGGCGCTTGCATGACAGGGGTGATCCAAAAATGTGATTGCCTCGGCTGACTCGGTCAGTGGGAATCTGACCTCCAGGCCAACTCTCCAGCCTAAGCCAGCTTTTTTTACTGTACGACCAATGCGATAAAAGTTTGTAGACGTGTATCCTGAGGCAGGTATTCAAGATCTTAGCAATTTGACCAGATACCATGCATCTTCCGAGAGGTAGAAGTTCCTTGTGTTCGAGAAGCACAGGGAGGTTCACAAGATATGTGGAAACTTTCATTCTCTGGGTGCTCTTCCACTAAGGCTTCTGATTCTCGGGCCACGGAAAATCGCTAAGGTCTATTGTGACGATAAAGGGTCAAAATTCAAAACGCGTGTCACGACAACGGAGCATCGCTGAAATACTGTGTGAAAGGTGGTGACGGACGTATTTGGTTTGCTGTTTAAGACAGAGAAATCCTCCACATACATCATCATGCTATCATGCCACACAGTCCATCCATCTTGATATATATACAGGGTTGTAAGGCGAAGTGAAAGACCTAACGACTGATCCCTGGTCAAGTAAAGAAGAGCGCAACGTCTAGTTCAACCTCCGCACGATAAGGTGTCACAGGTAGGACACTGGTGGATATTGATATCGTTGACATGATGGAGGGCAGCGCAGGATCGTCCTGTTACAAACATTTTGGTTAGTTATCGTGTTTAAAATGAAGGGGGAAAGGAAAAAAACATCCTAAATACTTATGTGTCGCTATTATTTACTTACCCTATCATATATGTCGCATTGTACTTCCTCGGTGAAAGACCGGACAATACGGGGACTCTGCGCGAGAGCTTCAACTGTGCCTTTGCCTTTGCAAGCAGTGCAAATGTAGCCGTCCTTATAGCCTTCCCCCTTGCACTCTTCACACTCTGGCATTTTTATGCTAGGAAGGTTCCTAACTGTAAAGGTCGATAGAGGTGGACTCGGCGACGACCGCCAGGAAATAGCATCGGATGCGTGGGACAGAAATTCTGTCGCAAGGAAGGAAGAGTTGTCGAAGACTTTATCTGGGCACACCACGTCACGCAGCCTAGCGGCTAAAAGCGCTCTGGGCCGTTTTGCCACATTGGGGTTACCGTATCTTTCTGCCAATTGAAAACGTCGACCTCGGTAACAATCCTCATTGGCAGGCTGACAAATGCTTGAAGCTTGAAGCAAGAGCGATTCTGACGGACTCGTCTCCATTGCATTGCGATCCTCCTTACCAAAATGTCGAACGAGCACATGCAGCACCTTCAGTGCCAGACTTGCTTTGTCCACTTCCTAACAAATCAGGAATTGGTCCACCATATCGAAGAATACCGAGTCAGTACCTTACAACCTTTTAATGCCTTGCTAATTGATCAGTCTGAGGAACGGCTACTTGTCGCTAAATTAGAACGATGTCGACTACACCTCGCTCAATCCTACCATATCAACAGTGACAATGATGATGATGACGATCGCGAAGGGGAGGACGATGACCATGAGCCTGCTGCTCGACCAGACCAACTTCAGTGTCCCTTTCGCGGATGCAAAAGGGTGGAGCCATTTACGACGCGAGGAAATCTTGTCCGACACTTTCAAAAGCGTACGTTTTTCATCTTGCCATAGTGCAGGTTGCTGACTTTACTAACAGACATTCAGTGCTTCGAAATGTGTCCCTTCTGTCTCGAGATTATCAGACAAGTTCATCGATTTGTTAGGCACGATTGCAAAAACGGCTCCGAGAAGTCGAAGGATACATATATGCAGCAACGGGTTGCACAACTCAACAGAATGGTCAGCAAGGAGCTAGATCGGTTACAAAGCCCTCCGAGTCATACTAGAAAACGGGTCCACGGAGTTGTGGATAGCAGCTCGACCAGGGCGCAGAAGATGGTCAAGACGACACAAATTTCTGTTCTTCCGGCAAACACATCTTTGCAATCCAATATGTCTGTCGTTCGTTCCATGGCAACAGACGACAAGTTAACATCTCCTTCTGAGACGATGAAGGTTACGCCAACAAACACCACCGACGGGACGTTTGCTAAGGCAGCCACAATGAGACCCTCGAACAATGCCGAATTGATCTTTTCTTCCGAGACAACCATAGGCATGTCGGCGAACGACGGCGGGTGGGAATTCGCAGCCTAAATGATGCCCACGAATGACAGCGGATGGGCATTTGCTGAGACAGCGTCAGCGATGCCTGCGAACGACGGCGGGTGGGCATTTGCTGAGACGGCGCCAGCGATGCCTGCGAACGACGGCGGGTGGGCGTTTACTGAGACTGTACGGTGATCCCGCGTGCTGTTATATGGCCATGGATAGCTGTAATTTGGTGTATTCTTTTAAGAAAGTAACAATCATGGCGATGGACGGCAAGTGGGCGAGATAATCTCATTGTCCTAATCTACAGGAAGACGAGCTACTGTATGCGGCAATGAAGACCACTATCGCTCAGTTTTTCGGTTTATACAAGGACTGCTCAGGACTACATATATAGAGTACTGTATTCTAGGATTCATTATCCAGTTCCGCCTCCGCTTGTTTAGCTCTCATCGAATTGCGAAGTATACACCAATTTTTTCGGTCTCTAACTCCGCAATCATTTGAGCCGAGTCCTCTGACTCCGGCGAGACCAGCTTCGGCCAACTTCTTAACTCGTCTTTCACAGCAAATCCACATGTGATTGGAGATCCTTGTCTCATTTCGAAGGCAAGTCGCGTATCTAGGATAGCCCTTGAAATATATCAGAAGAGGTGTGCGGAAGAAAGAGCGATGACTTATAATCCGCCATTCTCGAAGAAAATTTCCGTTCCAAGGATTCCTGCTCGTGCTAGGGCAGCAAATGGGATCTCCCACATACGATTTGCTGCACGAACACTCTTCCACGGGATTAGGTGCGAACCGCGGTAATATATCACTCGCGATCCCTTGCTCCATAGGTGAACACACAGAATATCAGGTTTTTCGCCGCCCTTCCTGAGCTGGAAAATGTGACCTTGGTCTTCGGCGATCCTCTGGTAATATCCTAAACCACACCAGTCGAAGGAGGACTCAAGGATGGTCCGGATACGCTGCCAACATTAGCAGTGTTCGAGGTAGGATTTCGACCTTTGACCAACCTCATCCTTCAGGACATTGGATTTGCAGAATTCCAGTCCAGCTTTCGACGAAGAAGAGAACTGGGAACTATTTCGCTCCATCTCTGAAATACGTAGCCCCACCGTCGGATCTTGTATACAATAGAACCCATCTTCTGCGAGGGCCGTTCTCGCATCCTCAAAGGAGATTGCTGAGGTCGACATCATCCGTGGCCGGTGGTTGATCTCAGACGGAGTGCCTACGTATGTCCGATATGCCAAAGATGCTGGTAAAATCTAGCGGCCTGTGTGCCACTCCAAGGCAAAGAGAGCTAGGGCGGGAGACTCGAGAAGGAGGTGGATATTAGATCGCAAACGGAATCGCTTGGATCGCAGTGCTCGAGAATGCGCCGTTAAGGGTTTGCTCGGAGAAAGCCGAGGAATAGTACGAGTATGAGGATCGTGCCTTTTGCTAATACGATATAAGTTACTGCGTAAATCGCTATATGGGCTGCCGGGTATATGGAAAGGCTCTTTGTGGTATTTACCTCAATCGTGATTAGGCGGCGCCGGTTAGGAGACAATGGAATGAGATTGTCCCTGTACGGAAATTCGAAAGGTAGCGGAAGTTTAGATAATACCGAGTGCGATGGAAATAATGTAAATTAAAAGCACGCGGCGTAAAGGAGAAATAAATAGATCAATATTACAGGTCGTTATAGTTACTATGCGACAGAAAGACGTGGCGAGACGGTTGCCTTACTCAGCATAGATGGGATGAAGTCTATTGGCGGAGCTAATCGAGTTGAACACCTGACTCATCGTTAAAATAACCTTGGATGGGTGTCTAATCTTTTGCTTGCAAAAAATTTAATAAGGCTATTCGAGGGGAGAAATTTGTGGAATGCGCGACTTTGGATTTGAAGTGGCATGTGATTCGCCCAGTAATCCGGCATTAACCGATACGACCTTGGCGCGTTAGGCATTCAGGCTTTAATGCGTTCAAAATCCCTTAGGGTTTGAGTTAGGGGTAGTTAGTGGGCTTTAAATCTAGGCGGGAATCAGATTTTGCGTATCTAGAGTAGCTACTTTAAGAAGCAGATGAGCGAGCAGAACAGGAGCGAGAGCGGACAAATATCCTTCGAGAGTCTAGAGAAAAGTCAGTTCTATACCTGCAGGTAATTAAATACTAACTCGGTATTTTGTTAAGGTAAGCACGAAATACATCACTCGTCAGAAAGAAAGCAGAGTAGCTACATTATAGTCGCATATTATTTGACATGCTACTGAGAGTAATTAATTAAGCTAGGAGATGAGAAAACGAAGGAAGTAGATTCCTCCGGGGAAATCCGATCTTCAAATTACCCGTCTAGTGTGGGAGGGAAACTGCGACAAGACAAAAACCCACATAAAGTATACCAGAGCGCAAAACGTGACTTGATAGCAAAATAACAAATCAAAAGCGTAAATAGTAAAGCATAAATAGTATATAGTATATAAAAGCTTAATTAATTAAATACTCATAAAGGATTATTCTCTAAGTCTATAGAAAAACTAGCTTTCTTATGTGATTTCCGCAAGTTACGTATAAAAGGCCGTAGCCTTTGCCATGTAACCTAAACCTCAAAACCGCCAAAATAATATGATTTTCGATAAGTACGGCCTGCTATACTATATCCGACCCCCCATTTATTCGTACTTGTCCCCTAAGTACCAAAAATAATAGAAAAATCCTATTCAGAGTCCGAAATAACGAAATATTTAGGATCCTCCTCTATTAGTTAATCTAATTTCTCCTCTATATACCTAAAATAAGATTTATTACCCTTAAATAGTCTCATTTCGTATTCCTGAACTTGCTTAAAGGTAATCCGAACCCGCTTAGCTATATTCTTATACCAAATCCGATATAGTTCTCTATATTAATTAGTATCCGCCTTTAACTATTACTTAATTTCTGCCTTTACTACAGGGTATTAAGAAGGCTTATTACAGCGAATTATATTATAAATCGTACTAATATACTTTAAATAAATAGCTTCTTTGAATTTCATATTATCTATAGTATCCTTGAATTAACCTTTAATAGGAAGGGAAAGCTCTAGATAAGAGGCTTTAATAATCTTATAGGAGACTTTATTTTCGTATATTTCATCCTTAATAGTAACTAGACTTATGGGAACTATAATAAAAGGCCTATTAAGTAGCAAATTGTTATTAAGCTATTCTTTAACTTATATATTATCCGAGAATTAATACTTTCTTATAATTCCAGACTTATAGATTACCTAGCTAAAGGTATTCATTTATCTAGTTAAATAGACTATACTCGGAGTCTTTTCTCCTACTATTTTTAGTAGATACTTGCCTATTTCCTTAGCTACTTCCGGCTTAAATTTATTAGAAATAGAGAAGTAATTAATATCTTTAAAGAACTTCTTACCAAAGGTAATAGCTTTCTTATAGTTTATAAGGAAAATATAGCTAATATTCTAATACTTTTTACTAAGGTAGAATTCGCTACTTAAAGCTTTAGTAATAGCCAGATCTTTAGTATTGCCTTTATATTAATTATAATTAATATTTCTAGGAGCAAAGTATTAGGCTAGCTAAGAGTAAGTAACTAGGTAGATAGGATACTTGCTTAATATCTTATAAAATCCGAGCTATATTAATAGATCTGTTATTAAAAGTTAAGAGGCTAAGGTAAAGTAGCTATTACTAAGATCTCTATATATTAATATATTATTTTTTTTAGAGATAGAACTATAGTATCTCTATCTTTTCTATTAAGAGCTCTTAAATACTAAGCTTTTCAATCTACTTTAGGTAATTCTTCTTATAAATATGGCTATTTATACCCAAATTAATAGTACTAGACTCAGGAATAGGGACTATAGTATTAAATTAGAGCTATAAATTAGGGCAGAATTAATTGGAAATATAGTACTTATATTTATACTTCTCGATTTCCTGGTTTTTAAAAAAGAAATCTCGTATTTCCTTATTTACTTAAGTAATAGAAATATACTTCTTGCCTTTAGTAACTTTATAGATCTTAGTAATTATCTTTAGAACATCCTCAATCTCTTATATATTAATAGAAAGAATATTAGTAAGTTACTAAATATATATTATATAGGAAGCTTTAAGGAATTCATTATTAATCCTATAGTATTCTTGCTTAAAAATAAATCCCATAATATTACTATATACTTTTTTAAAGATATACTTATCTTACTAAGTAAATATTAATTTCCATTTAGCTAATATCTTATAGATATACTAAATGCCTTTATTAAGTTCTCTGGACTTAATATTCCTGGTCTTCCGCTTCTTGGTTCTAAGTATAGTTAAGGGAGTCTTTTTAGATAGTGTTTTTCTCTTTAGTATAAAGGGCTTCTCCTTACTTTCCGCTATTTTACTAACTTTATACTTAGTCTAGTATTTAGATCTCTACTATTTATTAGGAGTCTTAGGCTTAGCTTACTCTCTATTCTTACTAGGTTCTTCTTATCTAGTTATACTAGTTCTGCTAGCTTTACTAGTAGTCTTCTTACTAGGCTTTATCGAATTAGCTCTATTTTTCTTAGCTAGATCTGGTTAAGTTAAAACTGAAATTATAATAGGGGCCCATTTTTTAGGCTCATTTCGGAAAGCAGGAAAAGGCTTATTACTATAAACTCCCTTAATTAGGATTCCGGAAGTATTAAAGGTATATTATCTAGCTTTAAGATTATTAGCTAATAGTAGCTTAAACTTTAATTCTCTATATTCCGAAATAGCTTTAGTATATTTAAGTACTTTAGTAATATCTAATTTAGTAAATATACTAGTATTCTAATACTTTTTATCTTTAATATGCTTTAAAGTAGCTTTATTAATTAACTAAATAGCTTCGTATACTAAAGCTTTTGTCTTAAAAAGAAAGTACAACTTCTTATAGATATTTTTACTAAGATTATTACAGATATTATTAATATATTAGCTAAAAGCTTTACTATATAGTATAATTCCATTCTATTTCTTAATATTAAGACCGTTTACTATAGTTTTAATCTTATTAAGCTTCTCTTATCTGTTTTTAGAAATGCCTTTAATAATATTCTTGAATTCCCTATTATTAGCTTAATAGTTCTTTAGTTCCTCTTTAGTTAATTCTAGTCTAGTCCCGTCTCTAATAAAGGTTTTCTATTTTAAGAGCTTATTATATATACTGCTTAGCTTATCTAGAATATTTGTATTAAATTCGGTAATTATAGCTATCTTTTCTAGTATTAGTAGGCCTTCTATAACTGCTTAAGCTTCTTTAATACTCTAAATTTTAATACTATTAATCTATAGGCTTTTAATAATATTGCGGCTTATAAGAACTAGCTATTATACTTTACTAACTTGAGGAATTTATTCTTTAGCTATTTTATTATTCTTAATGGATTATAAAGATATTATTAGTATAATAGTTATAGGTTATAGAGTTAAAGGTTCTTAAGGTTATAAGGATTTATTTTAAGTATATTTCAAAATAAAGAATAAATTAGAATAGTCTTGAATTATATAAATATATTATATATATTCGAGTTTTTCTTTCTTTCTAATAAGAAAATAAAGCTGAAATAGTAGTATATATAATAGGGAAAGTAGGTATAATAATTAGATATATTTGAGGTAATATAGTTATGAATTAGAAATAATTATAGAAAGTAAAATATGGAGTTAGGCTTCTATTATAGAAAAGAATATAAATATATATACCCAAGGGAATATAATTAAGGAAATAATTAAGGCAGGTTAAACTAAATAGTAATAATAGGGAAATAAGAAGGTAATATAATAGAAATATAAATATAATAGTAGTATCTGAAGTATTGAAATATAAAAGAGAATAATAAAAATTTTATAATATAGGTATATCCCGATTTTTTATTTATTTGGAGATATTTCTATTAACTTAAAAAATAGTATAAAAGAAGGGAAATAATATAGGAAATATATAAAAGATAAGATATATAAATATACTAAAGATATTAGAGAAAATATAAAATAAGTATTAATAGAAAAGAAGTCAGAATAATAGAATTAAGGAATAACTTAGAATAAGGTATTGTTTTTTCTGAACTAATTTGTATTTCTTTCGAAAGCTAATTGCATTTATTTAGTACTTATTAGAGTCGACTTTAAATAGTATAAAACTATTTAGTTATTTGGGACTTTAAAGTAATATTTATATTAATAAAGGTAATACTAAAGGCATTAGAATATATAGAAAAGAGAACTATAAGATAATATAAATAGGGTTTATAATATTATTATTGAGTTTGGAATAGTTAATATTAAAATTAATATAGAATATAAAAAGATTAGATATTCCGAATTAGTATTAAGGATATAGGAATTATTCAGATAATATTTAATAGTAAGAAATAGATTAATAGTAAGAATTAGCAAATTATATTAGCTTTTTAAAGAAATAATTGGTTCCTGGTAATAAAATGGTATTTTAATTAGGAAATAGATTCCATATAGGAGAAGTTCTCTTTATATAGAAGTAGGAATATATAATATACTAATTAAGCCTTAATATGAGTTTTAAGAGTAGTTACGGTTATATTAAAGAGGAAGTGGGTTTTCTAATATAAGATAGGCTTTAAATAGACAGATCTAGTTTATCTAATATCTAATAGATTTCCAGAATCACATATTATTAAATACTTTTGGAAATAACTATTAGATTTAATAAGGTTTCTTTTTCCTCTTATAGAGCTTCTAGTTTAGCTATTTCGTCTATATATAACTCCTAATTAGGAAGTTTGTTTGGGTATTATAAGGAAACTTGTAATAATAGTTCAAGTTAAAGTCGAGATCTATAGATATTATAGTTAAGCTTTAGACTAGTATAAACCGCAAGAATAGCTAGTTAAAAAAGCGAATAGAGCCTTTAAAAGGTTCCTAGTTTAGTAAAACATATATAAAAAACTCTCTTTTTTCTTCTCTTCTTTCTCTAATTCCAAATATAGCTATTATCTATTATTATAGTTCGGAGTCAAGAGTTTATAAAATAACTTCTCGATTTTTTATTTATTTTTATACTAAAAGGGATTCTTTATATTTGATTCCTAAGATCTAGTAATAGAATTTCATATATTAAGAATACTATCTAGTAGTAGTAATTAGATAATAGTAAGAAATAAGTAATAGTAAAGCTTATTCGATTTCTAGAATAATAGTCTAATAATAATATTCTCTAAAAGTTATAAATAATAATTAGAAGGAAAATTTAAAATATATATAAGGAATTAAATATAATAAGCTTTATTTCAGATTAAGAAGAGCTCCTATTATTAGATACTTTCTCCTAATTCTTTATAAAAGAGATATACTTTACTTTTTCTAATTCCGGTAATTCTAGAATATATATAATAATACTAGTAGCTTTCTTAATCTCTTAAGTATTATTTTGCTTATAGTATTCTATAACTACTTTCTTTTCTAGTTCTATATCTATTTTAAAACATTTATTTATAGGTATATACTTATTATTAACTTTGTTTTTAGGGAAATACTAGAATTCATTTCTTTTAATAAACTACTTAAGTTAATTTCTGGTATATGTTTTTCGGAATATAATATTATTAAGTTCTTCTAGTATATAGTATTCTTTTAGTTAATCTGTATATCTTACTTTATATAGGCCAAGCTAGTAATATAGTAGCTTTATATTTCTTAATTTGTCTTAATCTATTAATTTAATATTATATATAAGAACTAGATTCTTTTCGGAAATAGGCTTTAAATGAATCTAGTAAATAGTATTAAATTACTTCTTTTTCTTTTGGTATTTTTTATTCTTTTTTATTCTAGCTTTTTTAATATTTTTATTTCTTATCTATATTTACTTTATATATATTTCTAGAAGTATTTCTCTATTATAGACTTTATTTTATTTAAGTATTCTCTAGATTAGAAAGTATATTTCTATAGGTAATACTATTTCCCTATTATAGATTATATAAAAGGAAATAAATCCAGTTTGTTTATATATAGTAATTCGGTTAGTAAATAGAATATATAGTAGTAAATCTACCTAAGGCTTCTTTTTACCTATTATAAGTACTATAAATACTTGAATAATTAGTTAATATCCTCTTTTAATTATATTATTTCCTTTAGAATTATAGGCCAAAATAATAATTCTATTAATTCCTAGCTTATTAAATTCCTGAATTACTACTTCTTTGAATTCTGATCTGCTATTTACCTTAAGCTACCTAAATAAACTATATTTATAAATAATTTCTTCCTAAATAAACTTGACTACCTTTTTACTAGTTAGATTCTTTAAAAATCTAGCTTTAATCTATCCTGAGAAGTTATCTCTAGTAATAACTAATAAGTTATATTCTTTATAATCTAGTAGTTTAACTATATTAATCCCAAGGTAATAGAAAAGGGATATAGCTTTTATTAGATATAGAGCTTCTTCTTATTTTCTTTTACTTTTATACTAATAGATCTTACAAGTATTAATATATTTCCGTATATAGTTATAGTAACTTTCCTAGTAATAGTAACTAGCTACTAAGTAAAAGGTACTTTCTTTTCCGGTATATCTAATCTTATTATATAGCTCTTTAATAATGATTTCTCTTTATTCTTAATTATTAATAATAAGTTAAAATAAGTATATTTTGGATATAACTCTCTATAGTAATTAATCTCTTATACTATAATTCAAAGCTTTCCTACTTAACTTTTAAAACTTGGCCCTAGATATTTTTTTTAGTCTAAAAAATATTATAAGATATTATATAATATTCTAGTATTATTTGGAATAGCTATTATTTAAGGGGTCTAATAAAATAATCGGGTTATTAAATAAAATATAGAAGTTAGTATTATTATTTACTATTTTACCGGAGGTTATATATAAAAGGCTATGGCCTTTACTATATAACTTCTGGATTTTATTATTTTTTAATATTACTAATTTACTTCTAGATATGGTAAGGCTTTAATTATTAATCTCTAGTAACTAGATACTATTATTTAAATATCTAGTAAAGGTCTTAAGAATTGGATTCCTCAAAACGATATTACGTAATTAAACCGGAACCGCTTCCTTTATTTGAATTTTCTATCTAATAGGTATTATTCTAATAATATTAAGCTCTATTACTAATTATTTATTAATATTCTTATCTTTTTCGGTATTGCCTTCTTACTATAGATGTCTTAATAATTTATTAGTAGTAGTATACTTAGTTCCCTTAATATACTTGATTTTAAAGTTAAATAACTAAATTCATACTAGCTAGTAAGTAACTAGAGCTTTAGGAAGATCCGTAGCTACTTTACTTAGCTATATAACGAGTATATTAGCGTCTAGTTTAAGGATAAAGTAAACTTCATATAGCCAGAATTATACTTTCTATAGATATTTTACTAGCCCTTAGTATTTTTTTTTAGTAGTATTATATTTTTATTTAGTATTATTCCAGATTTCAGACTCGTATTATATGACTTTCTTTTTCCTTTTATTATTATATTAACTAAGAGTTCTATTCTATTTATCCAGGCTAATATCTACTACTAATATAATTATTCCCTAACTTTCTAATAGATTATAGTATAATTTATAGAATATTAGAGCTATAGTAAGCTTTTCTTAAAGAATTCATATAGCTTACTTTTATTTATTATTCTAGTTTTGTATTATATCTTTCCTTATTAAGTAGTAAATGGGTTTAGTAATAATTATAAAGCCTTTAATCCAAATGTAGTAATAAATAATAATTCTAATAAATGCCTTACTTTTAGTTATATTATTATAATATTCCTATCTCAAGATCTTAGTAATTCCTGAACTTGAAGGGCTTCTTCTAAGTACTCTATAGATAAAGCTAATAATAACTATATTATTATAATAGAACTGTGATTTTTCTCTTATACTAGCTCTGGCTTATTTAACTTTATCTAGGGTTATATCCAGGTTTTAAAAGTATTTAAATATAAAACGCCGAATTCCGGGTAAAATAAGCTATTTATTATAGTTTATATAAGGTTCCTTAACTCTAATATTATTAATAAATAGTATAGCGATTTTAGGAAATAGATTCTCTAGAATAGTTATAATAACCCGTATAAATTATATAACGGAATTAGTAGCTTCCTAAAATAGTATAGTTATTCTTAATAGTCCCAGAGGCGTTATAAATACAGTTAAATCTCTATTATAAATGTCTAATATAAGTTAATTATATCCGGAAAAGAAATTAATTAGAGAGGTATAAGTATATTTAGTAAATTCTTCCGAGATCTCGTTAGTAGATAGGGGTAGGTTAGCGTCTTGTAAGGTTACTGAATTTATCTTTATAGCGGTATTAATTAGTTTATAAGTCCTAGTAATCTTCTTTATAATCAAGAACTATAGATTTTGGTAAGGTCTATTATATTTCTTAAGGATTCTATAATCTAGGTATTCTAATAGTATTTTTATTACTACTAGTACTAGAGCTTTGGGATATGGGAAATTCTTCTCTTACCAGGCTTTATACTCAATAGTCTTAATTAGAATAGATAAACTAATATTCTTATAGACTTTTCTTACTTCTTTCTAATTAAATATAATTATACTTTCTTAATTAATTATTAATTCTTGAAATATAGCTAGTTCCTTTTCCCAGAGCTAGTTACTAATATTCAATTATTTAAGACATTCCGGAGTAAGTTATAAACCTTTTAAAATAGCTAATATCCTTAGTAAAAGGTAGTTCTTATATTTTCTAGTATATTCCTATAGGTATTTTCTAGCTTTGGATCTCTTAAACTAGTCTGGACATTTACTAGGGCCTTTTCTAGTTCTATTATTAGTATCTACTAGTTAAACCTTTTTATTCTTTATTTTATATACTTCTATAACTAGAAATAGACTATAGTTATTATTCTTTTCTTTAAGAGCTATAGCTATTTTCTCTAGTACTCTTTTTATCTAATCTCCGGAATTTATAACTTTCCTATTTAGCTTCTTTCTAGTTAGGTACAGAGAGCGCCTTTTCGTCCGGTATTTTAATATACCTTTCTTAAGCTTCTATATATTCCAGAATTCTTTTTAGTCTTGAGTTCGATATTTCTTAGCTTTGGGAATATATTCCTTTATTATTGGGAGATACTATTTTATCTCTTTTTTAGAAATATCTTTATTTAATATCCTTTTTACTTCTTTTTCTATTAATTCCGGAACTACTTTTAATAATACTCTAATTAGAACCTTTTCTGCTTTAGTTTCTCTAAAAATATTATTAATTTCCTGAACTCCTAAACCTAAAATAAAAGAATCTATAGGAAATTCCGGTATCTTCCCGTTTCTCCTAATATTACTACTGATTATAATACTAGGCTCTATTTTTCCTTTTTATTTTTAGTTTCCTGCTTTATATTACTTAATTCCTTGACTCTGGGAGCTTGATATTCTTAAACTATTACTTTTTTCTACTTTCCGGTATTTTTTAAAAGTAGAATAATTATAATAATATAGGTATTCTAATTGTTTTTAGGGTTAGTAAATCTTCTATCCTATAAATCATTATTCTTATATATAATATTTATCTTTATTTTTACTAAGAATAATTAACTAAGTAGGATCTTTGGAGCTCCTTTAACTAGAAAGAATATATCTTTATATCCTACTTTATCTATAATCTTAGCTCTAAACTTTACTATTCCTGTAAATTCAAATTCTGCCCTAGTAATAGTAAATATTTAATAATCTATAGTATTATATATTACTTTACTAATACTTCTAGAGATCTTTTCGGAGAAAATATTAATTTTAGCTCTAGTATTAATTATTTCTTTATATTTGATATTCCTTTAAGGTTCTCGAAATACAAACCGGAGATATAGAGCTCGCATAATATATTTATAAGCTAGTAATATCCGAATATTAATATTATTGCCTTTAAATTAAATAATTCTATTAGTATTAGGTATTTGAGCTAGTATTTCTAATTCCTTAAATATTCTATCTATTATATAAGCCGTAGCCGCTAGTTCTATAGATCTTCTAATATATCTAACTATACTTAATATAATAGTATTTCCTATTTATAAGATAGTAAGATAAGGAGTATTATCCTTAATCTATTAGTTCTAAAATATAATAGCTAGATTTAGTATTTTTAAGGCATTAATAAGTATTCTTATTTCTTTCTGAGTTTTCGGAAATAGGATAGTTACTTTCTTTAGTAGTCTTATTAGAATATTATTAATTTCAGGAATTCTATACTTATTATAGTCAAGAGTATATTAGGTCTCTAATTTGTTTTATTTATTTCCGGAAGTATTAATATTTATATTCTTAGCTAGGCTATTTCCTTATCTATTATTTCTTGGAATAGTATTCTTCTGGCCTCTTATATAGGATAGCTTCTCTTTTATTCTGGCTTGTTTTTTAGAAAACTTCTTTAGCTATTTCTATCTCTTTTTCCTTTTTTCTTAATAAGGAACCCGTTATAGTATTAATAGAAATACTATTTATAGCCAAATCTTGGTATTATTTATTAATTCTAGAACCTAAAGTATTAGTAATTCTAATATAATTTCCTCTAAGGCAAAGTAGCTATTTAGATTCCCTAGGTATAACTTGCTTGCTTCTATATATAAATTCCGGTTAGCTAGTTCCTTTTTCTTTTTCTTGCCTAGTAAACTGGATATCTCCTATTAATCTCTAGATATTTTTGGGTCGAGTATTCAAGTTATAGTCGAATTCTTTTCCTTGGATTTAGGAAATAATTTAGTCAAATTACCGGTATTTACTAGTAAGGAAAAAGAAAATGCTTTCTTATCTAGGCTTAAATAGCCTTTTATACTATCTTCTATTAAATTAGTAAATATATCTATAGTTTATAAGTTCTTCTATTAGTAGGTAATAGAACTAAGAAATATAGATATATTCTGGGTTAATATTATTATTCTTATTCCTATTATAGTATCTATAGCAAATTCGTTCTCTTAGTTCTAGGTCTATATTATAGGCTGTATTAACCTAAATAGTATTTTCTAATTATATTTGAGACTAACTTTCTCTAAAATATAGTTATTTAGATCCTTTACCTATTCTAGCTCGACTATTATAGCTACTATAGCATTCTCTATAACCTTTATTATAACTTCTAGTATATTCTCTCTAAAGACTCGAATTATACCTACTAGGCTATTAATACTATTATACTTACTATAATTAGCTAGGCTATATAAGCAGGCTATAAATATTTTCCCGAATTATAATAGTAGTTATATTAAGTTATTTCTATAGGTTTTCTTAAATTATAATAGTAATAAATAGTTTTTCTAGACTTCTTACTAGCTAGTTAATATTATTTCCCTTGGGTTTACTACTTTTAGTAGGTTTTATATAATTAGCTACAAGCTAGATTCTTTTCTTACTTATACCTATAGTAGCTTTAGGAAGTATAATAAGAGAAACCAGTAAGAAATAATTATTTTCTAGTTTAGGAACTATATTATAGACTATTATATCCAAGTATTCTTATCTAAGTCTGGATATATCTGGGTTATTAGTAATATTAAAATAATATTTCTTCTCTTTATACTAATAGAATATTACTATCTTCTTATATATCTTACTATATTTATAAATAGAAATATCTATAGGCTTAAAGTTCGTATTCTTAAGAATATAATCTCTTATTAGAATAGATAATTCCCTTATAAATTCTCGATACTAAGTAATTTTATTTATCTCTTTTCTCTTTAGTAATTTTTTTAATACTTTATTAAATATATTAATATAAGACTTGGACGAGATTCTTCTATTCTGAGCTTATATAATAATCCGATTAAGAAAGTTATAGCTAATTTTAAGTATTTCCTAGTTATATTTTCGGAATTCCTTTAATAAGGCCTTAAAGAACTTGGTCTCCTGGTAATCTCCTGGATTATTAGTATAATACTCCGGTATAGTCTTAATCTAATTCTTATAAATAAGAGAGATATAATAAATAATTCTCTCTCTTTTAGTATTATTAAGAATATAATAGTTCTTATATATATCCGTATACTATTCCAAGAATATAGAAATATTACTTCCCTGAAACTATAGTACTCCAGGAGCTCCTATAAATAGTAGGTTTAAATCCGGTACTAGTATATACTTATTCTTAGCTATATTAATCTTAATAATTTCTTCTATAATTAATTATAGAGTTTCTATACCTAAGACTTCTACTAATAAGGTTCCTAAAGAACTAATTTCCCGTTTAAGTATATCTTTTAGTTTAGGAACCGGGATTAGAGAGAAACCGGTTAATAATAACAGATATAGTCGAGATTCAAGTTTTGGTATTAGTAGTAATAAAGTAGTAACTTTTCTAGTCTTATTTCTATTATTTATACTTTCTTTCCTGTTCTATTAGTTTAATATCTATAGTATTTTCCCTTGATTTCACCGAACTGGATATATCTATTAATACTATTAAAGGTAATAAAAATAATAAAAATAATTTCGCTAATTTTTCTGACTTTTCTAAATTCTCTTTTCTTTCTCTATTTAGTATCTATTCCTTTCTCTAGAAGCTTCTTTAGTTTGTCTATATAATTTCTTATTTCCGATTTCTTTTTAATTCTTATTTCCGATTCTAGTTTGCTATTCTACTTAAATTTGAGGGTATTCCCTCTTTTGGGTATCTTTTTTGGACTTAGGAATAAGCTTTACTACTAAAATTAAGGCTATTTTAATTCCGGCTTTTATTATAACTAAAAACAATATATAAATTAATAGTATAACTTTATTTCCGAGTACTAAAGTCTAATTCCAACTAAGGTCTGACTTATACTATCTTAGTATAATATTTCTCATTCTATTTCCTCTGCTTCTTTTTTTTCTATAGTTAGCCTCTATTTCCACTATCTCTATATACTATACTAGTAATTACATCTTGCGGCTAACCTGTATTCAAGTTACTGGGTATATCGGAAATTAATATAAGATACTGAGATTAATACTTATATATCCTTAATATTTTGGCCTTAGGCTCAAGGTATTATAATAGCCCTTTTCTCTCCTAACTTACTAAGCAAATAATCTGCCTTATAGATACTTCTCAGAACTTTATAAGAGTATTACCTTAACTATAAAGTTTCTATCTTCCCTGTATTACTTACTATAAAATATATAGGAGGGAAACTATAATAAGACAAAAACCCATATAAAGTATACTAGAATGCAAAATATGACTTGATAGTAAAATAATAAATCAAAAGCATAAATAGTAAAGTATAAATAGTATATAGTATACAAAAGCTTAATTAATTGAATACTTATAAAGGATTATTCTCTAAGTCTATAGAAAAACTAGCTTTCTTATGTGATTTCTGCAAGTCACGTGCAAAAGGCCGCGGCCTTTGCCATGTGACCTAAATCTCAAAACCGCCAAAACAATATGATTTTCGACGAGTACGGCCTGCCGTACCACACTAGCCAATCAATATTTTATTATAATCCATAAAAGATAATTAGCGGAAGGTGCCCTCGTGGCAAATACGGCAGGATCTGAACTTATTTAAATCCTTTGCAACTCTGCTAAGAGCTGAGATTCTACCTTAATTAATATCTGTCTCTTCACATAATAGCACTTGTATTAACATATCTTAAAAAACATTAATAATATTATTAGAGTCGCGTATCATTTCGCTAGTATCCTCTCTACTATTAAGCAAAAATATGGCTCCCTGTAACGAGGGTGTCCAAGGAGGCAAATGCCCTACGTGTGGCGCGAAGGCTGAGTATTAAAAGAATTAAGCATTAAAGGGATTAAGCATTACCTGAGGGAAATAAAGCTGGGCTTAAATACTGGGCATCTGTCATTTATCGGGAGTACTTGGTTAACTATTTTCAGGCGAAGAAACGGATTAAGCTCGAGATTCTAAGACTATTAAACCTGTCGGTTTTTTTCTTGCTAATTCTTTTGCAGTGGCAGACGCTACTACCACGGAAGCCTATAAAGGTATCTGTAACAAACGTTTGGGCCTGTACCTCCTCTTACAAGTCGTGCCGAGCCAATAGAAGCCAATACTCGCTCCTTGGTAAAATGTCTCATAACTAGGACTCCAAGACGAAATTGCGAGTTATGGGCCATAATGCCATGTAATTCGCTTAGCAAGCCGATAGACCTGGTATAATTAAAGGAGGCGCTTAATGGAAAGGAAATAGAGTGCTTTATTAGTGCCCGCGACTTCTTGTTAAACAGCTGTCCTGGGATAGAGCGGGTGGATAAGCCTCACTTCTAACGCCACATTTGTGTTAGTAAATTAAATATTAGATACATGGGCGGAAGTCGGGCGCGTGCCCCATCTTCACGCGATTAGGCATGCAGAGAAGTGTGGTCGCACCTGCGGCTAATAAATTACAGCTGTACTAACTTTCTGAACTACTAATTATAACTTATTAAGTTTATTATTTCAGCAAAACGTGCCGCGTTTTTAGTATTCCTAGCCCTGGTCCAAGGGTATTAGTTCAAAAGAGGAAGCAGATGAGTCACAGAGCTTCGCAGCGGGCGGCATGCGGCTCAAACAAGGATTTGAAAACAACTAATATTGAAATATAAGCTTTGTGGTTCCCGTGTACTTTATCACCCCCCTTAGTCTTCCTTATTCGTAAGTCAAGTATAATTAAAGAAGTCAAATTCACTACTACGCCATAGTATCTCTCGTTTCAGATACCTCCTCTTCGGACTAGTTCCTCTTAATCCACTACCTGCTATATTATCAACACTCCACTCATCTTTGACTTCTAACAGGGCCCCACCCTATAGTACTATTACCGCGCACTCACTAAACCACGAGCAAAATGGCAGCCGCCAACGTATTTACTATTTCGCCCATCTATGGGCTTTAAGTTCCCCTAAGCTAGGGTGACATGGAATTATCCAATACCTTATAAGCCTAGGGCTTCACTTTCTCTATTAATAATGAGCCATAATAACCATACGTTCCTGATATAAGGTACAATGAACTCCCTCGAATACATAATAATATAGGCCTTAGCCAGGAGTATATTAAGAATCCTACTGCCATTATTAGTCAGTACAAGATAATTGGAAAGTTTGCCGCTAAACTACTCCATAAGCATGAGGACACTCCGGCTAGGCAGGTTAAGCTCAAGGTAAACATTAATACCATGCCTGCCGAGTTAATCAAACTTGTCCTTACTAAAATCATTAATCCGAGCAAGCTCGAGGCAGTGCTCAAGATTATATCTAGTAAATAGATAAAGCCTATTTAGCTTAACTCTCTTGACCTAAACAATATCTACGGGATTATCTTTAAGCTCAATCCTAAGAAGAGATATTTGGTTCCTTACGAGTTCGCTAAAGGCCTAGTATCTATCTTCGAGAGTAGTATAGTCAATAACAACTTCGTTAATAACCTTATTAGCTTTATTAGTAATTTTATTAACTACGTCAAGAAGAATAACCTGACTAATATAATCGGGCTTCAGTTTTTAGGGACTATTAAAAATAATAGTTAGTACATGCCTTTTACTACCGAGTTCGAGTTAGGCGAGAAGGAAACCATTATACTACCTATATCCATTTTAAAGGACGTGAAACTTGTCCCTACTAGCTGGCCTAATGCCACCTGGTCTAGTACTAGCAAGCCTACTAATACTAAACCCCCTGCGGGCTAATCTTGGGCCAAAAAAGTAATTAAGGGTATAGAAACTCACGCTATATTCATTAGTTAGACATAGTATAAAGAATACCTATTAAAGCACTTGGCTAACAAGGGCTCATTATTACTAATTCTGAGATCTTTATAGTACTACTTATTACATTCTTTACAGTTACGTTTAAAAGTATTACTTTTTCATTTACTATAGTTTATACAAATTGTATTATCTACTCCTTCCTCCCCTAAATATTCTTTATAGATTACTCTAGCTAGTTTTTCCTTACATTACTATTATTAAAACCAAATAGTAATTAGAGTAATATATATACTCCTCTATATTTATACTTAATTATATAGGGCTTTCCTTATATACTAGACGGGTAATATGTATTAATGTGCCATAGCTATTAGTACCTGTTATAGCTATTAGTATTAACTATTATTAGAGCAGGATAAACTACATATAGGGCCCCTTTATCCCTACTCAAACCTTAGAGACCTAGGAACTTACTTATTCTCAACCTTTAAGACTAACCTAATCCGCCAAGCATCTTATGTATTTAATACGTTATAACTATATATATAAACGTATTTGTATATATAAGGGAGTAGGAGCCCAGTACTAGCTCCTAAGCTTCACTTATTATTAGAACTCATAATAGCTTTACTATACTATATCCATATCTAGGTAATATATATAAAGTTATATAAAGTTTTAACAAGACATAGAGCACGTTATTCTAATTAATTAGATTAATAAAGAACTATATCCGGTTAAACAAATTCTTTTAGAACTATACTAATAAGTATCTTATTTAAAGTAAACATAAGACGGAAAGATATGCGATTACATATTCTTTTTTCTTAAGGCTATACTCTCGGAAGAATCCAAATAGCCTTATAACTTCGATTAAATGCCAATTATCTTTCGAGATATGGCCAGTTACCCGGTAGAAAGTTTATTAAAATAATTCCCGAAGGCTATTATAATTAGAGTAAAAATGCTAATTAGTTTTGGTCTAGATACTAAGAATAACCTCTATACTTGCAAGGGACATGTCGAACGGAGTAATCTTAGCGTCAGCCTAATTAATAATACCTATAATAAGATAATTAGTCTTTATTTCCCTAGACATTATTTCAGAGAATATTAAAGTAAGAAAGAAAGGAAAACTCCGTATAGACACTTGCCTATAATATGACTAGTAGCCTCATTCATGTAAATATTGTTTTTTAAGAGATTATTATATTAGAGAACTATGGGATAGCTAGACCGGAAGAGCCGTAAAAGCTTTTAGTAAACATTATCTAGCTTTATTTGAAGTTAGGCAGGCAGGTCTAGAGAGATTTTATTCAAAATCTTGAAGTACTTATTAAATAAGCCAGGAGGCGGCTCCAATATATGGGCAAGTTTATTAATTTACGCTAAAGCAAAGAATTTATACGAGTCTTTTATTAACCAAATATATAAATAACCATAGATATAGTATTAGACCTTGCAAAGTCTTGTACAGTTTGCTATAAATATTATTCTATTATAGATGCAAAAGAAAAAAACTAATTCCTAACTTGACAGAAAGCCGGTCCGGGAATAAGATTTACCACATATACGTGAACTAGCCCAAACATGCCTTGGGACTTGCACTCGGGAACAAAATCTCCATAAAGTTATCTTGCAATCTTAATTTGTCTCATGGGTATTTGAGAGCGCCGAAACTGGATAACCTGAGCCGCCTTATCTCTAGATACAGTATAGCTAGTCGCACCTTGTATTAGTGTGGCAGAGACAGGACTGCCAAGAAAATTAGCCGCAAAATAATCGACTTTGTCCCTCAGAAGTCCATGCTCGTTAAAGAACTTGGCGATCTGGTAGGCTAAGAGTATATTATAAGCGTCCGGCTTTGCTACATAGCCAGAGACACCCATAGCAACGAAAATGCATTTGTTAGTAATAACGAAAACTAGAGGTGGAGATTAGCGCAGCGAGCCTGGCTTCTTTTTTATCTACCCCTTGAAGCGGTTGCGGCTTAATCCCTGTCAACGAAGACGCCGGGCTTATAGTTAATCCGTTCCGGTTCTTTATTATGTTATTAATCTGCTCGGTCACATGCCTAAATATCCATAATATAGAGATGGTGCCTTTAATTTCGGCTTCCTTATTCCCCTATATTTTATTCCCTGGCCGCCCGCTAATAGAGAACTATAACTTTATTAATAAAAAAACGTTATAGTGTGAATCTCAAGAGAAAGCTAAATTTTATCTCGACTAATATATCTTATGTAATCAGGACCGCACGGCCCACTAGGCCAAAGCGTATTCGCGATAACTTGCGTCCTCACATTACAGGTCCTTAATACTTTATTCCGTTCTTTTCAATCTGCAATTATGGCCATAACTTCCGAACTTAATAAAATCAGGCGTAACCCGATCAAGGAACGGCTAGCCACCTTCCGTTATTAATTTGAATCAACTCGTTTGGGCCTTGGTATTGCCTCATCATCCGATATAGTACAAGCTGTCTTCTCAACGACTATTACAGCAGGTATTACTCAACTTCATGTGGCTACCTTACTAGCTAACATATGTAGTTACTAAATCCCTCGTACTCAATCTTATTCAAACTCTGCTAATTAAACTAGCTACTCGAATCCTTCCTTTACGAATAGCTAACAGAACTATCTCTGGCGACTTTGCTATACTATACGGGCGCGTGGATTCGAATGAGTTAGATATCATATTAGCTATCCCTCTAGTGAAGCTAATTATCAGGAATGAACCTGGTATATCGACTTTGAATAACGCGGATATTTGGCGTACGGTATTTAAAGTAATTACGCGAATAATATCTTTAACGCCACCGACCGCCTTTAAGAAAGCCATTTTCGACACGCCACTTTAATTTAGCTCGGCTTCTCAGAGAGGGATTAAGCAGACACACGATGAGGTTAACTAGCGGATACTTGAGGAACTTATAGGCCGCGTCTACTATAATATCGGAGGCTTCTACGAGCAATACTTCGAAGGAAAGTCTTAGACAAACAATGCGAGGAATATCTATAAAGAGTCGAGAGCCTAATATATAGAAGGTCGTTGGAGCAGGTAGCCAGAGCCTTTAATTCAAGGTCTTTTTTTTGAGTGGTTCATGAAGTTCCAGGATACTATTCTTGGCGGACTTCGCCGCAGATACTACATATTAGCGAATAAAGTATTAAGGAGCTCGGAAGCTAATTATAAGCTTAATATTTTCCTTACCTCCGCCAATACTGTCTTACTAGACGGCGAGTACGACTAGTCCAATGTACTTATTATTAGAGAATACAAACAGAATCATAATAAGGATTAATTAGCAAAAACACTAGTATAGTTGGCAGGATATATACGCGAAGTGTTTGGAAGTCAGCCGGAGCGGCGATTCGTGCCTGGTTTTATAATCTGCAGAAGTCTAATATGGCTTTGGGTATTTAATAGATCTGGACCATATAACTTCGAGAAGTTTAATATTTACAAAGAGCCAGAGCGATTTATTAAGGTTTTTGTCGGCTATGCAATAATGTCCGATATAGAATTAGATTTAAATACGTTTATTAAGCGTAATGGCAATGGCAAGTATATTATTATACGAGGTATGAGGATCTCTTTAGAGGACAAGCCAATCGCCTTAACAAAAGCAATAGTATACCGGGGAATAACATACTATCGAGAAAGGAGATCCGTCTTAATAAACTGGGAGTATATTATGAAGTTCGCTTGGCCGTCTAACAAAAAGTAGTAAGAGGGAGAACTATTAAAGTTAGTAAAGAAAAAAGGAGTTACGGGTATTACTATATGGTTTAATTATAAGCAGATTACTATTAACGGCGACCCGGATACGATTTCACATTTGCGACGAGCCATGAGATTTGGGCCGCTACGGAAGCCATTAAAGAAAGCTTTTTGGGTTAATAGTAGTCCAGAATCCAGCCGTCCGTACTCGAAAACAAGCCTCAGAGAAAGGTCAGAGAGTAGTATGGCTCACTTGGTTAGCCTAGGAATCGGTGCAAGTAGTGCCACAACTTCTTCCTCTGGGCAGAAAAGAAAAAGAGATAAAAGACTTAATAGAGGTAGCAGACTAAAGAGGTCTAAATCCGAGAGTAATCATACTAGTGCAACAAATATGTGTAAAGAAGACTAGCTAGACATAATTGGCACTCCTAGTATTCAAGAACCAGTGGTTAATAGTCTAGTAGACTATCGGAATAAGTGGCAGTAGAATAATATTAATAGTATTTAAGAAGCCAAAGTCAATAATCTAATAGACTATGAAAGTGAGACGTACGATAACCGAGTGAACTACTACTTAGTAACTTTACTAGCTAGACGACCTCTTCACGAATATTAATTAGTTAGAGAGCTTTTGGAGGCGCTGCGCGATACTATCCGAGGTTATAGGTTACTACTCGAGGATAGAAAGATTCTTTATTAGAATATCTCCGAAAATAATATTATTATTACCGAACTCCCTACCAAAGATGCCCCGAAAGGAAGACTAATTAACTTGAACTTGGTAAAGGAGCTAGACGGCATGCCGAGTAGGGCTTATTACCGGACTAGCACTATGTAATTCATGGTAATCAAGGTTCTTAAAGGCAAAGGTCATACATATTAGTATGACCTAGAGTTATTTTTTTATGTTTTCGTATAAATATGTATTTAATATGGCTATTAAAGTATGGGCAGGCAAAAACCCAAGGGAATAAGACTAAAGATAAATATACTACGAGGTTAGTATACTAGGGTATATACAGAAATTACTAATACAAAGCAGGGCCACGTGGGCAAAAATTAATTTGAGAATATTATTACGGAGTTTGCACCGAAGTTCGAGAACCTCAAGCCCTTAGCTCGCGAACTCCGATCCGCTCTCTTTCTAATTAGGGATGGGGACATCTTTATAGGTACGTTTCATAATTATAGTATAATATATAATAGGATAATTAAGGCATTTAACGGGGCAATAACCTCTTTAAGAAAGAAGGAACAGGTAAACGTATAGGCAGGAATACTAGGAATTAGTATTATTATTTTAGTTAGGGGGGGTTTATTTTTAAAAAGGATCTAGGAAAAACTATATAATATAATAATACCAGGGATATTAATAAACGCGCGACTTATTATATAATATATTAATTATTTCCTATAAAGCCAATGCGCCTCATATCTACTTCCAATAATAACCTCTCAATTTTCTTCTGTAATATTCCATTCATGCATCTAATCCCCAATCCTCCTCGCTTTAAATACCGCTTCCCTTAACCGTACCGTGCTCTCGCATTAAAGCTAGTAGATAGAAGGATAAGGTGGTTTATATATAGGATAAAAAGAGACTTTATAGAGTATGGTTTAATACTATCTAATTTGCTCTGGGAAGATATTAGCCTGTATATGGCAGGGGAAAGAGCTATTTATTTAGTGCGTAAATAAATAAGATTTAACTAGCTTTATATTATATATTTTTTATCTCAAATAGCTCTATATAATAAAAGCCTAATTCTCCAAGGTCTAGGTAAACCCTTGCTATATATACCAGATTTTTAATTATTTACAAATACCGAGAACTTATTATTAATCCCTTTAGCGCCCTCAAACCTTGCTATCCTTTCTATATATCCTTTTTTAAATTTAAAAATTCTTAATACTACTATTATAACTACTTCCAAAATATCCCAGAGAGTATTCTAATTATTACTAGGCAATATGTGACTCATTAGATAGCCACCCCTAATTACATATAATATATTAAGAAACATAATCCTAATTTGACTATATATATATATACATAATATTAGGTAGCCAAAAAGCTTATTTAGAAAGTGGCTATAAATTAAGGGATGGCTCTTATTTGGTACTAGATTAATATATTCCCTTAGTAAGTAGAATTACCAGATATTACCTTATAGATTAGGCCGCAATTCAGATTTATATAGTTAGAATAGTAAACTAATTTTTATTAAGTTAGTATTAACTAGTATTACCCGCATAATCTATATTATAATCTACAAACTTTCTAATCTAATATTAGAGCCAACCAAAGCAGCTTAACTTTCTTTTATTTATAATTACTTTAGATAAGTTAATCTCAGATATAAGTAAATCGAATAAAGGGTAATTATTATAATTACTAAATAAATAAAAATAAGAATTATTACTACTATTATTTTTTATCCTAAACTCTAGCACATTTCATTACTAACCACTCTATATTTAATGCGCTCTCTCTAGTACTTCCTCCCCTTTTTATCTATTAACCTCAGTAATAATATAAACCCACTTATTATCCCTCTTCCTTTTAATTAATATAGCCCCATATTAAGTAAAACAAAACATCCAAAAAGTTAGATAATAATACTTAGTATTAAAAGATAAATATAAGTAAGCCATTTATACCGGTTATATACTTTAACTAATTATTAATAAAAGCACGGCCATAAGATATTAAGAAAGAATGCCTATAGCTTTCCCCTTATAAAAGCCCATACCTATATTACCAGGTTTATACTATATCCAAGGACAGTAAATTAAAGCACCCGCTTTCCTCCCCAATTAGTAAAGCTCTTAGTAAAAAGGCATGCCACTTTCCTTCTGCTATATTATAAAGCTAACTCAAGTCAAGTTTCTATAAATTAAAGATTAAAAACAAAAATAATTACAAGAAGATAAACTCACTCTCTCTTCTAGTACTACTTCCTCTTAAAAATAACCGTGAAAGTCCCCTCTATAATCTCTTATTAAAGGTATAATTAGTAAGAATATAGCTATTAATAATAGTAGAAAGGAGATTAACCCACTTAAATACTAGAGAAAAGAGCTTTATTAGCCTAAGGAATACTTTAAATTAGAGACTAGTATAAATCATCTACTTATAAGAAAGAAATCTTCTTTATCTTTTTATGGCAGATAATCAGAAGCTAGCTCTGCCGTGCCCAGCTCTATTACACCTAGTAATTAAAAGCTGAGGGAAGCCAAAAGTGCTTTATATTAAAGCCCATAATATAGAATCCTGCTTAAGACTAAGGATAGCTTTATATATAAATCAGATTTAGGTATTACGGATACAAGCAAGTTTATTTACTAAACCTTCCTTAAAGCTAAGTAAATAATTCCAGAGGATTTATTATTTTAAGATAATCTCTTTAAAAAGATATGTGAAATAATATAAGATAGGAATAAGGCTAAGGTTATTTAAGATATTACTTAACTAATTATTCCCTCTGCTTAGTCTCTAGCTATATATGGCATTAAATATCTAAAAACCTTAATTAAAAGTATTAATAAAGGCTAGGATAATTCCATTACTCTAACTAAGTCTTATCTATAACCCGACTATACTATTAGATTTAAGCAAACTGCATTTACTAAAGATTAGCTTAAAAAAATCCAGCTATTTATTAATAGCTTCTTAGAACTATCTCTTTTTATAAATATATATTATATATACTTCCTGTTTCTTATATATAAGGTTAAATATAGTACTACGGCACTTAATATTATAGACTAATAGAATACTCATAATATAATAATAGCTATAAGGGGTATTATTAAATTCTTTAGGCTTATAAAACATAAAAAGGAGCCTTACTAGGAGATACTCGCCTTCTTAGTCTTATATAATTACTAAATAGTAAGAATCTATAGTTATTATCCTATAATTAATAGGAATAAGACTATTTTCTTTTATTACCTAATTTATAAATTTAGCTTTATGGTATTAAATAGTAAAGAGAAATAAATAATATATAAGTTTATTAAAAACATCTATAATAAATAAATACTAACTTACTTAAAAAGAATCTATTTAGTTATTAATAACTTGCCGCTTAACCCGGATTTTAAGGTCTTAGAGTAATCTAAGCCAGGGGAATCCGGACTCTTATAGGGCTTAGAAAGCCACTATCTCTCTAATTAATCAAGTTATAATACTATATCTTTATTAAAGAAAGCTAATAGTTAATTAACCCATATTAATTTATAAGATATTACCCCTAATACTTTACTATCTCAGAGAATTAACGGGAAAGTATTTAAAAAGCCAAAGAAAAGAGCTTAACCTATAGAGCTATACTAATCTCAAGATACTAATTAAAGATAGGCATGCTTTTAAGATAATTAGCTATTTAGGAAAGGAGATAAATATATAAGTAAAGTAAGGACCTGAAAGTATATATTTACTATAAAGTCTTAGAGAAATCTATATATTATAATAAAGCAAATTAACTAATTTATATAATTAATCCTATAGCTATTTTTAATTAAGGACATTACTAGGCCTAGTAAGTAGACCTCTCCTTCCTTTTACCTACTATATCTACTAAACCCCTATAAGAAATATTTAAGGAGCTTATATTTCAAAAATTATATAATTCCCCTTATATTACTAGTTAAAAACGCTTACTATTAGGGAAATATAGGAAGAAATAAGAAATACCTATTCTTACTAAATTTAGAACTTAATAGGAATTTTATTAATAATATATTAATATCCTTAGAGGCAAGTATCTGATTTTTTTTATCTCGAGTATTAAAATCTATAGAAAGCTCTATTAATCTTAGTACTAAGGCTATAGTATAATAATATGAAATGCGGATTCATATAAAAATAAACCCTTTTAAGAAACTATAGTATTATTATCTATCTAGTACTATTAACTCCTGAAAATCTTATATCTATCCTATAACTTCTTAATACTATTTTTAATAATTTCCTCTAATACTTTATAAATAATGGCTTAAAGGCAATGGCTTTAGCTTCCGTATCTAATATGATATATACGAAAATAAGTAAGAAGATCTTCTCAAGCCTATATATAATATATTACTCGATTTATTCTTTCAAATTTTAATAACTAAGTATACCCTATAAGCTGCCTATTTACCTATATAAGGAAGCCTACTCGCCTCTGCCCTATATAATATTTAAACATATATGTACTATAGGCTAACTCCTGCCTAGAAACTACCAGAAGATCTACTTCTATAATTTGCCTTTCTTCTTATATACTAGTAAGTACTACTCGTCTATAGGATCCTATGGGATATTTATCCTTATACTAAAACTCTGCTTTTTTCTATTTAAATACGTATTATTATTACTATTAAGATCAGGATTACTATTACTTAAACTACTCTTATTATTACTAGTTAACGGTTTATTCTCTTCTAATAATAGAGCTCTAGTATTAATAGCTTTATTATATTAAAGTATAATTAAAAGCATATTATCGAAAATATAGTTTGCCTTTATAATAAGTAATAAAATCATACTACTAAAAAGCAAAGATAAAGTATATTAGCTAAAGCTAGTTAAAAGAAATAAATTTTATTTTATTAGCTTAATAGTAAAGTTATTAATTTTTCTTATATAGCTAATACTTTTAATAAGTCGGGTAAGCTAGTAGAAAGAGATTTCTCGCCTATTATAACTATCTCAAATAACTGCTATAAAGAAATAATAGTATATAAAGTATAAATAAAATATAATTTTTATTAGTATTAGTAAAATATTACTATTTAATTACCTAAAGTTATTATAGTTAGATAATATCTCTATATTTATAGATTATAGTATTAAAGGTACTAGTAAAGATAATTAACCCTTAATATTAAATACTATAGTAATTATTAAACTATAACTAAAAGGGGAGTATAATTTTAAAAAGTATTAACGGAGTTTAGTATATGATTTATATTAGGGTTTAAATTTTTATTTAAAATAATATTTATACTTTTTATATATTAGGTTAATAATTAAAGATAATTATTTCCGCTTAATAAAATGTGGTTTTTTATTTATATTAATTAATACGGGATTATTATTAAACTCGTTATTATTATAATTATTATTATGGCTTTTTAATTTATTTTAACTCGGCTCTAGAGATAAATTATAAGTGACTAGCCTTAAACTTTTATTCTTACTAAATAAATAAGTATTACTGAATTTTTTAGATATTAATATTACTATTAGATCTTTATTTACCTTTTATTATATCTGCCTATTATTCTCGTTATTATTACTATAAACCTAACTATCCTACTTCTTTTATTACTATCTCTTATAAGAGATATCGAAATTCAGTATAGGGTATACTAGCTCATACTCGTTTACTATACTTTAAACTATAGGAAAATAGTCGGGGAGGTAATTATAAGAATAAGTAAAAGGAAATATTATGGCTTTAAACTTAACTAAGATTATATATTAGTTTACTATACTAATATAATTATATAATGGCTTATTTAAGATACTAGAAATAAAGGAAATATAATAGCAAATAAAAACGGATATTAAAGGTTTTAGTTTATAATACTATAAGTGCTTTGCTATCTTAAGTAGGTTATTAATATTATACCAGATATTAAAATTAATAGGGGCCGGGGTTATTAAGTTAATAGTAGTCTTTAAATTATTAAGAAAACTTTTATTTACCGCTGTATTTTTAGTATAAAGATTATTATTATTAACTTAAACTTTAAAGGCCTTTAAGTTATTATTACCTAGTAATATAATTGGATTTTTTATATTATATTAAAAAAGCTAGTTATTTATTTCTATAATAAAGAATAAGAGCATACTTACCTAGACTACTACTTAGGGTATTAACTAGTACTAACCCGTTATTATTAAGAAAGCCGCTTTTCTTATTTATAGTTTTATTCCCAACTTCTAATATTATATTATTTAAAGGCTAGTCCTTTATTTTAAAGCTCTTTTTTTATAGTATAATATATAGCAGTTATTTAATAAAGGAAAGGTCAAAGTTATTGTCGTTTTTATTATTATTAATAATTATATTATTTTTTGCTTTTAGATATTTAAGATTAATTATAATTACTATTAGCCAAATATCTTAATATTAGAACTTACTTTGGATTTCAAGATTATTACTTTTATAGTTATTAGTTATTACTAATTATGGTATATTAAGTTTTATATTACTCAAATTAATATACTAAAACTTATTAATAATACTAATTAGCTTTAAGGCAGGTTTATAGTAGTTTATTATACTTTTAAAACACGAAGTAATTAAAATATAAATATATGATTTAAATATCAAAATAATTATTTTAAGCGTGTGAAAATATTTAAAAGTATTTAATAAATTTTCTACTTATTACTAACTATAGAAATTAAATTATAAAAGTAGTAAATAAGGCGAAATCAGGATTTATATAGGCTTTTCGCATTGTTTTTACAGGACAGAAATACTCTCTATAGCCTATTATATACTTTTAGTATATTATTCTTCTTCTCTTTTAATATACCCACTATTTAAAATGCCTTGGTATTAATACCACTCCTTATATATATAAAGATTTACTATAGTTACCAAAACTTAAAACCTTAAATCCTATACTCTTATACCGGAAGATATCTATTACCTCTTTGCGGCCATTATTTTTACTTTACTATTTACTATAATTAATAGATCTTAATATCCTTTTTCAATTATTAGTAAAGCTATAAAAAGCTAGATAAGGAAATAGGGGCGGTTAAAGAAAAAGAGAAGTTATATATCTTTAGATATTATCTTATCTATCTATTTAAAGGCTTTAGGCAACCTTATATATTACAAATATTTTTATTATTAGCGTTTTAGCTATTATATAAATATTTATTATAATTTAATTAGTATATCTTTAATAGATATAATTAATATTTTATTAAAGCCTTATATAATTCTTTTATTTTAAATTAGCCTAAATCCATATAATTAAATAAATATAAAATATACTATAGTATAAGGAAACTTATAGGAAACTATCTATATATTATTCACATATAATATAGCTAGGTAAAAGGCCAGGCCATATTATTATAAGGCATTATTATACTATAAGAAGTACAGGCTAAGTTTATAATATCTTAATCTCTGAAGTAGCCTATTTTAAGAAATAGTTATAATATAATAATAAGGCAAATTATAAAAACGTTAAAATATAAAAAGCTTATAATTTAGCTAATATAAGGCAGTTTAGGAGGCAATTCGCGGTATTATAATTACTTAGCTACTTAGTAGTATTAAAGTAGTAAGAAAGATCGTGAATTTTAGTTAAAACTACTTTATACCTTATTAGTATTATTTTTTTAGCTATAGTATGGCTAGTTAGGGGAGTTTAATAAAAAGAAATAAAATTTGAATAAAAAAACTAAATACGTATAAAAAGCGAGTATTAAGTATTATAAGATAAAAATTATTAGGTAGTTAGAAAGAAAAGAAAAAAGGAAAAGAGCAAGTAATAAAGTTATAAGATTTTTTATATCCTATAAAAGCGGCAGTGGGCCCGTATATATACCTTGCCTAATACGAGGGGTTGCAGTTTCCTAATACGGGCTTGCCGTCTAGTTATTTACTAAAAATTAATATATATTAAGTTACGAATATATAATAATAATATATTACTAAATCTCTAAATAGTAATATATTTCTATATTTAATAACTCTTATAAATAGTATATTAGGCTAATATAGGTTTAGCTTTAAATACTACCAAAATTACTATTTATTAAGTCAAGATATTATATAAGTAATAAGAACTACAGAAATATTATTAAAGCTCCGAAACACGCCTTACTACCTTATTTATTAATTGGAATTCGGGATAATCAGACTTTTAATTCGCATTATCTAGAGATAGTTCGCTTATAGAAAGGCGTGGCATTAATATAATACTATACTTTGTCCTCTATTTAGTATAATAGTTACTAGTAGACTTGTACCCATAAGCTGAATTACTGTCTTCTATAAAAAGAGGCTTTACTAACAGGTAAAGTAGGTGAGTAATTAAGGTAAAGGTATTAATAATACCTTCTATATACGGTACGAGAATTTGAGAGAGATAATTGCGTTAGGTTATAGCTTCTTTCTTACCGGATCCGTAAATAAATAGCAAAGGACTCTTGTATTCATATTTAATTAATTCCTATATATTAACCGGTACCGTATTACCGCAGTAAAACTGGTACTGGATATATGTCTCGCAAGTACGCTCTCCGGGTAATTATAGCTCAAAATACGACAAACTAAGCTCTTACCAAGGTGATATTACACCTGGATCATTAAAACTAGCACGTGGCCAAACCAGTATAATTGGCATATCGCTTCCTTGTATTTTATAGGGTTCTCATAGCCAGGAAGGTACTGAAAATCAAGAGGAGGCAGCGTAGTAGTCATTTTGAAGATAATTAGTGAAATTAGGTATAGTGCGGGGTGAAGTGTGGCCTGAAAACATGCCTAAATACATAGACTAGTAAGAATGGGCTCGTAACAGAAAGAAAAATTGGTCTCTTATAGTATAACCGGTCTTCTTATATTCACGGGATTAATTACTACTTTAAGGCAATATCCTCTAATTACGAATAGCTCTTAGGGCATGCCTCCAAGGGCCCTATAAGACAGGAGATCCATTTTCCTAGTAGCGGTATATTCTCTATAAGATTAAAAAATATAGTTATCCCTCGGAATCTACCTACCTTACGAGATTAGGGTTAGTGTCGTGGATTTTCTTCGAGTTCCTTGCTATACTCCCTTTCTACAAATATCGAAACATTTTCCCGATATAATCCCTTAGTATATAATTCTCTATTAAGTACTATAGACTTCTAATATAAGTATTATAAATATAGTAGTTATATATAGCACCTATTATATAATACGAGAATAATTATTTTAGTAAACCTTACTAGAAAATAGTAACTTCTATAAATAACTCGGCTATTATTAATTAATAAACCAAAAATAACTCTTTATATCTTATAATTATATATAGCTAAAAAAGTATCTTAGTACCTCTATCTAATTATAATTATATTATTATATATTTCTAAGTCTAATATAACTATTTAGATATTCTTATATAATAATAGTATTATTATAAAAATTCGTAGCTCTATAATTTAATTAATAGAGAAGTAATTATTAAATAGCTAAAAGTTAAAAGTTCTAGCTAGGTCTATAGAACTAAGTAATAGACTTTAGAGTAGTATAATAGAAGCTTCTATTATAGCTAAGGCTTATTTACTAGTAGCCTATTTATTTTAGTAAACCAAAAACTTTATATTTAAATAATATATAAAATAAAAAAACATTTGAGTTAGCTAATTTTATTCTTATATATATTAGTAAGATATTTATAATAGCTATACTATAATTAGTAATAGCTATAATCTAGTTCTTTTATATATAGTCTATAAGTCTTTCTTATAATAAAATAAATATAAAAAGAAACTATTTCTATACTTTTTAGAAAAGAACTACTAAAATATTAATAAATACTAGACTTTCTAATTTATAATCTTTTCTTATATAATTATAAAAATAAAGTTATAGATTAGTTATTATAGTAATTTAGAGAAACCTTTTATTCTTTTTTAATATTAAAAGTATTATTATTTTAATTTTAATAAATATATTTAAATAGACTATTACTATTATTCTTTTCTATTTTCTTTTCTTTTTCTTCTTTATTAACTTTACTATTACTTTCTATTCTTTTTAGATAGCTATTATATCTCTAAACTTTATTTCAATTATATTTAATAATATTTATATTAAGCTTCTAGAAATAGTTATAACTAATAAATATAATAATATCTATATCTTAACTATATATTATAATAAGTAAAAGCCTAGCTATAATAATAAGATAATACTTTTATATAAAACTATTATTAATTATTTAACTATTAATTATAGTAATATCTATAGGCTAGTATATAACTACTAAGATATTTCCGAGCTTTATTTAGTTAATTACTATACTAATCTTTTAACTAATAGTAAAGCCTATATTTTTAGCTAGAATAATAGCTATAATTCTTTTAAAATCTTTATTTTCTATAACTTAATTCCAGATTCTACTAATTCTATATATATTAGATTCGGCTTTAAAGTTATATAGAATATATATATATTTAGATCTATTAAAAATAGAGCTAGTTATATAATAGTACCTCTAGAAAATATATTTATTAAACCAAGAAATAATAATAACTTCTAGATAGTAATAGGAAATAAAGGCTAAATACTAATAATATTCTAATATTTCTTAAGTTTAAAGTTCTATAAAATAATCTCTTTTATATATATTACTAATTATATTTAGTATGGGATATTTGGGGTTGGGAACCAATATTTATATATTAGTTAAAGTTACTAAAAACCTCTACTATACTAGTTATAAGCTCGTATTTAATAATTATCTAAATATAGTTTATAATATATTTAATATTTATAATATAATATTTCCTCTTTTCCTTAGACTATTAATTTACTAGTATTTTTCGGGAAATAGTCTATTCTTTTTCTTTAGAGCCTTATAGAACTATTAGCTCCTACTTATTAATAATTAGTCTAATATAAAGGACCTCTCGACTTATAACTTCCTTATAATAGCAAGTTAAAGTTATTTGTTATATATTTCTCTATCTTATAGTAATATTACCCTACTACTTACTACTAGTACTTATAGAGGTATAGACTTTACTAACTATTCTTCTTATAGCTCTCTAGGCCCTAATTACTTTATTAATACAATTGCTCTTATAAATTATCCGGTTAGTTATACGACCGTGAATTCCTGTATATATAAAGGAGCTTATAATAAAGAGAGAACTTGCAATAGCTAGAGCAGAAGCTAGGAGATTTTCTTTTAGTTAGATATATAAAATACAAGTATTCGCATTCCTCTATTACTATATAATATAAACTTAAATCGGTATTATAGCTATAATAATAGATTTTCTTAGGGTAGTTATAAAGCTAAATGTGCTATTTAGTTCATCTATAGTTTAACTATTATTATTATGTCATTTGCGCCGACTAGTAGTTATTATCTCTTTGCTAATACCGTCGTTGCCAAGATTCTGGTGCTCGATCTTACTATCACTTCCTATCACTTCCCATAATACCTCTGAAAATCTCATGCCCATCCTGTAACCTTTTAATATAATCCTCCAAGAATCTAGCACTTGGTAGACAACGGCTTAGAGGCAATGGCTTCAACTTCCGTATCCGACATAGCATATACGACAACAGGAAAGAAGATCTTCTCGAGTCCACTACGATATGTCGCTCGATGGCTTGAAAGCACTTCTTAGTGCCTCGGTAATATTTCTCGTCTGCATTACAAGTTACTAGTGTGTCAAAAAATTAATCAACTATTTAAATTAATAATTAATTATGATTTGAATAGCGTATTTTGAAAAAGTTGATTTGATTTGATTAATTTATTAATTAATAATTAATTAATGGTTGAATATCACGTGAAAGTCAGGTGAAAGTTGTGACGGCGCGCACGAGCAGGTTCAACGGAAAGTCACAAGGGACACAGTTTCCGGTTCTCGTAGGAGAATGCCTTTATTCGAGGATCTGAAGCTAAGGAGAGAAGAAGAGAAGAGAGGACAAGAGACGACGAGTCTCGTATATAGGTATACTCAGATGTTTTAGCAAGCCAAAGAACCAAACAAGCCAAGCGCGTTTCAAGGCGCCAGTCCTAAAACGCGCCGAAATTGTTCACCAAGACAACCTACACATGGATATCCCAGTTAGAATGTGGTACCGCCCCTTGCTGCCTTAAATTCTCGTGAAATGTTCGTCCATACACAATCACAGAAACAATTATTGAAAACAACAGACGAAAGCGAGACGATTCCAGACATCCTTCAATCCCAGGCCTACTATGGAAATTCCGGAGCCCGATCTCATAGTACACGCTTGGTATCCACGCGGAGTCAAGAGCGTTATTGCTTCAGGCAGCAATAGCTTCATTGGACTCGTCGACGAGAATACTGTCCTCAAATACCCTCAAATACCCTCAGAAAAGCCCCCAGGTCTTGACTTCGAAAAAGAAAAGATTAACAGGGTCTTGAGACAGGGACAGCTAATCGGTCTTGACGTCGAAGAACAAATCCTTGGAGTTTTGGGACAGCATCGTCGAATTATCGGTTTCAAGGGGAAACACGAGGAGGGTCTCTTGCTCGAGCATATGCCCAACGGATCAGTGGCTGATTATCTCCATAATACCGACCCGCAACCCCCGATACAAGAGAGATTGAAATGGACATTGCAGGCTGCAGAGGCTGTTGCGTATATTCACACGAGAAGAGCCATTCACTGCATATTGGTGTTGGAAATCTACTCCTTGACAAGGATTTGAACATCAGATTATGCGACTTTCAAGGGAGACTTCTGCGTCCCGATGGTACAATTCACCCTAATGGTGATTCGGCTGAGGGTGTCAAGTCATCGATGCCACGATCAGATCCAAATAATGCGAATTGGAAGACTGATATTTTCGCTTCGGGGTCAGCTATCTATTTCATGATGAAAGGTCACCCGCCCTTTCCGGGGCTGGATCCTTGGAAGGACAAGCTGGAAATTGTGAGCCGGTTCAAGGCGGGGCAGTTTTCTGCTCTAGATGAGGTGCTAGGTGGTGATGTTGTAAAGAAGTGCTGGGCTGGGGAATACGAGTCAGCTGACGAGGTTGTTCATGACTTGAAGAAACGAACATAGCCTGTATTATACTAGATTGCCATGGGAGCTTGAGACGTCCACCATAGTATGTGGCGAGGGAGGCGTGTATAATGTAGGCTTGCTTCGGCGCATTTGCTCTGCGTGTTTGTAGCCTCACCTGGTGATTCTGTTTAGTAGAATTCTCTGCGAGGAGATTGGATCACATTTACTTTTACTTTAGAATTGTCAGCTATGAGGGAATAATTGGGGCTTATGGAGACTCACCAAGATCCAGGGGATGTGTCACACAGGCTGCGAAGGAACTTGCGCTTCCTCCGAACCAGAAGGGGTATCGCACATGCTCTCCTTTCCAGGTTGTCTTTCTGGACAGCTCTTCCGACTGCTGCGAAGTTCAATGATCTCCCGGACGACGTGGTGACAATTGAGGCTGTCGAAGCATTCCGTATCGCTGGAGCCGGAGCCTAAACCTATCGCGATTAACAGCAAAGGTGATACGAAGGTCCTATGGTTCTATTTCCAGAAATCGCGTACAGGTGAAGATACCGAATCAATATTATAGACCAATAAATGAGTCGTCAAATTCATTTTTGCTTCCGGGGCATTGATGCACGGATCTGGCAAGGCTCACCACGACCCACCCCTACACGCCAGCCACACGCCAGCCACACAGCTTCTGGGTCGTTTCCTTGAAGCCCCGCCCTGAAAAGAAAATTTACAATCTTAACTGTGAGAGGGTTTGGTGATATCGTCTCCAAATAGGACAGAGCAACATATGGCCAGGGCTTGCCCCTGGGTCACCTGGGATTAGAGACAATTTTGTAGCATATCGTAAAATCGGTCAGGAGTTTTTGAGGGTCGAGTAGCGGGGGAGGGCGAACTTTTATAGACGTTGAAAGCACCACAAGCATGCACGCTTAGTCAGCCCTAACTCTCCTTAGCCAAGGTCGCTATATAAGGACCTGGCCTAATAAAGGTTTGAATTCTGGGTAACGACCATACCCTCTTCTTTACTAAATTACAGTAAAGAAATATTATTAAGTAAGAAAATAAGAAGGGTAATTAATCGGCCGAAAAGTTAGGGCAGTTTAATTGGCCGAAGAATTAGGCGATTAATCAGCCGAAAGATTAAGGGCAGTTAATTAGCCGAAAGATTAGGGTAGTTAATCAGCCAAAGATTTAGGGCTATTAATTAGCTAAAAAGTTAGAGCTATTAATTAGCCTAAAAGTTAGGTAATTAATTGGCCTAAAAGATTAGGGCAGTTAATTGGCTTAAAAGATTAAGAGTAATTAATTAGCTAAAAGATTAAGGTAATATAAAAAAGAAACTATAATAAGATAAAAAATCACATAAAGTATACTAGAGTATAAAACGTAACTTAATAGTAAAATAATAAATTAAAAGTATAAATAGTAAAATATAAATAGTATATAATATATAAAAGCTTAATTAATTAAATATTTATAAGGAATTATTCTCTAGAACTATAGAAAAACCAGCTTTCTTATATGATTTCTATAAGTTATATATAAAAGGCTATAGCTTTTATTATATAATCTAAATTTTTAAACTACTAAAATAATATAATTTTTAAAGAATATAGCCTATTATACTATAGCAATTAATTGGCCTAAAAGATTAAGAGTAGTTAATTAGCTTAAAGATTAGGGCAGTTAATTAGCTTAAAAGATTAGAGTAATTAATTAGCCTAAAAGATTAAGGGTAGTTAATTAGCCCAAAGAATTAGAGTAATTAATTAGCTAAAAGCGCTTTACTAAATTATAATAAAGAGTAATTAATTAGCTAAAAGTACTTTATTAAATTATAATAAAGAAGAACTAATTAATATATATATTATAAAATAATTAATAAATAAAATAATTAGTAAATAAAATAATTAATATATTAAATATATAATTATTATATAAATATATAAATATATATATATTTAAATAAAAAGCTATTTTTATTATAAAATTTTTATTAATATATAAGAAAAGCTTAAATTAGTTAAATTATTTAATTTATTATTTATAAACTTTATTTTATTTTATAAATTATTAGAAATCTTATAAAAGAATTATTAATTATAATATAAATAAAAACTAAATAACTAGTTTTATTTATTAGTATTTATTTTATTAGTATTTATTTTATTAGTATTTATTTAATTAGTATTTATTTTATTTATATAATATTAATATTTTATTTATTTCTTATTTATTTCTTATTTATTAAAGGTTTTTAATTAAAATTATAAAAATGAAATAAAATAACTTATAAGAATTTATAAGCTTATTAGATTTTGTTTATAAATTTTTAATTTATAATTAATTTATATAATTAAATTATATAATTAAATTATTTCTTAAAATTACTAGTTATAAAATTTTATATATTTTATTTTATAATTAGTATTATAAATAAATATAATAAGTAATAAAAAAAGCTTTAAATATATATAATAAAGTAATATAAATAATATAAGTAAAAGAAATAAAAGCTATAAATAATAATAATAATTTATAAATATAGAATTAAAAGAAAATTATATATATAAATAAGAAAAAAAAAGAAAAAAAAGTTCTATAAATAAAGATATAAATAGAAATAAAGTTTAAAAAAAAAGAAATATAAGAAAAATAGAATTCTATAAATAGAATTAAAGCTTAAAAAAACTCATAAAAATAATAATATTTTTCTTATAATAAAAATAAAATAAGAAAATTAATCGGATTTAATATATAAAATAAAAGGCTAAATATTTAAATAAAAGCTTTTAAAAAAACCAATTTCTTATATATTTATATATTATATTAATATAAGCTTATAAATATAATATAATTATATTTAAAAATTTAAAAAAAGATTTTAATAAATAAAGATAAAGCTTAAATAGGCTTATAAAAAAAGCTTTATAAATATAATTAGAAAATATAATAATTTATTAAAGATTTTAGAAATTTAAAAAGCCTTATATTTAAAAATAAAATTAATTTTTTAGAATTAAATTAAAATTGAAATAAATTTAAAAACTAAATTTAAAGTTTATTTAAAGCTATTAAGCTTTAATTTTAGTAAAATAGCTCGAATTTTATATAAATAAATAATTATTTAATATTTTAAATCTAAGATATTTTATTTAATTTTTTAAATTTATTATTTATATAAAAATAAAATATAAAAAAAGCTTTTAATTATAAATAAATATTTTAGTTATTATAATATAATAAATTATAATATTTTAATAATTTTCTAGTTTTAATTATATATTAATAATTAGAACTTTTTATATATAAAAATTAGCTTTTTTATAATTTTAGAAAATAATTTCTTTTTTATATTAATTAATTAAGCTTTTATAAATATAATTTATTTATATTTATATTTATATTATTAAATTATTAAATTATATATATTAATATATTAAATATAAGATTTTATTTTATTTTAGTATTATTAATTATTATATTAATATAAAATTTATATAAATATATAATTAATTTAAAATTCTATTTTTTATTTTATTTTAATATTTAATATATTATTTTATTAAAATTAATAAGCTTTTAAATATAGATAATATTATTTTTTATTTATTTAAAAAAAACAAATATATAATATTATTAATTATTATTTTATTAATATTATAAACTTCTTTTAAAGCTTCTTTTAATATAATTTTAATTTTTTATATTAGAAAATATATAAAAAGAATTTATTTAAAATTAATCTTTTATAAATTTATTAAAATATATAAAAAATATATTAATATGGCTATTTCTTTAAAAGTTATATATATAGTTATAAGATATAAGATATGAAATATAGTAATATAACTTTATATTTTATAAGTAATTTAACTAGTAAACTAGACTCTTTTAGGCTTAGTAGATTTAGGAATTATATATTAATACTATAATACTATAATTCTTATTTCTAAATAATAACTTTATTAAATAATATAACTAGTATTTCTATATTTATATAATAGTATTATATATTACTAGTAAACTAATACTAATTAATTTATATATATAGATTAGAAAAGATTTTAGATTAGTTCTAAAAGTATTTAGTAGCTTAAAACAAATCTAGTCTATTTTATATTAAAGAAAGAAACTATTTATTAACTTTATAAAAGTATTTAGTAGCTTATAAAGAAAATATCTAGCTTTTACTAATTAATAAATAATTAGCTATTTAATTATTTATCTATTTAATTTCTATTATTTTTTAAAACTAATTTCTTTTAATTCTAAAACTACTTTCTTAGAACCTATTCTTTCTATCTATATAATACTTATATTTATAAGACTTTCTTTCTAAAATATATATTTTATATATATCTTTAAAATTCTTTAACTATAACTTCGATTTTACTATTAAATTAAGTTCTTTAAACTTTAGATTCTCTCGAAATTATAATATTTCACTTTCCAAATTTCTTATTATAAATAAAATATTTAAAGGCAAAATATTTATTTTAATATCTTTAATATTTCTAAATATCTAGAATATCTAGTATCTTAATTAGATATTTAAACCAGATATCTAAATACTTTTATTATTTTTATTATTTAATTATTTTTATAAATCTATTATAAAATATTTTACTTTTAAATCTCTTTTATTATAAATTATATATATATTAGAAAGAATTTAAATTCAATTTAGTATAGATATTAATAAAAGAAAGAAACTAATTAAGAAATAGAAAAATAGTATTAATCTAATAACTATAATAAAAACTAAATTTTAGAAATATATAATTACTAAAATATATTAGTATGTTTTATATAAGAAAAGTAATAATAATCTATAGAATCTATTCTAGAATAATTTTAAAAACTTTAATAATATAATATATAAACTAATTAGTTATATATTTATATATAATCTTTAAATCTAATTTTATTATAATAATATCTATATTAAATAGAATTATAGAAATTTTATTATTATGTAATTCTTTATTAATTTTATTTGAGAAAAAATATAAAATATATAAAATAAAGCTAATATTATTAATAATAGTCTAATTAGAATAGATCTTTTTTAGAGATCTATTATATTAGTTTATTTTATTTTAAATAGAACTAGATATAAAAGAACTAGATAATTTTAGTTAAGAAATCAAGCTATTTATTTACTTTTTCTAAATTAAGGCTATCTATTACTTCTATTTTTACTACTACTAATATTATTACTAAACTCGAACTACTATTAATTAGTATCTGCTATTTCTATTAGAAAGTTTATTAGAAAAGTAATAAAAATATATTCTGAAATATAGAAATATAATAGAACTAATAATAGTTTTAATTATAAACTTACTATTTTCTTTAATATTTACTAATATATAGAGCTTCTAAAAGAGGTATTAATAAGAGCCTTTCCTATAATATTAAAGAAACTAATATAAGACTACTTCTATAATAACTAGCTCTCGAGTTATATATATAAAAAGACTTATATAAATATTTATAGCTTTTTAAAAAGCTCTAATTTCTATTATTAAAATTTAGATAAATGAAATACTATTATTTTAGTAATTATAATAGTAAAGAATTCTAAAAAAAAAACAATATTTAAACTTAGCTAAATATTAATTAATAACTTATATAAATTATAATATGGCTTTATTTTTATTTTATAAAATACTAAATTCCTATATAATAAGATTATTATCTTCTATTAAAGCTTACTAGTATACTAATATATAGTCTCGAATTCTTCTAATAATCTTAGCTAGTTTATTAATAAGCTCTAATTATCTATTACTATTTATAAAAAGAAATAATAGATTAATATTCAGATTTTCTTTACTAATTAAAAATACTATTCTTAAAATCTTCTAAATTACTATTTATCCGGAAATTATTAATATAAATCTAGCTATAACTTTGGAATTTATAATAACTATTTCAAGTTTTATAATTATAATAATTTTATTCTAAAGTTATATTTTATATATAAGAAATTCTAATACTATTTATAAAAATATATATTAGAGAAATAAGAAGCTAAAAGAACTCGATTTAAAAATAGAAATATTAACTAATTTAGATTTCGAAATACTTATAACTTTAATAAATACTTTAGTAGTATTTATATATAATATATTACTGAATTTGAAAAAGAAAAAAATAATAAGAATAGTAAAAATAAACTAATAAATAATACTTTTAAAGCTTTATTAATAGAAATAGATAAAAAAAAGAAATATTATTCTAATTTCTAATTTATTTCTATTAAAAGCTTTCTAGCTATTTCTATAGCCTCTATTTCTATTATTTCTATAACTAATATTCTTATAAATAACTTTATTTTTCTTTTTCTTATATATTAAATAATAAATAAAAACTATATCTTAAAGTCTATTAAATAAATAAAGAATATTTAGATATTTATAATTAATAATATATTAAAATATAATATTTACTACTTTTATAGAATTATAATTAATATTAGAGCTTTTAGATTTTTAATTATTAATTCTAACTAATTTCAAGCTTTATAATAAACTAATAATAGTATTAAATTTAATAAAACTATTAAAGATTAAATTAATATCTAGTTTAGTATTAGATCTATATTCTTTATTAGATTTATAATAGTAAAAATACTAATTAAATAAATATAATTCTATATTATATTTATAAAAACTTTATCTTTATTTAGCTTAGCTAATATAAATAAGTATCGGTTCACCAGGAATGCGTAACACCGTCACGTAGTCGTGGAATACTAATTGCGTAAGGTTAGTAAAGTTTTTATTCAGAAGTAAGAATCGCAGTATCGTGGTGTTGATATGCGATCCCTAAATCTGCTAAGCCTAATAGGGACTAGCTACCGGTCGAGTCACCAATGGGACGCGAGGTCACATGACCATGTCCCGTTGCCCATGTCCCGTGTCCCGTGTCCCGTGACTACGCACGTGACTCCCAAAGGAACAGCTGTACCAACAATAAGCTAGAAATCTATTTTAATAATCTTACTAATTATTCTATTATTTCTAATAAATACTTTATATCTATAATATAATATTTTAAATACTTTTTTCTATTTTAGAATATTATTTTATAAAGCTTTATTTCCGAAATCTTTATTTATAATTTCTATTTTCTTATAAAGATTAAATTATAATATTTATATTACTATTTTAGTTATTTATCTATTAGTAAGCTCTGAAATATACTAGAATAAGCACGCTATAATATTAATATAGAAGCTTTTAAATACTTTATAAAATATTATAAGTAATACTAGAAATTCGGATAATTACTAAAATAATTCAAGTTTAATCTAAAAAATAATATTAGCTTTAATTATTCTATTATTATTAATATTTTCTATATTTCTAATAAGCTTATATTCTATATTATTAATAAAGGTATTTAATATTAAGCCGGCTAATAGCTTTAAAATATTAAAATATTATATATTTAAGATATTCTAAAATAGTATTAGATTAATATCTATTTAGGTTCTTCTAATTAGATTATAATAAATATTAGAAAGTAGTTTACTAGTAAAGAATTCGCTTAGCTTATAAATACTATAGGAACTAAAATTAAAATTAGTCTTATAAAAGCTTATAATTCTATTAGAATTATAAAATATTATTATAATCTAATTTAATATATTTATTTTATTATTATAACCGAAATTAATAGAATTAATAAAAGTATTATATTTTAAATAGCTTTTAAAGCTATTAATAGTATTACTAGATTCGATAATATTATTTTAATTTTTTTAATTTATAGTACTTTATTTTAAATAACTAAATATAATATTATATTACTAATTATATTATAATAATTAGTAATATTTAAAAAAGTAATAATAGAAATTTAAAAGCTTTAAACTAGATATTAGATTATAAATACTTTAAATACTCGAAATAGTTCTAATATTACTAATATCTATAAACTTTTTTTAAATTCAAATATTCTTATATAATATAAAAGAAATACTAGTTAATTTAATAATTAGAATAGACTATATAAGCTAGTAGCTATTAACAAAAAGAACTATATACTAGCTCTATTATATAGTAATACTACTTTCTATTTAACCTTTATAAAGCTCTTTTATATAGGAGATATTAAAGTTATTATTAATAGCTCTAAATCTAAATCTGTTTCTAAACTTTATTATAAAACTAAAAGTAATATATATATAATTTTTTCTATTATTTCTATTATTTTACTAAATATAATAGAGAATACTTTTATAGAAACCAGAATTTTATAGTATTTCTATAAAATAATAACTTATATAAGAACTTCTACTAAATTAAAGTTATTAGTCTTTTAAAAAAGAATATATTTAAAGTTATTTCTAGATTTTAAATACTAAAGAAAATATATATTTTCAATTTCTGGTTTATTAATAAGATTAAAAATAAGAGTATAAAAAGAGAGTTTAAGAAATTAAAACTAGTTATTTAGACTTATAATAATAGTAAGAAATATATAATATTAATATAATTATTTATTATTTAATATATTTATTAGAGAATTATTTTTAATATTATTATTATAATAATAAATATTATAGAACTATATTTATATAATATCTTATAAGCTTATATTTAATTAATAATTTTATTTAACTATAATTTTTATATTAATCTATTTTATAATCTTATTAGAAAGCTAAATCTAAATAATAATTTGGTTCTAAAAGTTATAAAACTATTATATAGTATATTAGAAACTAGAAATTACTAGTTTAAGACTTATTATTTCTATTATATTAATAAGCTTTCTATAAAATAATTAATTTATAACTTTTACTTTCTTTATAATAAGTAATTCTTTAGAATTATTAGTCTTTAAATTAATAATATTCTATTTATTAAAACTAATAATTTTATAAAAACAAAGTAATTAAAGCTTTAAAAAGCTAAATTATTAATTAAGAAATATAAATACTTTATTATTAACTATAATTTTAAGTTTAATAAAAGTATTATTTATATAAATATTACTAGAATTACTTTTATATAGAAATACTAATATAAAAATCTCTGAATTATTTCTATAAAAAATATTATTACTATAAATAATAGAGATACTATTTATTAAGATTTTTTTATTAAAAACTAATATATTATCTAATATAATAAAGAAATATATATTATATTAGTTTATTAACTAGAAGCTTTATATAATCTATTAATTATTATTTAAATTATTAAATTCTCGAAAACTAATATAATAATATTTAATAAATATATTTAATAATAAATTAAAAATATTACTAGAAAACTGAGATTTATAAAGCTAATAAAAAAGTTATGATATTTAATTATTTTTATAAATAATAGAAATTTCTTTTTCTAAATTAAATATATTCTAGTTCTAATAAATAGAACTAGATATACTAATATTATTTACTAGTTTTCTATTAAGTATAAAAGAGTTACTAGAAGTATTCTAGTTTCGGAACTTTATAATATAACTTATAGCTTTAATATAAGTACTTTAATTAAATCTATAATTAATAAAATACTAGAAATAAAACTATTACTAATAGTTTATATAAATTAAGAACTATTCGAGAAAAGTATTTAATAATTAATATAATATATTTTTACTAAATATATAAATAATAAAAGATTATAGAAATTAAATAAATTAAAAGAAAATTAAATTTTACTAATTCTATAATAAAATTAAAGCTAATAAATATCCTTAAATATCTAATTAATACAAATACTATATAATTAGATATAGAGAAATAAATCGAATATAAATAAAACGGAAAAATAGATATATAAAATAGAAAAATATTATAAGAAAGAAAGTTATATATAAAAAGCTATAGCTTTTAGTATATAACTAAAACCTTAAAAGTAATATAAATATATAAAGTATTTAGAAATCTAGTATAAGGCCGGATTAGAGAATTTATATATAATTAGAGAAATATACTATTTTCGCGTTTTTTTAAAGGGTTTTTAGTATTAGTATAACTATTTTTTTAGAAGTTATATATATAGTTATAAAATACGAAATACAAAATATAAGTAATAGAATATAAGATATAGAATATAAGATATAAAATATAGTTATATAATCTTATGTTTTATAAATAACTTAATTAGTAAACTAGATTTCTTTAGATTTAGTAAATTTAAGATTTATATATTAATATTATAATACTATAATTTCTATTTCTAAATAATAATTTTACTAATTAATATAACTAGTATTTTTATATTTATATAATAGTATTATATATTACTAGTAAACTAAAAGATATTATAAAATAAAAGATATTATAAAATAAAATATATTATAAAATATATAATTCTTTAAAAATAATTAAAATATTAATTATAAATATATATAAAAATAAAAAGATTATAAAATAAAAAACTTAAATAAAAAATAATTAAATTAAATTAAATTTTAAAAAAGATAATTAAAAGAATTATTATAATTAGAAATATTATTAAAAAAGCTAAATTCTTTTATATAGTAATATTAAAAATAAAGTTTTTAATATTATTAAATTTAAAAACTTAAAAGAAATTATTTTATTATAATCTTTTTTTAAATCTTTTTATTTAGCTAATTTAATATATTTATATTTTTAATTTTAATAAATTAATTAATTAAATTTATAGTTAACTAAAAATTTAAAATATATATTAATTAAAGATTTTAATTAAATATAATTACTTAGCTAAAATATAAAAGTAATTAAATAGTTAAAAAAAACTAAAAGTAATTAATTAATTATAAAATAAATATAATTAAATAACTAGAAAAAAAAGTAATTAATTAGCTAAATTAATTCGAATAATTAAATAATTAAAAGTGCTTTATTAAATTAGAATAAAAACAAGCTAAAAGTAATTAATTAGCTAAATTAATTAAAATAATAAAATAATTAAAAATACTAAAAATAATTAATTAGTTAGAAAGTTAAAATAATTAAGTAACTAAAAAGCATTTTATTAAATTATAATAAATAAAAACTAAAACTAATTAACTAGCTAAATTAATTAAAATAATTAAATAATTAGAAAATAAAAATATTTTATTAAAAATATTTTATTAAAAATAAGAAATTAATAAAAAGAAATTATTTATTTTAATTTAGTATATAAATAAATACTTTTATTAAGAAATCTTATTAAAACTTTTATTTTTTATTAATTTATTAAACTAAAACTATATAAAAAGTAAATCTTTTTAAATATATTATTATAAATATTAAATATATAATTAAAAAATAAATTAATTAAAAAAAAGAATTAAAACTAAAAAAGTAATTAAACTAATAATATAAAATTATATAAAATATTTTATAAATCAAAATATTTATTAATAAAAATTTATAATTTATATTATTAAACTTTTATTATAATAAAAAAAATTATTATTTTTATATAAAAGAAATAATTAAGTAAAATAATTAAATAAAATAATGAAATAAAATAATGAAATAAAATAATTAAATAAAATAATTAAATAAAATAATTAAATAAAATAATTAAATAAAATAATTAAATAAAATAATTAGCCTAAAGAAATAATATAAAATAAAAATAATAAAAATAATCTATTATTACTAATTACTAATAAGTTACTAATAAATTAGTAAATATTACTAATTAGTTTAAACTTTTGCTTTTATAAAATTCTTTAAAGAAAACTCTTTAGTAATTTACTTAAAATATACTTTTCTCTTTATTATATATCTATAAATATATAAATAGTAAATTATATTAGATAGATTTTAATAAGCTACTATTTATATTTATAGGATTTAGTACTAATAGTAATATTTCTAAATATACTTTTATTTAAATATATTTATTATTTATTATTAGGAAATTTATTTTACTTTTTTAATTTAATATTAATTCTATTAATAATAATTAACTTAAATATATTAATAATAAAGAAAATATTATAGAAAAAGTATAAGATTCGAAATATATAGCTAAGACCTCTTATAAATATAAATAGTAAAAGAATAATACTATAGCTAAAATAGCTATTACTAGTTATTTAAATAAATCCGATTTATATAATATTATAAATATAATTTATATTATAATAATAGGTTTTTTTAAGAAGTTTTATATAAGGCTTTAGTATATATTAGATATTATTAGAAAAGAATATTACTAGATACTAAATATATTCTTTAAATATAAGAAAAATAAAAGATACTAGTTAGAAGCTTATTATTAGATATATAAAAATAATAAGGCTAAAAAAAAGCTAGCTTTTATAAAAGTAATTTATCTAACTAAATTATAACTTTAGCTTTATTATATATAGTAATATTATTAAAATATAAATAATAGAGCCTAAATTAGATATAGATTTAGTTAAGAATTAAAATATAAATAATAGAGCTTAAATCAAATATAAATTTAATTAAGAATTAAGATATTAATATAACTCTTTACAATTTTTAAAAGTTATATAATTTTAGCCTTAAATATATAAATAATATTAAAAGCCTAATTATAGTTATAGAAAAGCTTAATTAATTATATATCTAGATTATTATTAATTTAACTTTATTAATTAAGTCTATTATTTTAAAGTAAAATTAATTAAAATTAATAATATTTCTAGTTATAATACTAGTTCTAGCTAAAACTAAAACTGCCTTTATTATCTAGCTATTTAAAAAGTAATTAATAATTAAATTACTTTTTTCTAGAATATAATTTAGAATTAATAATAAATTTTCTTATAAACTATAACTAGTAATTAAATTAACTATTTCTATAATATAATCTGACTTTATAATTAAGAATAATATTAAATTCTCGGATTTGCTTTTTATAAATATAAGAATAATAAACTTCTTAAAACTATAATAAAACTCTAGGCCTTTAATACTACTATTTATAACTATCTTATCTAACTAGCCTTTATCTAAAAGAACTCTAATAACTAGAATAATAATAAGTAAATTCAAAAATAAACTTTATAAATATAAATAAAATTAAATTTTATATAATAATTATTTTATTAAATTTATTATTTAAATATATTTATAAATTTATTTCAAATTGAATTTAAAGTAATATATAGCTTACTTATTATTAAGAAAAAGAGATTATATATAGTATTAGATAGGTTAGATAGATTTAATAAATACTTTAATAATAGAAGAATATATTAGAATTTAAAGGCTTAAATAAATTAAAGTATAGATTCTTATAAATTATTACTAATATTATTTGTATCTATTTTTAAAGTTAATTAAACTAGTATTATAAAAGCTTATTTATATAGAATATTTATAAGATTATATTTAGGCCTTTAATAAAGTAAATATAAGAATAAAAGATATATATAAAAAAAATATTTAATTTATGTTTCTTTTCTAAAATCTCAAAACTTCTTAAAACTATTCTAACTAAATTATTACTTTTATAAAATTAGAGAATAAGAGTCTTTCTTTCTTAGAAATAAATATATAAGGCTATATTAGAAATATAGATTTCTAAGAACTTGTTTTTATATAAATTGAATTATTTCTAAAATATTATATAAAAGTAATTCAAATATATTAAAAGAAGCTAAGCTATATAAAATACTTTTATTAAAATTCTAAAAGAAATAATATTCTTTATATATTAATTATTTTATTTCTAATATTAATATTATTATATTAAGAAATTACTATAAGAAATATAGTATTAATTTTCGAGTTACTAATTTACTATTATTAGTAATAAAAAGTATTTTATATAAAAGTTTATAAAAGACTTAAGATTAAAGAATTTAAATTAGATATTACTATAAATAATAAAAATATAGAAATTAAAAATATTTTAAATAAAATCTTAGAATATATTTTATTTATTATTTTTCTAGATTTCAAGAAATCTTTAAAGTTTTTATATAGTTAAATATAATCTTTTCTAGCTTTAGTCTAATATTCTTTTATTTATATTACTAAATTAGAAATTAGCTATAAAATATAAAATTTTATAATATAAAATTTATAAATTATCTAGAAAATATTAAAATAATTAAAATATATTCTAGTTTAAATTATAAAGCTATTTCTTTAGCTAAGATTTCTATAAGAAATTATAAAGTAATATATTTTTAATATTTTATATTATTTATATATCTAATAAATATATTATTAAATTAGCTAGCTATAAATATAAATAGTTTCTAGATTACTTTTTAAATATAAAAGTTTATAGAAATTACTTAAGTTAAGAATTACTATATAAATATTTCTATTAATAGCTTAGTAAAAGAAAATTCAAAAGCTATTAATACTAAGATTAAGTTCAAAAAAAATTATTAAAAGCTTTAAGTTCTATAAAGAATTAGAGATTAGTAACTAATTTAAATATACCTAAAATAGAAATCTGTATTATTTTAGGCTTCTATTACTAGTTCTATATTCTATTTCAAGTTACTTTAAAGACTTCTTTTTTATTAATATTTAGAAAAGAAATATTTAAGCTATATATTAGTTCTTTAGTTTCGAGATATAGAGAACTAAATAGATTCTATAAAATAAGATATAAAAAAAAAGCTTTTATTAGTTTAGGTTTACTAGTTTATTTATTCTAATTAAATTATAATTAAATTATAATTAAATATATATTTATAATTTCTATATAAGTTCTTTTTATTTATTAAATTCAAATTCTCTTTTTATAGCTATTTTCTAAATATAAGAAATATAAATACTAGAATTTTATATTTATTAGCTATTTTAGTATTAGTATAATATAAGAAGAAATAAGTTAGTTATATATCTAGATTTAGTATTATAGCTTATAGAAAATAATAATAATATAAGCTTAGATAAAGAAAATCTTTAAATATATTATAAAGAATTTATATTAGTTATTTAATTATTAAAACCTAATTTTTAGCTATTTAACTATTATAATCTAGTAAATTAAGTCTTAAATATAAGCCTAAGCTTTAGTTATTTAACTATTAAAACTCAAGCTTTATAGCTATAAAACTCAAGCTTTAGCTATTTAGCTATTAAAATCAAGCTTTAGCTACTTAATTATTAAAACTCAAGCTTTAGCTATTTAATTATTAAAATTCAAGCTTTAATTATTTAATTATTAAAACTCAAGCTTTAGCTATTTATTTACTATAATCTAATAAATTAAAGTTTTAAAAAATATTCTAAATTTATTATTAAAGTACTATATAAGTATTGGTTTACTAGTAATATATAATACTATTATATAGTTATAGAATACTAATTATATAAGGTTAGTAAAGTTATTATTTAGAAATAAGAATTATAGTATTATAATATTAATATATAATTCCTAAATTTATTAAGCCTAATAGAAACTAGCTACCGGTCGAGTTATTAATAGAATATAAGGTTATATAATTATATCCTATATCCTATATTTTATTACTTATATCCTGTTACCTATATTCTATATTTCGTATCCTGTAACTATATATATAACTTCTAAAGAAATAGCTATATTAATACTAAAAACACTCTAAAAAATGCGAAAAACAGAAAATAGTATTTTCTTCTAATTATATATAAATTCTCTAATCCGGCCTAATACCAGATCTCTCAAATACTATATATCTATATTACTTTTAAGGTTTTAGTTATATACTAAAAACTGTAGCCTTTTATATATAACTTTCTTTCTTATAATATCTTTCTATTCTATATATTTATTCTTTACTTTATTTATATTTAATTTATTTCTCTATATCTAGTTATATTATATTTATATTAATAAGGTATTTAAAGGTATTTAATAGCTTTAATTTCGTTATAGAGTTAGTAGAATTCAATTCTCTCTTAATTTATTTAATTTCTATAATTTCTTATTATTTATATATCTAGTAAAGATATATTATATTAATTATTAGATATTTCTCTCGAATAATACTTAATTTAACGAGGTATTTATATAATAACTTTGAATCTATATAGATAACTAGTAGTAGTTCTATTTCTAGTACTTTATTAATTATAGATTTAACTAAAGTACCTATATTAAAACTATAAGCTATATTATAGAGTTCTGAAGCTAGAATACTTCTAGTAACTCTTTTATATTTAGTAAAGAACTAGTAGATAATATTAGTATATCTAGTTCTATTTACTAGAACTAGAATATATTCGATTTAAGAAAAGAGATCTTTATTATTTATAAATAAAATATTTATAAAAATAATTAAATATAAGGATTTTTTTACTAGCTTTATAAATTTCAGTTCTCTAGTAATACTCTCAAATTGCTATTAAATATATTTATTAAATGCTTTTATATTAGTTTCTAAGAAATTAATAGCTTAAGTAGTAATTAATAGATTATATCAAGCTTCTAGTTAATAGACTAATATAATATACGTTTTTCTAGTATATTAGATAATATATTAGTCTTTAATAAAGAGATTTTAATAAATAGTACTTCTATTATTTATAGTAATAATATTTTTATAGAAATAATTTAGAGATTTTTATATTAGTATTCCTATATAAAAGTAATTCTAGTAGTATCTATATAGATAATATCTCTATTAAACTTGAGATTATAGTTAAAAGTAAGAGATTTATACTTTTTAGCTAAAAACTTAGTCTTATAAAGCTTTAATTATTCTACTTTTATAAAATTATTAGTTCTAATAAATAAAGTATTATTAGTTTAAAAGCTAATAATTCCGAAGAGTTATTTACTATAGAGAAGATAAGAGTTATAAGTCAACTATTTTATAGAAAGCTTATTAATATAGTAGAAATAGTAAGTCTTAAACTAGTAGTTCCTAGCTTCCGGTATACTATATAGTAGTTTTATAACCTTTAAAATAGAATTATCTTTCAGATTTAGCCCTCTAATAAGCTTATAAAGTAGATCAATATAGAAATTGCAATTAAATAAGGTTATTAATTAGATATAAGCTTGCGAGATATTATATAAATATAATTTTATAATATCTATTATTATAGTAGTAATATTAAGAATAATTCTTAACTAATATATTAAATAGTAAGTAATTATATTAATACTATATATTTTTTATTATTATTATAGATTTAAATAACTAGTCTCGACTTTTTAAGCTTTCTTTCTATATTCTTATTTTTAATCTTATTAATAAACCGGAAATTAAAGATATATACTTCTTTTAATACCTGAGATTTAGAAGTAACCTTAAATATACTTCTTTTCAGAAGGCTAGTAACCTTAACTTAATAGAAATCCTTATATAGTTCGTTATTCTATAAAAATACTATAATATCCGGAATTTTATAAAAGTATTCTCTATTATATTTTAGTAAAATAATAGAAATAATAAGAGAAATTATATCTGTATTACTTTTAGCTTTATTATTAGGTTCGAAAATAGATTTAGATTTAGAGTTATTAGTAATAACTTTAATATCCTCTATATAAAAGGGCTTTATAGAGATTAAATAAAAGAGAGTATTATTATATAATAAAGTTAGTATATAGTTCTTTCTATTAATAGCTACTAGCTTATATAGTCTATTCTAACTATTAGATTAACTAGTATTCTCTTTATACTAAATAAAAATATCTGAATTCAGAAATAGTTTATAGATATTAGTAGTACTAGAACTATTTCAGATATTTAAAGTATTTATAATTTAATATCTAGTTCGAAACTTCTTAATTTCTACTATTACCTTTTTAAATACTACTAATTACTATAATATAGTAAATAATAAAATATTATATTTAGTTATTCGAGATAAAATACTATAAACTAAAAGAGTTAAAATAATATTATTAGATTCTATAGAGTTATTAATAGCTTTAAAAGCTATCTAGAATATAATATTCTTATTAATTCTATTAACTTCAGCTATAATAATTAGATAGATATATTAGATTAGGCTATAGTAGTATTCTATAATTCCGATAGAATTATAAGCTTCTATAGAAATAATTTTGACTTTGGTTTCTATAGTATTTATAAACTAAATAAACTTTTTACTAGTAAACTATTTTCCGGTATCTACTATAATCTAATTAAAAGGGCCTAAATAGTTATTAATTCAGTATTATTTAAATATATTTCAGATATATATTATACTAATATTCTAAAGCTATTAGCCGGCTTAATATTAAGTGCCTTTATTAATAATATAAAATATAAGCTTACTAAAAATATAGAAAATATTAATAATAATAGAATAGTTAAAGCTAATATTATCTTTTAAATTAAATTTAAATTATCTAGATAATTAGCTATATTTCTAGTATTATTTATAGTATTTTATAAAATACTTAAAAGCTTTTATATTAATATTATAGTCTATTTATTCTAGTATATTTCGGAGCTTACTAATAGATAAATAACTAAAATAATAGTATAGATATTACAATTTGACTTTTATAAAAAAGCAAGAATTATAAATAAATAATTTGGAAATAAAACCTTATAGTATAGTATTCTAAAGCAGAAAAGAATATTTAAAACATTATATTATAAGTATATATTTTCTAGTAGAAGTAATAAAATAATTAGTAAGATTATTAAAGTAGACCTCTAGCTTATCTATATTAGTTAAGCTAAATAAAAATAAAGTCTTTAAAAATATAATATATAATTATACTTATCTAATTAATATATTTACTATTATAGATCTAATAAAAAATATAGATCCGATATTAAACTAGATATTAACTTGACTTTTAATAGTTTTATTAAGTTTAATACTATTATTAGTCTACTAGAAAGCTTGAAATTAATTAGAACTAGTAGTTAAATATCTAAAGGTTCTAGTATTAATTATAATTTTATAAAAGTAATAAGTATTATATTTTAATATATTATTAATTATAAAAGTCTAAATATCCTTTATTAAAAGTTTAATAGACTCTAATATATAGTTTTTATTTATTATCTAATATATAAGAAAAAGAGAAATAAAGTTATTTATAAGAATATTAACTATAGTTATTCGTAAAATAAAAGTAGTAAAAGCAGCTAAAAAGCTTTTAATTAAAATAAAATAGAAATCTAAATAGTATTTCTTTTCTTTATTCGTTTCTACTAATAAAGCCTTAAAAGTATTATTTACTAGTTTATTCTTACTATTCTTATTGCCTTTTTCGCTTTTAGCTTTAATAATATACTATATATAAATACTACTAAAGTATTTATTAAAGTTATAAGTATTTCGGAATTTAAACTAATAGATATTTCTATCTTTAAACCGAGTCTTCTTAACCTTTTATTTCTTTAGTCTATACTTTTATAAGTAGTATTCGGGCTTCTTATATATAAAATACAATTTCGGAATATAATTATTATAATTATAGAACTTGAAATAATTATAACAGATTCCGAAATTATAGCTAGATTTATATTAACGATTTCTAGAGAAATAATAGCTTAAAGAATTCTAAAAGTAGTATTATTAATTAGTAAAGAAGATTTCGGGATTAGTTTATTATTTACTCTTATATATAATAATAAATAACTAGAGCTTATTAGTAAACTAGCCGAGATTTATAGAAAAGTCTAAGATTATATATCTATATATCCGGAAGCCTTAATAAGAGATAATAATTTTATTATAGAGGAATTTAGTATTTTATAAATTAAATATAAAACTATATTATAGTTAATATAATTCGTTAATTAGTAATTAAATAGTCTTAAATATTGTCTTTTCCGGGAATTTAACTATTACAGAAGCTAATATAATAGTATTCTATATATCTAAATTTTAATATTTAAATCTAGAGCTTTTAAAGAAGCTATAAATATTAATACAAGCCTTTTTATATATATATTAAGAGAGCTAGTTATTATAGAAGTAGTTTTAAGTTAGTTCTTTTAGTATAATAGGAAAAGCTTATATTAGTACCTTTTATAGAAGCTCTATATATTAGTAGATATCGAGGAAAATAGTAAGTTTATAGTTAAAATTACTATTAAATCTATTATACTTTTATTTTTTAATATAAACTTCAGTAACTTTCTTAATAAGTCTTATAATTAAAAGTAATTAAAAGGTATTCGAATATAGTTATAATAGTAATAATAGAGCTAGTAGTAGTAGTAAAGCTAGTAAAAATATATTATTTATTTCTAAAGCTTCTATACTAGTATATAAATCTAATAGAGATATAGAATATAGAAATAAAAAGAATAATAATAGTATAGAAATATTAAAAATAATAAGTTCTAGATATTTGTTCTTAGTAAGAATAATAAAGCCTAATAGAATTAGTCTTTTAATAAAGTCTAGTCTAGCTACTAATAGATCTTTATTTGTCTAGATATACTATATATCTTTTTTAATAATAGAAAATAAAATAATTATAATAGTAAAAGTACTAGTATTCTATTATATATATATATTACTATATTAAAGAACTTTATATAAATATAGTATTTCCGGAAGTTTAAGTTTATTAAAGTTCTTTTAATAAATAAAGTTTTTAAAGTTATATCTAAATAGTTTTTAAAAGTTATTATTAACTATTTTATAAAGAATATATTAAAATAGCTTAATATCTAAAAACTCTAATATTTTATATATTATAGTAATATCTAGATTAATTCTATATTTCTATTTTATTACTATTTTCTTGAAATTATTAGTTCTTATAAATATAGAATAATTAGATTAGATAGATCTAATAAAGAAATTATTTATTATAGTAATTCGTAAAAAGGGCAGATTCGTAAAAAGAAGGGTAGTTTATAAAGTAGATAAGTAGAGATTATTATATTTAAGATAAAAATATCGTCTAAAATAAGAAATTTAGAAAGTGAAATTTTAAGAAGTAAAATATCGAGATTCCGGAAGAACTTAATAATTCTGAAACTCAAGAGCTCTAGATATTTAGATAGTTATAAAAAGAGTGATTTTTTATAAAGAAAGTAGTTTTATAAGATAGTTAGATAGTTAAGTAGCTAACTATTTAATAGTTAGTAAGAATTAGTATCTTTTCTTTCTATAGAACAGAATTATAAATAAAAGCAACTATTATTTCCTCTTTTTAATATAGCTTAGTCAGGCCTTAGTAAGATTAAGTATCTTTCTCTTTCTATAGAACCGAATTATAGATAAAGGTAATTAATAGTTATTCTTTCTTTAATATAGAATAATAGCTTTATTTTTAAGGAACCGAATCTTGAATAAATATAACTTAATTCTTTTTACTATCTAATCTATATATATATAAACTAATTAGTATTAGTTTACTAGTAATATATAATACTATTATATAGTTATAAAATACTAATTATATAAAGTTAGTAAAGTTATTATTTAGAAGTAAGAATTATAGTATTATAATATTAATATATAATTCCTAAATCTACTAAGTCTAATAGAAACTAGCTACTAGTTAAGTTATTAATAGAATATAAAATTATATAACTATATCCTGTATTTTATATTCTATTACCTATATCCCGTTATCTATATTTTATATCTCGTATCTTGTAACTATATATATAACTTCTAAAGAAATAGCTATACTAATAATAAGAAATACTATTTATAATTCAAATTTTAAATATAAAATTCAGGTTCTTTATTTATATATAAAGCTAAAAGTATTATATAAAATAATAATAAATAAATAAAATCTTATAATTAAATATAATTATATTAATTTCTAATTATAATATATATTTTTTATATTTCTATATAATTTTAATAATAATAATTTTTTAAAAACTTATAATTATATATTTTATTTATAATATTAATACTATTTCTTTTTTAATTATAAATTAATTATTTTATTATTTTATTATAATAATACCAGAATTAATTAAAAAATCTAGTTAATAATAAAAAGTTTATAACTTTTATTATATATTATAAATATAAAAATATTAATTTAATATTTCAAAAAATATATTTATAAAAAAATAATACTTTTATAATTTATATAAAAAGTACTTTTATATTTATATTAGAATTTCTTCATTTATTTAATTTTAAATAAATAATTATTTAGGCTAATCTTATTTATTAATATTTAAATTAATAATAAATAATAATACTTATAAAAGTATTTATTATTTTTAATTATATTTATATCTTAAAGCTAGCCTGTTTAAGAATTCTTTTATAAAAGAGTTTTATTTTAGGAATTAGTATTAAAATAATTCTATATTTAAAGCTCTTATATTTTATTATTTATTTAAAAAGCTAGTTTTTTTTTTTAAATATTTTAGATAATATATTTTCTAGTATAATATTAATTTATTTAATATTCTTTATAATTTGGCTTTATTAAATTATAATAAATATTAAACTAGTATCTTAATTATTATATTATCTAAATAAAGAATTAGTTATTTATAAATATATATACTTTTTTTAAAGCTTTTTTAATTTTATTAATTTAATAATATAAACTAAACTAGTATTTTAAATATTTATAAAAGCTTTTAATTACTAGTTTCTTTATTTATATTAAACTACTATATTAATATAATTATTAATATTATTATTTTAAATATGAATTTATAAATTTCTGTTTTTAAAATTCTTATAAATATTATTATAAATCTAAATAATTATTTTAATATCTAATTTTTTTAAATAATAGTTATTATTATAAATTAATAATAATTAAATAAAATATTTTAAGAACTTTTACTAAAAAATAAAAAATAATTTATTATAAATAATATAATAATAATAATTAAATAATATTAAAATAATGCTTTATACTAATTCTAATTTTTATATTTCTAATTATATATTTATATTTATAAAAATATAATAATATAAACTATTATAAAAATAAACTAAAAAGCTATAATTTTATTAATAATATAATTATTTCAGACTAAAAGATTATTAGAGCTATAATTTCAAAATATTTATAAAAATATAAAATACTTTAATTTAAATAACTTCTAATTTAGTAAATATTTATTTTTATTAAATCTTTTCTCTAAAATAGTTTTATAAAACTTAAATATATTTATTTAAAATATAATTTAAATTAAATATAAAATAGCTTAAAATATAATAATTAATTTAATTGTTTTCTTATTAATATATTTAATTTATTTAATTTATTTATTCTATTTTAGATTTAAGCTAAAAATTATTTTAAATTATTATATTTTTGTTTTTAATATAATTATATATATTATTATTATTAAATTATTTCTTTATTTAGTAAAATATAATTTATATTAATAAAAAGGCTTGGCTTAAACTAGAAAAATATTTTTTTATTTATAAATATATTAGTTATTTATTATTTTTTTTATTTTAAACTAGATTCTTTTATTAATATATATTATATTTTACTAGATAAAAAAATAATAAATTAATAAAAGAATTAGGCCTCCGGTTATTTTTTTAATTTAAATAAAAAGTTTTTATTTATTTATTATAAAAGCCAAAATATATTTCTTTATTTAGCCTTTTTATTTAGTTATAATTCTTTTAAACTTCTTAATTATTATAATAGTTATTTTGCTATTTATAGTTTTAAATTTAAATTCAAGCTTTAGTTATTTAATTATTAAAATTAAGCTTTAATTATTTAATTATTAAAATTTAAGCTTTAGCTATTTAGCTATTTAAATACTAGGCTATTTATATTAATTTTAATAATTCAATAATTAAAATTTCAAGCTATTTTTATAAAAAAATTTAATAATTAAATAGCCTAAATTATAAGCTATTTTTATTAATAATATATTAAATAATAAAATAAAATATTTAAAATATATATAATATTAAAGAAATATATATTAAAAAATAATAAAATTTAATTAATTTAATTATCTTAAAATTAATATAATAATTATTAAATAATATATTTAAAACTTTTTATAAATTATATAAGTTATAAATTTGAATATTAATATTTATTAATAATAAATAATAAATAATTAATATAAATATTAATAATTCTTTAAAATTTAATTTTTTATATATATAATAAGCTTATTAATTTCATAATTCTATTACTATTTAAATTATATAATAGATTTTAAATATAAAAGTAAAAAGTAAAAAAATAATTAATTCTTAATTTAATTTTGCCTTTTATTATAATATTATTAATAAATTATAAAAGTAATTAAATATATATATATAAATCTGAATTAAAATAATTAATATATTATTTATTAATTTTAATAGCTAATTAATAAGAAATCTAAAAAGATAATTCTATAAAATTATAATATAACTTATATTATTATATTATTTCTATATAAAACTATTTCCTTTTCTAATTCAGGAAATAATTCTATAAAATTATAATATAACTTATATTATTATATTATCTTTATATAAAACTATTTTCTTTTTTAACTTAAGAAATAATTCTATAAAATTATAATATAACTCGTATTATTATATTATTTCTATATTAAACTATTTTTCTTTCTAGCTCGAGAAATAATTCTATAAAATTATAATATAATTTATATTATTATATTATTTTTATATAAAACTATTTTTTTTTTCTAGTTCGAGAAATAATTCTATAAAATTATAATATAACTTATATTATTATATTATTTTTATATAAAAAGATTTCTTTTTCTTTTATTTAAAGCCTTTTAAAATTATTAAGCTCAAGATATTTATAGCTTATTCTTATTAGTTATAATTATAAATATTTATATATATTATTATATAATTTCTTATTTTCTATATAATTATAATTCTTATTAAATTATAGGAATTTATTTTTATAATTACTATACTTATATTTCTACTAATATTAGAATTTCTATTTCTTATAATTATAATAAATACTATATCTTTCTTTATATTTATATATAAAAGAAATCTATTTGATTTTTCTTATAATTTCTTTTATTTAGTTAATATTTCTAATATAAATATTATAGTTTTTAGAATATCTTTCTATATCTATTTTAATATAATAAAAAATATTATATAATTAGTTAAATAGTTCTTTATTAATAATCTAATTTTAATAACTAATAATAAAGAGCTAATCTAGAAAATTTTATTTAATAAAAATTTTTTTAGGCTGGTTTATTTTATCTCTTATATAATAATTAATAAGTATTATTAGTATATAAATTATAATATTAGATATAATTAAGGTTTAGCTAGATATTAATAAGATTATATAAATCTAGCTCGAATTAGAATTTTAATCTAGTTTATAAGTTCTAAATTCTTTAAAAGCAGATTTCTTCTTTTCTAATTATAAGTAATTAAGTATAATAATAGCCTAATACTTAATAAAGTCTATTATATATAATCTTTAAACCCGGTTTTTCTCTAGACTATAATAATAGCCTATTTATTTTAGATTTCCTGAATTTTATTATTTCTAAATATATTACAGGAATTATAAAAAAAGAAAAAGTAAATTAAAAAGCCGAGTAATAAGAGATTAATACTAATTAATAGAATTATAATATTTAGGAAATTAAAAGCGTTATTAACTATTTAATTAGCTAATATATTAAAATAAATAATAATTTCTTATCTTATTTTAGCTTTAGTATTAAAATTAACTTTACTAAATCTAGTATTTAAATATTAATCTTTTATATTCTAATACTCTAGTAATATTTAATTATATCTTTTATTATAATTATAGAAAAGCTATTATTTTATTTTTTATTTTTTAGAATAAAAATACTAAAATAGAAATCTCTTTTAAATATATCTTATAGCTCTTTACTATTAATAAATCTAAAAGTTTTTTTAATACCGAAATATATAATAAATATTTCTTAATAAATATTATTAGTTTATATTTATTATTTAAGTTTACTATTTTCTTATAATATAATTATTAACTTTATTTATACTAGATAATTAAATAATTATAATTATATAATATTAAATACCTCTTTAGTTTTTCTTTATATTTCTTAGTTCTTAGCTTTATTTAAAGCTTTTTTTTTATTTATTCGAAATATTTGCTTTTATTTTATTACTTTTATAATAACTTTAGTCTTTTTCTAAGCTTTAGTAATTATCTTTATAGTCTTTAAAATAGCTTTAATATTTTTCTTAATAGCCTTTATAGTTCTTTTATAATAAATAAATAATTATTCTTACTTTTATATATAATTAACTAATTTATTTATTATAGTTCATTTTATTACTTTCTTTATTTTTATTTCTTATTTCTCTTATATTTCCTAGTTCTTTATCTAACTATATTTTTATTCTTAATATTAATATTATATTAGTATTAAAGGAATTCTTCTAATAGCTAGAGCTAATTAATATATCGAGCTTAGTATATTAGATTAGTAGTCTAATATAAAAGAATTCTTTATTAGTTTTATAAAAAATTATAATTACTACTAATAAAAGAATTAAATAAGATATTATTTCTTAGAGATTTACTAGAAATAAATAATTAATAAAAGATTTATATAGCTTAATATAGAAAATATATCTAATAGAAATTAAGGTTAATATAGGAATAGTAAAATTAACTAAATATTAGTTAAAGTAATTACTAAAAGCTAAAAGAAATAAAGAATAGATTTCTTAATTCTAATATAAAGAATTAAGAAATTATAGTAATATTAAAGAAATTAATAATATAATTTTAATAAAGTATTTAAAAAATTCTTATTAAATTAAAGTTAATAGAAAACCTATTATATAAAGAGATATAAAATTAAATTATTTATTAAATATCTTATTCGAAATATATTTTACTATTTTTTATGTCTTTTTCTTTTTCTTTCTTTTTTTAATATTTTATTTTACTATTTATATTATATTATAAATACAGGTAAATCTAGTTTACTAGCTTAGTATATTTTATTATACTTTAATTATTACTAATTTTATATATAATAAGCTATCTTATATTTTCTTTTATTAGAAATCTTTACTAATTTAAAATTCCCGAAATATAAAATATTTATTTATTTCTCCTAAATTAAAAATATATTTCTTTAAATAAATATTTCATATATTTATATTTCTTTCTATTTTTTCTAATATAACTATATTATTTTTTCTAAGTCTTTTTAGTATTCTTATTTTTAATAATAAGTTTACTAGTTAAAAATAAATAAGCTTTCTTATTTTTCTCTAAAAAAAATTTCTTATTAATTTCCTATAACTTATTACTTTTATAAATAATATATTTCCTTTTTAAATTCTTTAATTCTCTCTAAATAAGATTAATTAAAAGAATATATAAAAAACTAGAAAAATTAGATCTCGAAATAATAAATATCTTTTATACTTTATATTTTAGTCTTATAAAAAATAAACTTGAATTTTAGTATTATTAGCTTTAGGGTTTTAAAATAATTAATAAAAAGATTTATATCTTTTTCTAATATTTATAGATATTTTCTTTTCTAAATTAGACTTCCTCTTTTATCTTTAACTATTTCTTTTTTTCTTTATCTTTATAACTCTCTATTAAGCTATTTATTTTATTAATTTTAAATTTAATAATTTCTTTAATTAAGTTAATATTCTCGAGTAAATAAATATATTCTTTTATATTAGTATCTTTATTTATCTAATTCTAAACCTTAAATTAATCTTAATTATAGAAATATTATAAGATTATATTAAATAAAAGTTTATAGAATTTGAAAATATTTTTAATCTAATAAACTCTAATAAATTTCTTAAATTATTTCTTAACTTATTTCTATATAATATTTTATTATATATCTCATTTTTTTATATTTTATAATTTAATTAGTACTATTATAATTTTCCTAAAATTAATTATAAGAAATAGATTTTAAAAATAACTAAAAATATAGCAAGTAATAATTATTATATAAGAGTTTATTTAAAAGTAATTAAAGTTTCGGGAAAACTCGAGCTTTATAAAATAATTAAAAATAAAGAAATATAAAATAAAGAGATTTTATTAAAAGAATTAAAAATAATATCTAATTAAAAACTAATTAAATATAATTAGATAGCTTAAAAATAATAATATATTTTATAGAAAATTTAAAATAAAAATACTTATAACTAAAATAAATAAATAGGTTAATAAATATATTTAATTATAGTTTTAGTATTAATAATATTAGTAAAAATAGAAATATTTTCTAGAGAAATATAAATAATAAATATAAAAAATAAAGTAAGAAATTAAAAAGAAAATAGAAATAAATAAAGTATAAAAGAAATAGAATTAGCTTAAAAATATATATTAAACTAAAACTGAAATATTAGTAAAATACCGAATTTATTATTATTCTTATTTCCTAAATATAAATATATAGGTTTTAGAAAAAGCTTTATTAAAGTTATAAGAACTTATAGAATAAAAGTTATATATTTTAAAAGTAATATAATTCTAGAAAGAAATATATATTTAATTTAGGCTTATATATAATAAATAAAGCCAAGTAATTAAATAATTTGAGAAATATAATATAAAATAACTAAATTATAAAACATTTTCTTTAATTAATTAATCTTTTATATAAATAGGCCTAAAGAACTCTTCTAATTCGAATTTATCTATTTATAATTCCTTTAACTAATTATATATTTCCTTAATTATTTTAACTATATTTGAAATGTTTTTTTTCTTTATTAAAATATATATATTTTTAAATAATTTCTTTAATTTAATTAAATAATTATTTAAATTCTAAATTATAAGCTAGCTCGATTTAGTAATAAGATTAATTAATAGTATAATAAGTTAATAAATATTTTTAAAGCTATATATAGTTAGATTTTGTTTTAATAAGAAATAAAAAATATATAATATTTTTAAGTTTATATAAATAGAACTCTTTTCTAAATAAAACTAGATATAATAGCTAGATAATATTCTAATACTTAAAGTTATAAGATAATATAAATTAAATTCCGAGTATTATATTATATTTTATTTAATATTAGCTAGCTAGAAAATAGAAATAAAAAAAATAAGCTATTTATATTTATATTAATAAAAATATCTAGTTTTATATAATAAACTTCTTTTTATTATTCTTATTAATAATTAGTTAATATATATAAAGATTATAAAATAGAGAATTATATTAAATAGTAAAAGAATTAATTAAACTAGCTAGAAAAGAGTTTAAATAAAATATAAAGCTTTAAGAAATAAGTATATAGATTCTAATTAAATAAAGTAATTATACTAGCTCTAATTTAGTAATTCTTATTATAATATATCTTCTAGAAAGATATAATACTATATTTTACTTGTTTCATCTAATTAGAAAGCTTTAAAATAACGAAATTCGTCTAATATATAGGTTTTATAAAGCTATATTAATATTCTAATTCGAATAGACTTAGTATATATTATTTTTTCAGATTACTAAATTTCAGGAAACTCTATATAAAACTTCTCTTTCTACTAATTCTAGAGTCTTTTATTAAATACTTTTCTTTAATATCTTTCCAGAAATCTCTTTTTAAGCTTTTAGTTATTATAACTATAGCTTTTACCTTTTCTTATATTATTATTAAATTAATTCCGGTTTATAAATTCAAGATATTTTTATTTTATTTTTTACTAACTTTAGATAATATTAAGTAGCTTATAAGTCTGCTATAAATATAACTCTTAATTATTAATATAAAGCTTACTTTTAATAAAATATTAAAGTTTAGATTTCTATAATATCTTCTAATATTTCTAGTACTCTTTTACTAAAAATAAAGAAGTCTATATTAAAGCCTTATATTTCTTATTCTACTTATACTAGTTTTAGAGAAATTTCTTATATAAATTACTATAAGTTCTCTATACTATTCTAAAGCTTGTTTTAATTTAATATAGTTTTATTTATTCTAAAGAATAAAAGTAATAGTTCTTACTATAATATTATTAGCTGAGATTTTTATTACTAGAAATATATTTCTAGTTATTCTTATTTAGCTATTCTAATCTCTTATATATCTATTATATAACTCTTTTTTATAGAACTTTTAATTACTAAAAATATTATAAGCTTCTTTTTCTTAATTCTCTTTTATAGATTCTAATTATTTTAAAGTATTTATCTGCTTTTAGATATTCTATTTATATTTTATTTGAGATTACTAAATCTAATAAAGAGAATAATAATAAAAGTTTTTCTATTAAGGTTTAGTATTGGTATAGCTGTTCCTCTGGGAGTCACGTGCGTAGTTACGGGACACGGGACACGGGATATGGGTAATGGGCAATGGGATATGGGTAATAGGATATGAGATACAGAACATGGTTATATAACCTTATATCCCATTAGTAATTCGACTAGTAGACTAGATCCCTTTAGGCTTAGCAGATTTAGGGATTACATATTAATACTATAATACTATAATCCCTACTTCTAAATAATAACTTTACTAACCTTATATAAATAGTACTTCTATACCTATATAATAATACTATATATTCCTGGTAAACCGATACTAATTAGTTTGTATTCAGATTAGAATAAGGTCTATTTATATATATAGATCAGAAAGAATTAAGCTATACTTGCCTAAGATTCGGTTACTTAGGGGCAAAGCCATTATTCTAGTCAAAGAGGAAATAACTATTAATCCTATTACCTGTAATTCGGTTATATAGGCAGAAAAGATACTTAATCTTACTAAGGTCTGATTATACTATATTAAAGGAGGGAATATCTATTAGTTCTATTACCTATAATTTGGTTATATAGGCAGGAAGGGTACTTAATCTTACCAAGTACCAAAATAATTAGTTATTTGACTATCTTATTCTATTCCTATTTAACTCCTACAAAACCCTCTCAAAAACCACCTTCTTTTAAATCCCTGGGGCTCTTGAGCTTTAGAACCATCGAGTTCTTCCGGAATCTCGATATTTTACTCCTTAAATTTTACTTACTAAATTTCTTATTATAGACGAAATTTTTACCTCGAATATAATACCTATTATAAATTACCTATCTTACAAACTACCCTTCTTCTTATAAACCTACCCTCCTTATAAACTATTATACCTCGAACTAGGTACGAGCCTATAGAATATATAATAGCAGAATATACTATAATAGATAATTTCTTTATTAGATCTATCTAATCTAATTACTCTATAAATAATAATAATTTCAAGAAATTAGTAAGAAAATAGAAATATAGGATTAACCTGAACTTTACTAAGGTAAACGAGATAAATAAGTTCTTAAATACCAAGCTATTTTAATATATTCTCTATAAAATAGTTAATAATAACCTTTAGGAGCTATTTAGATATAACTTTAAAAACTTTACTTATTAAGGAAACTTTAATAAATTCGAACTCCCGGAAATACTATACCTATATAAAACCCTTTAATACGGTAATATATTTATATAATAAAATAGTAGTACTAATATTATTACAAATACCCTATATACTATTATAAAAGAAAATAAATAATATATATAGTTAAATAAGGATATATTAGTAGCCAGATCAGACCTTATTAAGGAACCGATCCTATTAGGCTTTATTACCCTTATAAAAAATAAGTATCTAGAACCTATTATTTTTAATATTCCTATATTACTATTATTTTCTTTACTATTCCCTCTACTATTATATCCTATACCTCTACTAGATTTATATACTAGTACGGAAGCTCTAGAAGCAAATAGTATATTCCTACTACTACTACTACTATAACTATATTCGAATAACTCCTAATTCCCTTTAATTATAAGACTTATTAGGGAAGTTGCCAAGATCTATACTAAAGAGTAAAAGTATAATAAATCTAATAGTAATTTTAACTACAAACTTACTATTTTCCTTAATATCTACTAATATATAAAGCTTTTATAAGAGGTACTAATACGAGCTTTTCCTACTATACTAAAGAAACTAGCTCAAGACCACTTCTATAATAACTAGCTCTCTTAATATATATATAAAGAGGCTTATATTAATATTTATAGCTTCTTTAAAGGCCCTGAATTCAAATATTGGAATTTAGATAAGTAAAATACTACTATATTAGCCTCTATAATAGCTAAATTTCCGGAAAAGACAATATTTAAGACTATTTAATTACTAATTAATAAACTATATTAATTATAGTATGGTCTTATACCTAACTTACGAAATACCAAATTCCTTTATAATAAAATTATTACCTCTTACTAAGGCTCCCGGATATATAAATACGTAATCTCAGACTCTCTTGCAAATCTCGGCTAACTTATTAATAAGCTCTAGTTATTTATTATTATATATAAGAGCAAATAATAAGCTAATCCCGAAACCTTTTTTACTAATTAATAATATTACTCTCAGAACCCTCTAAGCTATTATCCCTCCGGAAATCATTAATATAGACCTAACCGTAACTTCGGAATCCGTAATAATTACTTTAAGTCCTGTAATTATAATAATTATGCCCCGAAGTTATATTTTATATATAAGAAACCCGAATACTACTTATAGAAGCATATACCGGAGAAATAAGAGGCTAAGAAAACTTGATTTAGGAATAGAAATATTTATTAGTTCAGATCCCGAAATACCTGCAATTTTAATAAATACTTTAGTAATACTTATATATAGTATATTACTAAAGCTAAAGGCAAAAAGGGTAATAAGGGTAATAAGGACAAACTAGTAAATAATACTTTTAAGGCTTTATTAACGGAAATAGATAAAGAAAAGGAATATTACCCAGATTTCTACTTTATTTTAGTCGAGAGCTTTTTAGCCGCTCTTACCGCTCTTACTCTACTAATAACTATAGCTAATACCTTTATAGATAACCTTACTTTCTTTTCCCTTATATACTAGATAATAAGCGAAAATCATACCTTAGAGCTTATTAAACCTTTAATAAAAGATACCTAGACTTTTATAATTAATGGTATATCAAGATATAATACTTACTGCTTTTACAGAATTATAATTAATACCGGAGCCTCTAGATACTTAATTGCTAGTTCTAACTAATTCTAAGCTTTCTAGTAAACTAATAATAGTATTAAACTTAATAAAACCACTAAAGGTCAAGTTAATATCTAGTTTAGTATCGGATTTATATCTTCTATTAGATCTATAATAGTAAGTATACTAATTAGGCAAGTATAATTCTATATTATACCTTTAAAGACTTTATTTTTGCTTAGCTTAGCTAATATAAATAAGCTAGGGATCTACTTTAATAATTTTACTAATTATCTTATTACTTTTACCGGAAAATACATACTTATAATATAACGTTTTGGATATTCTTTCCTGCTTTGGAATACTATATTATAAGGCTTTATTTCCGAATTCTTTACTTATAACCCCTACTTTCTTATAAAGGTTAAATTATAATATCTATATTATTATTTTAGTTATTTATTTATTAGTAAGCTCTGAAATATACTAGAATAAATAAGCTATAATATTAATATAAAAGCCCTTAAGTATCTTATAAAGTACTATAAGTAATACCAGAAATATAGCCAATTACCCGGATAATTCAAGTTTAACCTAAGAGATAATATTAGCTTTAATTACTTTATTATTATTAATATTTTCTATATTTCCGGTAAGCCTATACTTTATATTATTAATAAAGGCATTTAATATTAAGCCGGCTAATGGCTCCAGAATATTAGTATAATATATATCTGGGACATACTTAAGTAATACTAGATTAATAACTATTTAGGCCCTCCTAATTAGATTATAGTAGATACTAGAAAGCAGTTTACTAGTAAGGAGTTTATTTAGCTTATAAATACTATAGGAACCAAGGTCAAGATTATTCCTATAGAAGCTTATAACTCTATTAGAATTATAGAATACTATTATAGCCTAATCTAATATACCTATCTTATTATTATAGCCGAAGTTAACGGAATTAATAAGAATACCGTATTCCAAATAGCTTTTAAGACTATTAATAACTTTATAGGATCTAATAGTATTATTCTAATCCTTTTAATTTACGGTACTTTACCTTAAATAACTAAATATAATATCCTATTACCTATTATATTATAGTAATTAGTAGTACTTAAGAAGGTAATAGTGGAAATTCAGAAGCTTTAAGCTAGATATTAAATTACAAATGCTTTAAATACCCGAAATAGTCCTAGTACTACTAATATCTATAAACTACCCCTAAATTCGAATATTCTCGTTTAATATAAAGGAAATACCAGTTAACCTAGTAATTAGGATAGACTATATAAGCTAGTAGCTATTAATAGAAAGAACTACATACTAGCTTTACTATATAGTAATACTACCTTCCGTTTAATTTCCGTAAAGCCCTTTTATATAGGAGATATTAAGGTTATTACTAATAGCCCCGAACCTGAACCTGTTTCCGAACCTAATAGCAAGGCCAAAGGTAATACGGGCATGATTCCTCCTGCTATTTTACCAAAGCATAATAGAGAATGCCCTTATAAGACCCCGGATATTACAGTATTCCTATAGGATAACGAACTATATAAGGATTCCCATTAAGTTAAAGTTGCTAGCCTCCTGGAAAAGGGTATATTTAAGGTTATTTCTAGATCTCAGGTACTAAAGGAGGTATATATCTTTAACTCCCGGTTCATTAATAAGATTAAGAATAAGAATATAAAGAAAGAGCTTAAGAAGTCGAGACTAGTCGTCCAAGCTTATAATAATAGTAAGAAATATATAATATTAATATAATTACCTACTATCTAATATATTAGCCAGAGAATTATCCTTAGTATTACTATTATAATAATAGATACTACGGAATTATATTTATATAATATCTCGTAAGCTTATATCTAATTAATAACCTTACTCAATTGCAATTTCTATATTAACCTATCCTATAAGCTTACTAGAGAGCTAAATCTAAAGGATGATTTTGTTCTAAAGGTTATAAAACCACTATATGGCATACCGGAAGCTGGGAACCACTAGTTTAAAACTTACTATTCCTACTATATTAATAAGCTTTCTATAAAATAGTCGACTTATAACCCTTGCCTATTCTATAGTAAGTAACCCTTCGGAATCGTCGGCCTTTAAACTAATAATACTCTATTTATTAGAACTAATGATTTTATAAAGGCAGAATAACTAAAGCTCTATAAGGCTAAGTTCTTGGCTAAGGAGTATGAATCCCTTACTTTTAATTACGATCTCAAATTTAATAGAGGTATTATTTATACGAATACTACTGGAATTACTCTTATATAGGAATACTAGTATAAGAACCTCCGAACCGTTTCTATAAAGAATACTACTACTATAAGTAATAGGAGTACTATTTATTAAAATCTCTCTATTAAGAACTAATATATTGCCTAATACGTAAAAGGAGTATATATTATATTAATCTATTAACTAGAAGCTTTATATAACCTATTAATTACTACTCAAGCTATTAAACCCTCGGAAACTAATATAAAGGCACTTAATAAGCATATTTAATAACAAATTAAGAATACTACCAGAAAACTAAAATTCGTAAAGCTAGTAAAGAAGTCCTTATATTTAATCGTTTTTACAAATGCTTTATTTATAAATAATAAAGATCTCTCCTCCCAGATTAGATACGTTCTAGTTCTAGTAAATAGAACTAGATATACTAATATTATTTACTAGTTCTCTACTAAATACAAGAGAGTTACTAGAAGCATTCTAGCTTCGGAACTCTATAGTATGGCTTACGGTTTTAATATAGACGCTTTAGTTAAATCTATAATTAATAGAGTACTAGAAATAGAACTACTACTAGTTATCTATACGGATTTGAAGTCGTTATATGAATATCTTATTAAATTGGGTACTACTCGAGAGAAACGCCTAATAATTAATATAATATGCCTCTACTAGATATATAAATAATAAGAAATTACAGAAGTCAAGTAAATTAAGGGAAAATTAAATTCTGCCGATTTCATAATAAAATCAAAGCTAATAAATGCCCTCAAGCGCCTAATTAATATGAATACTATATAATTAGATATAGAGAAATAGGTCGAGTATAGATAGAGCAGAAAATAGATATATAAGATAGGAGGATATTATAAAAGGGGAAGTTACGTATAAAAGGCCGCAGCCTTTAGCATATAACCAAAACCTCAGAAGTAATATAGATATATAAAGCATTTGGGAAATCTGGTATTAGGCCGGATTAAGGAATTTATATGCGATTAGAGAGAGATACTATTTTTCACGTTTTTAGAGAGTTTCTAGTATTAGTATAGCTATTTCTCTGGGAATTATATATATAGTTACGGGATATAGGATACGGGATATAGGTAATAGGTAATAAGATATAGGTAATAGGATATGAAATACAAAATATAGTTATATAACCTCGCATCCTATTAGTAACTCGACTAGTAGACTAGATCCCTTTAGGCTTAGTAGATTTAGGGATTATATATTAATACTATAATACTATAATCCCTACTTCTAAATAATAACTTTACTAACCTTATATAAATAGTACTTCTATACCTATATAATAGTACTATATATTCCTGGTAAACCGATATTTAGAAAGCTATTAAAAAAAACAAGAAATAGTCTAATTAGATAAAGAGCTTTTTATATAAGCTTATTAATACTATAATAGAATACTTTTAGATCTTTTACTATTAGTTCTTAAATTCTACTATTTTAATAAATTTTATAAATAAAAGATATAAATAAAAGCCTCTTTTTATATTATTTAATTATTTCGATTTTTATTCTAATATTCTAAAGATTTAATAAAGTTCTAAAATTCTCGAATTTAAATTAGAATAATTTTTTTATAAGTTTATTTATAGAAATATTACTTATTTAAAAATATATAACTTGAAAAATACTTGTATTATATTTTTAATATAGCTATATATTCTAGATATTAATATAATAAAGCTTTATAATAATTCTTTTATTTTTTTTTAATAATTAGTTAAATAATTTATTTATTATTATAAAATATAGTTTAAAGCTTTTTAAGATCTAAATATAGATCTCTAAATAGTTTCTAGAAAGCTATAATTTCTTTTATTATATAAGTAATTTTATATATTTCTAATTTAATTAAAAAGGTAATTATAAAGCTTTATTAAATAGCTTTCTATAATATTAAATCTCTAAATAAGAAAATTATATATCTATAGATTAATTATTATATATTTATATTATTTATATATAAAGTATTAAATATAATTTATAGCTATATCTTTTTATATTTTCTATTATATTAAATTACTAAAAACCGAATTCTAAACAAGTATTAGAGAGCCTAATCTATAGCTATAAAGTATTCTAGAACAGGGTTTATTAAAAACTAAGAAAGTACTAAAATAGTAAAAGCTATATTTAATCTAATTATAATTATAATCTAAATTAGTAATCTAAATTCTTTTCTAATATATCTTAATTTAATATAAATAAACTTAATTACTATATCTTTAAAAATTAATTTCAGGTAATAAAATACTAGAATATTTCTTATTTATTATTCTAAACTTCTTAATAATTTTCTTAATATAGGTATTATAAATTAGCTAAAGCTTTTCAGTTTTCTAATTTCTAATTATATAAACTTCTAGGAACTATTCTATATCTTGTATATTTTAAAGTTTATAAACTATCTTAATTTAAATAATAATTAATTAAATATATATTTTATTATTTTTATAATAAAATACTTAAAAGTTATTTATATAAAAAAAATAAAAAAAACCTTATAATCTATATTTATATAAATATAGAGCTTTTTATTAAATTCAAAGAATCTAATTCTTTTAAAAGTATTTATCTAGTATTTATATTATAGAATAAAAAAGTTTTATAGCTTATATAGAACTTAATCTATTTCTATTATATAGTTTAATATCTTAAAACTATCTAATAGCTTATATATTATTATAAGTTTATTAAAATTTCTTTTTATATTAATAAATATATTAATAATATTAAAGTATTTTATTTCTAAATTAAAATAAGCTATAATTATATTAGCTATTTAAAAAGATCTTATTATAAATATAATAATATATATAAATAGAAATAATTTGTTTTTAGAGATTTTTATAAATTACTAGCTTTAAATAATACTAAGTAATATACTTATTAGAATTAATTTTATATATAAATATTTATTTTAAAGAAATCAGAAATATATTTACTTTATTACTAGAAATAATTCTCTAGTAATTTCGAGCTTTAAAGTTATTAATTTCTAATTTAATATCCGATTTCAAATACTTTCTAGCTAGATACTTCTTTAAATTATTTTATATTTTTAGAGTTTTTAGAAAATTATTAATATAAATTTTTTTATTATTATATTATCCGAAATATTTTATTCTAAATATATTTTTAATTAAACTACTATTATACTTATAGTATATATAGTCTTATAATTAAATTCCTTTTTATAATTCTTTAGCTAATTAGATTAGAAAAACCTTAAAAGAAATTCTAAATAGTTAATCTAATTTAATTTATCTATTATTTATAATAATATACTTATTATAATAATTATACTATTACTAGCTTTATCTAGATTTCTATTCTAATTATTTCTCTTATATAAGTATATTTAGATTAATTTATCTCTAGTTCTAATAATTAGCTTTTTTATTTATTTTCTCTTTAATTTTATTATTTAATCTTTTATTTTAATTAAGTTATTTGTTTTTTCTATAAAGAATTCTCTTATTTCTATTAAGCTATTTACTTATTTTATAAATAAATATTTTATTTTATTTATAAGAACTATTAGTAAATCTTATTACTAGTTTTAAAAAAATTCTTTTTTACTTTTATTAGTTTAATATATTTCTCTAATAGTTCTAATATATTCTATTATATTTCTTTTTATAATACTAAGTCTTTTTAAAAACTTAATATCTTTATTTCTATTATTTCTAAACTTTAATATACTTTCTAGCTTTAAAGTATTTTATAGAATTATAAGTTCTATTTTTAATAAAGCTATAAAACTTTCTATTCTCGAGTTATAATTTATTAATATATTTATAAGCTCTTTTAATTATTAGTTTATTTACTTATTATTCTCTAGTTTAAGCTTATTTTCTATTTATTCTAATAAGCTATTATATTATAATTTCTTATTTTTAAAGATTAATTTAGTATTTTAAATCTTATTTTCTAGAAATAGTTTTATTATATCTTTTATAATTTTTATATTATAGTTTTTAATATATTTATAATTCTTTTTATAAAATTTTTTTTATTAAATATAATATTATATATAATAATTACTTTATTAAATATAGAAACTCAGATTTTATAAATATTAGATATAATATATCTAATTAAATATCTAATATACTTATATAATATAATCTTAAATACTTTCTTATTTTATTCTATTTTATAATTCTTAATTATTAGATATATTCTAGGATTATATTAATAGAAATAATTACAGAATTATAAATTAAATATTTTATTTAATATTTTTTAGTAATATATATAAGAAGCTCTAATTATATAAGTAAATTATAGCTATAAAGCTTTCTAGTTATAGCTTTTTAGTTAAATTAGCTATTAAATATATTATAATAGCTTTATTTATAATTTCCTATTTTATTTATTTAATATTACTATTTAGCTTATATATATATAAAAAAGAAAACTCGATTTTAATACTTTCTTTCTTTATTTAAATCTAATAAACTAATATTTCTTAAATTAGAATAACTACTTTTATTATAAAACCGGAACTCTAGACTTAAAAAGTAAAATAGAATAGCTTTTAATTCGAGAATTCTAAACTAAGAAAAGAAGCTTATATATATAAAAGCTTTAATATTCTAAATACTAGCTCTAGCTATATATATTATTATAGTTATATAATACCAAATTTACTAGTAAAGCAATAAAGTATAATAACTTTCTTCTAATTATACTTAATATAAATAATTAAAAGATTATATTATTTATATATCTATTATTTAAAATCTCTAATTATATTAAATACTATTAAACTTTCTTTATTTAGTAAAAGATATCTAAAGAACTTTTTACTAAATTTGTTTTTAATTATTAAAATCTAGCTTAAATTATTATAATTATTTAAATAATTAAATAAATCTTATAAGATTCTTTAAAATAGTTAAATAAACTTTCTTTTAGTTAGCTTATATAAGATTACTTATTTAATATATATCTAAATATAGAATTTATATATAATTCTTATTAGTTTATTAATTTTTATATTATATATATAATTAATAAGCTTTTATAAAGCTTTATAGACTAAATACCCTGCTTTTATATATTATTTTTCTTTTAAATTATTTCTTAACTTGAGATATTTCTTTAATTTCTTATACTAAGCTCTAATTAAATATTTAAGTATTAGAAATATAAGTATATTACTAGTATTAGTAAGAATTTTAAATAAAATATTAAAATAAATAAAAAGTAACTTATATTTAAAGAAAACTAAATTAAACCTATATTCTTTTTATAATTTTCTAGTCTAATTATAAGATTATATTTATAATACTAAGCTTTCTTTTTTACTAAATAAGTTTTAGAAATAATATTTATATAGAATTCTTTAATAACTATAATATTATAGAAAATTAGATTTTTAATATATAGTTCTATAAATCTATTAATTATATTTTTAATTATATAAGTATTATATCTAGTAATTAGAAAACCAGTTATTTCTTCTTTTATATAATTATTAATTTTTATTTTAATAAAAGTATTAGAATTAATTAGATTCTTACTATTAATTAAATATATAATATTATAATTATTTAGTAAAATATTCTAAAAAAGCAGATATTTTGAAAAATTAAATATTATATAGATTTCCTAATTTAAACTCTAAATTATAAATATAGAACTTATTAAAATAATATTAAAGTTTCTAGAAAATTAGATTCCGGATATTTTGGACTTCTTTTTAGAACTAGTATCAGGTATTAGCTTCTCTATAGCTTATTTACTAGTAATTTTCATACTATATTTCTCTTTTAGCTAAGGTTTTAGATTCTTTTAATATTTAGTTAAGATTCTTTTCCGGATTTTTCTAATCTATTTCTTATTAGGCTTAAATTTTATTTAAGTTTTATTTAATCTAGTAATTATAATTTCTATAATAATATAACTAAATAAGTTTTATTTATATTTATAAGTTTTAGAACTTTTATATAAATACTTATAGTATTTATTCTTATTCGAATCAGGTTTACTATCTAATTCTTTACTAGTTTAATTTCCGAATATAATAAAGATTATAGAAGCTTCTAAATATTTAGTATTTTGATTTTCTAAAATAATCTAATTAAATACCTAGCTATATTATTTAAATATAAAAATTAGAAGCTCTAGTTCGTTTTTACTATATAGTATAACGGCTGGTATAAGGGCATGATCTGCTAAGGACAGGATATCGGAAACAGGTACAAAATAAAGCTAAGCCGGAATTACTTGAATGGAATAATACTAAAGGTCAAGGCATCCTCCCTACTTTATTCTATAGCTTAGTATTTTCTAATATATGAGATTCTTTAAACTTTAAGCCTTCGACCATTATATTAATCCCGCTATTATATAATACTAAGTTTACTTAACTTGGCCTATAGAGACAATATAATACTACCGGCAAAGGACCTGTATTTATTCTTGGAAAGCGAAGATAGAATACCGCTTTTAATATTTAATAACCTCCTCGAACTATAAAGAATTAGAGAGCTTAACTAGAAGCATAATGTCCTCTATAACCTAGTTAACCTCGGAGCCTGACCCTTAACTAGAGCAGATAATATTCCCTTAATACTAATAAGAATAAAAGAACCGGCCCTCTCCCCTAGTATAAAAAGAATTAGTAGTAGTCTACTAATTTAAAATAAGAAAAGACAATAGTCGGTTTTAGTCTACCGACTTAAAACTGGACAAGATAATAATCGGTTATAGTTTGCCGATATTAAATAAGAAGAACTTATTTAGTATTTATCTCTATAGCTAATATCTCTTTTAAAGCTACTATAGACGGCCCGGGACCAAGTACTACTACTATGGGTATATTAGATAAGAGGCTCTAGTATAATGAAATAGAGAAGCTGGACTTTGATATTATAAATCCATATTACCAGGAAAGCTATTATAATACTATTCCGGAAGAAGATATTAAGAAATAGCTAGCCGACTTGGAACTCAAAATTAGTATAAATATTCCGAAAATAGATAAGGCCTAGTAGAGATTACTTATACGGAATAACCTTATTAACGAATACTATCTTATAGCCAATAAATAAACGGAATATTACTAGAAATTCTACTTATATATTAACTAACTTACTAAAAAAGTTAATAAGCTAGAGGCAATTACCGGTCGATTTTATATAAGGGAAAGACTAGTATAAGAAGAAGTAATAAAATAGAGATCCAAATAGGCAGATATTCAGGAATACTATAGATTTCCGTTAGGAGAACCGTTTAGGGGCCAATACCAAGGCTTCTTCCCGCTTTCAGTCTATAGTAATTAATTACGGCTTATTAGAATTAAGGATCCTGCCCTATTTACAAGTAAGAATAATTACCAGATTAATAATTGGATATTTAATATAAGGAATAAACTAATATAGAACTCCTCTGAATTCGATAGTAAACTACTAAAAATTACTTATATAGTATAACTAGTTACCGGAGATACCTGTAACTTTATCTATAATTAACTAGAACCTGGATTAGTTAGACAGATCTTAACTATTAAATAGATCTTTAAGATCCTTTAGTAAGCTTATAGTAAAAGTAAAGAGATAGAGTACCAGAAAGTAAAAGAAACATACTAGTACCTGAGATAAAAAAACAAGCCGTTTCCGGTATTCTGGGTAGAGTTTACTTACTTAATAATAAAACTGGGAAAGTTACCGGATAACTAATATAATAACTTAATAGATAAAATGAATCTCGAGCTATTTAAAAGCTTGGGTAATAAGAAGTTCAATACTTCCAGGGACCTTACCAAGTAGTATATAGAATAAGAGAATAGGCTTCTCTTAATTAAAAATCGGTAATTCCAGAAGAAATAACTAGTAGAGACTATTTGCTATTAAATACTATCTTGGGCTAGAAAGCCTACCGGAATCCAAAGAGTTATAGTAATCCTATATCTAACGGATTAACCTTAGTAGCCGGTATTCTTATAGCCAAAAGAGGTAGTCTGCCGAGAATTTGAGAAGAGACTAGACTAACCGGAGAGTCTTTATTATTATAGCTATAGAAAGCCTGGATATATAAAAAATACCTGTCCTGACTTTAATAAGGTTATATCTATTAAAGAGGATTATTTAGAGAGAGTCAATAATTCAGGGGTAGATAATAAGAATACCGGCTCCTATCTACTATCTAATAAGAAGTATAATATTAATAAGTCAGGAAAAGTCTAGCTCTAGGTATAGAGATAGACCTTCTAGAATAAGAACTCTACTAAGAACCCGTAGATCTTACTTAGCTAATTAGCAGAAACTAGTTCCTTATTAATTATTAAGTATACTAGAAAGATAAAACCATAACTTTCTAGTATTTAGTAAATACCGGAATAAATATATATACTCTAATTAACTAAAAGTATATTTGCCCCTTAATAAAAGTACTATAAATGCCCTTATATAAACTTAAAACTCCTATTTCCTTATAAGATTTCAATAGATAACCTAGTAAAGCTATTTAATATCTAGCTACTATAGATCTAGCTATTAATTAGTATTCCTAAACTCAATAATACCTGCTTACTACCGATTTTGGCTCTTATAATATAATCCTGGAAAGGAAATAGCTAGTAAAGTATAATATCCTACCGAACTATTAATGGAATTAACTTTATTAGCTAGAAAACCATAAGATAAATTAGCTAGACCTTATTTAGAAAATCCGATATTTTAATAAGAAATATTAAAAAGGCAACTGCTCCGAAAATATTCTAACTAGAATCCTAAAAGGAACTAGTAAAATCAGACCCAAGAAGTAAAAGGATATACTTCTTATCCCTCTATAAGACCTTCTTATAAGGAAAGCCAAATACCAGATAAGAAAGGAAAAGCTAGACTTTAATACTCTTAAAATAGTCGAGCTACTAGACTATTTCTGCTATTTTATTAGAGTAGCTGCCTTTTAATTAAATACCAAAGACCCCAGTAACTTGGTCGGATTAGTTACTATTAATAAGATTAACTATATATTTAAGAAACAGGGTTATAAACCAAAGAGATATCTACTACTACCTATAGTAATTAGATAACTAATACTATAGCCCGCCGGATACTATACTCAAACCAGTAACCTAATATATTTCCTGGATACGGATAAATCTAATACTTTTAGTAATATACTATCTTTTAATCCCAAAGAACTTTAAGAGCTCCGGGTATCCCTTCCTATATAGCTATATAATATAGCTAGGGTATTCTCCAAAAAAGTAGTAGATAAGCTTCTCTAGTCTTAACCCTTTAACTATAAGCTCCGTTTTAATAGACTAGACCCCTTAATAAAAACGGCTTACTTCTATAAGATAAGCTCTAGTAAACTCGAAAAAATAAGAGAGTATCTTATTAAGAACCTGAAAAAGGGTTTTATTAAGCTATCCGAATTCCCTTTCTTATTATTAGTCTTATTTATTAAAAAGAAAAACAGTAGCCTATAATTTTGTATTAATTATTAATAGCTAAATACTATAATAAAGAAGAACCGCTATTCCCTATTACTTATTACCAAGACTCTTAACTAATTAGTTAAATCGTCGGTATTTACCAAATTAGATATTTAATATACTTTTAACCGAATTCGTATAGAACTAGCTTCTATAGTATAGATAGCTTTTAGGATAAGATATAAATTCTTTAAACCAATAGTTTTACTATTTGGACTCTATAATAGTCTAGTAATCTTCTAGTAATATATTAATACTATCCTAATAGATTATTTGAATGACTTTTATTTGGCCTATATTAATAATATATTAATCTTTTCCAAGAATAAGAGGAAGTATTAATAGTATATTAGAACGGTCCTATAGAAGCTCTAGGATACCGGATTACAAGTTAATATCTATAAATACGAATTTAAAGTCTCTAAAATAATATTCTTAGGATTTATTATCTCGGATTAAAATATATAAATAGATCCTATTAAAACCTCTATTATCCGAAACTGGTACTAACCTATAATAAAAAGAGAGGTATAGTCGTTTTTGGGCTTCTGTAATTTCTACTATAGGTTTATTCAAACCTATAAATATATCTCCTGTCCCCTAAACCGTCTAACCAAAAGAAATACTCTATTAAAGTTTATACTCAATAAAACCTAGCTAGATGCCTTTAATTAGCTTAAGAATCTGCTTTTCTCTATTCCTATACTTTTCTATTTCAAATATAATAGAGAAACCTGCCTGGAAACCAACTATTCGGACCTAGCTACTATAGATATACTCTCTTAAAAAAGTCCAGAGAACGGATAATAGTATCCAGTTTCATTCTATTCCAAAACTCTTTAAGGAGCCGAGAGCTACTATAAAATTTATAATAAGGAACTTCTTACTATTATTTAAGGACTCCGGAAATAGCAGATAGAACTAATTAGCTTACCTAATTTTCTAATTATTACCGACTATAAAGCTCTCGAGTATTTCGGTATTAAGAGGCTATTAAATGAATAATAAATCCGATAAATGGGTTTCTTATTATAATTCCATTACTAGATTACCTATTGGCCAGATAAAGATAATACTATTACCGATATCTTATCCCGAAAGAACGAGCTTATACTAACCTAGAAATAGGCTAAAGAGGCTAAAAGAACTAGATAAGTTATCCTATTAGACCTAATTCTCGCTTCTACTAAAATAAAAGATATAGCTTATATTCCTGCCAAAATAGAAGAAATAGACAAGCTATTAGTTATAGTCGAAGTTCTATAAGCTAATCAGATAGACCCAGCCCTGGAGGACAAATATAAGAAGGCCCGGGAAAATACGGATTTATAGGAAATATTAAATAGCTATTTATTTTATAATAAAAGACTTATTATACCGGACGGATATAATAATCTATAAACTAGATTCCTGTAATAAATCCATAGTATAATAACTACTACTTACCCCGGTTAAAACAAGACAAAAATCCTAGCTCGGAAACTCTATTAGTAGCCTATCTTCTCGGTAGATATTAACTACTTTATAGCAAACTGCTACGAATATCAAAAGTCTTATAAGCCAAGAGATAAAACGCCAGACCTATTATATCTATTACCGGTTCCCCTGAGGATATAAGACGATTTGTCTATAGACTTCCATACTCCCGGCTCTATAAATAAGGGATATAATAATATATTTATTATAGTTAATAGATTATTTAAATAATATATAAGCCTACTAATAACCAAGAATACTATAGCTAGAACTACTACCGGCCTGTTTTACTACTATATCTAGTAATTCCGAGGTTCTCCCCTTACTATTATAAGTAACCAAGGACTCCAGTTTATTTCAGACTTTATAAATAAACTATTAAGATTAACCAGAACCAAGCTAAAGCTCTCGACTATAGAATATACTCAAACTAATAAATAAATAGAAATTATTAACCAGATTATTAATACCCGACTTTACTCCTTTATTAATTATTTCCAGGATAATTAGATAGATTTACTCCCGGTATTTAATACTATAGGTACCGCCTGCCTATATAAATCAACCGGCTTATCTCCCTTAATAGTTAACTATAGATATAAATCCAGGCTAAGCTTTAACTAGATACTACTAATAATAAAGTTCAAAATACCAAAAGAGAAACTTAATCAGGAAGAAGTATAATAGTAGACTAAGAGGATTAATACTACTATTAATTATACCCGAGAATATATAGTAGTAGCTCAGGAGTATTAAGCCAAGCAAGCTAATAAGAAATAATAAGAACCAGATTTCGGTCCAGGAGATATAGTTTATATAATTAAAAAGATATAGAAAACGGACTATCTATCTAATAAGTTAGACTACTCCCTTATAGGACCATTTAAGATTAATAAAATAGTCGGCTATTTATATTAATTAGACCTTTCCCTATTATATAAGATTTGGCTAATTTTCTATATAAATAGATTCCATAAGGATCCTACTAATCTATTACCCGGCTAAACTAATAAAGAGCCTGGTTCTACTAAAGTTAATAGTAAACTCGAATGGGAAGTCGAAAAGATTCTTTCTTCCAAAGTACTTTATAGTAAGCTTTACTATAAAGTTAAATAGAAGAAATAGAATATAGATAATAAATAGTATCTTATATTAAACTTCAAGAATTTAGTACTTAAACTATATAAATTCTATAAATAGAACTCTAGTAAAGCGGGATTTCCTATCCGGCTAAACGAATAAATTCGATATACTAAAGAAGATAAGTTTAATAAAGACTACCCAGATAATAATAAACCTCGATAATAAGGCCTCTATAACTAGAGGAGGAAAAGAAAAATCTAGATATTTCCCGGGTTTTATCTAAACCCTAGTATATTTCCTTTATTCTACTATATTAGTATCTACTCTCTTTTCCAAAAATCTAGGCAAAATACCTTCCTTTATTATACTAGATTATACTTTACTATCTAGACAAATTACAAAAAAAAAAAAAGTAAATTCTTAAAGCTAAGCCAAAAGTAAATACTCGCCTATATTAGTTCGAAATATTATTAAAAATCGAGGGAAACCTTCTTAACCATTTTAACCTTTATAACCTTAACTATTTATACTACTATTACTGCCTTAATAGAACTATTAATAAAGATAAAATAGATAAGAAATTCCGGTAATATATTATTTGTAGCCGGACCAAATAAGGCTACTTACCAGATCCTGGATAACTTGAGTAATAGTAGCAATATCTCAAATTTGGTAGCTACTACTATTATTAATATAACTACTGGCCAAACTACCTTTATAGACAAAAATGGTAACTTCCTTACCTAAGAATAGGTTAATATACAGAATATAACCCATACCGCTCTTGAGAATATACCTGAAATTACTATAGAGAATATCTTAATAGAAAGTTCTAAGAATAATAAAATAGAGATTTTGGTTACTAGTAATAATAAGCCTAATAGTCTAATAGGCGGAATAGATAGTACTAATAAGGGCTTCCTTATTAACCTTACGGAGCCAAATACCAAGAAGGTCAAAAAGAGTAAGGCTAGCTTATCTAAGAAATATAAGGTATTAGATAATAATAAGGATTCCGATAGTAAAAAGACTAAGGACGAAAAGATTTCTAGTAATAAAGAAGACTCCGACCATAATAAAGGTAGCCAAACCAGTATTAAGATACCTATTATAACTAGAAGATATATAGTACCAAGTACTAGTTATTATATAAAGTACTAGTCTAAAACCAAAAGCTGGAAAATAATTCTAAATACCGAATTAAAGGAGTAATATCCTATAGATATTAACGAATTAGTATATAATACCGTTTAGGAAGTCGGAAAACCCCTTAGAAGCTCCTATAAGACCAAGATTATATAGCTCAAGGCCCGGGAATTTGATAATAAAATAGCTCAAGTAGCCGCCCTTAATAAACAAATCTCTATTATAGAAGAATAACTTGAGAATATATATATTAAGCTCGAGAAGGCCCAGAAGTTAATTAAGTAGCTTAGAAACGGTATAATAAAGTCAAATATTACTATCCTAGCCAAGAAAAAAGGCAAGCAAGCTACTATATTAAAGCCTGTATTAACGAATAGACTTAATTTGCTATTCCTATTCAAAGACCGCCCGATAATAATAGTTCTAATATTGGCTATAGCCTATATAGTATTCCCAAACTATATTATTAATATGGGTACAGGCATAATACAAGTAATAAATACTGAGGACTGGCCGGAACATACTAGGAACTGGGTTATTCTGGCGGAGTCAAAACCATATTTCGATTATAAGTAAGCTATAGGGATTAGACAGAATAGGATTAATAGCCATTGTTTTCTCTTTTTTCTTTTCTATATTACGGCTAAATAATCCCCTAAATAAGGGCATTTAGACTTCTCTTTAGGGGGGAGGTAATATAATAGCTGGTATAAGGGTATAATCTACTAAGGACAAGATATCGGAAATAGGTATAAAACGAAGCTAAGCTGGAATTACTTAGACGGAATAATACTAAAGGTCAAGATATCCTCTCTACTTTATTCTATAGCTTAGTATTTTCCAATATATAAGATTCTTTGAACTTTAAGCCTTCGACTATTATATTAATCCTGCTATTATATATAGATTACTAAACTATTCTATTATTTAGATTAATATAAGTTTTTACTAGAAAGTTATTAAGAATTTAATTATTACTAGAATATTTTTAATTTTAGTAATTTTAAAAGTTCTAATATAATTAAATATACTTTTCTAATTAATAAACTAGTATTTTAAACTTATTCTTTTTTTTTATTTTTATAATAAGACTAAGCTATATATTTTCTAAATAATAGTAATTTATATTATATTTATAAAACTATATTTTATTAATAATATTTCAAGAATTTTATAAATAGAGTTCTATTTATTTTCTTTAAGTTCTAAAGTAAAATTTATAAGAATTTCTATATTAACTATTTAATAAAGCTATTATCTAATTATATAGTAATATACTAGTTTATTTATCTAATAGTTTTATAAAAGTATTAAATAGTAATTTCTAATATTTCCGAATATTATAAACTATAGAAATACTAGTTTTAATTCTTTTTTAATTATAGATTAAATATCTTTATTCTAATTTTCTATATTAATTTAGTATCTAGTATAGTAATTCTCTATTTCCTTTAGTATAAGCTTATTAATTATAGGAAAAGGCCTAGAAAGAGCTACTATATTTATTTTAATTACTTTATTATTAAATAAATTAATCTTATTTTAGATATTTTTATTACTAGCTATTTTATAAAAAGTATTAAACTAGTCTATTTAGAAATTATAGTTTTTTAGAATAATAATTTTTACTATAGCTTTTAATATAATTATAATTAAGCTTTAGAAATTATAGAAACTATAGAAATAGTTTCTATTAATTAGTTAATAATAGAAATAGAAACTAAAATATAATTTTTTTAAAAATAAATTAAATAAGCTTTAAATACTTTCTATAATATACTAATTAGAAAGCTTATTAGTATAAAACCGGGCTTATAACTAATATATATAAAAATTATAGAATAAGAAATTATATTAAATAATAAAAAAATAAATTAAACTAGCTAAAAAAGAGTTTAAATAAAATATAAAACTTTAGGAAATAAATATATAAATTCTAACTAAATAAAGTAATTATATTAGCTCTAATTTAGTAATTCTTATTATAATAATAATAATAATAATATATAAGTAATAATAAAGTTCTTACTTATATATTAATATATTTTTATTTAGCTATAAGCTTAAAATCTTAGCTATTAAATATATTACTTTTAAAACTATAAGTTATAAATATATTTAGTATTTAAATAAGCTAGCTAATTAAGAATAAAGTATTAGCTAAAAAGGCTATTATTCTTAAAAAAAGAAAATAAGTAATTATAAATAAAAGTAATAGATACTAGCTAATAATTTCTTAATAACTTAAAGACTAATATTATAGTAAAAACGAAAAATATATCTTTTTTAGAAATTAGATATTATAAATAAATATTATAATAGATTTTAATATTTAGACTTAAGATAAATTAAAAATTCTGGATTATATAAGTTTGAATTTTTATATTATATTTAAAAAAAAACATATAAAAGATTTCTAAGAAATACTTAAAATAAATTAGATATAATAAATAAATATATAATATCTTATAAAATTAGAGAACTATTATTAAATAACATATTTAGATAACTATCTTAAAATATAAGACTTAATAATAATTAAGTTCTAGTTTATTAATATAATAAGAATAAAAAATAAAAAACTAATATAATTTAATTATTCTTTTATATAAATCTCTTTTCTTTCTTAACTTTAGCTTCTAATTTAGTTTTCTTAGCTTTTACTATAGCTAGTTTCTCTTTATACTAGATTTACTTTATAAGCTAGTTAATTATAACTAAAGATTAACTAGTTAACTATAATTAGAAATACTATAATAAATATATTCTTATTTTTTCTAGTATTTTATAATTAATTCAAATTAAAATCTTTATTATTATCCGAAATAAATAAACTAAAACTAGTTCTAGAAAATAAAAAAAATAAAGAAATAAAATATTATTAAGTTTCTATAAAATTCTTTATAAATTAGCTTATATTTACTAATATAAATAAATAAATCGGAAATATAATTAATTTATTTAATCTATAATATATCTTATTAGCTTCTTTTATAGATTTAATTCTAGATTCTTTCTGATTTATATTCTATTTTCTAGAAATATTATTCTTTTTATTCTAAAAACCGGTTTTCTAATAATACTAACTAGCTATAGATATATTTATAATATTATTAATTAAGCTCTAGTTTATATCTAGAATATCTATTTTTTCTTATAAAGTATTACTAATATTATTAAGAATATTTATATCTTTTAAAAGATATATTAGAAAAAACTATAATATAAAAATATAATTTGAAATTATTAGTAATTATTTAATATTTCTTATAAAAACCAAAAAGATATATTTATATATTATTAATATTAATCTAAAGAAAGCTTTATAGAAGTTATAAATAATTTCTTGCTTTCTTATTATAATATAACTCTAATAAGTAATAATAGTCGGATTTTATTCTAATAATATAATTATATTAAAATTATTATATTTATTAATTTCTTTTTATTAAAATATATTTAATTCTATTTAATATATATATATATATTTTCTAATAATATAGCTTTATTTTCTTAAATTATAAGATTATAATAATTAATAAAATTAGCCGGTTTATAAATAAAGTTATATTTTCCTAATTTTATACTATTATTAGTAGCTTTCTAAATATTCTTTAATAATATAACTTTCTTTATTAAAGAAAATATTAGAAATAATAACTTAATTCGAAATAATATATTTATAATTAATATTAGAAATATATTAAGAAAAAAAAGCTATAGAAGTTTTATATAGCTCTAGAAAATAGTTAGTAGCTATAAAAAAAGAAAGAAAAAATATAATATTAATTAAAAGCTTAAAGTATTTAGCTTATTTCTTATAGATACTTTTAGTAATAATTATAATTAGTTATTTAAACTCCGGAATATAATTAAAAATAGCTTATAAAATATTATATTTCTCTTTATTTAAATAATAATTTCTAATATAATCTTATAATATAATTTAGTAAAAATAAAGCTAGAATATTTTCTAGTATTATTATTATATGAATTTATTTATTTCGAATACTAAAATATAAATATAACTATTTCCTTTATTAGATTATCTAGTTTTATATTTATAAATAAAATATATATTACTATATTATTTTTAATATAAATAGCCCGCAAATCATATATATATTTCTTAGTATAATTAGATAATTAATACTAGACTTTATTAATTAAAAGAGAATTTTAAAATCCGAAATTATTAAATAATTAATATTATATTTCTAGATTACTAGAAAAGTTATAAAAGTTTATAATTATATTCTTATATTAAAAGATATAAATAAATCTTTTTTATTATTTATTAAACTAGATATTATTTTATTATTATATAAGCTTTAAAAAAATATATTATTAAACTTTTATAAAGGTTTATTATCTAGAAAATAAAAGTCTTTAATATCTAACTCTAGTAATTATTTTATATTTAAATAATAATAGAATATTTTTATTTAGCTATTATTACTAATAAAAGTATTATTAGCTTCTTTATTTTTACTATTATTCTAATTAATATTACTTTAATTATTATTACCGGATTAATTATTATTATATTAATTATTAGAATAGTATTTCTAGCTAGTATTTATTAACTAGATATATATCTTTTTATAGAAATAGTTATAAAATTAATTATTATTTTTATTATTTTATTACTAGTTTAGTTATATTTTATTAATATAAAATATCTAGTCTATTTATTTAGCTATTATTTTAACTAGTTTATTAGTCTATAAATTAGTCTATTTTACTTTTCTATTATTTATTAATACTTTTAGTTATCTTTTTTCCTACTTAATTTAATTAATATTATATAAAATATTTTTAATAGAAATTAAAAATACTAATATAATACTATTATTATATTATATCTTTTTAATTACTTTTTATTTATTTACCTTATATTTTTAGTTAATAATATCTAGAACTTTAATATAATAGTCTAGTAATTATTTATCTAAAAAAGCTTTAAGGTTATATTAGTATAATTTATTTAGATTATATCTAATAATAAGATATTATTTATAATATAAAAATATAAAAATAGAATTAGTTTAGAAAATAAAATTTATTAAAAAATATATAAAAGTACTTATAAGAATAGAACTATTTAAAACCTAAGAAATAGAAATTATAGTTCTATTTTTAGTATAGCCTTTATATTATATAGAATATAAAATAGCTATTTTATATTTTATATTTTAGTTTTCTTTAAATTTTATAAATAATTAGTATTATAGCTTTTTGTTTTATTAATAATATAATATAAGTAAAACTAATCCGATATTTTAATAAATATATAGAAATTAATAATTATAAAACTAATAGCTAAGTTTTATAATAGAAAATTATAAAGCTATTTCCTAATCTAATATTAATAATATATATAAAAGCTTTTAAATATATAAATAACTAATTATTTATTAAAGAAAATAATATAAATATAGAAGATTTCGAGATTTAATTATAGGAAAAGAAAAACTATAATTAAATTAATAAATTTAATAATAATAAATATAAATCCGATAATATAATAATTTATTATATAATATAAAAAGCAAATATAAATAAGAATTAGAAAAGAACTCGAATTAATCTAAATAATTAAAAAAAACTAGTAATAAATTATAAAAGGAAATTAATTCTTTATTTAAATATATTATATTTTCTGAATTATTAATAAATTATTTCTTATTTAGATATATTTAATTATTAATAAATATTCTATATATTAGGTTTTTATATAAATATATTTTTATAATTCTTTTAAAATAATAATTAATATATATATAAAGGTATTTAATAATAAACTATTAAGTTATATTAGTATACTAGTTTATTAGTAATTAGTATTATTTTAGATAGCTTTTTTTTAATAAATTAGTATTTTCTTTTTCTTTTATATTTAAATAATTAATTCTATTTAGCTTTCTAAATTTATCTAAATATATATTTTTTATTATTTATTTATTTAAATATATTATAAGTAACTTCTAGATTTTTAGAAATCTTAGTAAGTAATATATTTTAACTAGCTAAAATCTAAAAAGAAAAGTTAAGAAGTATTTAATTAATATATTTATAAAAGCTAAAAAAAAAAGCTTTAAATAAATTATATATTTTTTTGTTTTTATTAGAACTCTAATAACTATAAATCTAACTAATTAATTATTAGAAATCTAGATATAAATTTCTAGCTAAAAAAAGAGAATTTCGAGGGAAAAAAAAGCCTTTCCTTAAATAACTACTAGTTTATAAACTATTTATTTCGGATCTAGTTAATTTAGATATAATTCTAATAACTAAAAAATATTAAGCCTAAAGTAAAGTTTACTAAGATATTTAAATAATATCTAGTTATAAATTATTTCTAATATAAATAAATCTAATAAAATATAGTATTTATTTTAATTATAATAGTTATAGGAAAATATCTAACTAATTTTCTATTATTTTAAAAAATAAAGTTATAAAAGAAATTATTTTAAATAATTAATATAATAATAATAGTTATTTATATTACTTTTATATAACTAAAGAAAATAAAGAAATCCTAAAAAGCTTCAAAAAACTTAACTAAACTAGCTTTATAAATTATTACTACTATTATAATATAATATTATTTATAAATTTAGCTTTTATTTCTATTATAAATACCTTATATTATTTAAATAAATATAGTATTATATAAATATCTTTTATATATATATATTTAATTACTAATTAAAGTAGTTCTTATTTTATATATAGTTAGTAGTATTATTAAATAATAAAGAAATTAAAAGAAACTTGTTATAATTTTATATTTTATCTAATCTAATATCTAGTATTTAATATCTGAATCTAATATTTAGTATTTAATATCTGAGCCTAATATCTAATATCTAGTATCTGAAGTTATATAATAATTATATATAATAAAGCTAAAAGATACTATATTCTAGAAAATTTAAGATATTAAGCTCTATTAGGCCAAGCTATAAGCAAAGAATTATAAATACTTAAGGAACCTTAGTTCGAGACTTTTTTTTTTTAGCTTAGTTTTTTTAATAAATAATTCTTCTATAAGTGCCTTATTTATAGGCTTTCTTTATAAATCTATAATATTAAACTAAGCTTATTTTTTCTATCTAAAAAGGCTCTAGAATATTTCTCTTAAAACAATTATTTACTTTTAAAGAATAACTTCTTATATATAAATTATATATATCTAATACCTTTAATATAGCCTCTTATACTAATAGCTTTTCTAAAGGTTTTTATTTATATTCCGTAATTCTATCTCTTACTTCTAGTATTAAGAATACCTCTAGAATAGAACCTTTTATTTCAAGAAAATTATTTATTCTATCTAGTATCTATTCTAATATATTTATATTATAATAAACTTAAATTAAAATTCAGATAAATATTTAGATCGATTATATAACTCTAAATAGCTTAGCTACTAGTTTAGCTTATTTACTTAATATAGAAAAGCTTTCCTAAAAACGTTTTATTAATAGAAATTATACTTTAAGTAATATTTACTTCTAATTTAAATACTATAATATAGTATTTAACTTCTTAGTTTCTTTTATTAAATAAATATATTTAGCTAAAGAAGTTTCTAAATATAGTAAGTTCTATTTTATAAAAGTTCCGGATTTCTTAAAGCTTAGTAATAGTAAAAACCTAACCTATAATTATTAATAAATTCAGATTATTAGTAAATTCGAAGTTAATATAGATTACTATATAAATAAAAATGTCTATATATATTATATTTTTAATTATATAGAAAGTAATATCTAATATTATTTATATATTTAATATAAATCTAATACTATTAATTCTTTTAAGATAACTATAGAAATAATTAATTATTTTAGTAAATATCTTATTAATTCTTATTATATATATAAAGCTAGATATAAATATAAAACGTTATAAATAAATGAAATTTAGACCTTTTATAAATTCAAAACCAAGTTTATTGACTTAATAAATAAAACTTAGATCTATTTATAAAATTATTTTAATAAGCTATATAATAAGCTAATACTTTCTTTTTAAGAATAACTTATAAGCTAATACTACTTTATTTATATATTTTATAATCTATATTATATAGCCTTATTAGTTAATTCTAAAATAAAAATATTATAGACCTATAAAAGCTTTAAAGAATATATTAAAGCTCGAGTTACTATTATTCTTCTAACTTCTACTACTTTTAATATCTTTATATTTACTATTTCCAAGCTTTATATAATAACTTCTTATACTTTTATACTAACCCGAATACTTCTAATTATTAGTAAGCTAGCTATTAAGAGAAAAAGTACTTTTGCTTTAATTTTAATCTACTTTAACTATTCTTAAACTAGTTATATAGCCTATAACTATCTAGTACTAAAGTATATTACTAATATTAAGAAACTAGAAAAGAATAATAAGCTTATAAAGACTAATATAAATAATATACCGGGAAATAAGAATATTTAGAAAAAGATTTCTTTTTAGGTAAACTTAAGGTTAATTTTATAGAGATTAACCTAAACTAGTTAATAAAAGAATTATATTTAATTATATTTTATAACTTATCTTATAATAAATATTTGATTAATATCTTTTCTTTTACTAACTTTAGAATAAATAATTTTGTATTTATTAATATTTTCTTTATTATAAATATTATTACTTTTTTTAATCTCAAGTTCTAGTATTTATTTAAGCCTATTAGTATTAAGAGATATAATAATAAGCTAGAAACCTGTATTATCTATTTCTTAAGAATATATCTTATTATTAATTAGAAATAATAGTATAATATTCTTTTATTAATTCTTAAGCTTAGATCTTATAATTTTATTTTTAACTATAAGTAACTAGAATACTTTGATCTATTTCTTAATATCCGAAACTAATATTTAATATAGCCCGAGCTTTTTTCTCTATTATTTTTAGTTATATAAGAGATTTTTATATCTCGAAAGACTTTATTTCCTACTTTGAAATATATCTCTTATTCTAATTATTAAATAGATATTAAAGCCAGAAACTATATATTTAATAAGAAGAACTAATAATAAGCTATTAGAAAACAAGCTTTTATTAAAAACTATAATATAAAAAATATCTTTATTACTAACTCTTTTTTATATACTAGCTTTACTAATAATATTACCTCTAAATATAATTTTATTAATTCCGAATTAAATTCAAATAAAGAGCTTAAGCTAGTACTAGTTACTTTTATTCTATAGAAGCTAAAAATTAAATACTTCTATAAGTAAGATATTTAAGATAGTTATTACTAAATAAAAAATTCTCTAGCTAGTATTATTTATTCTATAAATATCCTATATTAGAAAAGACTATATATAGAAAAAAAAGCTAGTAGAAGCTTTTATTATTAAGATTACTAGTATTAGCTTTATAAATATATATTATAATCTCTAATAATTCGAGAATAAAGCTTTTACTATAAGTTTTTATAAGATTAATAGCTTTCTTAAATAATAAAAAAAGCTTTTTCTAAAAGCTAATATTAAAAACTCTATTATTCCCGAATAATATACTAAATTCAATAATATCTTTTCTAAAAAAGCCTCTAATATTCTATTTTCTTATTAGTTATATAATTATAAGATATAATTAGAAAAAGAAATAAAGAAATACCTGAAATATAATTCTTTATATAAGATAATAATAGCCGAATTAGAGGCTATAAAGAAATATTTCCTGGAAAATCTTAATAAAAATTTTATTACTTCTAGTTAATTACTATTTATAGCTTCTATTCTTTTTATAAGAAAGTCTAATAGAAACTTATAGTTCTATATTAACTATTAGAAGCTTAACTAAATTACTTATAAGAACTATTACTTTTTTTCTTTTATTAATAAAACTTTAGCTAGAATTAGTAGAGCTAAAATCTTTATAAAGCTTAATATTTATTAGGCTTTTTATTAAATTTATATAAATCCCGAATTAAAGAAATTAAAAATATTTTATATATATTATAGAATATATAAATATAAAGTTTTACTCTTTAAATTAACTAATAAACTAGCTATTTATTAGTACTATATAAATAATATTCTATTTAATTACTTAGATAATTTTTATATAGCTTATCTAAATAATATTCTTATCTATTCTAATATTAAATTAGAATATAAACTTTATATAAAGAAAGTTCTTTAATAACTCTAGAATACAAGCTTATAAATAAATATTAAGAAATATAAATTTTATATTATAAATATAAAATATCTTGGTTTTATTATTTCTATAAAAAATATTAAAGTTAATTCTAAAAAAATTATAGTTATAAAGAATTAAAAAGCTTTTCGGATTATAAGAGAAATATAAGCCTTTTTAGAATTCTATAACTTTCATAAAAGATTTATCTATAATTATAATAAAATTATTAAGCCTCTATTAAATCTTATATATATAAATATTTCTTTTTTATTTAATAAGGTTTATTAAAATACTTTTAAGAAACTTAAAGTCTATTTTATATTATTAGCTTTATTCTATTATTATAACCTAGAATAATAATTAATAATTAAGACTAATATCTCGGATAATATTAAAACTAGTATTTTCTTCTAATAATATAATAATAAATAATATTCTATAGTATTCTTTTTAAAGATAATAATACCTATAAAATATAACTATAAGATATATAATAAAGAAATACTTGCTATTATATAGTCTTTAGATTAATAGTATTCGGAACTTTAAAGAACTATCTATTAAATCCAGATTTATATAAACTATTACTTATTAGAATACTTTATAATAATAAAGAAGCTTATAAATAAATAAGCTAAATAGACTAAAGCTTTAGCTAAATATTATTTTATTATCTAATATATATCTAGTAAATAGAATATAAAAACTAATACTTTAATATATTAAGATAATAAGATTATCTAGTAAAATAAAGTAAAAGAGAAATATTATATTAAAGCCTTTCTTTTTTAAAACTAAATTAATCTAAAGATATTTTAGAATCTTAGTATTAAAGTTAACTTCCTTTCTTTTTTCTAAAATAATAATAATAACCTTAATAAAACAAATAATTGAGTTAAATAAATTCTATAAAATAACTATAAAGCCTTCTTTTTAGAAGCCTTCTATAAATAGACTAAATAGAATAATACCGACTTTACTATAGAAAAGAAATTACTATTTTACTATAGATAATTTATAATACTAAAAGAATAGTTATATATAGACTTAATTTATAAGGCTTATAACTAAGTCTCTATAGTATATTCTAGTAAAAATAAGATATATAAGCTATTATAGCTATAGTATTACTAGAAAAACATATAATATAATATTACTTAATATATCTATAATTACTAATTATATAAATAAATAAATATTTCAAGAAATAAGACTTCTAGTTTATTTTATTCTTTACTAGTTCCGAACTACTTATAATAATATATTATAATAGATTTCAAGTTAATATTTTATTTAAAATCCGGCTATAATACTATATATATTATAATTAACTAATTAAGTAAGTAAGCTATCTTTATATCTTATTATAAAATAACTATAATAGAAAATATAATAAAGATATATCTTTAAACTATCTATTATTACTATAATTCTCTAGCCTCTATTATTTCTAATTATAGTCTATAATTTATATTAGTATTCTAGAAGAAGTTTAATAGAATTCTAGATATAAAGTTAAAGTTATTAATAGTATATTACTTATAAATTAATAAATAAATAGAAATTATAAACTAATATATTAATTAATAATTATACTTATATATTATATATTACTAAAATAACTAGAATAAATATTTACTAATAATTAATTATATTTAACTTATTTTTCTATATAATTCTATTAGTATATATCTATATAAACTTTTTAATAATAGGCTTTTATAAATTTCTTTTAACTAGTTAACTCTAATAATTATATTCCAAAATAAACTAAATAAGATAAAAGCTTAATAAATTACTAGATAAATAGAGAATATTATAAAGAGAAATAAGAAGAATATAGAATAAATATAAAAAAGAATAAAGAAATATATTAATACTAAATATTACTTTATAGATTTTAAAGTAAAAGATAAGATATATATATTAATAAAGAAATAAAGAATACAATATTCTAGCTATAAGCTAGACTACTAAATAGTCGGGCTTTACTCGATTCTATATTAAATTAGTAACTTTTATAAAGTCAAATTACCTAAAAGTATTAAATTTATAATATATTCTCTTTTAACTATTTATATAAAGCTACTAATAATCTATTACCTAGCTAGAAAAAAGAACTACCTCTACTAATTTAAGTAATAATAGACTAAGAATATAAAGTATAGAATATTCTAGTATTAAAAATAGAACGGGAAAAGCTTCTATATAGAATTAGTTAGGTTAGATATAATAAAGACTTTAACTAGTATTTAGTCTCTAATCTAAAATATTCTTTCTATAAGCTATAAAACTATTACTTAGCTAATTAATAATAGCCAGATCTACTAAAGAAGCTAGTTAATTAGATATAAGCCTAGAAGAATAGAATAGAAAATTATAATAATTTGAATAATAATTCTATAATATCTATTTGCTTAAAGGCAAGCTTTTTCTAAAGAAAGAAGTAATATTACGATTTTATACTCTATCTAGTCTGGTATCTGATATTTGGTATCTAAATCTGGTATCTGGTATTTGGTATCTAATTCTAGTATCTAATATCTAGTATTTGAAGTTATATAATAATTATATATAATAAAGCTAAAGGAAGCTATATTCTGGGAAATTTAGAATATTAAGCCTTATTAGGCCGAGCTATAAGCAAAGAATTATAAATACTTAAAAGACTTTAACTCGAAACTTTCTTTCTTTTTTAGCTTAATTTTCTTAATAAATAGTTCTCCTATAAATACTTTATCTATAAACTTCCTTTATAGATCTGTAATAAAACTAGTTTTTTAAGTCTTATTTAGTTATTCTGACTTATATTTATAATATATTATATTATAAGATATTATTATATAAGTAAATACTTTATTATAAATAACTTTAATAATAATAATTTAGAAAAGTTCTTAATAAAAAGTATAAATATATATTTAAAATTATTAGTAAAACTAAAGTAATATTTAGTAAAATCAAGAATTATTTTATATTAATAAAAAAGATATCTAGTACTAATAATATTAGTTTAAAGCTAAAGAAATATACTAGAAAGTAATTAGAATAATTTAGAAAAAAGACTAAAAAAAATAATTAGAAATTAATTAATTTTTTAAGTATTTATATTAATTATTAATATATAAAAAAGCTCTAGAATAGAAATTCTAATTATAAAAATTAAAAAAATAGAAATTCTAGATCTATTAATAAAGTTATTATTATTATTAAAAAAATATTAGAAAAAAGAAAATTTTCTAGCTATATAATATAAAAATAAATTAATATTATTTTATTAGATTAAAGATTAAACTATTAATTATTATAACTAGAAATTAGAAAAATATAATTAAAATAGAAATAACTAGTCTATTAGTAAAAAGCTTTATAAGAAATATATAAAGTTATATATCTAATATTATATTAAAAAAAAAGTCTAATACTTTTATAAATAAATTATTATTTAAATATATTAATATTATAATATTATATAGAAAAATAATACTAGAGAAATAAAGATAGCTATATTTCTTTAGAAATAACTTTAAAGAACTTTTTTATAATAAAAGAAATAGCTAAAAAAAATCCAGGCTTTAATAAGCTAGCTATTAGCTAGAGATTCCAGACCTTAAATATTTATATTTTAGATCTTTTATTTAGAAAACCTCGAAAAAGAATTATAATTTTAATTCTAGAACTATAAAAATATATAGATATATAGTCTAGAACTAGAATAGAGGCTAAAAAATATAGTATTATATATATTCTTAAATAATTTTATAATTTTAAAAAATATTAATATATATTTTTATAATAAAATAATAAAAAAGAAATAAGAATTTTTAAAATATAAATAATATTATTTAGTATAATAAATAAGGAATTAATTTAAGACTCTTAATATTTTATAATAAAATATTATTATTATTTAAGCTTAGAATTATATTAAAACTCTTTTTATAAAAACAATTTTAATAGCTAAAAATATATTAGAATATTATATTAATTTATTATATTAAAAGTTTTATAATAGTCTCTTATATATATATATAATCTTATAATAAAAAGAAACTTACTAATTTAATTAAAATATATAATAAATACTTTTAAGATATTATTATCTTTTTATAAACTTTAGTTTATATTAAGATATTTATTAAGAAATGAAATAAAAAACTATTTTATAAATCTAATTTCTATATATAATCCAGTAATAGGCTGGGCTAGAGCTTTTATTAAAAAGTTACTAGAGCTAAAAGAAAATAATATAGTTAGAAATAAGAATAATAATAAGATAGATTTAGAGATATAAATAAAGTTTATAAGAGATTTAGAAAAAGAAACTTAAAATACTAGAAAGAAAAATTATAATTTCAGAAAATAAAAAATATTTTTTAATTTTAGTTTTATTTAATATTTTTTTTTTCTTTTATTTTTTTAATTTATTTTAATTTTAAAAAATAAAAAATATATTAATTATTAAAAAGAATTATTTATTTTATATAAATATTTTTAAATTATTATTTATTATTTATTTTAATTCTTTTTATTTTAAAAACTTAATATATTTTTCTTATTATTATATATTTAAAGTTCTTTTAATTATTTAATTATTCTTGTTTTTTTTTAGCTAATTAATTACCTTTTATTATAATTTAATAAAATACTTTTAACTAATTAACTGCTTTTAGCTCTTTTTTATTATAATTTAGTAAAGTACTTTTAGCTAATTAACTACTCTAACTTTTCGGCTAATTAACTACTTTTAGCTCTTCTTTACTATAACTTAGTAAAGCACTTTTAGCTAATTAACTACTTAACTTTTTAGCTAATTAACTGCCTTTAATCTTTTAGCTAATTAATTACTTAATTCTTTAACTAATTAAACTGCCCTAACTTTTTAGCTAATTAATTACTCTTTTTATTTTCTGAATTAATAATATTTCTTTATTATAATTTAGTAAAAAAAAGAATATAGTTATTATTTAGAATTCAAATTCTTATTAGGCCAGATTCTTATATAGTAACCTTAGCTAAAGAAAGTTAGAGCTAACTAAATATATATACTTATAGTAATTAAAAGTAGTAGCTAGTCTATATATATATCTTATCTAATATAACAGGTACTAAATCCGGAGAAATAAATACTATATCTGAGATTACTAAATCTAATAGAAACTATTTATTAATCGAGTTATTTATATAATATAAAATTATATAATTATTATTTATTATTTATATTTTATTATTTCTAGTTATTTTTATATTATATAATTATTAATAACTATAACTATATTAATAATTATTATATAATTTAATAAATTAGCTATTATTTGGAAATAAATAAATTATAAATTATAATATTAATATATAATTTCTAAATTTATTAAATCTAATAAGAACTAATTATTAATTAAATTATTTAAAAAAATATAAAATATAAAATATATAATTATATCTTATATTTTATATTTTATATTTTATATTTTATATTTTATATTTTATATTTTATATTTTATATTTTATTTAAATAATACTTGAAAGAATAATTATATTAATAATAAATAAAATCTTAAAAAACTAATAAAAAATTAATAAATCTTAAAATTCTTTTAATATAAATTATTTAAATATTTTTTTAAAATTACTAAGATTTTTATAAAAAATATAAATAAATTTAATTAAAAATAAAACTTTTTATATATTTAATAAAGAAATATAATAATTTTTATTATATATATAATATATTAAAATAAAATTATTAATATAATATAATATAATATATAATATATAAAAATTAAAATTAATATTACAAAATTAAAAAAAAATTAAATTAAAAAATTAATTATATATAATAATTAGTTTAATAATATAAGATATTAATATTATTATAAATAAATATATTTATTTCATATTATTTTATTAAAAGAATTTTATATTTTGGTTTTTAATATATTTTTTATTAATATAAAAATTATTTAATTTCTATTATATAATCTCGAAATAATAAATAAATAAATAATATATATATATATTAATTTATTAGTAATATATAATATTATTATATAAATATAAAATAGTAAAGTTATTATTTAGAAATAATAATTATAATATTATAATATTAATATATAATTTTTAAATCTACTAAATCTAATAGAATCTAATTTACTAATTAAGTTACTTATAGAATATAAAATTATATAATTATATTTTATATTTTATATTCTATTACTTATATTTTATATCTTGTATTTTATAACTATATATATAATTTCTAAAGAAATAATTATATTAATACTAGAAACTCTTTAAAAAACACGAAAAATAATACTTTTTTCTAATTATATATAAATTTTCTAATTTGGTCTAATATTAGATTTCTTAAATACTTTATATATCTATATTACTTTTAAGGTTTTAGTTATATATTAAAGGCTATAGCCTTTTATATATAACTTTCTCTTCTATAATATTTTTCTATTTTATATATTTATTTCTTATTCTATTTATATTTAATTTATTTCTCTATATCTAATTATATAGTATTTATATTAATTAGATACTTAAAAGTATTTATTAGCTTTAATTTTATAATAAGATTAGTAGAATTCGATTTTTCTTTAATTTATTTAATTTCTATAATCTTTTATTATTTATATATTTAATAAAAATATATTATATTAATTATTAAATACTTTTTTTAAATAGTTTCTAATTTAATAAAGTATTTATATAATAACTTTGAATTTATATAAACTACTAATAATAGTTCTATTTCTAGTATTTTATTAATTATAGATTTAACTAAAATACTTATATTAAAGCTATAAATTATATTATAAAATTCCGAAACTAGAATACTTTTAATAACTTTCTTATATTTAATAAAGAACTAGTAAATAATATTAGTATATCTAATTCTATTTATTAGAATTAGAATATATTTAATTTAAAAAAAGAAATTTCTATTATTTATAAATAAAGTATTTATAAAAATAATTAAATATAAGAACTTCTTTACTAGCTTTATAAATCTCAGTTTTCTAGTAATATTCTTAATTTATTATTAAATATACTTATTAAATATCTTTATATTATAATATTTTCGAGAATTTAATAGTTTAAGTAATAATTAATAGATTATATAAAGCTTCTAGTTAATAAATTAATATAATATATACTTCTCTAATATATTAAATAATATATTAGTTTTTAATAAAAGAATTTTAATAAATAGTATTTCTATTTTTTATAATAATAGTATTTTTTATAGAAATAATTTAGAAGTTTTTATACTAGTATTTTTATATAAAAATAATTTTAGTAATATTTATATAAATAATACATTTATTAAACTTGAAATTATAATTAATAATAAGATATTTATATTTCTTAATTAAAAACTCAGTCTTTTAGAGCTTTAGTTATTTTATTTTTATAAAATTATTAGTTTTAATAAATAAAGTATTATTAGTTTAAAAACTAATAATTCTAAAGAATTATTTATTATAGAAGAAGCAAAAATTATAAGTTAATGGTTTTATAAAAAGCTTATTAATATAATAGAAATAATAAGTTTTAAACTAATAGTTTCTAGCTTTTAATATATTATATAATAGTTTTCTAACCTTTAAAATAGAATTATTTTTAAAATTTAGCTCTCTAGTAAGTTTATAATATAAGTTAATATAAAAATTATAATTAAGTAAAATTATTTATTAGATATAAATTTATAAAATATTATATAAATATAATTTTATAATATTTATTATTATAATAGTAATATAGAAAATAATTCTCTAGTTAATATTATATATTTCTTACTATTATTATAAGCTCAAATAACTAGTCTCGATTTCTTAAATTTTCTTTTTAAATTTTTGTTTTTAATTTTATTAATAAACTAGAAGTTTTAAATATATATTTCTTTTAGTATTTGAAATCTAGAAATAATCTCAAATATATTCTTTTCTAGAAAGCTAGTAATTTTAACTTAATAAAAGTTCTTATATAAGTTATTATCTTATAGAAATACTATAAAATCCGGGTTTTTATAAAGGTATTCTTTATTATACTTTAGTGAAATAGTAGAAATAGTAAAAGAAATTATATTTATATTACTTTTAGCTTTATTATAAAGTTCGGAAATAAATTTAGATTTAGGGCTATTAGTAATAACTTTAATATTCTCTATATAAAAGAGCTTTATAGAAATTAAATAAAAGGTAATATTATTATATAATAGAGCTAGTATATAGTTCTTTTTATTAATAGCTATTAGCTTATATAATTTATTTCAATTACTAAATTAATTAATATTTCCTTTATATTATATAAGAATATTCGAATTTAAGAAAAGTTTATAAATATTAGTAATACTAGAACTATTTCGGATATTTAGAATATTTATAATCTAATATCTAGCTTAAAGCTTTTAAATTTCTATTATTATATTCTTAAATACTACTAATTACTATAATATAATTAGTAATAAGATATTATATTTAATTATTTGAAATAAAATATTATAAATTAAAATAATTAAAATAATATTATTAGATCTAGTAGAATTATTAATAGCTTTAAAAGCTATTTAAAATATAGTATTCTTATTAATTCTATTAATTCTATTAATTTTAGCTATAATAGTAAAATAAATATATTAAATTAGGCTATAATAATATTTTATAATTCTAATAGAATTATAAGCTTTTATAGAAATAATTTTAATTTTAGTTCTTATAATATTTATAAGCTAATTAAACTTCTTATTAGTAAACTACTTTCTAATATTTACTATAATCTAATTAGAAGAGCCTAAATAAATATTAATTTAATACTACTTTTAGAAATTTCAAATATATAATATACTAATATTTTAAAGCTATTAGCCGGCTTAATATCGAGTGCTTTTATTAATAATATAAAATATAAGCTTACTAGAAATATAGAAAGTATTAATAATAATAGAATAATTAAAGCTAATATTATTTCTTAGATTAAATTTAAATTATTTTAATAATTATTCGAATTTCTAGTATTATTTATAATATTTTATAAAATATTTAAAAGCTTCTATATTAATATTATAGCCCGTTTATTCTAATATATTTCGGAGTTTATTAATAAATAAATAACTAAAATAGTAATATAGATATTATAATTTAATTTCTGTAAAAAGTAAAAATTATAAATAAAGAATTCGGAAATAAAGCTTTATAAAATAGTATTTTAAAATAGAAAAGAATATTTAAAATATTATATTATAAATATAAAGTATTTAGTAGAAATAATAAAATAATTAATAAAATTATTAAAATAGATTTCTAGCTTATTTATATTAGTTAAACTAAATAGAAATAGAATTTTTATAAATATAATATAGAATTATATTTATCTAATTAGTATTCTTATTATTATAGATTTAATAGATTTAATATTAAACTAAATATTAACTTAACTTTTATAAGTTTTACTAAATTTAATACTATTATTAGTTTATTATAAAGCTTGGAATTAATTAGAACTAGTAATTAAAAATCTAGAAGTTCGAGTATTAATTATAACTTTACAAAAGTAGTAAGTATTATATTTTTTATTTATTTAATAAATTTTAAAATATAGTTTCTATTTATTATTTAATATATAAAAGAAAAGGAAATAAGATTATTTATAAAAATATTAGTTATAAAGATAATAAAAATAGAAGTAATAGAAATAGCTAGAAAGCTTTTAATAGAAATAAAATAGAAATCTAAATAATATTTCTTTCTTTTATTTATTTCTATTAGTAAAGCTTTAAAAGCATTATTTTCTAGTTTGTTTTTACTACTTTTATTATTTTCTTCTTTTTTAATTTCAGTAATATATTATATATAAATATTATTAAAGTATTTATTAAAGTTATAAAAGTTTTAGAATCTAAATTAATAGATATTTCTATTTTTAAATCGAGTTTTCTTAGTCTTTTATTTCTCTAATATATATTTCTATAAGTAATATTTAAATCTCTTATATATAAAGTATAACTTCGAAATATAATTATTATAATTATAAGGCTTGAAATAATTATTACAGGTTCCGAAATTATAGCTGAATTCGTATTAATAATTTCCGGATAAATAGTAGCTTAAAGAATTTTAAGAATAGTATTATTAATTAATAAAAAGAATCTTAGTATTAATTTATTATTTCTTCTTATAAGTAGTAATAGATAATTAGAGCTTATTAATAAATTAGCTGAGATTAAAAGAAGAATCCGAAATTATATATTAGTATATTAATATATTTTAATAGAAAGTAATAATTTTATTATATAAGAATTTAATATTTTTTTATAAGTTAAATACTAGTTTATATTATAGTTTATATAGGTTATTAATTAATTAAATAAGCTTAAATATTATCTTTTTAGAATATTAAGCTATTATAATTATTATTATAATAGTATTTTACTTATTTAAGTTTTAATATTAGAAACTAGAGCCTTTAAAAAAGCTATAAATATTTATATAAGCCTTTTTATATATATATTAAAAGAGCTAGTTATTATAAAAGTAATTTTATATTAGTTTCTTTAATATAGTAAAGAAAACTCTTATTAATACCTTTTATAAAAGCTTTATATATCAGTAGATATTAAGAAAAATAATAAGTTTTTAATTAAAACTATTATTAGTTTTATTATATTTCTATACCTTAATTTATATCTTTATTATTTCTCTAATTAGCTTTATAATAAAAGAGCTATTTAAAAAGCTATTTAAAAGTAATAGAGGTAATAAAAATCCGTTATTACTAGCTTTCTATAGTTTAGTACTAATAAAAGCAATTATAGATAATAATTAATTTAATATATTAATTTCTTATAAGATTTATTATTAAATATATATAAATAATAGAATTTATATTAAAATCTAATCTAGTAATAATAATATTAGTTATAGTTTAGATATATTACTCTTTTTTCTAAATAGTATTAGTTAAAAACTATATAATAATAAGTTTCTTATTATTTTATTTAATATAAATACTAGTATATTATAAAGTAGCTTATAATTAATATAGTATATATTAATCTAGTTAATTAAATATTTCGAAATTAAAATTACTAAAATTATTTCTAAATAATTTCCAGAGATTATTATTAGTTAACTTCTTTATCTTATACTTAAATAATCTAATATTAAGATATTTTAGGACTTTTTTATTATTATTATTAATAATTAAATTAATATTATTTTTTTATTTCTTTATTTATATATATTTATCTTATAATTCTATTATATTAAATTTCTAGAGCTAAACTCTTTCTAATATATATATAATTTATAATAAAAGAGGTTTGAAAATATAATAGTTTATAATAAGTTTATAGAAAGAATTTAATAGTAAAAATATTTAGATATTTAGATATCTAGTTTAGATATTTAGTTTAGATATTAGATATCTAGATACCTAAAAATATTAAAAATATTAAAATAAATATTTCGTTCTTAAATATTTTATTTATAATAAGAAATTTAGAAAGTAAAATATTATAATTCCGGAAGAATCTAAAGCTTTAAAGAATTATAAAAATATATATAGAATATATATTTCAGAAAGAGAATTCTATAAATATAAGTATTATATAAATAGAAAAAACAGTTTTTAAGAAAGTAGTTTTAGAACTAAAAGAAGTTAGTTTTAAAGAATAATAGATAGTTAAATAAATAAATAGTTAAATAACTAACTATTTATTAATTAGTAAAAACTAGAGTCTTTTTCTTTAAGCTACTAGATACTTTATAGAATTAATAAGTAATTCCTCTCTTTAATAGAATAGTTTTTAGTTTTTAGTAAAAGCTAGCTATTTTTTTATTTAGGTTACTAGATATTTTTTTATAGAATTAATAAATAATTTCTTTTTTTAATATAGACTAGTTTAATTTTATTATAAGCTATTAGATACTTTCTTAGCTTAAAAGATTCTATTCTTTAATCTATATATATAAACTAATTAGTATTAGTTTACTAGTAATATATAATATTATATTAAAATTAGTAAAGTTATTATTTAGAAGTAAGAATTATAGTATTATAATATTAATATATAATTTCTAAATCTATTAAGTCTAATAGAATCTAGTTTACTAGTCGAGTTATCTATAAAATATAAAGTTATATAACTATATTCTATATTCTATATCTTATATCTTATAACTATATATATAACTTCTAAAAAAAAATAGCTATACTAATAATATATAACTTTAATATTTATATATAATTTATTTAATAAATTAAATTAGAATATAATATATTATATTATATATTTTATATTTCTAATAAATTTATATTTTTATATTAATTTATAATTTATAATTATAATTTTTTAATTAAATAATCTAATACTAATTTAAATTTTTCTTATTATTAAAATTAAATTATTTATAAAACTAAAAATATAATATTAAATAAATAAAAAGTAAACTTGGCTTATTATATAATATTAATATAATATATATAATTTAAAAATAGAAAAAGATATATTTATTTATAAATTATTTAAATATAATAAAACCTTTTTTATTAGTCTAATAAATTTATTACCTAATTATAATAAGCCTTTAATTAAAGCTTTTATCTAAAACTATTACTTATTAATAATATATAACTTTAAATTAAACAAATAAATAAAACTTATTATTTTAATATAATAAAAGTTTTATAGAAATATACTTCTCTAAAGTAATTAATAAAAGTTATTATATTTATAAAATATAAGCTATTAGATTACTTTTTAAGGAATGAAAAAGGTATATTAAGTTATATAATTCTATATAAGCTCTTATTAATAAATAATTATTTAATAAAGTCCGGCTAGTAAGCCAAGTTATATATTAATAAGAGATAATCTTATTTTTAGGTATATATCTCAAAAGTATTAAAACCGCTAAAATACTATAACTTAGTATTTTAATAACTTAATAACTATAGCTTATAATTGTCTAAAATTAGTAATCTACCTTTGTATTTACTGCCCTAGCAAGGCAGGGTCCCCGTAGAGACGTGCCTCTCGAAGTGATTAATAAAAGTGAGACCCCACCCGCGAGGTACGAACCGTAGGGGCCACTTTTTGAGGAACGAAGAAGGCATGTTATTATTTTCTACGCTAACTAGATTTTAATTATTACTCACGCCTTCCCGAAATTCGAAACAAATTCTAGATGCTTGGTACCACCTATACCTTGGCTTCTCGTCTACCTTCGAAGCGTAATAACGGAGTCCTATATGCGGCAGATAGATCAAGATACCTAATTGCCCACGATCTCAGCCTTAGTCGAGGCTGGACAGGCAGACGCCAAGATACTACCACTCCTGCAAGTCGACCTTCCCGATATTGGGCTTCCTGTGGCGTCGAATTATATCGAATACAGCTATCTTTACCCCGCTCTACGTGTAACGAAATGCTGCAAGTCGAGCTTCTCGGTCTTGAATTTTCTGTCCCACAGACCACGATCTGGATCGGTCTTATGGCTGCCTCTATCCGATAGACTCAGAATTGCTAAGTAGACGCCGCATGGTAATCCCTGAAGGGTCACGGGGCACGCATATATCCCTCAAGTATACCTAGCTCGTCTCCTATACCTCAAGTTCGCTTTACATAGTTCTAGTATGTTCGTTTGCCACTCAAACATATTCTTCTCCATCTTGCGGATTCTTCTCTAGCTCAGTATGACAATGATCAAGAACGACATCCTGCCTGCGGCTATCTATAATACTCTCCCCAACATCCGCGATGTCTTCAACGTTCCAGAGGCCAATTTGGCCGACATAGCCGATCTCAAGCATTTGCTTAAGAAGCATAATCTCTCCGATAGAGTGCGGATCAAGCTCGTCCATATACACTTCCGCCTTGAAGAGGGTGAGATCTTTTCTGCTCGAGAGATCAAAGTCCCCAAGCATGGAAGCATCAATATCATGCAACCTCTTCTCGCATCCCAGCATCAACCCCTCTATGGGCACCACTACTTTGTAGATGACCAAGGTAATCTTTTAGCCTACGAGTATATGGATGCACCAGGACCAGATTTATCGGGGCAACAATCTTTCATACAAGGGTTCTGCCAGCTTATCCAGGAGCGTGGACTTCGGCGCAAATTGGGGCTGTCGTTGAGACATGCAGGGGACAATTTCGCAAGTCACGAACTCGAATACCCGGCGATACGAACGTGCATCGACGTGCCTATTGAAATTCGACTCCCGTATAGTGAAGATAGCTTCAATACTACGACCGAGTTTATGCAAGATTGGCCAATGAGCCCCGAAGGGTTTGAGGTTGTTGGGGAGTCGGGAGCGGTCAGACAAGTACCCAATCAATACCAACATTATACACACCACAAACACTATACACACTGCCAACGCACCGACGATGATAATGGATTGTTCGATGGTACTACAAATTCTGATAAAGATTTCTCAGATGGTGAAGCTATGGATGGTCTCTATATTAGATACGGAGTCTCTGGACTGCCGCTTGATATTGAGCTCGCCGGGATCAAGCTGGATCAGTCATCCGGATTGTATGAGATCGTATCGTATATTAATAATAATGCCTAGAGGTGGCCTCTTTTTTTAAGAAAGAAGATATCTCTTTTATTATAATAATACAATAAGATTAATTGATTTATATAATTTAATATCTCTAATAATCTTAGAGTTATTATATATATTTAATTTATTCTTTTATTTTATATAATTCTAATTCTTTAATTATAAAATATTTAAATGATTTTAATTTAATTTTAAGCTAGAAATAAAAGCCAGATATCAAATAATAAAATTCATTAAATTATTATATAAAAAAGCTTACTTTTATATTTGAGAAATATACTAGTTCTTATTTAAATATTATTTATATAAACTCTATTATTTTTAGATTTTATTTATAATTTATTATAAAATTATTTGTTTTTTTAATCTATTATAATAAATCTTATTTCTTAATAATATTTATAAATTAGTAAATATATTAAATTAAATAAAAATATTATTAATATTATTAAAGAATAAAGAATAATAATATTATAATATTATATTAAAATGAATTTTTATAATAATAATAATATAAATACAAATATTTTATTATAATATTTTATTATAATATTTTATTATAATATTCTATTATTATTATATTAATATATTTTTTATTTAATTCTAGATTATAAATTTCAATTTTATATTATTTATATTTATTAATATAGCTATTTCTTTAGAAGTTATATATATAGTTATAAGATATAAAATACGAGATATAAATAATAAGATATAAAATATAAAATATAGTTATATAATCTTTACTTCTAAATAATAATAACTTTATTAATTAATATAACTAGTATTTCTATATTTATATAATAGTATTATATATTACTAGTAAACTAATACTAATTAGTTTATATATATAGATTAGAAAAGATTTTAGATTAGTTCTGAAAGTATATAGTAGCCTAAAACAAATCTAGTTTATTTTATATTAAAGAAAGAAACTATTTATTAATTTTATAAAAGTATTTAGTAACTTATAAAAAAGATAACTAGCTTTTACTAATTAATAAGTAGTTAGTTATTTAACTATCTATTTGTTTAACTTCTATTATTCTTTAAAACTAATTTCTTTTAGCTCTAAAACTACTTTCTTGGAAATTATCTTTTTTATTTATAAAATACCCGTATTTATAGAATTCTCTTTCTAAAATATATATTTTATATATATTCTTAAAGCTTTTTAATTACTACTTCGATTTTACTATTATAAATCGAGTTCTTTAAGCTTTAAACTCTCCCGGAATTATAATATTTCACTTTTTAAATTTCTTATTATAAATAAAATATTTAAAAGCAAAATATTTATTTTAATACTTTTTATATTTCTAGATATCTGAAATATCTAGTATCTTAACTAGATATCTAAACTAGATATCTAATATCTTAACTAGATATTTAAACTAGATATTTAATATCTAAACCAGATATTTAATATCTAAACCAGATATCTAAATATCTTTATTATTAAACTCTTTTTATAAACCTATTATAAATTACTTTACTTTTAAATTTCTTCTATTATAAATTATATATATATTAGAAAGAATCTAAACTCGGTTTAATATAGATACTAATAAGGAAAATAAACTAATTAAGAAATAGAAAAATAATGTTAATCTAGTAATTATAATAAAAACTAATTTTTAGAAATATATAACTACTAAAATATATTAATATATCTTATATAAGAAAAGTAATAATAATTTATAAGATTTATTTTAGAATAACTTTAAAAACTTTAATATTATAATATATAATCTAATTAATTATATATTTATACAAAATCTTTAAATATAACTTTAGTATAATAATATTTATATTAAATAGAATTATAGAAATCTTATTATTATATAATTCTTTATTAATCTTATCTAAAAGAAAATAAAAAATATATAGAATAAAGCTAATATTATTAATAATAATCTATTATATTAGTTTATTTTATTCTAGATAGAATTAAATATAAGAAAACCAGATATTTTTAATTAAGAAATTAAGCTATTTATTTACTTTTTCTAAATTAAAGCTATTTACTATTTTTATTTTTATTACTACTAGTATTGCTATTAAACCTAAACTACTATTAATTAATATTTACTATTTCTACTAGAAAGCTTATTAGAAAAGTAATAAAGATATATTTTAAAATATAGAAATTATTATAATACCGGGCTCTAGACTTAGAAAGCAAAGTAGAGTGGCTTTTAATTCGAGAATTCTAAACTAAAGAAAGAAGCTTATATATATAGAAGCTTTAATATTCTAAATACTAGCCAGCTATATATGTTATTGCAATTATATAATATTAAATTTACTAGTAAAGCGGTAGAGTATAACAGAAATATAATAGAACTAATAGTAGTTTTAATTATAAATTTACTAATATATAAAACTTTCTAAAAAAAATACTAATAAAAGCTTTTCTTATTATATTAAAGAAATTAATATAAAACTACTTCTATAATAACTAGCTTTCGAGCTATATATATAAAAAGGCTTATATAAATATTTATAATTTCTTTAAAAGTTCTAGTTTCTATTATTAAAATTTAAATAAATAAAATACTATTATTTTAGTAATTATAATAATAAAAAACCCTAAAAAAAATTGAGCTTATTTAAATACTAATTAATAACTTATATAAATTATAATATAGTCTTATTTCTATTTTATAAAATATCGAATTCCTATATAATAAGATTATTATCTTTTATTAAGGCTTACTAATATACTAATATATAGTTTCGGGTTCTTCTAATAATCTCGGCTAATTTATTAATAAGCTCTAATTATTTATTATTACCTATAAGAAAAAGTAATAAATTATTATTAAAATATATTTTATTAATTAATAATATTATTTTTAAAACTCTTTAAACTATTATTTATCCGGAAATTATTAATATAAACTCAGCTATAATTTCGGAACTTATAATAACTACTTTAAGTTCTATAATTATAATAATTATATTTCGAAATTATATTTTATATATAAGAGATCTAAATACTACTTATAAAAGTATATATTAGAGAAATAAGAAATTAAAAAAACTCGATTTAAAAATAAAAATATTTACTAATTTAAATCCCGAAATATTTATAATTTTAATAAATACTTTAATAGTATTTATATATAATATATTACTAAATTTCGTACTGCTCGCATAATGTCATGGGGTTATAACTCAAAAGTGGTCACATGGCGCTCTTTTGGCTCAACAGCGTCAATTCAAGGTCATGCTAGAGGCTTGCTGGCCGACGTAAATAATTATCGGAGGACCAGAGTCAGTTATGTCGCATGTCTACAAGGAGGGTGGAGTGCTAATTATGAGCAGCAAGCCGAGGGACAGAAGTTGATATTCGTTGCACATGACATTGGAGGAATCTTAGTACAAGCTGTAAGCACACGCTGCTCAAGTTATTTTGATGTTAAGCTAATCACCAAGCTGAATATAGGCCCTTGGTGAATCACTGATGGGAACCGACAACCTGTATCGGTACGTCGCGGGTATTATCTTCCTAGGAACTCCGCATCGTGGCTCAAGGAAGGTAGAGCACGCTGCAATTATAGTCAGAATATTGTCTGGCTTAGGCATAGGAACCAGGTCTCCAATGCTGAAGCAATTGAAACCAAACTCCGATGCTCTTCTACATATCTCTATGCAATTTCGCAAACTCCTCCGAAGGGCACCCATTCAGATATGCTCAGCATTCGAGACACGTAGGACTAGCTCGTCTGGATTGGTGAGATCTTAGATATTCTTACATCTCCTTAGCCACAAGAATCTGCTAACATTTGAAAGATTGTGGACGAGGCTGCTGCTACATTCGGACTACCAGACGAAATTTTAGTTCCTCTAGAAGCAGACCATAGGCACTTATCGAAGTTCTCAAGCGAGAGGGATATCAACTATATTCGTATATGTGGGTGGTATCATCGAGCGGTGGAGTGACCAGGCCATTGGAGCCGCCCTACTCCAAGATCATAACCCCACGTCGTCTGAGTCTCCCCGATCTCCCTTTGCTGTAACAAGATACAACAGCGAAATTCCTTGGCTTCCAATAAATTCAGAAGATGGCATTGGTCCCAACACAATACTGCCCCCGCTGCCAGGTCCTCGCCTTTTACAGCCTCAAAACGACTCGGATTTTTCAACGGGGACACCACCGCCAAACCGGGGCGATTATGCTTCGTACATTGATAAAGTGTTTGGGCTCAGTGGATTAGAGTCTCAACCGAACTCAATGACTGAAGATGGTGTTGACGAAATATGTGGACCCAGCGCAGCTGACGGTCGGTCGAGTTGGACAAATGGAAACTTGAAGGGCAAATCGAAAATGGGCACATCTCCTGATTCTCCTCCATCTCCTAGTGGACATAATCTACCACTATCAGGCAGGGAACTCGGGGAAACTGTACGGAGAGGCATTGAATCCGTTTCTTCAGCAGCAGCGATACTACTTCTGGATGGGCACCATCAACTGTGGTGGCTACAGTTGGAGGTGGTGTCGCAGGTCTTGCCTTGATTGCACAAGGCGTGGGCGCAGTGACTGCTCGAGAGAATCTGGGTGTATCAAGGGACGCGCTGGCAGCGTCTCGAAGTGCTGCAATTGCATCCGGAAATTCGGCTACTATAGCAAAAGCCGCGCTTGAATTCAACCGGGAAGTGTTTGAATACAATAAGGCTAAGGATTTGCGCGCCGGAACCTCGAGACCCAGGGATCCTGGGAATGATGGGGATCCGGGTCCGTCTGCTGCTGGGTCCTTGCCGCTGGATAGCCGGATGTTTCCTTCGTTGGCGGGTGTGAGCCGTACATTTGCTGGCTCCTCTGGATGGCAAGATGGAGAAGTAAACGATAAGTTTACTTCTCCGACAGACTCTACGGGTAACTCTACGGATTATAACATTCCTGGGATTCAGAAATATCAAGAAAAGGGCAAAGGGAAAAAAGTCGAGAGGCACCTTAACAACAACGCGTCAGGTTCGTAACCCACCAGTTGGTGAACCGAAAATAGTGTATCCATTGCTGATACCCCTCTAGTTGCTCCTAGTCAACCATCTACACTTCAGCCTGGTGACTCTCGACCCACACCAGACGGCTATCTTAAGGAGCCAGCACATTCATCAAAGGTCGCGGCGACGAAGCGAACACTCTTCGACCATGGATTCACGACAAAGCGAGTGCCTTCTCAACCGCCCTCTCCCCAACCACTTTCTCGCCGTGCAGATGGACTCGTTTCGATTCCAACACTGCCAGATTCGGAATTACAGACTGCAAAGGCATCTCCCGTTGTTGAGTCATCCAGTAGACATATGGAAGCCATCGCGACTAAAGATATGCACGAAGATAGTTCTGAGGCGACGGAGTCGTACGAAAATCGTGATGAGCAGAGGGCCGGGTCTGAGTCTGTGGCTACCAAAAGGAGGATGAGACCAGAGAGCAACCGAAAATTTCATTTTCAACTGACTTGACCGAGCATACAGTTGAAGAACACGAAGTGGAAGAACGAGGTTCCCTAAGTGTAGATGCAAGCACGAATAAAGCGATGTTAAGAGATCAGGAGGGCATTGCTATTCTGAAGCTAGATTGGGGTCTTCTTGACGTCGGGGAAACAGAGCTTGCTCCAGGAGCCAGCGAAAAGAGAGCGGAGGAACAAGTCGGCACTACCCTTCCGCAATATGGCACTAAATCCCCTGAAGAAGAGAAAAGGCAAGATGTTGGGTCTCCTGGGCCCAGCTCTCAAGACACATTGAGAGAGAAGGCAGACATTTTCGAGGGAATTCCTTGCAGGAGACCCTCCCTAGAAGGTGGGCCACCACTTTATGGGACTTCTGACACGACGATAGCTTCACATATCAACAGCAAAGACCTAGCACTGAGCGAATTGAGCGAATTGAGCGATGCCAATCTTAGTACTGACAAAATAGATGGCACAAAAGAAAATGAACCAGACGAACAAGGCCACTCAGATCATTTGGATACCAAGTTGAGAGAAGGCCAAGCAAATGAAAGGCCAGACGCGGTCCGTTTACATTCGCAATGGGGACAAGACAATCCGATCCAACAGCCAGAAAAGAGCCTATCCCAAACGGACTGTCGATCTCGGATAGACGAGGACGATGAATGCTCGAACTCGGCCCTCTTGAATCTGCAACTCATAAACGAGACGAAAGCAAATCCACCGCTGATGATACCTCCAGACCTGCCCTTGACTGGTAAGGTGAATGGACACGCTGCGATGGCCTCAGAAACCATGTAGTTCCGATGACAGAAGCTCGTTTAGTCTTCTCTGACAAAGGAGAGGAAAGAGATACACAGCTATGTCTACTCCGGTCTCACCGCGAGACCAATACCAGATGGACGAGAGAATGATGGATAATGTAGACGTTTACGATATGTCACAACAACGAGCCGAGCTTGTACTGATTACTGCCGATTCTGTTATGAACTGATGCGAGAAACAAACCGAAGAACTTCCTTCCGAAAAAGAAAATGGGATGGGACTCCCATAGAATCCGCCAATCCCGAATAGCGATGCGGCTGAAGCAGGATCACCCATAATCCCCCGCCCAACCAGCACACACCCCTACAAAGAACGGCAGCCAGCTCAAAGGCCCATCCTCAGATACAGCCCTCTCAGTGCAGGCACAAACTCATAACCAACTAAACCCGAACGGCACACCTAGCTCCCAGAGCTGTCACTGGACCCAATCCCGAACCCAATACCAAACACCAAACCCCACACCGTAATCTCAATGGAAACAACCCTCTATGCCAACTCTCGTGATATCTCGATCTCGATCACCAGACACCTAAAAACCAAGTCCAATGGAGTCATAGCTGCTGATTCTGTTGCCGATATTACCAGTGATGAATACGGGGTCAAAATGGGCGGAAAAGCCTCAATGCAAGAAGATGAGGTGATGGAGGAGTTATAGTACTTGAGAACTGGTTCGCACTTGTGAAGGGTATGCAATGCGTAGAGACTTGTGAGACTGGTAAAGAAGGAGGTAGAGGAGGAGTCTCAAGGATCTCAGAACGTAAGCGTCTCCGCAATGTATTAAGAAATTGTCGGATATCCATTGCTTGATCTGCGAATCGCCTCAATTGCATTGTTTATCAGTATATTATATTGACTAGTGATATCTACTTGCAAATATGTGGATAATTAATGACATTATACCAGGGTGCTGCCACGTGACCTGTCCCCCCCTTTATAAACCGCTTAAAATCACAATGCGTTAGCCATATAGTAATGAGACAGTGTCACCACAAATTTGGTTTCATCCGAGACGGAATACAGGAAATCGAGAAGAGACGAGATGAGAATTAAGCTGGGAGGAGAACGAAAAGGAGGCAAGAACGAAAGTAAAGAATGAGATGAGAATGTGAAAAGTAAAAGAAGAATCAAAGATGGGAGAAGAACTAAGCAGGTGATGAGAGCTAAAGGTGGGTTAAGAACAAGAATTGTGAAGGAAGCTGGTGTACCTTTGTTGGTGGCACTGGCCATCCCCCTCTGATGCAGTATTATGTATATTGCGCAACACATTGCACCACCACAATCTGGTTATGCAGTGCAAGATTCAACAACATCACGTCTTTATATTGCCTCTTTCCTATCATCTAAGACAAGCTCAACCTCTCAAGCCTATTCTTCGCCGCCTCCACCAGCGCAGACTCACGATCCAAAAGCCCCATAACCTGTGCCATCTTCGCCTTCCGAATCTCAGACGGCACCTTGACATTCTGTGGCGTCGCGACTTCATCCTCCCCCTCCATACCATTGATCTCCGCAAGCAGTTTTTCCTTCAGCATCTTGACTTCATTGAATCGTTCCCAAGGCTCCTTTGAATTTTTCGCTAGTGCATTACCGCCTGCTTGTTTCGTATCGGTCTTATTATCCAGAGTCTGGACCTCATCGATCCACGCCTTCTCCTTGTCGCTCAGCTCTCGATTGGATCCTCGGGTGGCTTTCCGTCTCACATCTTCAATGCGGTTGTTAAGCTCTGTTTGCCTCTCTCTCGCAGCATGGATTCGTTTCTCCACCTTCTCATTTGCGGCAATTACTGACTGTCCATCTTCCACGTCGTCACTTGTGATCGCCTTTATGCGAGTAGCTACATCACGCGCCTTGTGAATGTGATTCTTCAAGTCGAGTTGTAATTTCTCACAGCGTCGGAATAGTTCCGCAGCCGCAGTCCCGACGCGATGCGTCTCTTCACTGATGACTTTGTGTGCTTCGGTAATGATTGTAAGAGTAGCCGGTGAGAGTCGAACTTCTTCCTGCAACAGTCGTTTGTATTTGCCATGCCGCTGTCTCTCGATGAATGTCGGCATCGCGGAACTCTGCTGGAGGGTATGTGCAGGTTCGTAACATGGCCTTGGCTCGAAGAAGATCAAAGGCTTATCGGGTTCCGGGTCGTATGTGGGTGAACGAGATCGGCGATCAAGATCAAAGTGTATATCGGGAGCCTCGAAAGTCAGAGCAATGGGACCATGTGACGTAGCAGTGAGAAGGAAGTATCCAAGGTCAGGATCTCGAATAACGGCGCTTGCAGCGAGCGGGGTGGATTTATCGTTCGAGTTTTGGGTGAGAAGTCTCTCTCGAAGTGAGCTCTGGCCTTGAGCCAAAAGGCCAATCCGGAAATCGGTTCCAGCGGTTGCTTCATTCAACTCCGTCTCCAGGCGGAAAACCCAAGGGGTGAGTGAGATGAAAGTAACGCTCGAAGTATTGGTGATATAGAAGGAGTATCGAGAGTTGACGTCGTGACTGAATACTGGCCAGTTGCCTTCCCAGACCTCAAGCCCCCGTGAAGTGTCCAAAACCTCGAATGTTAGCAAAGATGGAGGATCAGAGTCTTCGACAAATCGGAGCCTCTTCTCTTTGGCTTTGGGTAGCCATTGTGCCTCTACCCCATCCAGATCCAGACAAACAGAAAGTCGGCCACTGGTCGTGAGTAGACAGACGATCCCAACGGACAACCCTTCCTGATCAACTTCGTCCAGCTCCAAATCATCTTCCTCTCCAAACATTAATTCATCAGCGTCCATCTTGGGCCCAATAACACAGATATCGCTCAAAAGTCCGTCGAGCTCATCTTCTGACTCTTCGGGAGCAAGGTCAAGGTCGAAAGGGCCCTGCAATTTTGGTACTCTGCCCGGCTTACCGGGTCTAGTATAAACTTCCGCGGGAGGTTCACCTGGAGGCCCTTCGCTGTGGAGGGGTTCCTGGTTATCGATTTCTGACATCCACTCAAGTTGTTGCTGTGCCAATAGCTTGCTCTGTGGTGAAGCTCCTTGCTCATCTTCTAAAGCCGCAACTTTGGCAACGATCGAGACAGACAAAGAAGGGATGAGAGTCGGTGGTGGTGACCATTTCTCGGGCAGCAGCGGGCAAAGAGCATAAACATCGCCCTCCCTCATAGCAATCCATAAAGTCATTGGTGACCATCCTCCGCTTCCTCTGCCGGCAAAGCAAGCTGATGCCACTTCCATCTCAAACGAGTCTGGAGAGAATCCCTTGCTCGTTCCATGTACTGATGCTCCGAAATCTTGATCAACGGATGTCCCATCTGCCAACTTTTTCAGATCGATGGCAAGCGTTGGCCGGTCGAAAGACCATCGATCTGCAATAGATAATTCCCATAGCCGCACAATAGCATCTTCCGTCACCGTCACCAGACATGTTCCATTCACGCCTAACGGATGCCACAAAGCTGAAGCAATTCCCCACTGCGATGTAACATGTGTTGTAGGCCCGAGGGTATAGTACTTCAGCTTCATTGGGGCAGTATCCGCAGCAGTGAGCAGTGAAGGTTCGGGTAGAATGGCAACATGGACCGTATGAGTCGTCAAGATCGCTATGTAATTGGCATGTGGTGAGATGATGAGCTGTCGAATGTCTTCCGCAACTTGGGTTTTGATGGTCTGCAACTGTTAATTGGAGCAGAGGAATGGCTTCTGGAGAACTCACCCGATATCCCTGAGCATGATCTCCCTCATACTGATTGTCACCGTCCCCTCCCTTCTCCTTCCCAAAGGAATTTCTCGACTGCTTGTCTTCCCATGCCTCCTTCAGGTAGACCAGATCCGCCCAACGAATCTCTCTACCCACAGCTATGAAAACCTCCGTTCCGCGGCGCGCAATAGTTCGACGAGGTCCAGGCTTCGCACTCCGTTTGATACTCGCGCTCGATCCATTTGATGAAGCAGGCTGGGTGCTCATAACCTTCGAAGTAAATATTTCATGACCAGGGTTAGGCTTCGAGAGCCACGCCGGCGTGTAGCTAATAACCTTCGGCATATTGATGTATTGAGGGGGATGAGAGCTTCAGAAGCTTTGCAAACTCAGTATCTTATTTAAAAGTCATGAGTCAGGGGTGTGCAACGAGCGCAGAGTTGGTTGTTGGTGTGTTGTTGACAGAGGTTTCCAACTCCTTCGACTTTTTTGGAGGTCGACGTGCTTCAAACTGGCTAGAACTAGCGCGTCGCGAAACTCCAAGGCTGGCAAAGCTCCAAAGAAATTAACAGCTTCAGACAACGCACAATCAAACATGCCAGCAGCGATTCCGAACACTGTTGACAGGCTTGATAAGCCGAGTGCTTATTACCAGAGTAGAGTGAGTAATTCGAATTTGTGGAGGCCTCACAAGAAGAGTGCTGGACTGACAATCACTTTCTCTTTCAGAACAAGAAACGCAAATACGACCGAGATGGCGACGAGGGAAGAGAGAACACGCCTGAGGAGCCGGCGGAGGACCCGCTGAAGGATGCGGCAACTCTTTACGTAGGAAATCTGTATGCATTTCCCTGGCTGGATGGTTTGGATCAGCTCACAATCTATAGGTCCTTCTACACAACGGAAGAGCAGATCCACGAACTGTTTTCTAAATGTGGAGAGATCAAGCGGTTGATTATGGGACTGGATAGATTCAACAAGACGCCGTGTGGTTTCTGTTTTGTGGAATACTACACCCATCAGGATGCACTGGATTGCATGAAGTATATTGGGGGCACGAAGCTTGATGAGAGGATCATTCGGACGGATCTGGATCCTGGATTTAAGGAGGGAAGGCAGTATGGAAGGGGAAAGTCTGGCGGCCAGGTGCGCGATGAGTACCGGGAGGAGTATGATGAGGGGAGAGGTGGTCTTGGTCGTGCTATTCAAGCAGAGAGACTGAAGGAGGAAGAGGAGTACGGCAAGGGTAGATAGGCTCTGCCGTCTTTATGGTGTTCATGGCGTATGGGGACATATGGGATGGGAGCATTGATCACCACAAAAGGAGTATGCATTTGACTTGACTGATGGAACGATCACAATATAGTCTTGAAACTTGTGCCATTCTACTGATGATTCGACGCACCACACAACCCAATCTTCAGGCCTTCTGCCACCGATCTTCTTTATGATGTACATCCCAACCAGAACGCCGCTCTTTTATGCTTCCCAAGGTACTATGGTACACCGTGCCAAATAATCGATCCATCCGATCAGTATCCAGGAGGATTGACTCGTTGGGAGACTCTCGTCCACTTCGGCAGCTCTGCAGAATAATCAGCTCCCCTTCTCCTTTAAGCAACTCATTCCGGAGAAACTCACTGCGTATGCTCTTCCTATACTTCTTCTCCTTCCTATCAAAAATCGTGTACTTGTCCTTCGGAACCATCTCCTGCTCAACCGGCATCTCCTCCTTCCACCTCTCCACGGCCTTCGTGGTAATCCCCTGCTTCGACAAAGCTCTATCTACGACCGCTACCACACTATCGACAGCCCGTAACCGCTTGCGTTGTCGCGCTTTCTGGAATTTGGAGAGCCGCCATGGGATCTTCCTGCACACACAATTCTGTCAGCCCGATGCCCCAAAGTTCACAATTGAGGAGACAATTGGGGGAATGTACCATAGAAGACCTCCAGATAACACGTTCGTAGGTCTGAACGCTCCAAACATTGTGCTGGTCCTGAACGCAAAAATATGATCCGACGTTGAAGCTCCAAAGAATTATCAACGCCAGGCACATTTTGCGCAGCCAATCAGCTCTCTTCAGTTCATCTCCACCTCCACACTCAAACACAACTCCAACCTTACTCCTCCACGAAAGAAGGAACAATGTCGTATTACTTTGCCATTATTGGCACACAAGATAACCCGCTCTTCGAGCATGAGTTCGGCACTTCGAAGCAAGGCGGCGATGGTATTGCGCGGTTCCCAGAGCAGGCAAGGCATATGAACCAGTTCATTGTTCACAGCAGCTTAGATATCGTGGAGGAAGTGCAGTGGGGAGGTGGACAAATGTATGTCCCCCCTTCCTCTCCTCCTCCTCTCTTAATAACCCTGATATTCCAGGTATCTCAAGTGCATCGACCGCTTCTACAATAACTACGTTTCCTGCTTCGTCACAGGCGGAAGTCAGTCTCCCCATATTCCTTCCGTCCCTTCCCTTCCCCCTTTCTCCACCTCCAGGCACAAGAAACGAACTGACAAGCAAATGGGTATAGACGTCAAATTCCTCCTCCTCCACGCTCCCTCGCAACCCGCCGGCGCAAACCAAAATCGAGCCAGCACCTCCATCGCCGCGAACCCTACGTCCCCCCAGGCGGAAGAGGCGATCAAACAGTTCTTTACCGAGGTGTATGAGAATTGGGTGAAGACAATTATGAATCCGTTTTATCAGGTTAATATGGAGGTTAAGAGTCCTGTGTTTAGGGGGAGGGTGGCAGCGGCAGGGAAGAAGTATCTTTGAGTGTGGGGAAGAGACGAAGAAATAATCATTTGGGGAATGAGGATGGCTGCTCTGCTTGAGCCGAGGACGGGGAGAATGACTTACTCGAGAAGTGGTTCAGCGGGGAAGGTATATAGCCTCTTGAAGCTCTTGCTATTGATACCGTTTGGGGGCAGCCAGGTGCCAGCTCCGTCAAACATCTGGCCAGAATACTCGCTCAACCATGAAGGTGGCTCGCGGGAGATCCATTCCGGTTGGAACGTTGATCTAGGATGGAGCAAGATATGTAGAGGGTGGGCACAAGAGAACTCAAACACTGGGCAGTGGGTAATGTTGGAACTGATGAATCCGGTTTCAAGCTCGTGAGCTATTTGAGTCATCGAGGAAGCATAACTACGGCTGAGCCAAGCAATGTTGCTTCTAGCTTGCGTCAGAACTTTTAGACGTCCGGCCACGTTCAAGAGATAGGCGAAAATCATTGCAGGCCAAGATTCAAGGCCTCTTTACATTCTTATATCTTGCATCCCGTTGTTACAGTGTAACCCTAGTGTTCTGTCTTTTCCCATCCGATAATTAAAACTGAAACAACTCCTTCTGCTTCCTTGCCCCATGGCCCTCACAACAATTGCAAGACACGCACGTACCAAAGATAGAAACTTAAGACCCATCAAGAACGGCGCGTCTCATGCAAAAACTAGTCGTTGGGTGTAAGCGTCCAAAACCCAAGAAAGATCTATTTTGCAGAGTTGGGGGGGGGGGGGGGGGGGGGGGGGGGGGGGGGGGGGGGGGGGGGGGGGGGGCAAGGGCCTGCTTATCGTGAGATCCGCCTCTCACTCGGGCGGGCTCCATACCATTCCTCTCTCAACAAGCTTGTAGTTCGCCCTATTCCTTGCGCTGCCACCCTCGGGTCCTCAACTTGTAATGTTCCCGCCCTGGAACTCGAACTTGTTCTCTGGCTCTCAATCTCTCATAGAATTACCAAGATTCCATTATACCATACATTCTATTCATCAGCATGGGTGACTTAGAGTCCAAATCTGGATCATTCCACTGGGCCAGGAGCATTCAACTTGTGAGATTGTAATTTCATGTACCAGCAAAATCCCGTGCATTCAAGACAGAGACCCCCTACACCTTCGGTAGGTAAGTGCGGAAGAAGAAAGGGAGGGATGTTCGAACAATAGCAAATGACTGTTCATTGAATGCAACATAAAATTGTCCAACACATGCGCGAAAAGGACATTTTTGCAAGCCTCAGCCACTGGATGATTCGTTAACCGAGACGATCGCGAACCAGTAAGGTGCGAGGCAAGATTATCATACTGCAGTACTAGATCCGCCATGGAAGAAGGCGGGCTCATGCAGGCGGCAAATAGGCAACTGCTGCTGCTAGATAGTCCTTTGGTTTCTTGAATACATTTTGGTGCTTGAGAGGAATACTTTAGAATTGTGGATGAATTAGGGGAAGGCGAATGCGATTGAATGAGATACTTGACACGGGGTGTGGTTGACAAAAATGTGAGGAAAGGAGCATTGGTGAGGTGAAAGGGCATGATTGAAATCACGTGACGATGTTCTCAAGTAGCTTCGAGAAGATTCATGTTTTTGTTGAATGTTCCCAGAGTAAAGGGAGATTCGAGAACTTTGTCCATTGGTCTTAGAGGTTTAATGCATTGCCGCTGGATGTTATGTTGCAGCCAAGACACAGGTTCCATGCAGAGTTCATAATTGTCTGCAGTCCTGATGAATGCATCCACTGTAAACGAACCGTCCAGTGCCAGCAGTGCAACACCAAATTTTGAGTGATGTTGCAATCAGACTTGAGCTGGGAATAGACGCGGAGAATATGAGCGAAGAGCTGAAGACATCAGATAAAATGAAAGGCTTTTGGCCTTTATCGCACGACAATTGCAAGTAGCTTTCCAATCGAAGATCATGTTTCGACATATGGGAAGATAACCAAGCGCTTCCAGTGATGTCATTGAAGTGTGAACGAGATGGAGAATTGGGCAAACTGTTGCTCGAGTTGGGTGTATGTACTTGCAGCCGGGGGATATCGGAGTCCAGTGCGGGTGTTCCCCCCCCCCTCCAGATCCAAGTATGCCCTGGTTGCACGACAACGGAGCCGAACTTCACATCTGCTCGCTGGATATATCGCTGGGGTAATTCATCACGCGATGTAGCGCTTTCCCAAGGGTCCAGGGCTAGCAGCGGTCGGAAATGATGGAGTCTTCTCATTAACGTGGGAGAGCAACCGATCGAGTTTTAGGATTCGAAGAGTTCGTAAGCTTAGCGAGATAGTGCGGATCGTCGTGAATGTCAATCTCCAAAAGGTCAAATAAAACATCAGGAAGGATGAAGCAAGAGCTGAGCAATGTCGAAGAGAGCATGCCTCGACACGTCCAGAAGTGTAACATGGACCAAACTTGGGCCAATTAGAGCCCAGACTTGTCTGGTTCAGTTTCAATCAACTTGATCCCTTCCAAGATAATCAGAGTCAATAAACGGAGCATCAACATTCGAATTTCAGGATTCCAAAAATTTGTGAAGGTTGGAGAGAGATCTCGAGAGTCGCGTTGTTGTTGGTCCGCGCTCCCACGCTAGTGCTCGCTAATCAGTCCACCCCTGACTTCCTCGCATGATTGACAAAACATGCACCAAATGCAGGGCCGCTTTGCACCCGCGAAACGAAGGATTTTTGAGAGGGCTTTTCGATGCGCAACTTCCATTTACCGAACAGGCTTAGCGCGCCTTCCAAAACCTAATCACCACCGCAAGCGCCTCCGTACAAAACCAGGCCTTCTCGCTCCCCGCTCCATTTTCTCTTCTTTCCTACAATCACGATATCGACCACCGACACGCATTTCATCAGCAACCATCACAACACCATCGACCAACGCGTCATTTCATCACCAAACAACTCTTACATCCTTCTAAAACAATTTCATCATGACTGGACGTAAGTACATCTCTTCCCCGTCGCGTTCCTCGCGATATCCACGTAGTCGTTGCCTCACGGTCGCATCTCGACTTTGGTTCATGGTGTTTGACCTCAACTCACCTTCGACCAATCAACGCGCATCTCAACACAACATCAACATTTTCATGAACCTTTACTGACTTATTCCAGGCGGAAAGGGTGGCAAGGGCCTCGGCAAGGGCGGAGCCAAGAGACATCGCAAGGTTTGTAGTCGCCGCTCAACTCCATTCCTTCATCGCTAACCTCCCAGATTCTTCGTGACAACATCCAAGGTATCACAAAGCCTGCCATCCGCCGTCTTGCCCGCCGTGGTGGTGTCAAGCGAATTAGCGCGATGATCTACGAAGAGACCCGTGGTGTTCTGAAGACCTTCCTCGAGGGTGTCATTCGCGACGCTGTCACCTACACTGAGCACGCCAAGCGTGAGTTAACCCCAAATCACGACCTTGACGCGTTACTGACCCTTTCACAGGCAAGACTGTCACCTCCCTCGATGTTGTCTACGCCCTCAAGCGCCAAGGCCGCACTCTCTACGGTTTCGGTGGATAGAATTCTCGACCCTGCCTTCGTTCGCTCTTCGTATTTTTCGATATATCAATCTTCGGTTACGACTTCGGTGGATGACGATGGGCACATGATTCCTTTGATAGTCTACGGACGGTCTAGCAGCCTGTTTACGGGCGGGTTTCGCTCATCCCCTTTCATCGGCATTCATATTCGACATCGACAGGCTCAACATGATCTCATCGCAAATTCTTGGCATTACCTTTTGATAGTCTTCGGATGGTCTAGCATGCTGTTTACGGCAGGGGTTTCCGAGAATCTGTGCACGAGTCTTCCGCGCTGGTTGAGAGAAGGGTGGAATGGATGGTGGTTTTCAATGGTACATGCATTTTTGCTTTTCCGGCGTTTGGGAGGACTCCTGGTCTGGACGTGGGCGTCTGGAGGGAGGGATTTGCGAGATGAGACTCTCACCGCGATGACTGCACATCAATGACATTGGCCAAAGGCCCTGATACCTGAGCATTTTCCCGTCGTGATGTGACGTGATTTAATTACAACGTGTAGGCAGCAGCAGTTGCAGTCGAGGCGTCCACGATGGACAAACTAGAAGTGGGTGATTGCTAAGGATTGTTCATGCTTTCTAGGTGCCATCAGCGAATCTCCTGCCTTTCGTGAGTGAAATATAAAATCCTAGTTCGTGGCGGGGCTTCGTTGCTTTCGAACCTGCGTATTCTCTTCCGATTTAGAGGTATGATTCACACTTCCAACATCTTTTCGGCAATGCCGTCTGCCCTTCTCGGTACTCGATTCTTGATTCATGAACCTTGTGCAGCATTCCCACTGCATCCACTAGTGCATCGAGCTGGCTATCAAATATCTCGCACTTGCGCCAATCCTCCTTCTCAACCTTCCGTCAACAACACCACATGTAAGCATTTCCATCTTGCATTCGCATCCTGTTGAAAGCAAGATCCTCAAATAACGTCGCAAGTTTCGTTCCCTAGCTTCCCTTGTCTCAGATCTCCTGTAACCTTACACTTCGGTCAAGCAGGCACTGGCGCTGAGCGAGAACTGATCCTGGTCGTTCACGCATTTCCCTTACAGATCCAAACCCCCGCTCCTCGCGTTAATTTAGCGCTAAGAGACAACGAGTGAGGCGATGGTTTTGAACCAGCCGCACGGCTACACATCGGCATAGCTTTAATCTTCTGTTCAGGTAGAAGCAATTAAAGATTGAAAAGCTGGGTTTCCATATTAACTGTTTTTTAGGAAATACCATGGGCCCCAAGTGGCACCATACGGCCGTGTGCCTGTCCATATTCATGTATTATTGTATTCACGAGTGAGTAGTTTTTTATATATTGTTATTATCTTTACGGAAGTACATTTCTACTTCGATGATTCAAAGTGGATAGTCTCCATCCTCACTTTGCTAGAGATGTCCTTCCTGCTAGTTTGTTTTAAACTGGTTTCATGAATGAAGTGAAAAACATGAATGATGCCTCTACTCAATAAGCGACTTTAAGCAGTGTCTTCCTACTGAATCCCACTCTAAAATCTCGATTCCTAGTTCTCTATGTCACTATTCTGGGTATATGATAATATGATTCCCGAGATAGTGGTCTATGTCTCAATTCTGCTTACTTGATTTACTCCGGCCACGGGTCGTCCCAATTTGCAGAACGGAAGATGCTAGGAGGATAGCTTATGATTCACGGACCGCGGCCTAGATCTGGTTCTGAACTTCAACTTCCAAAGCATGACTATGCCCTCTTTATATCCTCTAGCTCTATTGTTTAGCTAGAAAGATAGCCTATTTCTTGAACTCGAGTCCAAGCCATAAATTATAAATATTCTACTCTTAATGGTATTATTTAATCTATGTGGCAAGAAAGATATAATTCCTCGCTTTGATATTCTATAAGTTTCTGAACATTAATGTCCTCATTTTGATAGCTCGAACATGTCTGAGTCCTTGATTCAATCTCACTTCCCTTTTTATCTCACTCCTACCTTTTCACTTCACTCCTCCATTTTTATATAGCTACAGCGGCATCTATTTCAATTTTCATCTGCACTTTCCGTGAGAAGTGGATAGTAACTCGACCTAGTTTGCTGTATATAATGCAGTTTAAACAATAAGCGACTGTTATCTAAAGATAAGGGAGAAGAGTGAATATTAGTAAAGGCGTTTATGTATATCGACTCAATATTCGACTAAACTTTTGTATATTCAACTCTCGCTTGGAATTGTCTCCGTGCTGTGGGAATTACCACGGCTGCTTAAGGAAGAGCCGGAACCGTATTAGTAAACCACATACGAAAATGAAAAGCATAGCTAGTAGATTTACTATACGGTACACGTCAAATAGTGCATAAAAGCCGTGAAAGTATTCTCGAAATGTTATACGGTCGCTAAATATATTACTTGAACCATAACTGCTTACCTATCTTTACTCAATCTATATTGCCGTGATTACGCTCTTTTCTTAAGACCAGAGTTACGGGATTTTGGCCTTGGATACCACGCATTTATATTAGGTAGGGCTGTCTGTTAGTTTTATTTCGGGTATTGTTTCCGAAAGCGATTTGCCTCACCGAGAGTGCAGACTTCGCGAGCGCCATTGTTCTAGCATTTGGCAGGAGAATGTGGAAGCGTGTTTCGATTGTACAAACAGCGTTCGGTAGAATGCTAAATCCAATATATATTGAAACTATGTGAAATTATAACTTATGTAACATGTCAGCAATCAACAATCAACAATAGCCTTCATGCTGAAGTTTGGGTCTGAGATGCTGTGCTAAAAAGGTGCTCAGCTCAAGGAAAGGAGGATGTTGGGGAGAGTCAGGTGGCGGGCGAGATTCATAATCAAGTAGGCAGGAACCCCATGGACTCCCTAGATTCACATTTAAGAAGCCCATCTCAAGTCTGAGTAAAAGTGTCGGCTGTGAGTTATTCTTGTAGAATTCAGCTAAACAGTCCATGAGGTGAGGGTTAGGGGCCTAGGGGGGATGTTCATAGAGGGAGGGCATCGGAAAATAAGTATTGGAATTAGGGGGAGAGATAAGTAGCAGGTAGGAGTTATGGTAAGGTAGGCGGTAGGCCCGGGACTTGGGGGATTCGAATATGTTGAGTCTATCTTGTTCCTTGGTGGCACGTTAGCTGTGAATCATCCTTACGGAATTTGGGCGACGCGGTTCATTCTGTGACCGTAAGGGGCTTAGTGGGAATGTGAACAGAGAAGGACATCGGATGACAAATATGAGAATTAGAGTAGGTTGGATTGGGAACAGCTATTGGTTGAATAGGAAATCCGAGGAGTAAAGGCAGCGTTATTTTAGACAAAATGGCTATCAGGGATACATCAGATAGAGATTCACTGCTGAATAAGCTTTTCTCGACTTTGGGCTACAAAGCCCATTAATTGACTATAGTTGAATCCCCCATCAGGAATCGAGGCTCAAGCGCTTACTTAGAAACCATTCCAAGTCGGGCTTGTGGACTTAGCAATGTGGCTTGAATTAGTTCCCAACTAACCGCCATCACCGTCCGTTACATCCGCAAATAAGGACATTTTCACACAAGTGCGGGCCGAAATGTCAAGCTTTAGCTTACTTTCCTTTCTCGCACTTCACCTCTTCTTAAGCAATAACGATATCTCATCTCATAGTAATGTGTGAGAATGGGAGCATATAACACTTCGTTGCTCAAGCGAGTCTACCACCGCGGAAGGCACCAGGGCTACCCTTGGTTACCTCGCAAGACACAAAATAAACCCCAGGAAAAACTTAAAAGGATAAACTCTAATGAATTACAACTGTCAAATGGTAAGGCATACTTTCTCCCCGCTTCATTCCCAGTATAAAGGGGGGCATTGGAAGCTCTGCTTTGCTTAACGCCCATTTTTTTCTTTACCCCTTTTCACTGAGCGAGACGAACTGACTTGGCAAAATGTAAGCAGACAAGGAAATGGTGCTTCAAAGTGGAATACAAACCACTCACTATGTGTTTCTCTTCCTCGTGTACTTCAGCAATGGCAAAGTCCCATCTCATATCATCTCCTCGGTTTCAAAGTTCATGGCACATGTGATGTACTAGCAGGCGGCTTGAGCATTCGTAGGAATACTTGTGAGAAACAATGGAATGCCTATAATGCGCCCCACTTCAAAGCGGAAGTCATGATGTAGAGAAAACATTGCACAAGGCCAAATGGTTCGTCTTCATGCTATCAGAGTAGCATAGGAACACGAAAACATTCGGCGCCCTATGCCGCCTTTCCTCGAAGAGTGGGGTTTGCGGTGGCTCTGCAAAGTGCGAGGCATGGTATGACATAGGGACTGGGAACCCCCTCGTTGAAATGAAGTATAAGCCAGGAATCTGTCCGTGCCGGAAAATATAGCAACCATGCGGCTCCCCGCGTAATTCTTAGATATGATGGAATTGTCAGACAGGATGAGAATGTTAGTTACAGAGTTTCCTTCCGCTCTTAATCCAACATGAATCAACTCTTATCCTCAATGGCAGCTTTACCTCACGAACCGGAATGATATAAATGGCCCTTTATCCTGCCGCCGAGGAATCCTCTAAGCGCGTGGGGCAATGCATTGAGTATGGAGATGCAGGCTGAGATCCTTGAAGTTGGGGTCCCGACGGTACCGCACAGAGCGGTCAGAATAAATAAGCATGCAACGAGTCGGTTTAGTAGACCGACACCGAAATGACTCGGGACAGTCCATTCCACAGTCCGACTGTCCCCAATTCTACCAATAAGCCCGATTCTGCCGGTGCTTCTAGTGCTATTGCCACTTGGTAGGGGTTTATATAGCCGTATAATAAGCTTTGAAATTCTATCAGAAAAACTCCAAGTCGAAAAATAAAGATATATATATATATATATATAAGAACCCAAGCCCAAGATAGCTATAATAATATAATAAATTATATATTCGACTAAAAATTATAATTCTACTAATTTCTATATATTAAATCGAGAAGTATACTAGACTATTACTCTATTTTTATATATATAAAAGGCTAATTCGAAGAAGAAATAAGGAGAGATTAAAGAAAAAGTAAAAAGGATATAAAGCTATAATTTAGTTAGTAATTTTAATAAAGCCCGAAAACTAATAATATATTTATATCTTATTATAGGCTTTTAAAAAGTAATTCTATTATCTATATATTTACTAATTATATTATATCTTTTATTTTTAGTTTATTTTTATTTTTACTAGTATTTTTTTATACTATTTCTCTTTTTTTTTTAATAATTCTAAATTTATTTTTATTTTTATAGATTTATAAATATATTTATAAAGAAATAATTTAGTTAATAAAGAAATAAGAATAGAGAAAATAATTAATATAAAACGGGCTAATATAATTAATATAGGAGATATATATTATAAGAGCTCTTAAATAGTAAAAAATTAGAAGAAATTAAAGAAATTAAAGAAATTAGAGAAATTAGAGAAATTAGAGAAATTAGAGAAATTAGAGAAATCAGAATTAGAAGAATTAGAAGAATTAGAAGAATTAGAAGAATTAGAAGAATTAGAAGAATTAGAAGAATTAGAAGAATTAGAAGAATTAGAATTTATAAAAGAATAAATTTAGAAAAAAGAAAGACATATATTTAAGATATTATAAAGCCTAAAATATTTAATTTAGGTTAAAATTAAAGCTAAAATTAAAGTTAATAGACTAATAAAAGCAGGTAATAATTTTTTTTTACTATTAGAGAAATTATTAGATAAAAGTAATAAAAATAATAAAAATAGAAAAAGATAAATATATTATTTAGTAAAGTAATTCTTTATATTATTATTATTATATTAAGCTTTTTTACTATATAACTATTCTAATATTTTTTTTTAATAATATTTCTTTATCTTATTTTCTTTTTAGTTTTTTAATAAGTTTTAAATTTTTATTTTATTTTTTATTTAATTATATTAAATCTAATAAATATATATTTATAGCCTTATATAAATTTTAATAGCTATAATAGAAACTAAGAGCTAGAAAGTTAAATAGAAAAAATACTTTATATAATAGCTTAATTTTTAGCTTTTAATTAAAGATATTATATAATATAAAAAGCTAAATAGTTTTAATAAATTATAATATATATTTAAATAGAAATTACTTATATAATTTAGCTAAATCTATAATAATATTAAGAATTATTTATTTTTTATAATTTATAAACTTATTTCTAATATATTAATTCTTTTATTTTATAATATTTAGTCCCGCAAAGCAGGAAGAGTTCTAGTCCCAGCAGATCCAGTGGCAGCAGCAACGGGTGCAGGTTCAAGCCCACCATCAGCAAGAAGGTCATCACGTGTGGGATTTAGAGAACTGGTTGGATATATGGGTTGGGAAGTGCCCGTTGTGTTATGTCCGCAAATGCCAAGGTTCCGAGGTTGATATGTGGCATGGGTTGGAAGAGTGCGTGGATGAGGAGCAAGAATTGGTTACCAGCAAAGTCAAGGCATTAGAGAGCATTGATTTTCAGAGATATGCAAGTTGTTGTAATTGTGGGGTCGCCTAGCAGATTTGCACAAGGTGGGAGGAGATCCGTGAGGGGAACTACTCTTATTCTGTGTAATAGTGGTTAGAACATTAGTTGCCTATTCTTATTCTATGCCATTAGATAGGAGCATCAACTGTCTGCTCTCTTTCCTTATAACAGTAGTTACAAACAGAAACTCCTTACTCTTATTCTGTGTGACTGTGGTTAGGAACATCAGCTGCCTGTTCTCTTGTCTGTGCCAGTTGTTAGGAATATAAACTGCCTGCTACTATTCCTAGTAACAGTGGTTGGGAACATCAACTGCTTGCTCTCATTCTGCTCTTATTCTATGTGACAGTGGTTGGGAACATCAAGTGTCTGCTCCTATTCTGTGGTGTTTTCCAGTTTTCAAGAGGCTTGTGGTCTTTAAATACAGACAGTGAGAGGATAATTAAGTCTTCTATTACTTATTTTCATGAATCACACGATAACTTAATAAGAAAAATAGTGGTTTATAGGCAAAGAGGCGGTAAAGGGTAAGAAATCAGTGAGGGTAGTCACGTGGAGCCGTGGCGCTCACTAAGAACACGACGAGCAATGTCTCATACTCTTATAAGTAAAACATTTTCAGTTGGGCGGTAGATATATCAGTGCATTTACTCTTAAAGCCACATCCCTAAGCATTCATTGCTTGCCTACTGGCGGCCGCACTTCCTTTTAAGCTAATGCTCTACTCATCCTTTAAACAGAGCCAACATCAGTGCTATTGGCGATGTCGTAGAAGATCTTCACCTCCCTCTTAACTCGAAACTTGGAACTTATGGGATGGTTATTAATGTAAGCGGTATCTATGCATATACCGTTACTAGGGTCGACTCTACGTTGTTGTCAGCCAATTCAAATTGCATATAGGAATAAACAGAGCATACTCAAAGTATATTCCATTGGTTGTGTGTTTCCCTCCTTTCTCACCACACTTGCCAATCTCCTGCATTAATCCATCTGTACAATCCTTGAGAGCAACCGTAGCCCAATTCTTGTTGTTCGTGTTCTTGACCAGAAAGTACCAATGATCGCTGCCGCCTGTAACACATGCGTCCCGACTAAGCTGTGGGTTATACTGGCCCTGAAGCTGGGCGCAGACCACAGGGATGTTGTCACGAGCGACTTGGATGGCGCCCTTCCCCTTAAAGCACGTGGCCGCAGCAAGGGAGGCAGCAAGAAGAATCAGTCCAGTGTTCTGAAGGACCTTCATAGCGTTGAGAATTCTTCTTTAAAAGTTATGTGTAGGGAAGGGAAATATTGTGGAAGAAGTATATGCTGGTGGGAGAATGTAGGTTAAGAATGCCAGTGGAAGATAGATAAACTGCTAAGTCGTGTGTGATGAACTTTGCATTTTAGCAAGGCGAGCTATTCCTTTATACTTGACGGAATCTTGATCTTGCAGAAGTGGCCTTTTCCATCCTAAGCACAACCAGATTCAGTAGAGCCAACATCCAACGCTGCTAGGGGAAGTCCATTGGTACGAAGAGATGGCAGAAAAAACAAGTTTAACCCAATAAGTCTATCCACGGAGCAAGGGCCTTCTGAAGCATGTTACCAACCTGTTTGTTAAATCCAGGGACTAAATACGTGGTTATACTCGCCTCTTTCATCCAATCAGTTACCTCATTAGTTCACGGCCACAACTACTCTCTCGTCAACTTGAATCCAGCCGTGGCTTATGCTAATATTAACCTAATGTGCTACATGCCCAGTTTCAGATCTGACATGTATTTCTAAAAGTGTCCGTTGCAGTCATTCAGCCAACAGTGGCACGGCTAAGACCTGTGTTGTTGCTCTGTAAGGAGCAAACCAACAAAGCAGCGCCCTAACTTCGAGCCTAGTCAACCAACTTAGCGGCGTTTTAATTGTTGACGCTAATACGAGCATGAGCGAGGACATTATACTATCTGTATTAATCCTTTGAAGTTGTTTCAAGGAGAAGGAGACACAGCCACGGTCTCGCCAGAGTTATTAAGGGAGTCGGCAGTTAATGGAATGTTAGTGTTAGGAGGCGTAGCACTAACACCATTGTTTCTAGCGCTACCCAACTAGGATCTGCGATGCCTGCTGTCTTTTTGGCTTTAGAAGAGGCGGCAAAGGGAGTTGGATAAATTATTCGTCAGGTGTAAGGTAAGGTGGAGCGGTCATTTCTCAATAAATGGTATGAGACTTGACCCAGTCCCTAGCAAAACACAAACTAATTTTCGTCCTTTGCACCATGAAGTTGCTTGTCACCCTGCTCTATGCTCTCACGCTTTGTGAAGCTTTTGCTCAACCAGACAAAGGCCGGCCACTGTATAAAGCCGGCGACATGGACTATGATGTTTGTCTTGTGCTGAGCCGTGGTGACAGCACCTCCTATGTCAGCAGAATTGTTATTCTATTAATCAAAAGTGCTCTAACTCTTATCATAGGTATCGTGCATGGCGATCTGCCTAGCCAGCTTCGGGTTAGTTGGCTTTGAGCTCGGCCAGATTCATGGGGATTTGCAACTATGGGAGGTGTTAGTATTTAGAGCTATCAAAATAATATAGTATCATTAGCTAATTGTTAGTACAGCTGCGGACCTGTCTACGGTGCTCAATGTTTATGCCATGGTAACAACACGCTTCCTGAGTACATTATTATGTCTAGGGCACTCCAGGACCAGGGTTTAGCACACCACGATTGCGTAGAGGGTAGGAGTCGTCAAAGTTGCAATACCCTAGGCACAGAAAACTCAGTTTCCGAGCCTTTCAAGGTTGGCGTCTCAGTCTCTAAGGCTTGTGCCTCGATGGTTGTGGCGGTTAATAGCAACAACCAATACAACGATAGTCACAGGTCCAAGTCTAGAATCGGCAGAATTTTTCGATCTTGGACAATTGGTGACATTATATTATTAGGTGTAGAATCGTGGTGGGGCTATATGACTAATACACTTGTTAGGTAGCGTATCTCTATAGCTAGCAGTTATTAACAAATTCCAACTCAGAAGTTAAGCCTCAACATTGTCATGTTATTATAACTTGGGTTTTTACTGTTAACTACTTGAGATCAAGACTCCTACTGCTCACGTCACTAAGATTATTAGTTAAAGGAATCTAACCTTGTTTCACCATTGCTCCTAAATTACTTGGCACATGTTTTTAAGAGGAACCTGATTAGAAAACGTCACGACTAAATTGCTTCGCCTTCTAACAGCCGCTAGGCCAGTAGCCTCCTAAACCCTAGTATTTACGATAAGTTCCTCACTACTAACAATAAGAAACTGATTGAGATCAGACTTGGAGCTCTGCTACTAAAGCAATCAGCGCTAGTCAAATGTGCACCAGAAAAGAAGAAAGAGGCAAAGGATACAAAGGATGCAAAGGATGCACAGGATGCAAAGGATGCAGGCAAAGAGCGCAACGGCAGAGTGTCCCTAGACCCTTCTGTAGACAAAGAGTCTGGCAAACGTGGAACCGTGTCCACGTGGAAGACGACTCTGGACGGCGATAAAGGCCAGGAACGTTTCATCATGCTGGATGCTGAGGAAGCAAATAGCTATTATTAACAAGCACTCCACCTGCACTGTATAAAACTAGTGACGGCGCAGAACCAACATGCTGTACGGCGCAGAACCACTGAATCCTACAACTAAATGATTAGGAGTCTAGAAAGGATGGAAAGCAGTGGTATAAAGAAGAAAGCATTTATCTGATAAAGGTATTAAAGAACCCTATCACCATTGTATATCAAAAGATACCACCACCAATTCTACCTCCCTTAGCAACAAGATAGACTCGTACTTAACGTATTATTCTCGGCGTCATGAAATTCTTTGTCACGTTGCTCTGCGCCCTCGCGCTTCCTCAAGTTTTTGCTCACCCATCCCAGAACCATATTGACAAAGGAGAGATCGGAGAGCTTGCTACCCGTGATGTACACACACTGGAACATGACACTGATCTCATGATGAAACGTGGTGTCCATCCTGCTTGTGTGAGTGTAGTCGTATTATACTGATAAAAGGCTTTCTAACATCTGATATAGGTGAGCTGTATGTCGCTCTGCTTAGCAGGCGCTGGCTATACATACGTTTTTGGGAAGACCTTCATTCCCAAATCTTGGGTAAACATATGGGGAGTGTTAGTATTTACATTTATCATCTATTTGGCGTGAGAAAGTTCTGTGCTGACTGTATCTAGCTGCGGAGCTGGCTGTCTCGCATCAGGGAGCTGCTTTGGAAGCAACACTGCTATACTTCCTGAGTACGGCGTCATGATGCAGGAAGCTCGGAGTGCAGGCCTAGCAGACAACGATTGCGCTACTACTGGTTGCACAATTGGCGAAGACTCAACCTGCGAGTCTATAGGATGCGGCAACTGCTTTCAACCACCAAGGCAAGGTGGACCCATGGCCCCGCCTCCACCACCACCCCGTTGTGCTAATTGAAAATTGGACTATTTAACTATACAATGCTTAGAGAATATGTTTTGCTTGCAGGGAAATGGTATTAGAGTTATATTGCAGGTTTACTCATTGTGTAGTTATTTGATTTAGTCACTCCATTTTAGAATATACGTGTTTGCATTACAGAGTGGATTTGTAGCAAAGACCCTACAACCTAAGAATAAACTAAGGAGAGTGAATCTAATCTATAGACCTTCTGCATCAATCATACCTCTGTCCCAAAGAGTAATCTGGTACAGTCCATGTCTTACTTTTGACGAAACCGCCACCTTGCCTTCTCCTCCAACAACGTTCCCAATGCCTGTATGACCAACATGACGCTCTAAAAGGAGTACATTACTCTCCTTATCCCAGACTTTAAGAAGACCATCCCGAAAGCCGCCAGTTATCATATAAAGATTTGTCCAGGCCATCCCGCGGACAGCATTAGTGAGGTTGGAGATGCCTTGGTGTGCAGGGTCTATGGCGTGGAGGAGGGAGCCATCTTCCCAGTTCCATGTCCGAATTGTCCCATCTGATGAAGCAGAGACAAGGTTACCATTACGGTTCTCGAGTTGGTTTGCAACCCAGGTGTGGCCCTGGCAAGTCGTAACATAAGTTCTATCATAGTTAGCAACTTATACCGTCTCTGTATACAAGCATCACCAACCCATCTTTGATCCTCCAGATTTTGATATCGCCCGTGCCACAAGAAACCGCCATGAGTGTCTCGTCGTCATTGAAGCCAAATACGGACGGATATCTGGCGTGGCCTTCTAGTCGATGAAGTTCATTCCCTGTCACAAGATCCCAGATACGTACAGTCTGGTCGTAGGAGCCTGAGATAAGTTGGTTACCAATAGTTTTAAGCCTTATTATGCCTCTTGTATGGTGATCAAACTTATGTGAGCATGAACCAGAGGCAACGTCCCAGACACGTATAGTATGCGTGTTGGCACCGGTCCCAGTGATCACAGTTGACTCGTCTGGCATCAGTACTGCATGGATGCAATCGCCATGCTCAGGAAATTCTTTCAACTTGACCCTACATGGAAATTAGACTGATTAGTATAATAACTCTCACTAAGCAAGGTGAAAAATTACCCATTTTCGATATTCCATAGCCTTGCTGTCCCATCAGCGTTTCCTGTGACTAAAAACAAATCATACCAGTCTATATCCCACAATTCTCCTGCTTCAATTATCCTCTTGTGTGGATCGTTCTCGAGATTGTGATGTTCGCAGGTGATTTCTAGAACAATAACAGTCCCAGGGTTAGTTGTGGCGATAACATGGCGTGGCGTGATGCATAGCTTAGTGATTGTCGTGGGGCATGATATTTGACAAGACGCTTGAGGACTCATGATATCGTAAGAAAATAGCAGAATAGAAAAAGTTGCAGATGTGTGCCTCGTAATGTGGGGGTCTAGGCCGAAGTAGACCAAGTGACACTGTATCCTTGACAAATAAAGGAGAAGCAGAAGAAGGGAGCGATCTAGTGTGCCCTTTTGTATATAATTCTTTAATTCACTGTGGAAGGTGATCTTGCTGCAAAGATCATAGAGGGAGACGAATGACGAAGCTAAACTAGGCAGCAGGCTGAGAGGGTCGTTTTACGTAATGATCCAACTGAAATCCTAGGCTAAATCCTGTCCCTGCTCAAATCCTGCTTTCAAACTCCACAACTACGGAGGTACAGCCCATAATGATAGTAATAGCGCTAGCAGGGGTCCGAACTTTTCAACCTGGTATCGCAACAATAACGTATTGCAAAAACTTGAAAAAAGGTAGCACTACTATACGGCACTGTTATGGATACTTATATCGTTTAAATGAACTTTTTCTGTTATATATAGCAAAAGTTATCGAGTATTGAATTCACGAGTTTTCTATTAACCCCTGCTAGCGCTATTACTATTATTATGGGCTGTACCTCCGTATAGCCCCAATATACTAGGGTCAGGTGGCACATATAGTAAGGAACACGAAAATTTAAGCTAGAGAGGCCTTTCTTCCTACGTGTTATTAACTAATAACTTAGGGATTCTGCTTAGGATTTCTGTAATTTGTATATCCTTTTCTAAATTGTCCTACGGTCGGACTACCCTAAGCGGTTGGCTCTCGGGGCTCCGTAGAAAAAACTTTCACGTAATAAATACTAAAAATCTCTCCCTTCTAGAAAATCGCATATCGGAATGCAATTATATCCAAATCCTTAGAGCTTAGCTTGGGATTATAGAGAGGAAGCTCAAATACCTTTCTTTATATTTTAGTGGTTCTGGAATATAAGGGGCTTTTATTACGATTTTTTAAAGCTCGGGAAAAGGGTTTCTTAAGGCTCTCGCTAGCTCCAAGTATACTAAAAAAAAACTTAGCCTTATATTACTCTCCTCTCCTTTTTCTTTTTATACTCTCTCTTTTACTTCCTTTTAATAATAGATAATTCCAAGACTTACTTATTATATACTAGATACTTACTACTTTTAGCCTTTTCTTGCGGGCCTATAGGCGCTATCCGTAAGACCTATATAGCCTATATAATCCATATTCCTCTTCTTTATCCTTGACCTATTTAACCAGTTTCTAGGAGCAGCAACATGCCCGGACTACTAATTAGCACCCTGCCCTATAAGAACTTAATCCAAATACCTTCCCTATCTCCCGGCAATAACAACAGTCGGTTACAGACATCTCTGCGGACAAGCCAGCCCTATAGCGCCAGCGACAGATCCGTTAACTGTCTATTACAGCCCCTGTTCATATCTTGGAGAACCCTTCTACTAACCCACCTATTATACGGCCTCCTGCCTTCCTCTCCTGCTTCTGGCCAGCTCCTATATATATGACTAGTCTACTTACAGGTTACTATATAGCTTGTAAAGTCCTCTATTTTGGCTATACGGATAATCGCTTTAAGACCTATTATAAAAAGGGCAATATAATACTTCCTCTAATCTACAAGCCTCTTCTGTATTTCTCTTACCTCTTTACAGGTAATAATCCGCTCTACCGGGCCTTCCAGGCAAATATCCGAATATATAATTATACTTTTACCTTTATATTAGTTAAATATAAAAAGAATATACAAATTGATTTCTCCTATAGGATCTAGTACTTTCAGATCTATAGCAAGCTCTTCTATTTCTAAGGCCTACTATAGTTCGCTTTATATACTAAACCCTCCTTTATATAGCTCTTCTTTTATAATCTACTCTTTATAACTAATATATAGGCTACTAACTTCCCTTACCTAGATTATATAGTTCTTTTATAGCTTACGGATATACTTACAGATTATAATCCGTTTATTATAGTCTATAAAATAGCCTATAAGTATCTTATAAGCCAGTAAACCGATTTCCGGATCTTATTTAACCTGCAAATATACTTAATCCTCGAATTAGGTACTAATTATTATTATAAGAACCTCCTAATAAATAACGAGATTATAGTTCTTATCCCGGATAAGTATACGAATATAAGCTACTATAATCTGGTATTTATAGTTTATAAGATAGGCTATAAGTATCTGTAAATATATATAGTTAATATTATATATATAGTATATATACTATTCTACTATATCTTATTCTTCTTATATAGTAACCCGGGTTAGTACTATGGTTTATAGTTATAGGACCGTAATAAGACCTATTAGTAAATATAGCTTAAGTAATAGGTCTTTTACTAATACTATCTCTATATCTATCTAGCCTTCTCTCTATTCTTTTATACTAGCTACCTCTTTTAGTAGTATATTATTAATATATATATTACCTATAAGACTATCTTACTTAACTAGCTTTACTTATACTAGTAGAATATCTATATAGATATTTATATAGGACTTACGAATACCCTAATTCATAAGGATATCTATATAAGTAATATTAGCTATTACTTTATTTTTCTATTAAGCTTTATAAATAGTAATTACTTTATATAATAGCTTTTTCAAGACTTAATAGCTATTATATAATACTTTAATAAGCCAAGCTTTTTTATTACCTTTATAGCTAACCTATACTAGCCTGAGATTACAGATTACCTTTTAAATAGATAGTAAATAATTAACTATCCGGATCTTTATTCTAAAGATATAGAAGCTTCTTACGGATCTCAAGAACTACCTTTTCGGATAGTATATAGGCTATATCTATATAATTAAGTACCAGAAATATAGCCTCTTATATATATATCTACTCTTATTTCTTAGGAGAAATACTATCTTTTTAACTCCTGATTTAGTTAATAAGATTATTTATACCAAACTTCTAGACCTATTATAGAATTCTATAGGCAAACTTATAGCTATAATTACTAGCCAGATATCTTACAGGCTATATAGCCTTAATAATAATCCGAAAGCCCTATATATAGTCTATAAGATACCTATAGCCCTACTTATATATTAGAAGAGGTTCCCTAAAGCATTTATAGCTATAATAATTATCTATAAGAATAGGTATCCCGAATACTAATACCGGAATAATAGCTATATATTTATAGTCTATAAACCAGGCTTTCTAGACTAGGAAGTTGTCTATAATAATTACTGGATTATTTCATATAACCTATATCTCCTCTAGAAGTTCTACTTATATATTAATATTAAGGTTTATATATTCGTATAAATAATTAAGTATATTTATAAGAAAACAGACTATATAACTATTACTATCTCGGAAATAAATAATAAGATTATCTAGTATCTCTAGGCTTAGTATATAGGCCTTATAAAGGCTTTCTAGTATCTATTCAAATACCTAATATACTAGAAGTTCCTTCCGGTTTAATATCTTATAATCTATTTCCCTAAATAATATATAATTTACTTTATAGCTAACTTCTTACCCGAGCAGATTATAGACTAGGCTATAAATATCCGCTTAATCTTAATAGCCTTTTTTAAATATAATATAATATATAAGAATAGCTATTAGTACTTATATTACAAGTTCCTATAGTACTTTATATAGATTACTAAGACCCGGATATAGAAGTACTATAAGCAAGAGTATAGTATTAGCTATATTTACTACTATAGTCTAGTTTTAGGTAAGTAGTTCTACTTATAACTCTTACTAATAGTTATATATGGTTTGTAGTCCTTTAATAAGCTCTACTTAGTCAAGAGTATCTATTATTTCATATATTATACTACCTATATTACCTATAGCTTAATAAAGAATAATTAGAAGTAGTTCTAGTATTTTAATAAGGCTATTTTATTAATAACTAGCTATAGTTTATAGATACTTTTTCTTATAGATATCTGCTAGTAGCTAATTGCGGATATATAAATAATCTAGGACTAGTATAAGAAGCATTTCTATAATAACTTGGCCTATAAGCTAGCCTATAATTTATTAATTAATTTCCTATTACCCTTAGTTAATTCTTACTATAATTATAGCCTCTTTTTACTTGGTCTCGGCCTTACGGATCTCTAGTAGATACTTATAGACATTATTTTACCTGAGAATACCTTTAACTAGACTATAAGCTATTATATAGCTAATCTATAGGTCAATTATATCTATAAGATATTACTAGTAACCGTAATATAAGCCTAGCTAAATATAAACTAGTATTCTTGCTTTTAGATAATTATAGTAGTAATTATAGATAATTTACAAACTACTTACTTCTACTTATAAGGCCCTGGCAGAACCGGTAAGATATTTCTTTATAAGACCCTTTACTACTATTACTATAGCTAAGGTAAGATAGTTCTATATATAGTATTAACGGGTATTATAGCTCTTCTTCTCCCGGATAAATATATATCTCACTCCTAGTTCCGGATCCTACTCGAGCTTAACGAGTTATCTATAAGTATAATTACTAAAATAAGCTAGCTCAGGGCTCTCTTATATTCTATAGACCTAATTATCTAGAATAAGGTACTTATATAGTACAAATACTACTTTGAGGTAATATACCGGCTAATAGTCAATTTATAATCAATTACAGATAATATTCTCTTTAAAGAGATGCCTATAATTCTCGGGAGAGACTTTACCTAGATCTTACTAGTAGTCCTATACGGTTTACGGGCCAATATAATACAGGCCTACTTATAGCGGATATAGATCTAGCTATAGCTTTATTAGTTATTATTACAGATTAATATATAGGTCTATAATAATCTATCTAAGCAGGATTTTATAGACTGGATTAGTAGTTTGCTATATAACCTATCTTTAAATAGGCAGATTATACTCCTGCCTTTTATTTTATATATCTAGTTAGTTATAGACCTAATTAATTATATTTACCTATAAGAATAACTCTTATAGGTCCCGTATAATTACCGGGCCTTTAGTAAATAGGCAATTCTATTAATCCTGAATAATATAGTCTATAAACTTAATTAAATAATCCTGGATATACTTCCTAGCCAGAAACAGATATATTTTATAGTAGATTCGGCTAATATAAATAAGGCAGATCCTGAGATTATAGAATTACCTCTAGAGATCTTGCAAAATATCTATTTACTGGGTCTACCTCTCTCTAAGCTATAATTCAAGATCGGTATACCTATAATACTCTTATGGAATCTCTATCTATAGAAAGGGCTTTATAACGGATTACAAATATCGATTTATAGCTTTGGGAGGTTCTCGATTCATATACGGCTACTAGATAGTAACTTTAATAGCTAATTACGGATAATTCTACGGATCAAGCTCTAGTTAACAGATTAGTAACTATCTTTTATACTCTTCTATAAGTAGTTTCTACTTGCTTTATCCTTTATAATAACTATTAATAAGTTATAAGGCCAGTTATTTAAGGTAGTAGGGGTGGATTTATAGTTACCGGTCTTTTCTTACGGCCAGTTCTATATAGCAGCCTTACGGGTTACCTTATAAGCAGGACTTTATATTCTTTTACCCCCTAATATAGACCGTATAAGTAATATAGTATACCCAGAAATATTACAAGGTCTTATTTAGCTTTTGATTTACTTACAGGTAACTTTATATACTTATAGGCTATTTTCCTTCTTATATTATCCGTAAAAGGTCCATAAAGAGTCCGCATCTAATTTATATACTTAGCTAAAAGCCTTTATTATATTCCAATCCTACTCGGGACAAGTTTAGGGCAAAATTATTAATTGGCGGCCCTATACAAGCTCCGGGACCAATTAATAATTTTAGCGAAGCGGCCCTAAACTCGTCTATAACATTGAGTTATAATCTGTAGATTCCTATACTGTCACGTGGAGGCCCGTACAGGAACACCAAACCTGCGCAGCCTTCACTCGCGTTTTACTCACCCACGCTTTACTTTGGTTTACGATTACAATGTCTCAATTAATCCAACCTGAATTAAATTAATTATACTGCCCCGGGTGTCACTGCCCTCGATTAATCTTCCAGTTTCCCCTAAAGGATAGCTGGCGGACCGCAACGTATGCTTCTTGCCTTGAGCGGCAGGCCTTGCGATATGCAAGTATTTAAGAAGAACAAGAGAGAGAAAGGAAGCAAGAGGGAGAAGAGCCTACAGGTAAGTTAACGGACCTATTTAGGGGCAGGCTAACTCTTCTAGGCCCGCAAACCCGTTGCTCTAGCTGCTTGCAACTTCGCGATCTTGGCCGTTTCCTTACTTGCGAGCCCTACCGGTACCGGAATACTAAATCGAACCGTTATTGATCTCGCGCTCAGAATCCAAACCCTCCTCCTGCTTACGCTGAGCTTGCGAATCATATCTAATACCGGCAACGAGCTACCGGAAAGAAGGAGAGGGGGTGGGCCGGATATCGGGCGATTACGGTCGATGATTATATACGGGAGCCGACCTAAGAGGAGGAGCAGGAGCTCCAGGACCGGCAGTAGCGGTATGAGGATGGGAAGGCAAAGAGGAGAGTTTGAGGCGTGGTGGGAGGAGAGGTTAAAGGAGAGGCAGAGGGCAGGTGAGTTTTTAAAAGAGAGGGATAAGGCAAGGAGGAAAATAAAGAGGGATGGAGAGAAGCGGGCAGAGTGGATAGAGAGGGAAGAACGGGAGAGGAGGGAGAGGGAAGAGAGGGAGAAAAGGGAAGAGAGGGAGAAAAGGGAAGAGAGGGAGAAAAGGGAAGAGAGGGAGAAAAGGGAAGAGAGGGAGGGGCAGGCTAAAGAAGAAGCTTGCGGACTAGTAGAGAGGCAGGCTTGTGAGCTAAGAGAGAGGCAAGTGGAGTTATATATAGACGAAGACGAATCTTGCAATAATTATTAGCTTTAATTCCAGGGCAAGTGAGGCTTAGGAGAACTTAACGGACGAGGAAGGGCGTTCTATAGGCTTGTAGGATAGCTAGAGGGGGGGTTCTAGGTGAGAATAAGACTTGGAAGGGCCCGCGAGAGGGAGGAAGCTTTGCGGGCGCGAGTAACGCTTGGGAGGGAAGGAAGAGCCCTATAAATAAGGATATAAATAGGGATAAGGCTTAGGAGGGCCTGTAAGAGAGAAGGAAGAGCTTTGCAGGTAGGAGTGAGGCTGGAGGGGGGGCTTGCGAGAGGGAGGGAGGCTTGGGAGGAAGGTATAGGTAAGAGTACAGGTAATAAGGGGCTTGCGGGGGCAAGTGAGGCTTGGGAGGGCTTAACGGACAAGAAAGGAAGCTTTACGGGCAAGAGAGAGAGAGCTTTGCGGGCTTGTAAAAGGGAAGAAAAAGCCCTGCAAGTAGAAGTGAGGCTTGGGAGGGCCTATAAGTATAGTATATAAAGTAAAAAGCTAAATATTTAAATAAAAGCTCTTAAGAAATACTAATTTCCTATATATTTATATATTATATTAATACGAGCTTATAAGTATAATATAGCTATATTTAAGAGAAAGGTTTTATAAGTAAAAGTAAGACTTAAAAAGACTTATAAAAGGAAAAAGAAAGCTTTATAGATATAATTAAAAGATATTATAGTTTATAAAAAGAAAGAGAGAGTTTTATAAATAGATATAAAGCTTAGAAGGCCTATAAGTAATAATAGAGCTTTATTATAAGAAAGTTATATATTTCTTTTAATCTTGAATTAAGATTAAAATAAAATAAAAAATTAATTCTAGAGTTTATATAAGATTACTAGGCTTTAATTTTAGTAAAGAAGCTCTAATCTCGTTTAGTATAATAGATATAAGTAACTTCTTAAATAAATATCCAGTATTAGTTAGAATATTATAAAATTTTATAAAATTTTATTATAAACTAGAATAAAAGCTAGAACTATATATATAAGATTAGGTATCTAGATATCTAAATATCTAGATATCTATAATAGCAGAAATAGAATAGTAGAATAAGGCTTAAAAATTAATAATTCTAATATCTTAAGAATTTAAAGCTAAAGAGAATAGAAGTGAGGTATAATAGTAAATAAATAGATATAGCTAAAACTACTAAAACGCCGAGCTTTAAAAGCGAGCTTGGTTTGAACTATAGGTTAGAATTTTAGTTAAAACTAACTCTTTTAACTGAAACTATATCTATATTAATTATATAATACTAGCTATTATATTACTCTTCTCTTTAGAAAGCTTATTTCGAATACTAGTAAATAAAGAGAAAGCTAAAGCAAATATAGTAAAAATAATAAAATAAAGAAAAAGAACTCTATTTTCTAGTAATTAGCTTTATCTAGTCTAGCTCTAGTAAAAGCTTATAACTCTCTTTAGAATTATTATTACTCTCTATACTAGAGTAATTATTATTTACTATAATAATTATAACCTGTTTACTAGAACTAGAACTAGAGAAAATACCTTTAAATAGCCAGATATAGTTCTTTATTTAGTAATTATAGGAACTATATCTAAAGTACTATCTAGATTTCTAATAGTTTTAATAGACTAGTATAGATATAAGAGTATTAATTATTAGTTTACTAATATCTATAGAATTACTAGTAATTCTAGAAGTAGTCTAGTATAGTAGAGCGGCTATTTTTAATAAAAGCTATTAAATTTAGGAAATTAGTATAAATCCGGAATAGAATAAGCTATTAGGCTAGATAAGAATAAATTACTAAATTAAGGCTATTATAAAAGCTAGAGATTTTATTAATATCTGGCTAGCTTTAGCTATTTACTTTATATAAGATATATTTAAACTTAGTAATATAAGTAGAAAAAGAATTATTACTTTAGTAGAGGATATAGAGCTTATTTTTAGCCTTTAATTACTTATTTGGATTATTATATATTTATAAAAGCTAATTTAGAATTATTTAGTAGTTCTATAACTAAATATACTTTATATAAAAACGCTATAATAAAACTATAAACTAGATAGATAAATTAAGATTCAGGTAAATATAGTAGAATTAAGTTATAGTATTTCTAATTACTATACTATTAATAGCTAGCTTTACTTTAATTAATAAAAGCCAGATATTGAATTTATAGGTATTTCTAGTAAACTTCTTAGAATTAGAGAGCTTTAAATAGGGCCGGAATACTTAGATCTTTATAAGAGCTACTTGCAGAATAGTAATTTCAGCTTATAGGCTATTAAACTTATATTAAACTTATATTTAGAAAGTATTTATTCTTAAGGAAATATTAGTAAAATTAGTACTAAAAAATCGTAAAAATAGAAGTACTCTCTAGTAGGCTAAATAAATAGAATAGATACTTGAAAATAGTATAGTATTTTACTAAGCCAGATAGATAGAGAGTATTAGAAGCTATATTTTACTAATTAGATAGATAGATAGATAATAATAGATAGATAAAAAGTTATAGGCTTTATAATACTAAAATCTACTACCGAGAATATAGAAGCTTTAAATAATATAATAGCAGAAATAAAATAATAGAATAAAACTTAAAGATTAATAATTCTAATATTTTAAGAATTTAAAGCTAAAGAGAATAAAAGTAAGATATAGGAGTAAATAAGTAGATATAGCTAAAACTACTAAAATATCGAGCTTTAGAAGCAAGCTTGATTTGAACTATAGCTTAAAACCTTAGCTAAAACTAATTCTTTTAGTTAAAACTATATCTGTATTAACTATATAATACTAGCTATTATAATATCTAGATATCTAGATATCTAATTAAAATATCTAGTAATAGATTAGATATATAATATATATATAATTATAAGCGAAATTAATATAATATTATTTTTTCCTGCTTTATTTTTAGTTTTCTTTTTTTAGTTTTATATTTTAAGTTTCAAATTAATAATATACTTTACTTTAATATCTTTTCTTTTATACTATTATAATTTTTATATAAAGTGTTTTTTTAAGCCTTTATATTCTTATTTAAATATAAGATTAGAGCTACTCTACTAAAATTAAAGTCTAGTAACCCTATATAAGCTTTAGAACTAGTTTTTAATTTTACTCTAATCTTAATTTGAGATTAAAAGATTTCTTTATATTTACAGGCTATTATATTTTTTAATTATATTTATAGAACTCTTTTTTCTTATTTATAAGCTATTTTAAGCTTTATTTTTATTTATTAAGCTTTTTTTAATTTCTTTTCTTTTTTTCCCTTAATTATAGCTATATTATACTTATAAGTTTATACTAATATAATATATAAGTATATAAGAAATATAAGCAAATAGGAAATAATTTTTTTAAGAGCTTTTATTTAAGTAATTCTCTATAATTATAGGCCGGGTTATAAAGTTCAAGCCAAGCCTATACTTGCTAGTAGAAGCTAGAGCTTGAATTATATACTCTAATTACTTGTTTATAGCTTTCGGGCAAGGGGAAATAGCTCTCTTTTACTTTACTTTCCGGACCCGGTTCGCTTTCTTATTCCGTTCCCGGTATATATTATATATAAAGAACTAGCTAAAGTGCGTAAGAGGCTTTTTTTTAATTGCAAGAAGAGCAGTATTACTCTTGCAAGCTTTCTTAGGTCTCTTGCAGGCCCTCCCAAGCCTCACTCGCACCCGCAAAGCTCCCTCCCTCTCGCGGGCCCTTCCAGCTATCCTATAAGCCCGTAGAACTCCCTTCCTCGTCCGTTAGGCCCTCTCAGATCTCCTCCCGGCCCGTATCCCCCCTTTCCTCCCCTTGCAAGCTCTCTTCTACACTCGTAGAACTTTCCTGCGGGTCCGTATAGCCTACCTATTACTAATACAGGCCCTCGTAATACTTCTCTCCTTTTCGAAAGCTCTCAATTTGCTCTTATATTATACCTAGCCCTTTATAAATTCCCCTTATATTTACTACTCTTATATATTTAATTATCTCTTTCTTATCTTCTCTTTTTATATCTGTACTTATAAGGCCTTCTTTACTATTTATTATATCTATATAAACTATTATATCTATTTCTCTTTTAAAACCGGCTTGCTCTTCTTTTTATAATATTTATTATATTAATAAATATAATATAGAAAGTATATTAAGGCCCGAAAATTAGATTTATCTAAAGAATAATCTATAATTCGCCGGAAAGACTTATACTTGAAATAATAGAAGTATTTGAGAGAAAAAAAGGAATTCTATTATACTTTTTTATATTATTTATAGCTCGAGTAAAGTATATTTAAGATAAATTAACAGGCCCGGTATAGAGAATAGAAGACAGATATAGGCAAGAAAGCAGAGTATATATACTTGTTTATTATAAAGAGATTTATAAAGAGATTCTATATATTTTCAAGCTTTAATACTCTTATATAGATTTAGATATAAGCTTTAGTATTTCTATATAGATTCGTTTATATAATAGTATCTGTATTATATAAAAGATAACTTAATATTATATAGATAAGTTTAGAGCTACTTTACTAAAATTATTAATTAGCGGCCTTATATAAGCTTCGGGGCTAATTAATAATTTTATTCTAAACTTATTTCAAGTAGATTTGAAATTAAAAGAAGTATATTATATAATAAAAACTTTAATTAAAGTTATATAATTTAATAAAGAATTTTAGCTAAATATATAAATTAGATATAAACTTTTTATAGATTCTTTATAGATAATATAAGAAGAAAAATAGCTTATAAGTATATAAAGTTATTTATAAGTAAATTAAAAGCTAAATAAAACTTTATAATATTTCTAAATATATTATATTATTTATATAATTTATATTAGGAAATAAAAGAATATAAAGTTCTATTTATAAAGTAATTTATAAGGCTACTATATAGAACTAACTATAAGAAAAGACTAGTAATTATAAATCTATTTCTATTATCTTAAATAACTAGCTTTATAACTTATTAATAGTTATTATAAAAATAAAGTAAATAGAAACTACTTATAAAAAAATATAAAAAGTAATTACTAATTTATAAACTAGAGCTTAATTCGTGAAATTATTTATAATTAGCTATTAAAGTTATTATCTAATAATTATACCTGAATTAAGAATTTTCTGAAGCTATAAATTAATATTTATAACCCGTTATAAAGCCTTTTCTATAAATAGAGATTTTATAAGAATATTATAGATATATTAATCTTGAGTTATAGTTTAAAGAAAAATAAATCTAGTAAATAAATACTTTATAAAATCTCTAGAAATAATTCTGTAATTTTAGGATCTGCTTTATTTATATTAGTTAAATCTATTATAAAATATATTTATTTCTAGCTAGAAAATATATCTAGAATTATTTAGTTAAGCTTATAAATTATATTATTTAGAGTTAATAGAATTGTCTATTTACTAAAAGCCTAGTAATTATATAAGGTTTATAAAAGTTATTCTTATAGGTAAATATAATTAATTAGGTCTATAACTAATTAGATATATAAAATAAAAGACAGAAATATAATCTATTTATTTAAAAATAGGTTATATAATAGATTACTAATCTAGTTTATAAAATTCTATTTAGATAAATTATTATAGACTTATATATTAATTCGTAATAATAACTAATAAAGCTATAGCTAGATTTATATTTATTATAAATAGGCCCGTATTATATTAGCCTATAAACTATATAGAATTACTAATAAGATTTAAGTAAAGTTCTTTCTAAAAATTATAAATACTTTTCTAAAGAAAATATTATTTATAACTAATTATAAATTAATTATTAGCTAGTATATTATCTTAAAATAGTACTTATATTATATAAATACTTTATTTCAGATAATTAGATTTATAAATTATAAGAGTATTCTAAGCCGGCTTATTTTAGTAATTATATTTATAAATAACTTATTAAGCTCAAATAAGATCTAGATCTAGAAATAAGATATATATTTATTCGAGAAAAAAAGCTATAATATTTATTAATATTATATATAAGACTATTTTATTTTAGTTATAATAATAGTAATAGAAAGTTTTATAAAGAAATGTTTTACTAGTTTTATTAGAGCTTTATAAATAAAAATAAGCTATTTATAAATTATTTATAATTACTATTATAATTATCTAGAAATAAAAGTACTAGTTTATATTTAGCTAGACTTATATTATAGTTACTAGTAATATCTTATAAATATAATTAATTTATAAATTAGTTATATAATAGCTTATAGTTTAATTAAAAGTATTCTCAAATAAAGTAATATCTATAAGTATTTACTAGAGATTTATAAAGCTAAAACTAAATAAAAAAAAGCTATAATTATAATAAAAATTAATTAAAAGTAATAGAAAGTTAATTAATAGATTATAAACTAGCTTATAAGTCAAGTTATTATAGAAATACTTCTTATACTAGTTCTAGATTACTTATATATTTATAATTAGTTACTAGTAAATATTTATAAGAAAAAATATCTATAAACTATAGCTAGTTCTTAATAAAATGGCTTTATTAAAATACTAGAATTATTTCTAATTATTTTTTACTAAGCTATAAATAATATAGATAATATAATATATAAGATAATAAATGCTTTTAACTAAATAAAGCTTATTAAAAAACTATAAACTATATATAATTATTAGTAAAAGCTATAAATAAAACTATTTGCTTGAAACCAGATTATAATAATAAATATAGCTAATATTATATTTTTACTTATAGTATTTCTATATTCGAGTTTTAATAACTTATATAAAGTACTATAAGAACTTGTAATATAGATATTAATAGCTATTCTTATATATTATAATATATTTAAAAAAGGCTATTAAAATTAAATAAATATTTATAGCCCGGTCTATAATTTATTTAGATAAGAAATTAGCTATAAAACAGATTATATATTATTTAGGAAAATAGATTATAAGATATTAAACTAGAGAAAGCTTCTAATATATTAAATATTTAAATAAATACTAGAAAGCTTTTATAGAGCCTATATATCGAGTCTAGAAATACTAGATAATCTTATTATTTATTCCCGAAATAATAATAATTATATAATCTATTTTCTTATAAATATATTTATAGATATATTTAATTACTTATATAAATATATAAATCTTAATATTAATATATAAGTAAAACTTTTAGAAAAGATATAAGTTATGTAAAATATTCTAATAATTATTATAAATAACTTTCTAATCTAAAAAGCCTAGTTTATAAATTATAAATATATAACTATTATTTTAATATTAATATTTGAAATATCTATTTTTATAAATTATTATTATAGCTATAAATATTTTAGGAAACCTCTTCTAATATATAAATAAAACTATAAATATCTTATAAATTATATATAAAGCTTTTGAATTATTATTAAGGCTATATAGCTTATAAAATATCTAGCTAGTAATTATAGCTATAAATTTATTTATAGAATTCTATAATAAATCTAAAAGCTTAATATAAATAATTTTATTAACTAAATTAGAAATTAAGAAAATAGTATTTTTTCTAAGAAATAAAAGCAAGTATATATATAAGAAATTATATTTCTAGTATTTAATTATATAAATATAACCCGTATATTATCTAAAAAAATAATTCTTAAAATTTATAAGAAGCTTTTATATTTTTAAAATAAAAATCTAATAAAGAAAATCCAAATAATTAATTACTTATTATTTATTTAAGAAATAATTTATAATTTCAGACTAGTATAAATTAGTTATAAAAATAATAAAAAAGCTTAATTTACTAAAATATTATATAATAGCTATTAAGTTTTAAAAAAGCTATTATATAAAATAATTACTATTTATAAAACTTAATAAGAAAATAAAATAATAGCTAATATTACTTATATAAATATTTCACTAATATAAATAAAGCTAATTAAGTAAAATAATCTTATAAGTAATATATATATTAATAATATATTACTAAAGAAATAATTAGTATAAAAAAGTAAAAAAAAGACTAGATAAATATAAAAATAATATTAGTAAAAAACTTATTACTCGAGCTATATTTACTAATAGATTCTATTATAGTTTGAGTTATTATATAAGAAAAATAAGATATAATAAAATAAGATATATATTATATATATAATATTTATTTTATAAATTATAAATACTAGATTATAATAGTTTATATTTATATATTTATCTGAAATAAGAATAATAACTTTATTATTTATTAGAAAATTCTTATAATAATAATTAGTATCTAATTCGAGAATTAAATATATTTATAAATTAAATAAGATCCGGAAATCGGTTTACTAGCTTATAAGATACTTATAAGCTATTTTATAGATTATAATAAACGGATTATAATTCGTAAATATATTTATAAATTATAAAAGAATTATATAATTTAAATAAAAGAAGTTAGTAGCTTATATATTAGTTATAAAAAGCGGATTATAAAAGAAAAGCTATATAAAAAAGAATTTAATATATAAAGCAAGTTATAATAAGTCTTAAAAATAAAAGAGCTTATTATAAATCTAAAAATACTAGATTTTATAAAAGAAATTAATTCGTGTATTTTTCTTATATTTAACTAATATAAAAATAAAAATATAATTATATATTTAAATATTTATCTAAAAAGCTTAGTAAAATAGATTATTATCTATAAAGAAATAAGAAAAATATAAAAAAGACTTATAAATTAAAGGAAGTATTATATTACTTTTCTTATAATAGACTTTAAAATAATAAGATTAGAACTACTTTATTAAAATTCAAGTCTAATAGCTCTATATAAGCTTTAGAACTAGTTTTTAATTTTACTCTAATCTCGATTCTAGATTAAAAGAATAGCTTTTTCTTTAGATATAAAGTTCTCTCTTTCTCTTTTTCTTTATAAACTATTATATTCTCTAATTATATATAGAATTCTCTCTTTTCTTTTATAGGCCTCTTTAAAGCTTATTTCTATTTATAAAGCTCTTTATTTCTCTTTATAGGCTATTCTAAAGCTTACTTTATTTCTAAAGCTTCTTATTTCTCTTTATAAATTACTAGAGTTTTTAATTATATCTATAATACTTTCTTTTCTCTTATATAAGCCCTTTTAAATCCTACCTTTATTAAATACAGCTATATTATACTCGTAAACTTATACTAATATAATATATAAATATATAGGAAATTAGTTTTTTTAAGAACTTTTATTTAAATCTTTAGCTTTTTGCTTTATATACTAGATCCGGTTTACTTTCTTGTTCCGTTCCCGGTATATATTATATATAAAGAACTGGCTAAAGTCTATAAGAGGCTTTTTTCGATTATAAGAGAAGTAGTATTACTTTTACAGGCTCTCTTAGGTCTCTTACGGGCTCTTCCAAGCCTCACTTACTTCTGCAAGCCCCTTATTATCTGTATTTTCGCCTGTAAAGCTCTCTCTTTTCTCCTGCAAACTTTCCTAAGCCTTATTCCTGCTTATAGAGCCCTCTCCTTCCTCCCGCAAACCCTCCCAAGCCTCACTCCTACCCGCAAAGCCCTCCCTTTCCTCTCGCAAACCCTTCCAAGCCTTATTCTCACCCGGAAACTCCCTCCAGCCGTCCTGCAAGCCCGTCAAGCTTCCTTCCTTGTCCGTTAAGCCTTCCTAGCAGGCTCGGCAACGATTGCTGAGCAATCGATTAGTAATCGATTGTGTGCACTATTGATTAGCTATCGATTGTAATCGATTGGTAATCGATTACTAAACGATTATTACCCCGCACCCCACGAAAGCTAAGCACTAAATTTTTAGTACCTATAGCCTATAATTTAGCGATAAGGAGCCTATAATTATAGGGCTCCCTTTTCCTCGCGACCCACAAGCCTCGAAGCTCACTTCTCACTTTCTCTCTCCACTTATGCTTTTTACTTTTATATACTCGCCCTCTTAACCCCTCCCCCCATTAAAAGTTGCCAAGCTTATGGGCCTAAGGCAGCTAGCGTATGGGGGGGCTAGTGGGAGACTAGTGGATTTGTACTATATTAAGGGGCCTTTCCCCGCCTTTAATAATGAGAACCAAGGCTTTTAACTACTTGAATTTGATATCCCCTAATCCCCCCTCTTACTTTTATACTTTTATAGAGAGAGAGAGAGAGAAGAATTAAAGAGAGAGTAAATATTTTAAGTAATAGTAAATGCTGAGCGAAAAGGAAGGAGGGGCAGTAATATGTGAGCGTGGCCGATTTTTGGTAGGGTAAATCGTGACAGGCCCCCTTACTAGTATGGACTATGTCTTACCGGACGCAGGGATAGCTATTAATATCCTCTCAATAGTACGAATGAGCGATGAGCCAGAGGGAGTCTTTTCAGGGGCTTGTCGTACGGTAAGCTACCTAGAATAGGGGGAGGCTTGAAGCCGAGACTAGAAAAGGAGTAGAGTTCTAGATACTTTCTTTAAATAAGTAAATAAGAGAGAGCCTTACCTTTATTATATATAGTATAGTACTCTACTAAACTCCTGGATCTTCTGGCATTAGAAAAGGGGTAAAATCATACGTATGTAGGGATTAGCTCGCTAAACAATCGATTGCACTATCGATTACAATCGATACCTTACGATTGCGGCATCGATTGTTATCGATAGTGCAAAACGCCAATCGTTGCCGAGCCTGCTTCCTAGCTCTCTTCCCCTTACGAACCCTCTACTAAGCTCTTCTCTATTTACAAGCTCTCTTATAAGCTCCCTCCTATATCCGCAGAATCCTCTAGGCCCTCTCTTATACTTATAGAACCCTCTTACAGGCCTGTATAGCCTACCTACTACTAATACAGGCCCTTATAATACTTCTCTCCCTTTCGAAAGCTCTTAATTTGCTCTCGCATTACACCCCAGCTCTCTATAAATTCCCCTTATATCCATTACTCTTATATATCTAACTACCTTTACTTTCTCTTCTTTTCCTGTATTCATACCTATAAGACCTTCTTTACTACCTATTATACTTGTATAAATCGTTATACTTGTCCCTCTTATAAAACCGGCTTGCCTCTTTATCTATAATAAGAATTATGCCTCTATATATAGTATACAGAATATATATATACCTATAAGAAGGCCCGGTTAAAAGAGAAGCTAATTATTAGATAAATATACTTATATATCGAATAGTAGTCCGAATTATAGGCAAATTACAGGATCTAATATCTCTCTTTATAGTATATATATAAGGATTTAAAAATTAAAGAGATAAGGCAGATTTAGTATTTATAGTAGTAATATAAGCAGGCTATTAAGAGAATAATTATAAATAAGAAGTATATAAATAAAGTATATAAGTAAAAGCTTATAAATAAAGAATACGAGTTTTAATATTCTTATATAAATAAAAACTAGTTATATAATAGTATCCGGATTATATAAATCTTATAATAGTATTATATAAATTATTTATATAATTAAAATAAAAGGCTCTGTAAACTATATAGTAATCTATAAATAAACTAGTTATATATATAAAAGCTAGCTAGAAATATAAGAGAAAGCTAGAAGGCTATATAGTAAATAAATCTATAGAAATATTTTTTAAGATATTAACTAGAGCTATAATAAATAATTAATAAATCTATTACTAGTATTATAAGGCTAGTTTATTTATAGAAATATTTATAACTAATTATTATTATTACTAAGAAATAGAAAAAGTATTAGAATTAAGTTTTTATAAAATAAGATATTACTAAATATAATTAGAAATATTTCGAGTCTATTAACGAATTAGTTAAATTAAGAAAAGAAAAAAATATAAACTTAATAGTAAAAGTAAGTCTTATATAGCTTAGCCTGTTCTATAATAAAGTTAAAAGCAGGCCGGTTCTATTTATAGGAAGTATAAAAGTAAAAAGAATCTATAGTAATAAAGAAAGAAGAAAAAAAGTAATATAAGGCTAGAGTTTTTTCTTGGTACTTTTTATAGAATTACTAGCTTTAGATTTTTTCCCGAATTTTAAAAAATTATAATAAAAGCTTCTTATATTTCAGAACTATTAAAATATAAAGAAAAGTATTCGAATATTCTTTTTATTATCTTAAGTTTAGTTCTAAGAATTTGAATATAATTATATTTTAATATATAATTTTCTAGAAAAGAAAGATTCTAGTATTTCTTATATAACCCGTTTTTTTATAGAGTTCTAAAAGCTAATTATTTAGAATAGTTCGAATATAAATAATATAAAAGAGAAAAATAACTTAATATTATATAGATTAACCCGAAATTAATTATAGTAGATCTAGTAAACTAAACTCAAGTAAAATAGTAATTATAAAGCTATTATAAGTAATTTCGAAAAAGTAAATAAACTAAAAATATAATATATTATTCTAATAAAATATAGAAACTTAAACTAAATATTATAATTTTATAAATAAAAATATATTTAAATTACTAATTTATTTATTTCTATAAATTTCTAATAGCTTCTAGTATATTTAAATTCAAATATAGAATAGAGAAATATATAATAGTAATTATAATAAAGAAAGAGCTTAAACTTTCTCTTATTTATAAAAGCTTTTATAAGTTCTTTATAAACTCCTTTAATATAAATTTTATATTTAATATAAGCTTCTCGAATATAAGCTCTATAATAGTTTTTAATATAAGTATAAAACAAAAAGATTTCGTTATTAGAGATACTAGTAAAGCTAGAATTCTTTTATTATACTAGAAGATTTAAGAAAGTAATAAAGAAACTTATTATAAAAATATAAATAAATTTTAATATATATAATATTAGTAATATTTATAATAAATCAAATAAGATTTATAGTAAATTTAAAATTCGTCTTTATTATAATATATCTAATATAGATTTTAGGATCTTATTTGAGAATATTTCTAATTTTTCTAGATAAAGATTTAGCTATTATAGATTGAATTATTAAGAAATATATTTGAAATACTATTAAATCAATTCTAATTATTTAATATAAGGCTCTAATTCCCACTTTCTATATTAAATACTCTAGAGTTATACTAATTAGATATTATAAAATAGTTCTATTATTATATTTTAGAGTTATACTAATTAGATATTATAAAGTAGTTCCATTATTATACTCTACCGCTTTACTAGGAAATTTAGCGTCACGTGACCGCGATAACGTATACAGCTGGCTAGTATTTAGAATACTAAAGCTTCTATATATATAAGCTTTTCTCTTTAGTTTAGAATTCTCGGATTAGAAGCTATTCTACTTTATTTTCTAAGCTTAGAGCCCGGTATTATAATACTTATAATATTAGATTACAAGTATTAAACTTGCTTTATAGAGCTTTAACTCGATATTAAGATTAATTTTCTGTATTATTTATCTGAAGTAATTATATATAGTCTATATTATTTCTTTTCGAAGTTATAAAATCGAGGCTATTAATACTTTCTATTAATAGTATATTATTAGTTAATTTATTAGAATATAAATAAGAGATTAAATTAATAACCTGAGTTATTTTAGGATTATTTCTATTTCCGGTAGTATTTACTATATTATTAGTATCTAGAAAGAATATATTTAGTTAGCTATAGCTAGAAGAACTATAACTTATATAGTAAAATAGAATCGAGTATATTATATTAAATAATATAGTTAATTTGGCTTTAGAATAAAATAATATCTTTTTTAATTAATTATTCTCGAACTAGATATAATTGCTTTTTATTTCTACTTAAGAGACTGGCTTTTACTATTATTATATAAGACGGATTAATACTTTCTATTTTGTATTTATACTTCAGATTCCTGAATATACTAGATAGTTTATTACTAGATTTAGTTATATTAGCTTAACTATAAGTCTGGCTTCTATTTTATATTAGAATTCTATCTAAAATTTTCAGAAGGCCTAAAGAACTTGTCTAGTTACTTCTTTAGCTATATATTTAGTTTCTCTAAAGTATCTAAATATAGCTGCTTCTTTAGACCCAATATCTAGATATCTTTGAATTTCTATATAGGGCACTCTTTAAGATATTTATTAAACTTATAGATATAATTAAATATCAAATTATAACTATATTTTATATTGCAGACTATATCTAATATATTCTATTAGTTGCCTTATATACTTTAAAGACTTACTAAAAAGAAATATATATAATTTGAAGTAGTATAGTAGTTTATTCTTTTTATTATACCTCGGCGGCTTTGAGTAATCGGAATCAGGGCATCTTAAGGTAGGCTTGACATTATTTTCTCTATTAGAAGTAGTTGAACTCTCAGTATTTTCTTGTAATAGTTAATAGCTTGGGTGCAGTGCCTGTTAAAGCTAGCCGAGAAGTTAGCTAATAAGTTGCTATCTGGAGTCAGTTGCGAGAGAAGGAATAGTATAATTACATATAAACCTTGTCTGGTTCAAGGTATCTCTAAAAGCTATCTCTCGAGGCAAATCCTCGTAAATAGTAAGGGTAATTCCATTGAGTTATACTTATTTCCATGGTTATATGGAAGTCAGAAGCACGAATACCCGACGCGAATGCGAACTTGAAAGGCACGGGCCTTGGGGCCTTGAGGCCTTATCCGCTAGCTTCCGCCGTAAGCAGGTAGCTTCGATCTGGAGCAAGGCTGGCTGCATAACACCAAACCCATAGTGGGAGAATCGACCAATTGCAATTCCATTACGGGCATTGCAAATACGAGAGGGGAGCATGTTATTAGCCAATAGGTACAAGGCTAATCCACTATTTGGGTAGCAAAATTTGGAGTGTGCTGTATTATGTCATTTGGACCAGCTTTTCTTTTAGATAGCGATTTCTATTAGGCTCTAGCTAAGAGAACCCCCACAACTTCTGGAGCTTTTATAACTAAGTCATATATTGCAAATATAAGCTTTTTTCTCTTATTTTATGTTGTTATATGGTGAAAATTGGTTTTGGTAATTAGGGGTGGGCGACCTCCCGGGAAATCCTCGGGGCAAGTTCCTGGAGCAATCCCCGGAGCAATCCCCTGAGCAATGCCAGTAGAAGATTCTAAAACTGGAAGCTCCTTTGCATTTCTTCGAATGAATTTGCTTAGCGAAGCCGATGATAGCCGAGTAGGACCCGGCATTTGGGCTCTAGCCTGCCTTCAGGCTGCAAATACGCTTTAAGAGCAAAGGGAACCGAAGAAAGTTTTGTTTGGAATGTTTTGTGTACAATCTCATCAACATCTCATTGGGCGGTGGCGGTGGAAGCAGTCAGGTAAAGTGGTCCATACGGAAAGCGATAAGGATCAAGTGATTAAGCGATTTTCGAATCCGGTTTTCGACCTTTAATATCTGATTTATGGTACGTACGCACCCTACCAAAAATCGCCTGTAACCAAAATACCGTATTCTGTATATATGATACTATTATACTCGGATATATATTTATATAGAGATAGCTAAAATAAAGCCATTTATAATTGCTAAATATACTAATATTTATATTTATCTCTATTATAATATCTCTAATACCTGCCTCTATCTTACTCTTACCCCTGCCCCTCTTCTTAACTATTATTAATTCTCCTTTAACTTATATAGTCTATATAGTAAATTCTATAGATTATAAAATATATCTTTCTTACTATTATTATTCTTATTATTATTTCTTATAATACTCGAATTATTTTTATCTCTATTATTCTCTTTATTTTTATTTTTATTTTTATTCTTATTCTTTCTCTCTCTTTTTCTATTTATTAATTTTCTTTACTTTATTATTCTATTTTAAAGACGTTTATAGTTTTGAAAATTAAGGTTTTATAGAGGCTAACTTGAAAGAAACTAGATTTTTTAGTATTATATTAAAGTAATATAAGATATATATTCTATTACTATTATTCTATTTATAGTTATAATAAACTCGGTTAAATTTACTTTAAATTTATATATATTCTTATTATAGGCCTTTAAGGTTTTTTTTTATATAATTAATATAAGATATAAGTACTAAATAGCTTCAAGTTTAATTATATATTACTTCTAGATTTACTATAATCTTTGAATTATCTAAGTTAGCTAGCTTCTTTCTAGAATAAAACTTTATATCTCGAATTTCTAATATTTTATAAATATTCTTTATAACTTATATTATCTTATTAGAGATATTAAAAAGCTCGAGATAGAACTATTTATTAGTAATAATAAGAAGAGATTATAAAATATTTAAAAAAGAAAGAAAGTTTAGTAAATTTAATAAATTATTATTTTAATATTTAATTAGTATTATATTCTAGTCTTTTATATAAGAAAAATATAACTTATTACTTCTTTATAGTTTTTTAAAGCTTAAAGCTTTTATATTTAAGCTATATTATATTATTTATTTTTATTAGATAAATATAAATTATTAATATTATATATATTATTAATATTATATATATTATTAATATTATATATATTATATATATATTTTTTTAAGAACTTTTTTAGTAATATAATAAAGAATTATATTTATCTTATAATAGAAAGAAAAACTTAAATAATATTTAAAGAAAGAAGAAAAGAGGTGAAGAAAAGATTAGATAAGTATTATAATTAAAAGAAAAAGGCTTAATTAGAAGGAAAAAAAAGTCTTTTTATAATATCTTTTTCCTGAAAAGTAATTATAAATTCGAAATTACTTTTATATTATAAAGACTTAAAAATATAAAAGAATAAATTTATAAAGTAATAATAAATTCGTAAATAGAAATAAAGATAAAATTAATTTTATAAATAATAATATTTGTTATATTAGTATTATTTTTATAATAGAGAATTATAAGATATAATTCTGGAGCTAAATAAATAAGTTAAGTAAGCTATATTTATAGCTTTATTATAGTATAATACTAGAGTATAAATAGAGAGTTTCTAGTTAAATTTAAAAAGTATAAATTAGGTTAGAAAGTCTAGATAACTTTAGAATTATATAAATAATAAATTGCCTTCTTTAAATTTTATATTAGTTTCTCGAATTTAGGGAATTATATAGTTATATAATACTAAAAATAAGCTTTCTTTATATATAAGAATAAAAATATTAGTACTATTTAATAATCTAGATATAGTATATTTAAATAATATAATATTTAAATAAAATTATATTTGGAACTCTAAAATATAAAGTTATTTTTATATAAAATTATAATTATAATTATTCTAGTAATTATAATATTATATTTTATATAAATATAAAAATAGAGTTTTTATATTAATATAAACTAATATTTAAAGAATTATATATTTTTTTCTTTCTTTTTTTATTTATTTCAAACTATTATTATTATAACTTATAAACTATATTATACTATAGAAGCTAATAGAATTAATTCTTAATTATAGAAATAGTTTTAAGTTTAAATTAAAGAGTTCTATTATATTTGAAAGAAAACTTTTTAGAATATTAGATATATTTTATAATTAGAAGAATTTAATATTAATAAAACTAGCTATATTATTTAACTATAATAATAGAATACTAAATTTCTTTTAGATTAATAGTAAATAAAGCTTAAAAGATATCTCTATAATAAGAAACTAATTAAAATAATATATATTTTTTTAGTATTAGAACTATTTACCTAAATATATATTTTGGATCTTTAATTATAAACTTAATTATTCTAGACTTAATATATATATTCTAAAAGTAATTTGCTATTATTATAAGCTTTAGTTAAAATAAAATTAATTTAATATTAAATATATTAATATTTTTAAAAAAGCTAAAGAATTTATTTTTAAGAAACTAAAAAGTAATTAATTAATCTAATATAATTATAAAAGAATATATTACTAGATCTAAAAAAATACTAGTAAATTTATATCTTATAAGAAAATATAATAAATATTTAGGATATTAGATAAAATAGAAATAAAGATATAAGATAAATATAAGAATTAGAAATATAAAAGATTTATTATAAAAAAGCTAGATTAATATTAGTTTATAAATAAGTATAATAAGTTATTTTATTATAGCTTTTAGATCTATAATATTATTAATATATATTCTCGAATAATAATAAGTATTTTTATTAATATAATAAATTATATATAAATTATTATTCTAAAGTTTTATTTTCTTTATATTAGGAAATAGAGCTATTTTCTAAAAAAGTTATAAGCTAATAAAGGCTAAAAGATATTACTTATAGTAGTTATATAAGTCAAGCTCTAGTAATTAGTATATTAAGATATAATAAAATACTTTAGCTAGTAGACTTATAAAAACCTAGAAATAGTTCTTTAAATCTTTTTATAATATAAGTATCTTTAATAAAAAGTCTTATTATAATTTAATTACTATTTAATTTATTTATATATATCTTTTTTATTAATAGATTAATAGCTTTTTTTTTATAATATTAGTCTAATCTATTTTTAGTAAATAAAGGCTAATTACTTCTAGTCTAAAATTCTAGAAAAGCTATATAATTATTATTAGAAAGTTTATTATTATAGTACTTCTCTAATATAAATAATTAAATAATTACTTTTTAAGTTTAAAAAAAAAGCTATAAAATATAATTATATAATATATTAAATTCCCGAAATTAAAGAGCTTTATATAACTTCCTTAAAAATACTAGTATTATATATATTATAAATAAGCTTAAAGCAAAGCTAGATTAAAACTATATTAAAATATATTAGTTTTTTTATTATATTCTTAAACTTTATAAGAAAAGAATTAGAAAGCTTTTATTTAATATTAAGTTTTCTTATAAAAGAAATAAGTAATTAGAAGTAATTCGAGAAATAAAATAGAGACTAGAAAATATAATTATAGTAAATCGAGAATTAGAGAATATTAAAGAGAATAATCTTAATAATAAGGTTTATATAAATAATAAGAAATAATATAAGAATAATTTAGGGAATTTAAAAAATAAAGAAATCTTAAATAACTTATTTAATAACTAATATTTAGGTTATAAAAGTTTATTTATACTAAGCTTTTTAAAAATAATATTATAGCTATATATAAAAATATAATTTCTTTAAATTAATATAAAAGATTGTATAATTATATAACTTTATAGAATTAGCTAGTTATAAAAATATTCTAAAACTAGAAACTTGTAAAGAGTTTTAAGGGCTTTAAAGTATTCGAACTATTACAAGTATTTAATATTTTTTAGGAAAAGAATATAATATATTTTATAATAAATAACCTATTATAAATTATTTAACTTTTAAGTTAAATAAGAAATCTAAAAGCTAGATTTATAATTCAAGTCTTATTAAAGTTATTAAAGTTTTTACTAGCTAGTACTATAAATTTAATATAAATATTACAAGAATTCTATAAGTTCTATTCTAATCTATTTAGAAAATATATATAGTATATTTCTATATTTGTTTTATTAATATTTATATATAATTTCTAAAAGCTAAATTATTATCTAAAGGAAAAATAAAAAAGCTAGACTAATATCTTTAAAAACTAAAGCCTTAATAAATCTATTTAGAAAAACTTATTAATTCTTCTAAAAATAATCTAAGCTCTAATAAGCCAGAAAATTTTAAGTTTATTATATATTATAACTTATATAACTAGAAATAGAAACTTGAGTTTATTATATGAAATTACTTATATATAAAGACTTTTATTATAAACTTCTTATTCAGATTAATTAGTTATATCTATTTTTAATATTCAGTTTTTATTAAAGTAATTTCCTGTTTCTAGAAACTTTAAATAAAATAGTAAATAAGTTTTTTAGTTATTAGCTAAAATTTATTAGCTAGAAAGTCTATAAATAATAAATAAAATTATAAAATAGAACTTTTCTAATTATAATATTAGAATATTTTATTATAGTATAAAGTAATTAAATATAAAAGCCTTATTAAATATAATATATTTTAAGCTATAAATTTATAAAATAAATATAGGAAGTTTTATTATTTAACTAGTATTATAGTCTAATTTAAAAGTATTTATTATTTTTTATATCTAATTTAATAGAAATAAAAAGTACTTATATTTTAATTCGAGAAATAATTAAAACTTTTATATAAACTTAAAATAGTAGTTTATTTTATAGAAAGAAAATAAATCAGAATTATTTATATTATATTAATTTTTAGGAAAAATTATAATAAATATTTTAATTTCTGAAATATTCTCGAGAAAGCTTCTTTAAACTAAAATAGGCTAGTTTATAATTTTAAAAGATTTATAGAAATCTTATATATTTAAAAATATAAGTATTTAAAATAAATACTATTTGAATTCTAACTTATAATAAAAGAAAAATAAAGTATACAAAATAAAATATATAAAATACATAAAATATATAAAATATATAAAATATATAAAATATATAAAATATAAAATATATAAATATCTTATATAAAATATTAAAATTACATAAAATATATAAAATTATATAAAATATATAAAATATATAAAATATATAAAATATATAAAATATATAAAATATATAAAATATATAAAATAAAAGTAAAATAAAATATTCGGGTATTTAATAAATAGAAAGCCGAACTATTAGTTATAAGAACTAGTACTAACTAGATATATATATAGTAATATTAAAAGAGAAATAAAATAAAGGAAACTAAAAAATAAATTAGTATATATTTTATAAAAATAGATAGAAAAATATCTAAATTACTTAAAAATAAAAAATATATGTTAAAAATATTAAGATTAGAAAAAGAAAAGCTATTTTCTATAAAAATAAATTAATATATATTTTAAAATAAAAAATAAAGATATTTAGTAATAGTCTAAAAACTTTTATAAGTATTAAAGAAAAAAAAAAGATATTAGAAAAAAAGAAAAGAGATCTAAATAGAAATTAGCCTCTTTTTAAAAGTTTGAGAAAAAGTATTTCTAAAAAGCCTAAAAATATAAGAGATATTAGGAAAAGAAAAAAAGAATCTCAAATTTAGCTTTTTAAGAAATAAATAAATTAAAGACTTATAATATAGAAGTTTTAAATAAAAATAATTCGGAAGTAGTAATTAGATACTAGCTTTTAGTATTATTAGTAAAGAAGTTAAAGAAAAAGAAATTCGGAAAAAGAGAGAGAAATTATAAATAATTAGATATTAGCTTTTAGTATTATTAGTAGAGAAATTAAAAAAAGAGAAGTTTAGAAAAAAAGAAATTCGGAAAAAAAGAAATCTAGAAAAAAAAGAGTTTGGAGAAAAAAGAAAAGATTATAAATAGTTAGATACTAGCCCTTAATATTAATAGAAGTATTAATAGAAGTATTAGTAAAAAGTAATTAGATACTAGTTTTTAATATTAATAATAAAGTTAAAAAAATATAGTAAAAAAATAAAGGTTTTAGAATAAAAATAAAATAAAGTTATATTTTTATAAAAAAATAAAAAAATACTAATATAAAATAATTATATTATTAAATTCTATATTTATTTTTACTATTTATTAAAAATATATATTTCTTAGAAGAAAATATTATTTAGTATTTCTAGAAAATAATAATTTAATAATAATATTATTAAAAAAACTAAATCTAATATATTTAAATATACTAAAATAAAATAATTATTTTTATATTAAAAATTAAATTATAGTATTACTAGATATAAAGCTATTTTAGTTTATAGACTAGACTATATATAAAGATCTAAGAATATTAAAGCTTATTTAAATTACTTATAAAATATCTATATAAATAGCTAATAATATAATAAAATAATATTATATTTTATCTAATTAGATTAATAATAAAGTTCTTTATTATAGCAAATATATAATATCTGTTTTTTAAAATATTATATAGCTAGAAAAGAAAAATATATAATTATATAATTTCTAGATTCTTGAAATTAACTAGAAATTAATTAATTAGAAATAAATAAATATTATTTTTTATATTTCTAATTTAATTAGCTATTAGAGTAATAAGATTCTTAATATAACTAATTTAATAATATTAGAAAATTCAAATAGTTTCTTATTACTTATATACTTTTTCTTTATTTTTAGTAAATTATAAAAAGCTTTTACTAATATTAGATCTAGCTATTTTAAGAAATCTAGAGCCTGTATTCTGAGTTTCCTGAATTACTAGTATTACTAATCTCGAGCTTTTATTCTAAATCTTTTATATAATTACTTAAAAGGCTTCTTATATAATAAATATTAAGCTTTTATTTTTATTTTATTAAATAACTAGTATAAAAGAAAAACTATAATAAAACAAAAATCTATATAAAGTATATTAGAATATAAAATATAACTTAATAATAAAATAATAAAGTAAAAGTATAAATAATAAAATATATATAGTATATAGTATATAAAAGCTCAATTAATTAAATACTTATAAAGAATTATTCTCTAAATCTATAGAAAAACTGGCTTTCTTATATAATTTCTATAAATTATATATAAAAGGCTATAGCTTTTACTATATAACCTAAACTTTAAAACTACTAAAATAATATATTTTTTAATAAGTATAGCCTACTATATTATATCTAACTCTCTATTTATTTATATTTATTTCCTAAATACTAAAAATAACAGAAAAATCTTATTTAGAATCCGAAATAATAAAATATTTAGAATTCTTCTCTATTAGTTAATTTAATTTGTTTTCTATATATCTAAAATAAGATTTATTATTTTTAAATTATTTTATTTTATATTTCCGAACTTATTTAAAAATAATTCGAACCTATTTAGCTATATTCTTATACTAAATCCAATATAGTTCTCTATATTAATTAGTATCTACTTTTAATTATTATTTAATTTCTGCCTTTATTACTAGATATTAAAGAGACTTATTATAGTAAATTATATTATATATTATATTAATATATTTCAAATAGATAACTTTTTCGAATTTTATATTATCTGCTATATTTTTAAATTAATCTTTAATAAAAAAGGAAAGCTCTAGATAAGAGGCTTTAATAACTTTATAAGAAACTCTATTTTTATATATTCTATTTTTAATAATAACTAAACTTATTAGAATTATAGTAAAAGATTTATTAAATAGTAAATTATTATTAAGCTATTTTTAACTTATATATTATCCGAGAATTAATATTTTCTTATAATTTCAGATCTATAAATTATTTAGCTAAAAGTATTTATTTATCTAATTAAATAAACTATATTTGAAGTCTTTTTTTTTATTACCTTTAATAAATACTTGCTTAATTTCTTAGCTATTTCTAGCTTAAATTTATTAGAAATAGAAAAGTAATTAATGTCTTTAAAGAACTTCTTATTAAAAATAATAGCTTTTTTATAGTTTATAAAGAAAATATAGCTAATATTCTAATACTTTTTACTAAAATAGAATTCGCTATTTAAAGCTTTAGTAATAGCTAGATCTTTAGTATTACTTTTATATTAATTATAATTAATATTTCTAGAAGTAAAGTATTAAGCTAGCTAAAAATAAGTAATTAGATAAATAAAGTATTTATTTAATATCTTATAAAATCCGAGCTATATTAATAGATCTATTATTAAAAGTTAAAAGGCTAAAATAAAGTAGCTATTACTAAAATCTCTATATATTAATATATTATCTTTTTAGAAATAGAACTATAATATCTCTATTTCTTCTATTAAAAGTTCTTAAATACTAGGCTTTTTAATTTATTTTAGATAATTCTTCTTATAAATATAGCTATTTATATCTAGATTAGTAATACTAGACTTAGAAATAGGAACTATAATATTAATTTAGAGCTATAAATTAGAGTAAAATTAATTAGAAATATAGTACTTATATTTATATTATTTAATTTTCTATATTTTAAAAAAAGAATCCCGCATTTTCTTATTTATTTAAATAACAGAAATATATTTCTTATTTTTAATAACTTTATAGATCTTAATAACTAGCTTTAGAATATTCTTAATATCTTATATATTAATAGAGAAAATATTAGTAAATTACTAAATATATTTTATATAAAAAGCTTTAAAGAATTTATTATTAACTTTATAGTATTTTATATTTATAAATGGATCTTAAAATATTACTATATATTTCTTTAAAAATATATTTATTTTATTAAATAAATATTAGCTTTTATTTAGCTAGTATCTTATAAATATACTAAATATCTTTTTTAAGTTCTTTAGATATAATATCTTTAGTTTTCCGTTTTTTAGTTTTAGATATAATTAAAAAAATCTTTTTAAATAGTATTTTTTTCTTTAAAATAGAGGATTTCTTTTTGTTTTCTTTATTATTTTCTTTTATTTTACTAGTTTTATATTTAGTTTAGTATTTAAATCTCTACTATTTATTAGAAGTTTTAGGCTTAGCTTACTCTCTATTTTTATTAGGTTTTTCTTATCTAATTATACTAGTTCTATTAGCTTTACTAATAGTTTTCTTATTAGGCTTTATTAAATTAGCTTTATTTTTCTTAGCTAGATCTAGTTAAGTTAAAACTGAAATTATAATAGAGGCTTATTCTTTAGACTTATATCAGAAAATAGAAAAAGGCTTATTATTATAAACTTCTTTAATTAGAATTCCGTAAGTATTAAAGATATATTATCTAGCTTTAAGATTATTAGCTAATAATAGCTTAAATTCTAATTCTCTAGATTCCGAAATAGCTTTAATATATTTGAGTATTTTAATAATATCTAATTTAGTAAATATACTAGTATTCTAATATTTCTTATTCTTAATATATTTTAAAATAGCTTTATTAATTAACTAAATAGCTTTATATACTAAAGCTTTTATTTTAAAGAAAGAATATAATTTCTTATAAATATTCTTATTAAAGTTATTATAAATATTATTAAAATATTAGCTAAAAGCTTTATTATATAATATAATTCTATTCTAATCTTTAGTATTAAAACTATTTACTATAGTCTTAATTTTATTAAGCTTCTTTTATCTACTTTTAAAAATACTTTTAATAATATTCTCGAATTCTCTATTATTAGCTTAGTAGTTCTTTAGCTTCTTTTTAGTTAATTCTAGTTTAGTTCCGTTTCTAATAAAGGTTTTCTATTTTAAGAGCTTATTATATATATTATTTAGCTTATTTAGAATGTTTATATTAAATTTAATAATTATAGCTATCTTTTCTAGTATTAGTAAGCCTTTTATAACTACTTAAGCTTCTTTAATATTTTGAACTTTAATATTATTAATCTATAGGCTTTTAACAATATTATAGCTTATAAGAACTAGCTATTATATTTTACTAATTTAAGAAATCTATTCTTTAACTATTTTATTATTATTAAAGATATTATAAAAATATTATTAGTATAATAGTTATTAGTTATAGAATTAAAGATTTTCGAAATTATAAGAATTTTTTTTAAGTATTTTTCTAAAATAAAGAATAAATTATATAAAAGTATTATATATATTCGAGTTTTTTCTTTTTTTCTAATAAGAAAATAAAGCTAAAATAGTAATATATATAATAGAAAAAGTAGATATAATAATTAGATATATTTAAAGTAATATAGTTATAAATTAGAAATAAATATAAAAAGTAAAATATAAAATTAGTCTTTTATTATTAAAAAGAATATAAATATATATATTTAAGAAAATATAATTAAGAAAATAATAAAAGTAAATTAAACTAAATAATAATAATAATAAAATAAGAAAGTAATATAATAGAAATATAAATATAATAATAGTAATATCTAAAATATTAGAATATAAAAAGAAATAATATAAATTTTATAATATAAATATATCTTAACTTTCTATTTATTTAAAAATATCTTTATTAATTTAAAAAATAATATAAAAAAAAGGAAATAATATAGGAAATATATAAAAAATAAAGTATATAAATATATTAAAGATATTTAAAAAGCAAGAAATAAATATTAATAGAAAAGAAATTAGAATAATAGAATTAAAAAATAACTTAAAATAAAATATTACTTTTTCTAAAACTAATTTATATCTTTCCTAAAAGCTAATTATATTTATTTAGTATTTATTAAAGTCGACTTTATATAATATAAAACTATCTAGTTAGTTAAAACTTTAAAGTAATATCTATATCTATAAAAGCAATATTAAATATTTTAGAAATTATAGAAAAAAAACTATAAAATAATATAAATAGAGTTTATAGTACTATTATTAAGTTTAGAATAATTAATATTAGAGTTAATATAGAATATAGAAAGATTAGATATTCTAAATTAGTATTAAAAATATAGTATTAAAAATATCTTTTTAATTATTTAGATAATATTTAATAATAAGATATAGATTAATAGTAAGAATTAGTAAATTATACTAGCTTTTTAAAGAAATAACTAGTTTCTAGTAATAAAATAGTATTATAATTAGAGAAAGAATTTTATATAAAAGAAGTTCTTTATAGAAATAAGAATATATAATATATTAACTAAACTTTAATATAAGTTTTAAAAGTAGCTATAATATATACTTTAAATATAGCTATAATTATATAAGAGGAAAAGTAAGTTCCTTAATAAAAAATAAACTAGATATAAAATAAGCTTTAAATAAATAGATCTAGTTTATCTAATATCTAAAAGATTTCCAGATTTATATATTATTAAGTATCTTTAGAAATAACTATTAGATTTAATAAAGTTTCTCTTTTCTCTTATAAGGCTTCTAGTTTAGCTATTTCATTTATATATAACTTTTAATTAAAAAGTTTATTTAGATATTATAAGGAAACTTATAATAGTAATTTAAGTTAAAATCAAGATTTATAAATATTATAATTAAGCTTTAGACTAGTATAAGCTATAAAAATAGCTAGTTAAAAAGATAAATAAAGCTTCTAAAAGATTTCTATTTTAGTAAAATATATATAAAAGACTCTTTTTCTATTTCTTTTCTTTTTCTAATTTCAAATATAATTATTATCTATTACTATAGTTCGGAATTAAAAGTCTATAAGATAATCTCTTAATTTTCTATTTATTTTTATACTAAAAAGAATTCTTTATATTTAATTCTTAAAATCTAGTAATAAAATCTTATATTAAAAATAGTATCTAGTAATAGTAATTAGATAATAGTAAAAAATAAGTAATAGTAAAGCTTATCTAATTTCTAAAATAGTAATCTAATAATAATATTCTTTAAAAGTTATAAATAATAATTAGAAAGAAAAATTTAAAAGATATATAAAAAATCAAAAATAATAAACTTTATTTCAAATTAAGAAAAGCCGTTATTATTAAATACTTTCTTTTAGTTCTCTATAAAAGAAATATATTTTACTTTTTCTAATTCTAATAATTCTAAAATATATATAATAATACTAGTAGCTTTCTTAATTTTCTAAATATTATTTTATTTATAGTATTCTATAACTATTTCTTTTTCTAATTCTATATCTATTTTAAAATATTTATTTATAAATATATATTTATTATTAATTTTATTTTTAAGGAAATACTAGAATCTATTTCTTTTAATAAATTACTTAAATTAATTTCCGGTATATATTCTTTAAAATATAATACTATTAAACTTTTCTAATATATAATATTCTTTTAGTTAATCTATATACTTTACTTTATATAAGCTAAGCTAGTAATATAATAGCTTTATATTTCTTTACTTATTTTAATTTATTAATTTAATATTAAATATAAAAACTAGATTCTTTTTAGAAATAGGCTTTAAATAAATCTAGTAAATAATATTAAATTACTTTTTTCTTTTTTAGTATTTTTTATTCTTTTTTATTCTAGCTTCTTTAATATTTTTATTTCTTATTTATATTTGCTTTATATATATTTCTAGAAGTATTTCTTTATTATAAATCTTATTTTATCTAAATATTCTTTAAATTAAAAAGTATATTTCTATAAGTAATATAGTTTCTTTATTATAGGCTATATAAAAAGAGGTAAATTTAGTAGATTTATATATAGTAATTTAGTTAGTAAATAAAATATATAATAGTAAATCTATTTAAAGCTTCTTTCTATTTATTATAAGTATAATAAATAATTAAATAATTAGTTAATATCTTCTTTTAGTTATATTATTTCCTTTAAAATTATAGGCTAAAATAATAATTCTATTAATTTTTAGCTTATTAAGTTCCTAAATTACTATTTCTTTAAATTCTAATCTACTATTTACTTTAAGCTATCTAAATAAACTATATTTATAAATAATTTCTTCCTAAATAAACTTAGTAATCTTCTTACTAGATAGGTTTTTTAAAGGCCTAGTTTCAATTTATTCTAAGAAGTTATTTCTAGTAATAATTAATAAGTTATATTCTTTATAGTCTAATAGTTTAATTATATTAATTCTAAGATAATAGAAAAGAGATATAGCTTTTATTAAATATAGTACTTTTTCTTGTTTTTCTTTACTTTTATATTAATAAATTTTATAAATATTAATATATTTCTATATATAGTTATAATAATCTTTCTAGTAATAATAATTAGCTATTAAATAAAAAGTACTTTCTTTTTTAGTATATCTAATTTTATTATAAAGCTTCTTAATAATAATTTCTCTTTACTTTTAATTATTAATAATAAATTAAAATAAATATATTTTAAATATAACTTTTTATAGTAATTAATTTCTTATACTATAATTTAAAGCTTTTTTATTTAACTTTTAAAACTCGGTTCTAGATATTTCTTCTAGTCTAGAGAGAATTATAAGATATTATATAATATTCTAGTATTATTTAGAATAACTATTATCTAAAAGATCTAATAAAATAGTTAGATTATTAAATAAAATATAAAAGTTAGTATTATTATTTATTATTTTACTAGAAATTATATATAAAAAGCTATAGCTTTTATTATATAACTTCCGGATTTTATTATTTTTTAATATTACTAATTCGCTTCTAGATATAATAAAGCTTTAATTATTAATTTCTAGTAACTAAATACTATTATTTAAATATCTAATAAAAATTTTAGAAATCTAATTTCTTAAAATAATATTATATAACCAAATCAGAACTACTTTCTTTAACTAAACTTTCTATCTAATAAATATTATTTTAATAGTATTAAGCTTTATTACTAACTATTTATTAATATCTTTATTATCTTTAGTATTACTTTCTTACTATGGATATCTTAATAATTTATTAATAGTAATATATTTAATTCTTTTAATATATTTAACTTTAAAGTCAAATAATTAAATTTATACTAGCTAATAAATAACTAGAGCTTTAAGAAAATCTATAGCTATTTTATTTAGCTATATAATAAATATATTAGTATTTAGTTCAAGAATAAAATAAATTCTATATAGCTAAAATTATATTTTCTATAAATATTTTACTAGCTTTTAATATTCTCTTTTAGTAGTATTATATCTCTATTTAGTATTATTTCAAATTTTAGATTTATATTATATAATTTTCTTTTTCTTTTTCTCTTTATTATTATATTAACTATATATTCTACTTTATTTATTTAGGCTAATATTTACTACTAATATAATTATTTTTTAACTTTCTAATAAATTATAATATAACTTATAAAGTATTAAAATAGTAATAAGCTTTTCTTAAAAAAATTATATAATTTACTTTTATTTATTATTTTAGTTTTATATTATATCTTTCTTTATTAAATAATAAATAGATTTAGTAATAATTATAAAGCCTTTAATTTAAATATAGTAATAAATAATAATTCTAATAAATACCTTATTTTCAGTTATACTATTATAATATTTCTATTTTAAGATCTTAATAATTTCTAAACTTAAAAAGCTTCTTTTAAATACTTTATAGATAAAGCTAATAATAATTATATTATTATAATAGAACTGCGATTTTGTTCTAATATTAGCTCTAGCTTATTTAATTTTATTTAGAATTATATTTAGGTTTTAAAGGTATTTAAATATAAAATACTAAATTCTAAATAAAATAAGCTATTTATTATAGTTTATATAAGGTTTCTTAATTCTAATATTATTAATAAATAGTATAGTAATTTTAGAAAACAGATTCTCTAAAATAGTTATAATAATTTATATAAACTATATAACGGAATTAATAGCTCTTTAAAATAATATAATTATTCTTAATAGCTCTAAAAATATTATAAATATAGTTAAATCTCTATTATAAGAGTCTAGTATAAGCTAATTATATCTAGAAAAGAAATTAATTAAAGAAATATAAATATATCTAATAAATTTTTCCGAGATCTTATTAGTAAATAGAAATAGATTAGTATTTTATAGAATTACTAAACTTATTTTTATAATAGTATTAATTAGTTTATAAGTTCTAGTAATCTTTTTTATAATTAAAAACTATAAATCTTAATAAAGTTTATTATATTTCTTAAGAATTTTATAATTTAGATATTTTAATAATATTTTTATTATTATTATTAATATTAAAGCTTTAAAATATAGGAAATTCTTCTTTTACTAGGCTTTATATTTAATAGTTTTAATTAAAATAAATAAGCTAATATTTTTATAGACTTTTTCTATTTTTTTCTAATTAAATATAATTATATTTTTTTAATTAATTATTAATTCTTGAAATATAACTAGTTTCTTTTTCTAAAGCTAGTTACTAATATCTAATTATTTAAGATATTCTAAAATAAATTATAAATTTCTTAAAATAGCTAATATTTTTAGTAAAAGATAATTCTTATATTTTCTAATATATTTCTATAAATATTTTCTAGTTTTAGATTTCTTAAACTAGTCTAGATATTTGTTTAAGCCTTTTCTAGTTTTATTATTAGTATTTATTAATTAAATTTTCTTTATTTTTATTTTATATATTTTTATAACTAGAAATAAATTATAATTTTTTTTTTAAAAAGTTATAGTTATTTTCTTTAGTATTCTTTTTATCTAATTTCCGGAATTTATAATTTTTTTATTTAGCTTTTTTCTAGTTAAATATAAATAATATCTTTTTATTTAATATTTTAATATATTTTCTTTAAGCTTTTATATATTTTAGAATTCTTTCTAGTTTTAGGTTTAATATTTCTTAGCTTTAAAAATATATTTCTTTATTATTAGAAAATATTTTTACTTAATATTATTTTTATTTCTTTTTCTATTAAATCCGAAACTATTCTTAATAATATTTTAATTAGAGCCTTTTTTACTTTAATTTCTTTAAAAATATTATTAATTTTCTAAACTTCTAAATCTAAAATAAAAGAATTTATAAGAAATTCTAGTATTTTTCTATTTCTTTTTATTTATAATTTTAGCTTTAAACTTTATTATTTCTATATATCTAAATTTAGTTCTAATAATAGTAAATATTTAATAATCTATAATATTATATATTATTTTACTAATATTTCTAGAAATCTTTTCAGAAGAAATATTAATTTTAGTTCTAATATTAATTATTTCTTTATATTTAATATTTTTTTAAAATTCTCGAAATAGAAATTAAAAATATAGAGATTATATAATATATTTATAAACTAGTAATATTCGAATATTAATACTATTACTTTTAAATTAAATAATTTTATTAGTATTAGATATTTGAATTAGTATTTCTAATTCCTTAAATATTTTATTTATTATATAAACTATAATTACTAGCTTTATAGATTTTCTAGTATATTTAATTATATTTAATATAATAGTATTTTCTATTTATAAGTATTAGTTTACTAGTAATATATAATACTATTATATAAATTATAAAATACTATTTATATAAAGTTAGTAAAATTATTATTTAGAAATAGAAATTATAATATTATAGTATTAATATATAATTCCTAAATTTATTAAGCCTAAAAGAATCTAGTCTACTAATCGAGTTACTAATAAAATATAAGATTATATAACTATATTTTATATTTTATATTCTATTACTTATATTCTATTACTTATATTCTATTACTTATATTCTATTACTTATATTCTATATCTTATATCTTATAACTATATATATAACTTCTAAAGAAATAGCTATACTAATAATAAAATAGTAAAATAAAAAATATTATTTTTAATTTATTAGTTCTAAAATATAATAGCTAGATCTAGTATTTTTTAAAGTATTAATAAATATTTTTATTTTTTTTCTGAGTTTTTAGAAATAAAATAATTATTTTCTTTAATAGTTTTATTAGAATATTATTAATTTTAGAAGTTCTATAATTATTATAATTAAAAGTGTATTAGATTTCTAATTTATTTTATTTATTTCCAGAAATATTAATATTTATATTTTTAGCTAAATTATTCTTTTATTTATTATTTCTTAAAATAGTATTTTTCTAGTCTTTTATATAAAATAGTTTTTCTTTTATTCTGACTTATTTTTAGAAAACTTCTTTAGCTATTTCTATTTCTTTTTCTTTTTCTTTAATAAGAAACCTATTATAGTATTAATAAAAAAGCTATTTATAATTAAATCTTAGTATTATTTATTAATTTTAGAATCTAAAATATTAGTAATTCTAATATAATTTTCTTTAAAATAAAATAATTATTTAGATTTCCTAAATATAATTTATTTACTTTTATATATAGATTTTAGTTAGCTAGTTTCTTTTTCTCTTTCTTATCTAATAAACTAGATATTTTCTATTAATCTTTAGATATTTTTAGATTAATTATTTAAGTTATAATTAAATTCTTTTTTTCGAATTTAGAAAATAATTTAGTTAAATTATTAGTATTTACTAATAATAAAAAAATACTTTTTTATCTAGATTTAAATAGCTCTTTATATTATTTTTTATTAAATTAATAAATATATTTATAATTTATAAACTCTTTTATTAGTAAATAATAGAACTAAGAAATATAAATATATTCTAGATTAATATTATTATTTTTATCTTTATTATAATATTTATAATAAATTTATTTTCTTAATTCTAAATTTGTACTATAAGCTATATTAACTTAAATAATATTCTTTAATTATATTTGAGATTAATTTCTTCTAGAATATAATTATTTAGATTCTTTATTTATTCTAGTTTAATTATTATAATTATTATAATATTTTCTATATTTTTTATTATAAATTCTAATATATTTTTCTTAAAAATCTAAACTATATTTATTAGACTATTAATACTATTATACTAGCTATATTTATTATAATTAATTGAATTATATAAATAAGCTATAAATATTTTCTCGAATTATAATAGTAGTTATATTAAGTTATTTTTATAAGTTCTCTTAAATTATAATAATAATAAATAGTTTTTCTAGACTTTTTATTAGCTAGTTAATATTATTTCTTTTAGATTTATTAATTTTAATAGGTTTTATATAATTAGTTATAAGCTAGATTCTTTTTTTATTTATATTTATAATAGTTCTAAGAAATATAATAGAAGAAATTAGGAAGAAATAATTATTTTCTGGCTTAAAAATTATATTATAAATTATTATATTTAAGTATTTTTATTTAAATTTAGATATATCTGAATTATTAGTAATATTAAAATAATATTTCTTCTTTTTATATTAATAAAATATATATTTTTTTTTTATATATCTTATTATATTTATAAATAGAAATATTTATAAGTTTAAAGTTTATATTCTTAAGAATATATTTTTTTACTAGAATAGATAATTCTTTTATAAATTCTTAGTATTAAATAATTTTATTTATTTCTTTTTTTTTTAGTAATTTCTTTAATATTTTATTAAATATATTAATATAAGACTTAAAAAAGATTTCTTTATTTTAGGCTTATATAATAATCTAATTAAAAAGTTATAGCTAATTTTAAGTATTTTCTAGTTATATTCTCGAAATTTCTTTAATAAAGCTTTAAAAAACTTAGTTTTCTAGTAATCTTTTAAATTATTAGTATAATACTTTAATATAGCTTTAATCTAATTCTTATAAATAAAAGAAATATAATAAATAATTCTCTTTTTTTTAATATTATTAGAAATATAATAGTTTTTATATATATTTATATATTATTTTAAGAATACTAAGATATTATTTTCTTGAAACTATAGTATTCTAGAAGCTTTTATAAATAATAGATTTAAATCTAATACTAGTATATATTTATTTTTAATTATATTAATTTTAATAATTTCTTTTATAATTAATTATAAAGTTTCTATATTTAAGATTTCTATTAATAAGATTTCTAAAAAAACTAACTTTCTATTTAAATATATCTTTTAATTTAGAAACTAGAATTAGAAAAAAAATCGGTTAATAATAATAAATATAATTAAAATTTGAATTTTAATATTAATAATAATAAAATAATAGCTTTTTTAGTTTTATTTTTATTACTTATATTTTTTTTTCTTATTCTATTAGTTTAATACTTATAATATTTCTCTTTATTTTTATTAAACTAGATATATTTAATAGTATTATTAAAAGTAATAATAAAAATAATAAATATAATTTTACTAATTTTTCTGACTTTTTTAATTTTTCTTTTTTTCTTTACTTAATATTCTTTTTTTTCTAGAAGTTTCTTTAAATTATTTATATAATTTCTTATTTTTAATTTCTTTTTAATTTTTATTTCCGATTTCTATTTACTATTTTACTTAAAATTAAGGATATTTTCTTTTTTAAATATTTTTTCCGGATTTAGAAATAACCTTTTTTACTAAAATTAATATTATCTTTATTTTAGTCTTTATTATAACTAAAAATAATATATAAATTAATAGTATAACTTTATTTCCGAGTATTAAAATCTGTTTCTAACTAAAATCTAATTTATATTATTTTAATATAATATTTCTTATTTTATTTTCTTTATATTTTTTTATAATTAGTTTCTATTTCTATTATTTCTATATATTATATTAATAATTATATTTTATAGCTAATTTATATTTAAATTACTAGATATATTAGAAATTAATATAAGATATTAAAATTAATATTTTAATTTTAAGTTTAAAGTATTATTTTAATTATAAAGTTTCTATTTTTCTTATATTACTTACTATAAAATATATAAAAATAAAATTATAATAAAATGAAAACTTATATAAATAGTAAAATATAAATAGTATATAATATATAAAAGCTTAATTAATTAAATATTTATAAGAAATTATTTTCTAAATTTATAAAAAAACTAGCTTTTTTATATAATTTTTATAAGTTATATATAAAAGACTATAGTTTTTATTATATAACCTAAACTTTAAAACTACTAAAATAATATAATTTTAAAAAAAATATAGCCTGTTATATTATAGTATCTAGTATTTAAATATTTAATATCTAATATCTAATACTAGACTAAATTAAGAAATATAAATATATAAAATAAAAGAATATTATAAAAAAAGAAGTTATATATAAAAGATTATAGCTTTTAGTATATAATTAAAATCTTAAAAGTAATATAGATATATAAAGTATTTAAAAGATTTAATATTAGACTGGATTAAAGAATTTATATATAATTAGAAAAAAGTACTATTTTCTATTTTTTGCGTTTTTTAGAAAGGTTCTAATATTAGTATAATTATAATTATTAATAGTTATATAATATAATTATATAATATAGAAGTAATTAGAAATAATAAGATATAAATAATAATTATATGATTTTATATTATATTAGTAACTTGACTAGTAGCTAGTTTCTATTAGATTTAGTAGATTTAGAAATTATATATTAATACTATAATACTATAATTTCTATTTCTAAATAATAACTTTACTAATTTTATATAAATAGTATTATATATTTCTAGTAAACTAATAATTATATTTAAAATATTTATTATTAGTATAGCTATTTTTTTAAATAGTTATATATATAATTATAGAATTCGAAATATAAAATATAAGTAATAAAATATAATTATATAATAATATTATATATTACTAGTAAATTAATATTTATTATAATAAAAGAATTTCTAATTTCTTTATTTTTTTATTTATTAATATAATAATAAATAAAATAATTAATTATTCGAATAGATATATTTATATATTATTAATTAAATTTCTTAATTTAATAATTATTTCAAGTTTTTATTTATAAAATAAATAATTCTATTAAATTCTTTTCTTATTATAATATATAATAATAAAAGTAAATTTCTAAATAAAGATCTAATTCTAGAAATATTAGAAAGCTATATTAAAGCTAGAAATAATAATATTATTTTTAGATTATTATTAATTTATAATAAAAATAGCTTTAATTATAATAGTAATTTATTTAATTAATTAGAAATATATTATTATTTTTAATAATTAGAAATATATAAAAATAAAAAATAAATTAGAAAGATTTTAGCTATTTATAATATAATAATAAGTAATTTTTAATAATAATTATAATATAATTAAGTACTAATAAATATATATAATAGCTAATTATTTCTCTTTTCTATTATTAGCTATATTTATTATTAAACCTTTAAATATTAGTATATATAATAAAATTAATATTATAATAATATATAAATAACTAATTCTATATTAAAAATTAATATATATTAAGTTATAAATATATAATAATATATTAATAAATCTCTAAATAGTAATATATTTCTATATTTAATAACTCCTAACTATAGTATATCGGGCCAATATAAAGTTGGCCTCGAATACTACTAAAATTACTATATATTAAGTCAAGACGTTATATTATTAATGAGAACTGCGGGGAAGCTGTCAGAGCGCTGAAACACGCTTCGCCGCCTAGCTTATCAGTAGAATTGGGGACAGTCGGGCTGTGGAATGGACTGTCCCGAGACAGTTCGGACCGACACGAGCCACTTTTCCTAGTCCAGCGCTGGCAAAAGTTGGGTGTGGAAGGACGGCCGTAGTGAGATATTTTTGGCACTGGTTGCAGGCTGCGAGTTTGAGTTTGATGCTGATGTGGGCGTAGAGAATGGGGCTGATCATGGCGTTGCGGCTATTTCAAACAGAAAATCCTAGATGATTGAAGATATTAGATGTATAGTCTCAAAACTTCCATTCACTTGCTGCTCTGTCCATAATAAAGGCCATTCCCTCAACCCTCCAGTCATCTCTCTCGACATGATGAGACTCATTGCCTTCAAAGGCAAAATTCTGCCCCACGCCCGATGCAGCATCATAAGCCGGCCAGAGCGGTACTCCCTCAACTGTAATCTGATCAGCGTTCATTCACCTGCAGGAACAGCGCAACTCACTTCCATGCACATTCGGATCTTGATCCACGACAAAAGAAATCCACATCCAATTCATCAATCTCGCCACCTCTCTGTATCTCTGAGAGTCACCGAATGGATTCGCCTCATACCCCGCGCCGTCAAGGTTCCCGAAGACCCAGGGGATCTCAGCAAAATGAGTTGAACCCATATAGTCCGGCGCGCCGGCAGGGATGATATTCCATCTGAAGCTGTATGCTTTCTGATTATGGGTTGACCAAGAGATGCTGGTCAAACGTCTCGGTGCATGTTCCACTGCGTCACCGAAGAAAGCTGCGCTGCGCTTGTGCTGCTTGCCAAGTCCTGGAATCTCGGGAGGAGGCTTGTAGCTCTTTGGGATGCCGACAGCGTCGATATTCGGGTACAGGTGCGTGATCTTCGTGACTGTATCGTTATCTATCCTGGCAAGCGAAACGGCAGTCTCAAAATCGGCATCGGTGTCGATGCCTTTCTTAGGTGCTGCTTCAGTCCCCTCATCCGTATTCGTACCCAACAAGATAGGAACCTTAACGAAACGACCGTTCTTCATAGCCAGACTACCCAACTCATGCACAAAGTCGCCATCTACAGCAACAACCCAAGGGCCGAAAATCTCAGTCGCAGAACTGTTCTGCACTTGATTCAACACTTCAAGCGGCAGAGCCCGAAGACATTCCAACGGACTCGTCTCTCCCACACACCCAGTCCGGGCGATCAGTTCCTGGTACACCGCCTCATTATACTCATCTGCATCACCCTTCCCATACGGCCAATTCTCCCCCAGAAATCCAGACTCCATAATCGTGCCTCTGAACAACCCATCATTTCTCCCTCCATACGCAAGAATCTGCTTCCCAGCAGAATAGCCGCCTGAACTTTCACCCCACAGCGTCACCTTCCTTGGATCACCGCTGAAGGCAGAGATGTTCTCTTGAATCCAATGGAGTGCGAGACGTTGATCCCGGAGGCCGAGGTTGCCGGTTCCGTGGGCTTTAACTTCTTGGCTCCACAGGAAGCCGAAGGCGGAGAGACGGTAGTTGATGGAGATGCCGATGATGGGCTTGGAGGCGAGGACGGACTGGCGAATTAGATATGAGAGGTTGTACCGGGGGTCTGCGCTTGAACCTTGGACGAGTCCACCTCTGATGAAGTCAGTGAAGGATATTTTTGAGGAACAAGATGGGAAAGAGGGCAGACCCGTGGATCCATACAACTATTGGAAGAGGCTCGTCAATCTCCATTGCTGGCTTGATGATGTTGAGCGTCAAGCAGTCTTCAGAAGATGTAAAGTGATTCGAATCAGGCTTTCATGCATCAGCACTGAACCCTTCCTGCTCTCGAACGTGGCTTACCCCGTAACCCACGCACTGAGAACTGTTAGCAATTTACTCGTCAGTTGTGGCTTTTGGCTTACAATATCACTGTATTTCATCGCGGCTCTGGTTCCGTTCCAAGTACTGTTCAAGGAAAATGGCGCACGAAATCTCAGATCGCCAACAGGTGGCTGCGCATACGGAATACCGAGAAACAAATCCTGGTTGTAGAACTCATTATGGACTCCCGTATAGCTTCCGTTGAGCACATTGACAACAGGAGCCGGATTTGTTGTAGTATTTGAGCTGAATGGGAAGCTTGCAGCCAACCCAGCGGCCAGCAGTCGCTGTATCGACATGGTGAGGTTGAGAGATGGGAAGAGCGACGTCATAGGGCCTGTTCGGAGATTCTGGCCGTGGGTACAGGCAATGGATAGAGGCTCAGGATGTCTTTGTAACAATTCACTGTGGTCCTTGATTGACGATAATTCGCGATGGATGGACTGCTCTTTCTTCAGCAACGACTGGATGGCTTGAAGCCCTGTCCATAGTTCTGTGAAGAGAGAGAGTTATTGATATTTTTCGAATGTTGAGCATCTCATTAGTAGAAGACGACAAGCATGTACGAAGAATATTTAAAGGTCTGACGAGAGGGCATTTAAAATGAGGTAGCCTGACCAGCTAACCGAATTAGGGCGGTCCAGCAGATTGTGGTTTCTATTGGCCTGAATCAATCCTTAGGCGGTCGACCACCGTCAAATCTGGGCGCAACTCACAAATTTCTCTGCATAAACAACATGCAACTCCAACAGCTTTACAAAATCTTTGAATCGTGATTCAGTGAGTGGTTTTGTCAATAATTTCAAAATCTCCTTTCGCAGTACTTTCGTACATGAGGCAGCACCGAATCCATCGTTGTCAACGGTCGAACCTGACAGCATTCGATATCACAATCATGTGCCCCTATTCCAAGGCTCTGATCCATTGCAGCAGCGAGCCATCCAAACCTGGGGTCATTCTTTTGGATTCGATTATGAGTAAGATTTTACTCCATTGCGACCAGAACGGCTAGAGTTGTAAAAGCGGTAGTCGCTGCTCCGGATGTCGCTTCTGAACTGGGCGGACTTGATTTCTTTGACTTCCATCTGTTCCCGGATATGGGAGTGGCCGGGAATGATCTTGATATCAGAAATGAGGACCTGGGGAGCTTGAATCTACCCCAGGTGGACGAGCATGGGCTATAGGACGATCACATCCTCTGGCCAGATTTGCAGGTACCCCTCGAGATAGAACACAATTGTATCCAGACCAATCGCCCGGATGTCTCGGCCGAGGAGCGAATAGAGGTACACATGGCACCTGAGAAATCCCAAATGTCGCTGCATGATCGCATTCAGAGCAGCCAGGGAGAGCATACCCTACCAATCTTACCAAGTGGTCCACATGTTACGCATGGACGGAAGTTGTTGAGGGTAGATTTGGCAGGAGATAGAGCGTCCACAGTCCCGCAAGCTCGAGTTACCAAGAAATCACTTTCGATTCCGGATCACCTCGTCCTAGCAGTCTAGCAACACCAGGCAGAGGTGGCCCTCTAGATACCGCCGCTCGAGCTGCGATGAAAGCAGTCAAGACCGTGAGAGGGTGTTGGCGCTGCAAATTCTACTCTAATTTCTACCAGTGCAGTCCCGATAATCCGTCTTGGAGATGCCCTGCGCGTACCACAAGTTGTAAAGAGAATAGTTGGCCTGCTGTTGGATGCAATCGCGCCTCATTCAAGGAAGCGCTGGCTCCATTATATCTAAATCCAAGACAAAATTTTCGGGATAAATCCTTCATTGGGATGACAATCGCTATGTTGCAACCTGTTAAGACGAAAGGGAGCGTGAACGGATTGTACCAAACCCAATTGACAAAGAGGGACGAGGCTCTACGCCACGCGTTGGAGATCTCGACACAAAGTGACCCCCTACTACACTTACTTCCTACCTCAGCGCGCTGGATTTCGGAACCGACAGAAGTATTTCCAAAGGGTTACAAATTTGGTCTCTCCTCTACCAGTACCCTCACACCCGAGGATTATCTCCCCAGGAAATTTTGGTTCCATACCCGCCCTCACCGCGAAAAGAAACGTCAAACACGACTTCATTTTACCCAGTGTCTTTCGGATTGAGGCGGTACCGTCCATCTTCACTATCCTCTATGGAATCATCATCAAACATCGGCTCCCTCAATCACGATCGCCAGCAGCGTTCCATTACCACAAATCAACCACAAATGAACCAACACCAGACCTCTATTACCCAGGCTCCTCATTTGGGGCATCGACAATCTTCCCGCCGACCTCACATTAAATGCAGGATCCTTGTTATGGTTTTGTAGCACAGGCAGTGGAGAGAAGGAAACCCGAACAAGAAGGTAAAAATAAGGTGGAGAAGGCCCACCAACGGATGGAGAATGTAGAAAGGTCATTGAAGGAATTTGAGGCGGCGGGAAAGGAGTTCTATCGTCGCGAGAGAGAACGCTTTCAAGCTAGGGCAATTGGCCACTGAAAACTTATCAACCCCGACAAATACAATACTTGAAAATTGAGACGGACGAATACCTGAGAAGAGGTTTCATAGCTTCGAATACACGGAACAAACTATGACATATCGTGCGTAGTGCTCAGAGGAATATCTCAGCGATTTGAGTAACTACGTCCTGAACAATAAAAAGCCAAATAACATTAAATGAAAAGGCGTTCCATTCATAGCACAGGCGCAAAGACCGGCTTGAACGTGAGTTTCTTCGTAGTTTACCCATCTCTCAACTTTCAGCTGGTGTATTTGCCTATGTAAACACTCTTTGACAGACATCATTCTACATGGTTATATCTTTCAACTATCAAAGGACACCAAAACTCCAATCACTAGGAAATGAAATAACTTTGATATATCATTCCTTTCATCTTGGCAGATTTACTTATATTTCCTCTCACACCACCTAAAAATTCCAATTTCATTCAAAGCCGAATTTTCGTCCTCCTCACCATTCCTGAACAGAACCTGTATAAAACGCACCAACAACGGGACTGCTGATCAAAAAGGCCTTACTGGAGCAGATCAAGAACACTGCGTGGACCCTGTAAAATAGTTCCAGGATTCCACCCAACTAATAGCCATGAAGGAAACCCTCCCGCTCTTCCCAGTCGACGAAGCCTTAACACAAGACCTCTACAATAACCTAATCGAAGATGGCCACTAACTCTTAGAGGCACTATCCTTCAATATTCTCCCATCGCAATTATTAACAACACATTACTCCCAGCTCATGTCCCGAAACACAGTGAAACTTGATAGAACAAATGTAGTTATAAGATAATACTACACACCTCTCCACCCGCCTACCAGGCACACCTAGCCAACACACCCTCAGGCCACCTCCTAACAGCATACTTTCTCCCCTCATCTAAAAACAGAATACCCAACCCAAATGCAGCCGGCAAAAAGAAATGTTCAGCAGGAACGCTACTCGTACTAAGCACATTCTGCAATTGCGGGATATATAGCCAGAAGATCGCCATTACGAGCGCGAATGCAATGGCCGGGAAGAGGTAGAGGTTTTGAGTGGCTTTGTTGAAGGCGGGCGGGTGTTGGAAAATGGAGAGACGGCGGGTGCGGAGGCACATTAGGTTGAACCATTGCCTAGGAGTTTTTAGTTTCGGAGATGAGGAAATGGATATATATATCCGAGAAAAGGGAAAGTAATGGGCTTAAAGAAAGAACGGTGGGACGAAAGGGAGATCGATGGGAAGAAAAGAATGAAGGGAGGTACTTACATGACAACCAGATTGACGAAGTAGATACTGGATGCTTCCGCGAGTCTTGCATTTGCGTAGTCTTGGTCTATCGTATCTGGCAGACTTCCGTAACGGAACCAAAGATCGTTGAACGGTATGCCGGAACGCTGAAGATACCAGTAAGACATAGCAAAAGATGTGAGAGTTTCGATGACACCAATGAAGCCGTAAGATTGCAACATCAATTGCCAGTCGACTAGTCTGTCAACCTTTGGTTTGCGAGGACGGCGGAGCAGAACATCAGCCTCTGGAGCTTCATATGCGAGGACCGTCGCAGCTGCACAGTCGGTGAAGCAACATATGATAATCATCAAGAAAGATGAAAGGACTTGAGGAAGGCCGAAAATCACATTGGTGAACACTGGCCAGAATTCCGAGAAAGATCCCGCTGGAAGGAGGTATGCGATCGTCTTCTTCAAGTTGTCGAAGACGACTCTGCCGTACTGCACAGCCTCGACAACAGCACTGAAGGACTCCAAGAGAACCATATCTGCAGCTTCGATAGCAATGTCTGATCCACTCCCAAGAGCGATACCGATATCAGCGGCCTTGAGCGAAGGAGCATCATTGACGCCATCTCCAGTCATACCGACGATTTCATCTCTGCTCTGGAATTCGCGAACAATGCGGAGTTTCTGTTCCGGCGTTGTCCGAGCAAAGACTATTTCATCGTATCTGCAGAGCTGTTCCCACTGGTATTCATTTAGAGTTATCATCTCATGACCACTCAAGACGATAGAGGTTTTCTGCCTATCGGGTGATGCTTCTATAGCTTTTTTCTCGGGATCGGAATCGGAGATCGAGTATGCGTCGTCTCGAGAAAGGGCCGAGATGTCCTTGACGAGATGGGGTGGGTTCGTAATGATGCCACATTCAGTTGCAATAGCTTGTGCTGTCAAAGCAAAATCTCCTGTGACCTAGCGGAAGGTCAGAGCAGTTGATGGCTTATGAGGATAGAACGTACCATGAAGATTCGAATGCCTGCTCCGCGCAAGATTTTGACCACAGATGGAATCTCATCACGAGGAGGATCGACGATACCAACAATGCCAACAAGAGTGAGCCCCTCTCTGGCGTGATGGAGAACTTCGTCTTCAAATTGGCTAGAGGCTGGCATTGCTCGGATTTGTTCTTTGCAGATCGTCTTTCGAGCCAGCAAGATTACACGTCGGCCTTGAGAGGACCAAGTGTTCTTGATCTCTTCGATTTTGGAGCGAGTGGCATTATCAAGAACCTTCGATTCACCTTCAATGGTGGTATATTTTGTGCATCGAGTGATCAGAACGTCAGGTGCCCCTTTGATCATGAGAAGACTGCGTGATGTTAGCAGCTGGATCATTCTGAATTGAAATAGGTCTTACGTGTCTTGAGGCCGGAATGAGCTAGCTTCCATTGAGGGTAAAGCAAGCTCGAGACCCTTCTCTTGAACAAGCTCTAAAGTTCTGACCATATACTTATTCTTGCTGTTAAATGCAAGTTCAAATGTCTTCTTCCACATTTGACGAAGTTCAGAGACAGGCCCAAGCGATTCCGAAAACCGAAGAATTGCCTGATCGGTAGCATCGCCATTGATCTTTCGCTCATGGAGAGGAAGTTTCATCGTGGCGGCATCGAATTCTCCTGAGTTGCAAAGTCCAGCAATGAATCGTAGTTGGGAGACAGCATTGGACTTTCCACTTTCAACTTGCTGTCCGTGTTGGTGCATCTGATCTCTGGCGCCTTGCGGGTCCATGTTATGCCTGCCAATACTGCAATCCGTGACGTACATTTTGTTCTGTTCGAATTAGCTACGCGTCTTTATTGTAGCCGCACAACATACCTTGGTGAGGGTGCCGGTCTTGTCAGAACAAATTACGCTCACAGCCCCAAGAGTCTCAACAGTCTTCAATGACTTACAGAGAATCTTGTTCTTTCGCATGAGGTTTGCTGTAATGGTGAGAGATGCTGTCAGTGCGATGGGAAGGCCTTCTGGAATAAAAGCAATGGCAACTGATACACAATCAACGATCAAGGTTGGAACATTGATCCACGTTGGGTGCACTTTTCGTAGATAAGCGGCCCTACACATGTCAGACTCTTTCGTTTACGCGTTGGAATTAAACCGTACCACACAATAATCACAATAACGATCATGGTCAACATGATGGAACAGATAATCATAACGAAATTGAGAACTTCTCTTTCCAGAGTAGTCATGCCAGTTTTGGGCGCGTTGGTCATCTTTGCAATCTTTCCAAAGACTGTAGAATCGCCAGTAGAGACAACAACTCCAATGCCACTTCCGGAGACACAATGGGTGCCCTGGAGACCGATACATCTTGTCTCGAGATAATTATCATCTGTGCTGTCAACCGTACCGGGCAGTGGTGCGGATTCACCTAAGCATTTGTTAATGAACGCCTCAATGTATTGTTCTTTTCCACTCACCAGTCAGAATGGATCGGTCTAACTTCGCATCCGAGGATACATCAATAAAACGGACATCAGCCGGAAGCTTGTTTCCTGCCTTGATGTAGAGGAAGTCTCCAGGAACGATATCACTAGCAATGACGGTTACTGGCGCGCCATCGCGCAAGAGCAGACAGCTATCGGGAAGCATTGTGGTGATGGATGCCATAACTCGAGAGGACGACCAGTCTTGCCATGCATTGAAAGCTGCTTGGATGAAGAAAACCGCAAGTAAAACGATGGCGAGTGCCAGATTTGCCTGGGCCGGCGGCTGGCCGAGAGGCTTCCATGATACGAAGACGAGGATGGAACCCACAAGCAAGATCGACCCGAAACCTCTGAAGAAATATCCAAATATTTGCTGGAAATAGTGAGTGGGCGGAGGCGATGGTGTGTTTTTGCCGTATTCTGTGAGTCGTCGCTTTGCCTGTTCTGTGGAGAGACCTTGTTGTGGAGAGGTGGAAAGTCGAGTATATATTTCGTTGGGAGCAATGGTGTGCCAATCTAGATTTCCAAATTCTGGCGCGTGTGAGTAGCTGACTGGAAGATGGGTCATGTCTTGCGTACCTTTTGCCGCTGAGTGCTTAACTTTCTGGACTTCCGCAGCGCTCTTTTCCTTCGATTCAGCAATTTGATACGAGACCGTTCGATATTGAATTGGAAGTGCTGAAGCTGGATCGATAGAACCGCGTCGACTGTGAACGCTGTTGATTGAGATGTTCGAGTTCGAACGGTGAAGAGGTGCGCGTGGCCTTGCTTCGGCTGCCTCAACATCCGCATCTGTCCATTGAATGCGAGAAGCCTTTTGCTTCTCTTCGCTGAATTCTACCATTTTAACAACTGCAACACAACAGTGTGGGAGTCAGAATCGAGTAAGACAGCTTCTGATCTAAATGAGCTCGAACAGATGTGCGATGAAGGTTGAAGGTTGAAGGTTGAAGGGCGAAGATCTGCTGGATGCTCCGAAGAACAGTACCAGCTTTCCTTCAAATATGAACTCGAAACAACTGGCAACGCAAGGGGAAGGTCTTTATTAAAATTCAAAACGCTTAAGAAATTTTCCATGGGCCCACCACTTTGTTCGACATAGCGATCAAAGGCAGCTCATGCATGACGAGCTGAATGTTGGGATAAATCCCTCAGCAAAGGAGAATATACCAAGCCGAAATAAGCAAGATTTATCACCTTTACACATTTTCCAGATTGGCCGAAGTCCTGTGCGGGAGGTACTGATCGACAAGGGGTCCATTGTAACTCGTCTCCGATTTGCAGGAACAGAAAACGATGCAATTTCGGTGATTGCTCCTGCGTCGCTGCCAGAAAAATGGGGTCAATCATTCGTAGAGTGGCTACTTTACAGTAATCAAAAAGTAAATGTTCGTTTACTGCTCGTGTGTGACATGGAGGGTATTACAGCTTAGAGTATAGACATGTGGCGTACTAACCAGTTTTAGTAAAGAGCAGAGGAGAGCTAAGCCAGAAATATACTAGAAACCCCAATTTAGAGGCCAAGAAGGCCTGGAAAGCCTGAAAACCCCGAGAGCCACCCGGAGCCCTGAAATCAGTACTTCGTGGTCCTGGAAGGCACTAAATAGCCCGCACAACCCCCCCCCCCCCCCCCCAAGAACGCACATGCAGTAACGAAAAAAATATTTTACGACACGTAAAGACTCAACTGCTTTACAAAATTGCGCGTAACGTTACTGTTCCACCGCCCTGATCCTTGGCCTCAAGCTGCGCCTCCTTCGGTTTGTAGCGTTTGATATTGGCATGGCTTCTTCTGGGGTCAGGTGGGACAGATGTTACGGCGGCAATCGAGTGCGATTGCAGAAAATCCCTCATCAGTGCATCACCAATCGCCTGCTGCGGCTGGTATCAACTCCACATTTCCCCTCAGAACAAGCTTATGGCGAAATGAACCTTGACCGCTTGGGAGGAGTTGAAAAATCCCTCATATCATCTGCCAGACTGCTACCGTTCGGTAATGGGTATCTCTTACACACAAAGTCAATCTTTGCCATGAAGTTGCTGGTACCCTTGCCCCGCCACTGTCACGCTGCATCAAGCTTTCGAAGATGGCGAATAGAGGCTCACGTTGATACGTTCTGCTGTGGAGCTTCAGGCCGAATTCTAGATATCATTCAAAAGCTTGGGGAAGCTGTCTGAAAAAGGAATGTCCATCCGGGCACATTGTTGCTCCAGCACCTGCCAAAGATCCCACGATCATGTATCCGGTGGTCAATTGTTCGGCCGCCGATGGATCCCATAATTAGGTTAACCATTTCCACGTCAATCTGCCAATTTAACTTTGGAGTTCAGATAGTCCCCCGCATGTTTTATCACGAGAGTCTGCCGCGCAGTGACGGCGCATTCAGTTGATGTTCGATTCGGAGGAGATTCGACTACCAAGCTATTCGATGCGACGCGTTTGAGAGCCCTGTTCGTGGTTTATGTGCTGTCAAGCCAATTTTGACTACCGATTAGACACTCGTTGCCGTCTGTTGAATCTCCCTCTCCTGGTTGCGGTCGTCTGTTCGATGCCGTTGAGGATGTGGTAGTGGTAGAAGAGTTGTTGATGGGCGAGGTGCAGCTCTTTTCGTCGGAGGATCATTTCCCGGCCGCTATTGCCACAAGCGAGGCCCCCTTTCCGCCGTGTTGACGTCAGCCCTTCTGATTGTTTACCTTTATACATTACCAGTGGGGAGAAGGCCAAAAAGAATGCACATATTGCAGGTTCTTTTCTACCTCAGTCCGGGCATAATTTGTGCTGGGTTTTCAACTTCCAACGTCTTCTTCCTTCAGAATCCTCCTGACAGAGCAAACTGCAGGCTGCCGAAGCCAAACGGGAAAAAGGGTCCGCGTTATATCAATGCAGGTAGGGATACTTTTCAGCAAAACACCAATCGCAGGTCATTGTGACCACTTTGGTCTGTAAACAGCGCGTTTCGATATGACTGTATCTGCTGAAACTCACACTAGCTATAGAGACAAATCGCCCCCTGTGAGAGCCGCACTCGATATGAACTTACAGCTGTGCGAGCCGCTTGCCTCTGCGAGAAACAAATACGAACAACGAAAAAATCCCAAGAATATGAATCTTAGACCCCCCAAAAACTAGAAAGTAACTTAAACGCCTCTTCCTCCTGCAATTATCACAAGTGACCATGACCTCGACAGCCTGCTTTTAAGTGAGCGATCGTCCCCCCCTAACCCCCCCCTTTCTCAAAGTTACCGATTAGTTCCTTTATACTTCGTGTTGTAAGGGCTATTCAGAGCGTTAATTTATTCTCAAACAATTCCGCAATCTGATTATAGATCATTATAATGTCAAGCTCTCAGTGTTGTCAAGCAAATCAACTTGATTTCATTCCTTTACATGATCCTTATAAGTTGAAGCGAAAGAAGTGAGGCCATTCAAGCAAGTTGCAACGCAAGCCTTATATATCAAAATAAACTTCTTTTTACAAAATTATCATGGCGCAATTGTCGAGGCCTTGATTCTGTCGCTTTCATCGGTCAATTTGTCGTAACTAACAGTTCCCAGAAAACACGCAATGAGTAGGCAATGCCACTCACTCAGCATGCTCAAAATCGCCGAAAAACGTCCCAAAGCAGCATCTCTGCAACATGCAGCAAATGCCAGCAATTCGAACAGTATGTCGTCTTCACGCATCTACAGCGTCGCATCACAGTGGTGATGCTCATCAGCCCACCAGCCAGCCAGAGGCCTCAGTGCCCAGCTGAAATCAGCCCGTGAGAGTGAAAGGGACGCCGACTAGCTCTTGCAAGATCTACACACAAACTAAGAAAAAACCAAGAAAAAAAGAAGGAAGTCAGATATTCCTTCATCTCTTCCCTCGTTTAGCACAGACACACAATGGCCTCGACAGCTTGCTCAAGTGAGCAGCCTCTTTTTTTTTCTCCCTTCACCTTTAAGACCCCTTCCTAGCTTTTGAGTACAAGATTGGTCGTTTTGACTTAGTACAATAAGCTTTTGAGTTTGTTTCGCCTATATCGAGCTGTCTTTAAAGTTGTGCGTAATGCCGATGGAAATCATTTGACCCAAATCGTTGGGATCATGTCTCAGAATCCTCTGACAGATCTCGATTTCATCCTCTTTAAAACAAGCGGATAGCAATATAGACTTGCATGGGCCACTCTCATGCGCGGCAAGCCAAGCTTCCGACACCCAAACAGAGGCTGCGGTTTCCCCTATTGCACTAATGATCGAACACCGGGCAAACTTCCAAAGATAGAAAACAGCCTGGGAGCAGATTTCATTTTCGCGGCCCTTCCGAAGTCCAGACTGGCCACCATAGCAAGGCCGCATCGAGGTTATCAACGGGCAGTGCCCAAATGAACCCATGCGGAAACAGGGGCCGAAATGCTTTCGTGACTCCGAGAATGCCCAAAGTGCATCCGTCTCCACTCTAAAGTCTCCCCTCGAAAATACCTCGACGGCATTGATATATTGACGGAAGTCACATAGGGCGAGCCACACAGGATAACCGCGCATATGGTAGAGGGCATTCCCAGTTATGGGGAGTTCGGAATTCCATTCGTTATCGACCAATCCAAGCACAGTCTTCACAATAAATCTTGGACTTGCACTGGAGGCATGCCTGGTATGGAGTAAGAACAAGGCAATGGGAGGACGGAAATCCTTTTTGATACCTCTATCCACGAGTAGGCCATCTCATATCTCGTATGACAGATACAAGGTGCGTCTGTGTCGTGACATAATGGACATCTTGGATGACCTCGCTATGTTGGACCGATTGACGCGTATTTGGTCGGACGCCCGGCAGATCACGATCGGTGCAGCATGCATTTGCGGGGGGCAATAGTCAGCACAGCAGCGCTATATATCTGATCCATGTTGGACATTTTTTCCAGTTTGCCTCACTCGTCGTCTAGGAGGATACACAGGTCGTCTATCCACAGGTACGAAGATTGCGGCATAAAGTGGCGGGATTACAGGGCATAATTATATGCAGTTCACTAAATAGCCCTGTAAGGTCTTACTTGCCCCCTGAAGGGTATTTCGCTTAATTAATGAACGTTTCAGGGGGGCTAAATCAGCTGACTAAATTGGTAATAAATGAAGATATATTCTAGCTATAAACTACTACTTTCTCCTGCCCCTTTTTTCGTTCTTCCTTATATTTATTTCCACCTTCCAATCTAATTATCTCCTTTATATAATATGGAATTACCTTAATCCACTCTTGAATATTCACTTACAGAATACCCTTCTAATATTTTTTTACCTTACTCTGAGCTTCTTATTATTACTAATAGGCCCTCGCTTTATGGTTTCCCTCTTTATATAATACTATAAAGACTTAATAGTATTCAAGTTAGGTAAGTTACTTGGCTATAATATTTTCATAATTTTCTAGAAATTATAAATCTCTTATTAATAATAAGATTTATAAGCTAGAGTATTATCTTTCTAAATAATTATTTTGGGACGGTTCTTTTAGTATTTATTTATAAAAGATAAGCGCTTTATAATTAAGATCTTCTTTTAATAATAGTACTAATTAATTTCTCTATATTTATTCTTTATTATAAAAGCTCTAATTTACTTATTATATTTCTATATTTTTCTTACTTTACTAAGCTTTCTTTTATATACTTTTATCTATTTCCTTAGCTATTTCCTTAGCTATTTCCTTAGCTATTTCCTTTATTATTTCTTCTATTTTTATTTATTTATTTTCTTAATTAAAGAGTTCCTTATATTCAAATTAGCCTTTTTGTCTTTTTTTACTATAATATTTTCTTTTTCCTATATATAGTATTATATTTTACTACTTTACTAGCAAATTTAGTATTATATAATTATAATAATATATATAGCTAGCTAGTATTTAGAATACTAAGCTCTTGTATAATCAGGTGGGCTAAGTATTCGTCACGTGACTTTAGCTCTAAAGATATTTAAAAACTTATGACTTTTTATATAATATATCTATTAATATTCGGTTTAAAAATCTAATATTAAGAGCTTAGATATATAAATAATATAATATAAGAGACTTATTTTATTTTATTAATAATATATTAATATTAATTTAAAAATTATACAAAATTTCTTAAATTTTAGTTTTATTATACTTATTATTTACTAATTATAAATCTTTAAAACTTTAATATATTTAATTTATAGTAATTATAAATAAGGTCGCCAAATTTTACACAATTATAGCTTATAAATATAAAGTTATTAAAATCTAAAAGTTATGATTTTCGTTTATTTTCGCTTATTTTCGCTTATTTTCTCGAAAATCTATAAATTAATATCTTGATAATATAATAATATATTATAATTATTATATATAACTTATAAATAGGCTTTAAAATACCATAAATAATAATAAATTTTAGTTTTAGAGAATATTATTAATATAATTAAAAGTAATAATAGTTTAAAAATAAGTCTTTTATTTTTATAATACTTTTATAAATCTTTATAGTTTATTATTAATTTGAAAGTTAATATATATAATTAGTTGAATTAATATAAGCAAATATTAAAGGCCTTTATTTCGTTTAAAAATAAGCAAATTTGATTAGAATTTAGTAAAGTTATAATAAAAGAAGTAAGTAGTCTCAAATTATTATAGAACAATGACTTTTCCCACCTAATTATACTTATAAGCTTCTTTTTTTAGTTTAGAATTCTCGGAATAGAGTTACTTTACCTTATTTTTTAAGCCTAGAATCCCGGTCTCGTAATATATAATATAGCTTTCTTTTATTATATAAGAAATATCTCTAAAATATAAATTCAAAGAAGCTCTTCTAGTATTTTCTAATATAATATTTATTATATACTTCTTCTAGAAGCCTCTATATCCTTCTTTTTCCTCTTATATTCCCTAATTAAACTACTATTCTATCTAAAAAAAAATAGCGTTTTCTAGTTTTCAAGTTTCTAATTCTTATATACTAAATATTAATCTAGCTACTTCTTTTTACTAAATCTATTCAAGTTAGGCTTTATTATTAGTTTATATTAAGAATAGCTAGCTATAATAAAAACTTTTCAAACTGTCTATATAGCTATCTTATAATTATTTTTTCTGATTTCTTTTATAATTATATTATAAGAAAAGCTTTATATAGTCGAATTTTGAAATATAACTTATAAAACATACTTAATTATAATAAATGAGATTATTAGCCGGCCAGATCGGGATTAATTAAGAATATAATATATTTCTAAAAGTATATTCTTATTTACTTTCTGTTTGTATTACCTAATAAAGCTTGCAAGCTTATAAATACGGGTTCTAGATACTCCTATAGCTTTCTTAATATTGCCTATAGATATTCTTTACTCAAGTATATAAATAGTCTTAATTCTTATACTAGTTAAATACTCTTTATATATAATCTCAGGTATAATAAAGGCTATAGAGGTACTAGGAGGAGAATAAAGAGGGAGTATAAAGCTTGGTATAATTGAGTTATTGTCTTTATTTTCCGAATCTGACGGTAAGTTATATCAAGTATTCTCTTTATCTTCTATAGCTTTACTATATTCCGATTCGTTAGAATCAGGAGGGAAGGAAAGCCCTGATTGGCTATCTAATAAGTCTAGAAAGTCAAATAAACCGCCAAAAGTAGCTATAAGTACTAGCTTTTATATGGGAAGTGAGAGTAAAGAAGAGAGTGAGTGGTGGGGGTAAAGCTTACTTTACCCCGCTACCGATTGCGGACGCAGGCCTATAAATACAGGGGCTAAGGGCCTATATAAAGCCTTGGCTTAATGTAGCCTCCTAATCGGGCTATATATGGTTTCAGTGGGCTTCAGGGGCCTTACGCCTCTGATTCAGACTAATTATAGGGCTTGCAGGGCTCGGTGAGACACTACAGGCTCTATTAGTGGCCCTATATTTATGCATGCACCTGTAATCCCGTCACTTTATGCCGCAATCTTCGTGCCTCCCGCCCATACGAACAACTATCTCGAGAGCAGCTAGGTAACGTTTGGTAGATCTTTGTCTTTGAAGCTATGGGATGTTCGAAGGTATTGGCTTGGGGCTCCATGTGTTCCACCTGAACGGGTTTCAGCATGACAGTAGTCCTCGATCGAGCCTCAGATGATCAGATATCACTGTCACTTTAGCTTGCCTGATTTGCTTTAGTACCGAGGACTCCTACTTGCAATCTTGATTGTGTGAGCTTAACTCTTCACGGCGGGTTTCCCGACAACAAAACTTCCTTGTCGAATGATAAGAGATGAGAAATACTACGTGTCGTTTTCTGTTGGCAGGTTATTCTCTTCTGAGGCAAAGTCTATCCGATAAGGAGAAAGGAAAGAAGATAGAGGAGTTCGAGGGAGATGGGAAGTACTCGGATCGGGGGAACAGGCACTCATCGCACGCCACGGCCACCTGTATAGTTCATGTTTGCTTCGAGAGGCTCCCAAGCCCTTTTATGAGAGGATTCCCATTCTCCACCAAACTGACGAGGAGGAATGTGGCAAAGAGGTCTGGATGAAGTGTAAATGGGAGACTAAAGAGCAGAATTTAAAAGAGATTTATTAATAGCTTTGGTTAAATAATTTCTCGAGCAACCTGGACGTAGTTCCCATCATCATGGCCATGTTTGCCAAATAATGCGACGAGAATCGCTGCCTCTGTCTCCAAGTTTCCACAGCGTAGGATGCCTAATCGTCTCACCAGTCTTCAATTGCAGTGTCACATATCCGCTGTAGGGGCACACACTGCTTTTAATTAAAAGGAAACCCTCTTCGTGTCTGGCCAGGCGGCTCAGACGAGCTCACCAAACTACCATTTCCATTTCTTCATCAGAAATCCCCATTTGTCCCAGTTCATGCAACAACTTGGCGACTGTGACGCAACAGCCATAACTTTGCCTTCGATGGCCTTCAAGTAGTTGTTTGCTTGGGGCAGGAAGTGTGCGGCGTTTTGTAGAGATGTGGAATAGTCGGTCTGTTTTGGTTAGAGCGGCTTGTCGCAAACTCAGAGAGGATATGAAGGTGTCGACACTGGAAGAAGATCGATCGAGGATGAGAGAGGAAAGGCTGGCCCTGATCCAGTAGTACACGCTTTCGACAACATACGCGTATTGGAAGTGAGCGAGTGCCGAGTCCCGTGGGGAGAGCATTGGGTCTGACTAGATAGAGAGTCAATTTTATCAGCTACCTCCTGAGAACGTTATACCTTTACGCAGTGTTACATGCCTCGTTTCGGATCTTTGTCAACAAATTCCCAGCAATGGATTCGGCCATTTTGCTGCTGCTGATACCTCTTATGTAAAACTTGAATTCCTTGCGGTGAAGTCGGGTTGCATTTTGGTTGAAGCACTAGGATTTCAAAATCGGGGGAAAGTGGGAGGACGTGGAGAAACTTGCCGAGGACATGAAGGAGGAATAAAGCAGAAGGCTAAAGCGGGACTGGTTTCTGGAAATTTCCGTCACTGAGGAACTGTACTCTCTACCGCTTGCTTCGACTTTGATTTAAGTGTGTTATGCCCAATCTTCGATGTAACCTGGCCAGATATGCAAACATGAAGCGCAGTTAATGAACATAATTACCCACGTAAATAACAAGAGTCGAATGTCCGGATTATGCTCTTTTACAATTTTTTTCACTGGTTTGAACTGACTAGAGAGTTGTCGTCTGTGCTTGTCGCTTCGCATGCCAGTCTGGGGCTGCCTGCTTGTCGCATAATTTTAAAAATGGAAATCTACCCAAAGAATAAGGAAATCAAACTTCATTGAATACCCTAGAGCAAGAGACATTCGGATTTCATTCCTGCGTTCGCACATAATTGAGAAGTGTTGGTCTGCGGTTGTGTCTCGGCAAAGGCACCTGACCAGCAAAGACAGCGCCACTAAGCACACACACCATGAGATTGATAAGGTTGCATTGGGTTCGCTTTATGGTAGAATAGAAATCATTCACTTCCTGATTAAAATTGCTTAAAAAAATCCCACGGATCCCACACTCGCCCTTGATCTCTAAAACAATCAACTGTCCCGCTTCCCCAATCCTCTCGCCCCGTCAGAAAACAATGCAATCAAGTTCCATCAAAATGACGGGTGAGACCTCGAGCAACATGGCAGAAGCTAGAGCTTTCATTGACATGATTCGACGCAAGGCAAGTCTCTCTACCTTCTCCTCGAACGCGTTACGGCTCCAGACTAACACGCGCTCCCAGGAGGTACCCGTTCTCCCAGCGGCCGACAAATCCATCCTGTACACCATGTACAAGGACCTCGTTGATGAGTGCTTTATCTTGGTTACCGTAGTATACCACTTCCTCTGCGCTCCTACTAATAACTAATCTAACTCTCCAACAGTCATTGGACGACGAAGTCGAAACCGTGACAACCTCTTCCGGCGAAGTCATCGTGCTCAAGGCCTGGTCTTCGGAACGCGCCTTGTGCAAGCTCTTCAAGGCTCGTTTGGATCGCAAGATGAAGCGCTGGCCTCAACCGGACGGCGACAAGGTCCAGACCATTGGTGTTAAGCTGTTGAAGATGTTGCTCTCCGAGATGGAGGCTCGGAAAGTCGGAAAGGACAAATTGGAGAAGATGGTTAGTCATGCCCTAACTAGCCTCAAGGAGAAGCACAAGGAGATGGAGCGTGAGAAGAAACAAAACGGCGACGCTTTCGATGGTATTAAGTTCAAGGCTGCTGAGATGGAGGAGGGTGGCTGCGGCTTTGAGGACAATTTCGAGACTACTGAGGTTGTGAATAGAGCCGCTTCGGAGAGCGAAAAGGCCGAGTCAACCGAGATTGAGGAGGGAGAAATTATCGAAGGCGTTCAATCCGAGTCTACCAAGATGGATATTGACCACGCCGTCGATGTTGCGGAAGTTGAGCATTTACCTGAGTTGGGCAAAGGCAACGCTGTCGAGAGGATGGAGTCTGACACTGCTTAATTAGCGTACATGGAACGCAATTAGGTGCTGCTTGGGCCTTAAGTTAGTGGTTAGTTGATTGCGGATAGGGTTTACCATGCTCAGGTATTACTGCACTGAAACTCGCGAGATACCTTGAGAAAATTGAAATGGAAATTTCCTTGAGAGCTATCGTTCTGCGGGTCTACAGCGTATTAATTGTGACAAGAATGTGAAGACAAAGCCTTTTACTCCCCCCTTCTGATCCCATGTATCCCCTTTCTTTCTTCCACTAGAAGTGTCTGCCCTCTAGGACGGCTTACAGGTCCATTAGGCGAAGGCTGCTGTTGATACCCTGCATATATTGTCCTGGAAATAACTTTTAGACTGGAGAACTTAGTGCCTTCGCTGTGACTACAGATCTCCTGAGGATGCTCCAGACAGTGGTAGTATTAAGTCGAGCATTTCGGGGTCATTGTTTATGTCCCTGCCATTCTTCAGCGCTCGAAGCTATTGCCCATATCTTTACCACTACCGTAGAGTCGATAATATGGCGAGTAGGTAGGAGTGGGTATAGGTGACGAAGCGTTAGGAGTGATCTTCGGTATGCTCTCTTTTGAGACTCCAAGTAGGCTGGATTGGCAACTTCCCCCCTCTCCCGTTTAGACCGATTATATTCAATTCGCTTGCTCTTTTTGTCTTTTGTTCCTTCCCTAAGCCTCAAGTAAGACTTGCCTAGCTGCAAATATGACCTTGTACTCTTCTAGCTGTTTCTAGCTGCTCGTAGCTCTTCCTGACATGGTGCAGAGAAGCTGGTATGCCTGCCAATTTAGCGTTAGCTTACAATATTCGAAAAGAAGAGAAGGGGAGAAGGGTGAACTTTGTTGTCAGCGTGCAAGTTACCGCGGTTGTTCAAGATACTGCGAGCGCTCGATGTGTGGGAGCAGAGTCCCAGCAGGTAGTGCAATGAACCCATCCCTGATTCTTCTAGGTTTTATCAAGTCCGTGGTGACCAACCCGGCTCTTCTGGTGCAACTGGAATGGGCGAAAGGAATGGCGAAAGGAACGTGCGTTGAAAAGGGCGATTTCAGAGGGATGTCTGCTGAGAATGGAATTGTCTGCCTTGAGCTTGAGGCCCCCTCGATCCTCGAAATTGACCACTGCTTGTATGCAGAACCCGTGCCTTCGTGTTGTTGGTTCTATATTAATCCGGTCTCGACATACTTCCACGGATTATTGGTCAGTATATATGCAACTGCTAACAGACTCATCGTCTTACATATGTGATATGGCGCAGCAGCAGCAGCGGGTTGTAATCTTACAAGGAAAAGGTAGATCGATGGCGGCAAGGAAGCAATTTGATTTGATTTGATAGTTATTCACATCCAGCGTGGCAAGGAATCAAAGTCACAGCAAGGGCTCGGAATAGCAAAAGAGGTGATGCAGTATCTTGATTGATTGTCTGACTTGTATCTGTGTGCGCTCGAGATCGAATGTTGTTCTCATCGAGTCCGCTCGATTGCTGTGTTTCTTATGCCTCAAATCCAACCCTTCGCCTTCATGATATCGTCCTCCATATCAAACCACCTGTCCAAATCCTCTAATTTCTCTACCAACTTGTCCCACTCCATGCCTACAGCTCCAACGCCGTCGGCCAGAACATCAACCTCCTTCTCCAGAACAACAACTTCCTTCTCAAGATCAAGAACTCCCTTTTCCAGAGCATCAAATCCCTTCTCAATAGCGTCAACTCCCATCTCCAGAGCGACAGCTCCTTTCTCCTGACACTCAATTCTCTTTTCCTCAACCTGCTTCTCTTGTATCTCCATCTTTGCCAAGCCACCAATCTCACTCTGCTGAAAGTGCTTCGCGAGAGTATCGATCTCTTCCAAGCCCTCCAGCTCTCCCTTAATCCTCGCCAGCTCCTTCTCGTACAATTGCTGGAAGACAGGAAAACCGTGATGCTTCTCATGCTTGAACAACTCGATCTCTCTCCACTCAAGCTGCTTCAATGTATCGAGGTCTTGAGCAATGATTTCGTGCTTGCGTTGACAGGTAGGGCATGGGTTGATGGAAGGAGTGCAGTCGGTGCAGCGCTGAAGGGCGTAGGTTTGTATCTCCAATGGAGCCATCTTTGTTGCAAACCAAGAGCGTATGGCTTTAGTAGAGGTAAACAAGCCAGGTGATGCCATGGTTGCTCGTTGGTTGTGTTGGTTCATGTTGGTGTTGAGAAGGTGTTGTGTGATGGCCTGGTTTGAAGGAGCAAAAGTATTAAAGTATTTGCGTGAATTTTCTCAGAGGCGACAGAACTTTCCGGCTCCACGAAGGGGTGCCAGTCGTATGTCACTTTGGCGTATTGGATGTACGTGAAGAAACGTGCTTTGTTCCCTCTGTTAACTCCTCAAAGTGTGTGTGCACACAGGTATTCAATTCATGTACTGTGAAAGAGAAAGGATTGAAAGCACGAAAGAGTCATCCTGGTTTCGTTTACTGTCATATTGAGGGGCTCTATTGAACATATCTTGTTCTTTCTGCCTTTACGATCTTTCAATGCAGAATTAATCTTGAAGTCTGCTTGAGAAACCCTGTTGTGACCATTTGCAATCACTTGTATCCTAACATCGAACCTCCCAGTTCATGAGCTCCCTCCATTCTTTCTCCTGAATGACCACCGCTGCTGCCACTACTTCTTTTTTGGTCTCCATGGTATCCATATTCTTTGCTCCCTCTCCCTCTCTGCCGCATTCAACTCCTTGGCCTTCTTTTCACCCAATTCGATTGACCAGTATGGGCAGTCGTCACACTTCTTGTGATTGCAAGGTTTTCCGTTGCTGGAAGCGGCAGTACAGACTGTAATTGATTGCTCGTACCAGGTCTGTGACGTCGTTAACAACCTAGCGTTTCCATGAAAGTGAAAGGCGCTTTGACTTACTGTTTGGTGAGACTTTTTCCATAGCTCAAGAAAGCTTTGGGGAGGTCTGCAGCACTTCCATGGTGGTCTGTACTCTGACATGCTGTCAGACTCAGAGCTTTGGGTCTGAGATTGGCTTGAACTTTGCTCATCGGTATCGACTTGAGACATTGAGGTTGAGGAAGGTTCTGGTTCTATCCAGCTGGAGGTGAAGACATTTTCGGCATGTTGAGCCATTGTTTGGTGTTCTGCCTTGAGCTTGACAAGAATGGACTGAACTGATGGTGTTGAAATTTTCAAGTCTGAGAGGTTGTGAAGTTGCGAGTTTCTAGAAAACTGTCGGGGTGGATATTTGCGTCTTGCGGAGTTCATGCGAGAATCACGTGATCTTCACAACAGGGCCAGAGATAATCCATACAGCAATTGTATCTGATGTCCACATTCTTGATTATTTGCTTGGGAAGAAGAAGCATAATAACCACTCTCTGAATTTGGCAGACAGCATGAGGCTCTGGTAAAGTGTCGAAGTGATCCCGTGCCTCGAAAGGGGTTCTCTCGAAGCGAAGGCTATTTGTTGACAGTGTCGTTCCGGATTTTTTTTTCTGTCAGAACTCGTCTTTGTATGCCAATTTGTCAAGACGTGATTTTAAATGACCTAGCCAACCTTTTTTATATGTCTCCTTTCACATCGAAGTCAGTGAACCCATGCTTGAGCTGTTACAGGCAATTCTGCTTAATTCAACAGCGCGCCAGAGCTCCGCACCATCCCAACAATTCTTTCTTCCATTACAATACAGGCCAACACCAAAGCTCCTCGGGCCTTACTCTTGCACCTCGAGCACCACGCCTCGTACGACCTAGGTCAAGAATTCGATAGTTATAGACGCATCGCTTCCGCGAGGAGGAAGCGCTGGGGCTAATCTTGCTGCAGCTGCCAAGGCAATAACGATTTGAATAACTAGTATGTGTTTCCCATCCCGGGTCAGCCCTTCTTGAAGACTGCATCTATTGTCACTTGCAATCAATCTTACTGACGGAACATTTCTGACAGACCCTCTCTCCTCCCGTTTCCGTTCTTACAAAGGCCCTGCAGAAAAGCCTCTACACCGAATGCTACTCCGACATCGGTCATTGATACTGTTCCAATCTACATACTGGCTCAAAGAGACACGGTAGGGCAAAGAGTCTGCGAATGCTCTTCAATCGGGTCGAGGTTCGCGTACGAAGGAAGATGCCAGAGGCCAACTGCCGTTCTGGTGACAATCTCTCTGCAGTGATGCATCTAGCATATTGGTTGCTTCTTTTCACAACAACAATGTACATTGGGACCTGGAAACACAACTGCAGTGAGTATCTTCCCCTTTTCGACGTTTAAAATTCCTCCGAGCTTCTTGACTGGAATCTTGTCCATTTCCACAAGTCCTCCACTTTCCCCTGCTGCACAATCATTCTCCATACAATCACTTCCAGCACAACCACAGTGTCCGAACTAACTACCATGAAGGTAGCGGAAGCATCTCGAGTCTTTTGCATCCTCTGCATCAAGGGACCGTCATCGTAAGTTGTGCCCCTCTTCCTCGCCCTTAGATCACCACAAAACCAAACCAGCATTACTCCCCCCCCTCCTCTCCGCCAGCTTCGAAGCATCACTACTGAGTACGATTGACGCAGGACACGAACTACAAGCTACTGCAGTCTCTTTCATGAGAATATCTAATCGTAGTAGTTTTGGGCTTCCTACTTATTCTGAAACAGCGTCCAACAAATCAATATCTGTTCTTCTTAACTAATAGCCGCCTGAAACTTAAATGAATCCTCTTATTCGACTTCGCCACCCAGAGTAACGCTCGAACCCCTTCGATAAAGGGGCTTCTCGGCTCATATTCACGGCCGTTTCATTCGGCAGACAAGTAGTTACATATTCCTCGGCGGAATCCGACTTCCATGGCTTTTCTGTCTAGATGAAATAAATCAGCCTCGCAGTCTCCGTGAAGATATCTGTGCTTTTGGCAACTAGAAAGACTTTGGCAACCGCGTCAGCAGTTTCGCAAACAAGGTCCCTGGTCAAACTCCAGAGACTAAGGATGGGCGAAATCTAGTAAGTTTCCCGAATCACTGTGTACATTCGCAAGAAGAACCTGACTCGAAGTGCAGGCCTTAATCCCAGCCAACCAACCCAATATGCCTCGTCCTCATTGCGCCTCCTCCCAGCGCTAATCGTACCCTCCTACCTCTTATTCTTCTCGATGTTTTCCTCAGGTTATACAAAGAAGCCAAAATGGCCTGCCGCAAAGTTGGGCGAGAGGGTTGCTCGAAGGAGTCTGCACCTTGCCCATCACCCAAGCTTTCCGTGTCCCCACTCCCCAGAAAAGTTGACAACTTCCCTCCCAGCAAGTCTGGTAGTCGTTCTCGAGAACCGGAATGATGGTGCTGCAGACAACGAAGCAACCGATCTCGAGCTAGGACACGAATACCAAAATAGTCCAAGAAGAGGACGAAGGCAGGAATTGGGAAGAAACACCTCTACTGGGAACAGAGTGGTGTGAAGGGCTGGAGGACACCTACGGGGCCAGCATTATACTGCTTAAAGTGAAGCCGTTGGAGGATCTGGACGCAAGGATAAATGGTGGAGACTACAACCTCAGCACGACGAAGACATCCATTAGGGATGCCCTAGTAGAGTGTTTTTGTGCAAAGAGATGCTTCCTCTAGCCCCCTCTCATACGAAGGCTAATTTTTGTGATTTTGATATATAGTAAACCCTTCTTTTCCGGCTGCGTTTCTGCCCTTCGCTGCTCAGCACGAGATTGGGAGGAAAAAAAGCCGGAAAGACTATTATGCCCGGAGACAAAACTTCAAACTGGCCTCCGCATGAATGACAAATCCAACATTGAAGCACAAAGTGACTGAGATGCTACGAGCACCGGACCAGTCTTCCGCCTCTTCCCCAAATTAGAATATTGTCTCGCACTCCTGCCTCGACGAGGTCAACCTCGATGACTCGCGAGCCTTCATCCTCCCACCACTTGAACATTCTTATCTGCTCTTGTGTTTTTGGGCTAACACTAACCTTCTACTAGCCTCTTGAACTTCGTCTGGAAATCTAGCGACTCAATTCCCCCGACCCTTGCGCCACAACCCAGCTTCTTCACTGGCTGAAAACTCGAACTGCCTACGGCTCGTGTGCGTAACTGCTCTCTTGCTACTTACCCGCTTATTTAATGTATTTTCTTAGCTGATCAAGAGTGAGTACAGAAAAAATCTGACGCGGTATGATATAATAAGCAGAAGTTTCGAAAAGGCCTTATAACGATCGAATTTTGATGAGCTTGGAGTACTTCAATCTACATACCCTGGTGAAACCAAGCCACAAATACCCATCGCCAGAGCACTTCTCGTCTTTTTGTGCAGCAGAAGGCTCAAGAGAAGTAAATGCTGCCATCTCCAGGGAGATTCCCAAAACGGAATGTTGATAAGCGACCTAGTGACACGATTTTACCAGGACTTAACGTTCTTACGGCAAAGGATCTACCTTTGTAGCAAGTAAATCTGTCAAGATGGGTAGAACGATGGTATTGATAGGTTGAGCCGAAAAGGAACTTTCAATGCATTGTCAACACTGAGAGCCAAAGCGTCGTACGCGTTGCAAGGAATCCCTGTGGTTTTGCTACTGCACTTGCCAGCTATTTGTGTACTTCCGAACAAGTTGCAATGTAGAGTCAGTGTAATAGTGATAGATCAACTTAGGGGAGAAATACAAATTCTCTTGCGAGGTGCCATTCCAACTTCTCAGACGTTTTAAACAGACTTCTCTTTATGCTTATGAGGATTGAGGATGTCTTGCCTGCACCGGCTCGGTGTTTCCAAAAGGAAGGACTGATTTCCCATCTAACGGCCCCGCCTGTATCGGAGTCTCAATTGCTGCTTGAAGAGGCCAATAAAATTTCAGATTCGCGCTAAGGCAATGTCAACAACCCGACTCGGAGCCGATGGCGATCTAGGGTCGCCATCGATTTTTCTTTCCCTGCACGCCAACACCAAACTCTTCCCTTCTTGAGTGCCATCACAAGAGACTTCGCATTCTCAGCTCTCAAGAGGAACTTCGTTGTCGCAGGCTCCTAGCCCAACCTCAACACCACCAATCTCAAGGTATTTGGTACCTCGACCGTCGACACAACGGAGATCAATCCACAAAACCAGGACATCAACTTTAGCTTCGACATTCCCAAAACTGGCCTTGCAACCATGGCAGACAAGACTCCCTCCCAGCAACGCGGTAAGGAGTTCGGAGAGCTTACGGGGCCTCCTAACCAACGAGTAACTTCTGCTGGACCACTTGGTATGAGCCACACTCCTGCACCTTCAGCCACCCTTCGTACTCCTGCCACGGGCATCGCTGGTTACATCCAACACCTGGGAAGCTTGATGCGAGCACCTCCGCCAGAGTCTCGGCCAATTCCCTCACTTCGACCTTTCAATTCTCCTTCCGTTAGTGTTCCCCCTCTCCGCCGAATGGCACCACAACGAGGAACCTCCTCGCAGCTAGCTCGGGCAGAGCCTCTCATGAGTCCACCGCCAGCGGGTGTCCGACGTAGTGGTATTAACGGCCGAACATTTGTCACCCAGCAAAAAGACCATTTGTGGCCCCTGTACCTGGGTCGTCCCCGAGAAGTGCAGGACCAGATGCTGGAGGACTTGCGTCCGCGTCCACGTCCGAGAGACACTGCTTTCCTCCCACCACTTACCCGTACCTCGTCTTCATCAAGCGTCAAGTCTCTTGACGAAAGCTCGCTCTCTGAAATAGAATTTACAGAAGCGGGCGAGGTCCAGTCTGTCGCCCGCAATCCCCTCCATGTTCAGAACGAAGGACGCGCCTCGCAAGGGTCAAGATAAACTTCCGCCAATCTTGCCTGCAGGGCTGGGCCTGCCGATCCCAGAGCGTTAATTTGCTTACGGAGTAATACGTACTGGGGCCCCCAGTCCCGAATCAGCAGGTCCCCGACGCGGATCCCTGTAAACGATAAACCAACTGCCGGATCAAGGCACCACAACACACTTCACACCTTCTACTTCTGGGGGCGGGGAACAAACAGAGTAAGTTCAGGATGGCGCCGATGGGAGGTATATAAGCTGGAAGGCAGCTTGGAACAACAATTTGTGGATTGTGAGCTTGGACAATAATGTGAGTGAAACCTTTCCTTGCGTTTGTTTGCCTCGGGAATGAGCTGGGCACACTTCACGTTCAACGAGCTGCAAGGGCCCGATGATGCGACGATGGTGGTATTAGACGAAATGGCTGACGAGTTGTAGAATCTGCTGGGTTCAGTCTCTCGTTCAATCAGGAATCAAGGAGGAAGCTCTATAACATGGTCAAGCCCAGCGCATTGTGTGCGCTGCTTGGCCTGGTTGGCGCGTCGTTTGCTGCAACGCGGTTAAATGCTGCTGTTGAGCGCAGGGTACGGGTACGTTACGCTTCCTACCTTCCTCCAAGGCAGTTCAAATTCTAATAATGGTTTTAGAGAACAACATTCCCACGCCACGAGCTGCTTCGAAGAGACGACACAGATCCCTCCCTCCTCTACCCCGCCTACAACCTCTCAGTGCCAATTGACCACTTCTTCAACGATTCCCTCTACGAGCCACACGTCCATGGACGCTTCAATCTCCGCTACTGGTTTGATGCGCAATTCTATAAAGACGGTGGACCTGTCATCGTGCTCCAATCTGGAGAAACGTCCGGTGAAGATCGTCTGGGGTTTCTGCAGAAGGGACTGCTGCACCAGCTGGCACAACATACACATGGCATTGCCGTCGTGCTCGAGCATAGATACTATGGAACTAGTTTCCCGGTCCCGGATTTGACGACAGAGAATATGAGGTTCTTGACTACGGATCAGGCGTTGGCTGATGAGGTGTTCTTTGCGCAAAATGTGAAGTTTCATGGGCTAGAGCATTTGGATCTGACGGCGCCGAATACGGCGTATATTGGGTATGGGGGGAGTTATGCTGGGGCTTTTAATGCGTTTTTGAGGAAGTTGTATCCTGACGTTTTCTGGGGTATGTCTTACCTAGAAATTGGACGCAAGGAAACTGACGATACCAGGAACCATCTCATCGAGTGGAGTCACGGAAGCTATCTGGGACTACTGGGCATACTTTGAGCCTATTCGCTTCTATGCTGACAAGACATGCATTGAATATACACAGAAGATCACCCATGTGGTTGACAACATTTTGATCAGCTTGAAGGATCCAGCCACGACCGCAGAGCTGAAGCGTGCCTGGGGCCTCGTAAATGTCACTCATGACGCCGACTTTGCTCAGGTTCTTGCAAGCGGGCTCGACTCATGGCAAGGAAAGAACTGGGACCCAGCACTCAATGATCCTACCTGGGACGACTGGTGCAATACCATCAAAAATACCTCCGTCGTCTACTGCTACACAGAGGGCCTCAAACCCACCGTCGAAGACCTCCTCAAGAAAGGCGGCTACAGCAGCGAAGTCAGCTCCCTTACAACGCCCTTCCTAAACTGGATCGGCTGGCTCTACGAAAACGTCGTCAGCAACTGCACAGACCCTGACCAGGACAACTGCTGGAACAGCTATAATCCCGATAACTACGCTAGAGACGACATCACTGCGACGTGGCGCTCCTGGCCGTACCAATTCTGCACGCAATGGGGCTACCTTCAAACCGGGTCCGGCGTCCCTGCGAACCAACTCCCACTAATCTCTCGCACCAACGACCTCGCGTTCGAATCTTTGATCTGCAAATACGCATTCAACATCACCACTCCTGCCAATGTGGATGCAATCAACAAGTACGGCGGTTTCGGCATCTCATACCCGCGCTTAGCCATTGTTGACGGAGAATGGGATCCCTGGCGCCCTGCCACGCCTCACGCAAGCCCGTTCAACAGCACGGCGAAGAACAGGACCAGTACGGTTGAAGAGCCGTTTCTTCTGATTGAAGGCGCGGTGCATCATTGGGATGAGAACGGACTGTTTCCGAATGAGACGACGGCGAGTTTGCCCCCAAAGACGATCACGGGTGTCCAGGGTCAGGAGATTAAGTTTGTGGAGCACTGGATGAGGGAGTGGAAGAGGGAGAAGGCGGTTAAGGAGAGGCAGGTGAAGCCTTTCGGTCCGCATAGTAAGCAAAAGCCGCTGTGAGGGCGATCTTTGATCCTTTGGGGAAAGGTTATAGGGCATTAATAATTTGCTCAAGTGTTAGCTTTAAATTCTAATGCAGATCCAAAAATTTCAAGCGAGCCAAATGGCAGAGACAAGCTGGAATGTTCAGATCTTACTGGATGTGGTGAGAGATTCTTCAAAGTCATAGCCCTGTTGTTGACTTCTCCACCACGCCCCTGAAAATCCTCGCTTCTGCATTTTCTCGCCTTCCGTTTGGTCCAAGTAAATACTCGAGTTCGAAAAAAGGGCAATTCTACTCAATGAGGGAGAGAATGGCATTTTTGACGGGAAATAAGCACAGCAAGAGCTTCCATCTCCGCTGAATTGGAACGTCGGTCCCTTCGTTCCTTCCTTCCGACGCTATGCAGGTGGCTTTGTTTCCAACACGCGCTTTCCACAATGCTACTCGAACTGAGTCTCTCTGAAACCACCCATCCTCGACACAGTCAAACCAACCTTTCAGTGATAACCAATTTGTGCAGCAACAAGATGCGTGAATTCGAGGAAGATCCGAGTCCGCCCTCGAGCTCACGCCCCGACTCGGAGTCCCCACCTCGAAGGAGCTCCCCGCTACTCTCGATAAATGCATCTCCAACATCCAAAACAGCGGCTCGTTCGCCTTGTTCGGACACTTCTCAAACCCTACAAACCCCGGCCTCTATCCGAAGGGCGGCGCAGAAATTGGCCTCCCGGTAGCAGAACGAGATGTTCAACTCATCGTTGCTGCCAGCCATACAGCTCCATTTGGCAAAGGTAACAAATTATCGTCGGCGAGGAGGTTGGAGTGATGTTGGGGTTTTTACTTAGTGACTTTGATATTATAAATTCTGTTTGGAAGGTTTTCTTGGATTCCATCGTCGCTGAGGTTAGCGCATGTTTGGGCGTTGATGCTACTCGCGATGGCGTCTCAGCAGAACTGTACAAGAAGTTGCTTTACGACGAAGGACCAATATTCAAGCAGCATCAAGAGTGAGTCTTGGCCTCGATTTCGCTCCATCCCACCTCAAGCTAACGGTCTTTTCAAGTTCCGAAAAGGCTGAAAGCATGTTCGCTACGCTTGCTATCGTCCTACCATCCAAACATGAAGGAGGTGAAGTCAAACTCATACATACCGGAAAGACGAAAATACTCGACGCTTCTAAATTCTCTCAAACTGATTTGTCATACCTCGCATGGTGCGCCCTACGTGCACTTCAGGAGCGAGACCCAGCTAACGACCTATATTAGGTTCTCCGTTATCAACCAAGAAACCAAGCTCGTGCTTTCCGGGGGTGCCGCTTGGTTCTTACATATAATCTCATGCAAGTTAATCCCGCATCCAAAGAATTGGCAGTGAACTCGAATAATTCCATGACAAAGCTTCGATTAACCTTGAGTAGCCTCATAAGTGGGTGCATGGCCTTCCTAAACCGGATATCTGATATCAGGTGAGAGTCCTACCTTCGGCTATATGTTCTGAAGAATTCGTCCTGATCAACTCCTAAAAGTCACACCCGACAGCTTCTGAGTTTTCTATTTCCATTTGAGCTTGCAGAGTAGATTGCCACTTCTACCGCCCCTCGTAAATTCTACCTGCTAGCCTTGCCCTGCACCGCTTCCAACCTTCTAGTAAAGATCCTCTTATTGGAGGACCAATCAACCATCCCAGTACCTACCAAATGAATGAGGTGGTTATTGCTTCATGACCACCATCTCGCTCCATTTACACGACCCAAGACTACAGCCAGGCATCTCAACTAGTGGACACTAGATGAAAGGAAGCAGATTCGGGACTGCGACCAGATTTCATTCGATGCTCTTCAAGCACACATCGAGAGTGCTGAAGCGCATCGAAAGGATATTTTCGTGAAAGAGCTTGTGAACTGGATTGCTGAGCCCGTCGGTGAGACGAGGTTCGTTTGCGGAGAAGATAGCGTGGATGAGACGCCTTGGACGATGAAGCCGGATGTGGGGCAGGCATATCCTCCGTTCAACAAAGTTATCCTTCCTAACGAGCTCTTGAAGATTTGGTTCCCAACCTTTCTAATTCGTCCTCCAGCATTAGTCATCCCTTCGAATTACAGGACATTTGTGGAAACGAAGGGCAAGACAATGTGAAGAACGACGCAAAGCTACTGGCTCTTGTGATGATGATGCACTGGACGTGGACACTGCACGATTGGTGTGCACAACAATTTGCAAAATCCGAAGAGAAGGACTCAGATGTCGCTTGGCCAATCGTCCCTGATGCAGACGACATCATGCTTGAGCCTGACGTCGTGCTGAGGTATGCCAAGATCATCGGTCTTGATCCAGCGAAATTGAAAATTTTCGTGGAATCCGAAGAGCAAAGAAGAAATGGATAAGATGTGGAATGCGGAAAGGAGGATGTTGTCTACCATTCCAAACTCGACTAGGATTGTAGAGGGGAAGACTTCGAAAGGACTTGTGCTTGATGACGAGGTGAGGAAGTGGAAGGTGGACTTTGGAGAGGAGGAGCGAGCGAATATTGAGAAGTGGGTTAGAGATGCGATACCGGATTAGGGGCGTTTGAAAGCCAAGAGGTTAAGATCGTCATAAAGTAACAGCGGGCAAGATCCTGGATTGGAAGCAGTATTTGACTATACACCAATACTTTATCCTAGGGGTGTGCCAGGTAGCCCAGCCGAACTTCTCCTTTGAACTTCATGTAGAAAATAAGATTCAAGTGTTCATTTTAGGAGTTGGTGCTTCAAATTTGTTTTTATGACCATTGATGTGTGATCGGAAAGCCAATGTTTAACAGGAAATTCAGGGTAGGGCAGGATTTTAGGCGGTAAGTAGTCAAACTGCAATACTGCAGAGCATTAAACCATCAAAATCGCAAAAACCGCAAAAACCGCGAAGTCAAAAACCACGAATTGCATGCTACTTAAAATTAGGTATAGAATTGCGCTGAAATTATACTTAGACTCGTACTTACTATTAATAAAGTACTCTTTATATCTTCTAATAAACTGCCCTATAAGAAGCTACTTCTCTCTTCTTTCCGTATCTCTCTCTTTTTAAGAAAGCTCTTTATATATTATAATAAGCTATTTTTAAATAGCTGTCCTTTTTCTTTTCTAGAGAGCTCTTTATATATTATAGTAAGCTATTTCTTTAAGAAACTGCTTTTAAAAAGCTATTTTCCAGGAAATTATTCTTTAGAAAGCTATTTTTCAGAGAATTCTTTATATATTATAGCAAGCTATTCCCTAAAGAAAAGATATAAAAAAGAGAAAAATAATATAAATTTAGTAAAATATATCTTAAAAGAATATATATAAGGCTCTATAATTATCCAAAATACTCTAGCTTTTATTTAGTAAATAGTTTTTTAAAGTATTATTTAAAAGCCTTTTTTCTTTTTTCTTTTTTTCTTAAAAAGCTCTTTATATATTATAATAAACTATTTCTAGAAAGCTCTTTATATATAATATATAAAAAGCTTTTTAAAAAATATTTTTCTAGAGAAATAATTTATTTATAATATATAAAAAGCTTTACAAAAACCGCTTTCTAGAAAATACCTTATTATAATATATAAAAAGCTTTTTAAAAAAGAAGCTTTTAGATAATATTTTAAAAATAGCTTCTAATAATAATAATAATTTTATTTTAATATATTATTTAGTTTTATATATTAATAATAGTAATTATAGGCCTTAGTTTATATTTAGTATAATTATATATTTAATTTCAAGTAGTTTTAGTAATTTAATAATTTAATAATTTATAGTTTTATAATTTAATAATTTATTTATAATTAATTAAAAGTATTAAATACTTATTATATAAATCTAATTAATCTAGTTATATTTTAGGCCTTTTAAAATAGCCTATATTTAATATTTTCTTTTAGGTTTTACTTATACTAACCTGTTTTATAATAGCTATTATAATATTATATTACATTTTTAATTAGTTTATATTTCTTTAAATATTTACTAAATACTAATATAATAAATCTCGTTTATAATAGATTTCCTAATTATAATTATTTGGCTTATTATACTAGATTTACTAGAATTTAATATTTAAATATATAATATAATAGAAGCTTTATTTCCTTTTTTAAATTCGTTTATTTAGCTAAAATATATATTAAGGCTATATATTATTATTACAGACCTATAAAGGAAGCCTACGGATAAGGCACTTATAGGAGAACTATTTATTAAGAAAACTAAGCTAAGAAGAAAAGGAAGTCTCGAGCTAAGGTCCCTTAAGTATTTATAGTTCTTTGCTTGTGGCTCGGCCTAATAGGGCTTAGCGTCCTAAATTTCCTGGAGTATAGCTTTCCCTAGCTTCGTCACGTGTAATTGTCATGTGACCCTAAATACTAGATACTAGGCTCAGATGCCAAATGCCAGATACTAGGCTCAGATACTAAATGCCAGATACCAGGCTCAGATGCCAAATGCCAGATACCAGGCTCGGTAGAGCATGGAATTGTAATAATTATAATAGCTAATTATATAATTTCTTTAAGTTATTATTATTAAAATTCTTATTATTTCTGGTTTTTTTCTCTTTTTTTATATTAGAATAAAGGCTATAACTATTTTTATTACTATTTTAATCTAAATTACTTATATATATAAAAATATTAATATTTTTATTATTAGTATTTTTATATTAACTCTTATTATTTCTAATTTAAAACTCTAAATAATTATATATATTTTTTATTTTTTAATTTTTTTCTTTTATTAGTATTTTATTTTTTAATATATGTTTTTTATTTAATCTTATTCTTATATTATTTTATAATTCTTTTTATTTTTTTAATATTTATTAATTTATTTTTTATAAAATTTCTAGATATTAGAATTAGCTTTTAATATAAATTTCTAGAAATTATATTATATAATTCTTATATAATATATAAATTTCCAATAAATTAAGAAAATATAATTCTTTAGTTTAATTAAATCTATAAAGAAACCTGTATTATTATAAAAGCTATAATTTTATATAATAATAAATATTAATTAATTCTTTTTGAAATATTTATAATAGATTTTTTTAAAGTTATTAAATATATATATTTAATAAATTAATTTATATATAGTTTTTTAAAAGAAGCTTAAATAATAATAATATAGCTTATATTATAATTATATATAAAAACTTCTTATTTTTATAAATTTTTAATAAAAGTATATTTTTTAAAAAATAGAAATTAACTTTTATTAAAATCATAAATTTCTTAATAAAAAATAAAAACAAAGATTTGTATTATTTTAAAGAATTTAAATATATATTTTTTATAAAATTCTAAATAAGTTTTTAATTAATTTTATAAGTATTAATATAGTTATTTCTTTAGAAATTATATATATAATTATGAAATTCGAAATATAAATAATAAAATATAAAATACGAGATATAATTATATAATCTCGTATTTTATAAATAACCTAATTAATAAACTAGATTTTATTAAATTTAATAGATTTAAAAATTATATATTAATATTATAATATTATAATTCTTATTTCTAAATAATAATAATTTTTACTAATTTAATATAACTAATATTTTTATATTTATATAAGAATATTATATATTATTAATAAAGTAATACTAATTAGTTTATATATATAAATTAGAAAAGATTTTAAATTAGTTCTAAAAGTATTTAATAGCCTAAAACAAATCTAGATTATTTTATATTAAAGAAAAAAACTATTTATTAATTTTATAAAAGTATTTAATAGCTTATAAAAAAGATATTTAGCTTTTATTAATTAATAAATAATTAGCTATTTAATGAGTTATTTATTTAATATTTATTGTTTTTTTAAATTAATCTCTTTTAATTCCAAGATTATGTTTTTAAAAACTATTTTTTCTATTTATATAATACTTATATTTATAAATTTCTTTTTCTAAAATATGTATTTTATAGATATTTTTAAAACTCTTTAATTATAACTTCGATTTTATTATTAAATCGAGCTTTTTAAACTTTAGATTCTTTTATAATTATAATATTTTACTTTCTAAATTTCTTATTATAAATAAAATATTTAAATATTTAAATACCTTTATTATTAAATTCTTTCTATAAATCTATTATAAACTACTTTATTTTTAAAATTATATTATTATAAATTATATATATATATTATAAAAAAACCTGAATTTAGTTTAATATAAATATTAATGTCGGAATAGCTGTACTACGAATTTCCTGGTCATGTGACTAGTCATATAAGCTCGCGTCACAGGCGTGACTCGACCGGTAGACTAGTCCCCATTAGGCTTAGCAGATTTAGGGATCGCATATCAATACCACGATATTGCGATCCTTACTTCTGAAGAATAATAACTTCACCAACTTACGCAAATAGCATTCCACGACTACGTGACGGTGCTATGCGTTCCTGGTGAACCGATAATTAATAAAACAAAATAGTATTAATTTAATAATTATAATAAAGAATCGTTTTTAGAAATATCTAATTATTAAAATATATTAATATATTTTATATAAAAAGAATAATAATAATTTATAGAATTTATTTTAAAATAATTTCAAGAACTTTAATATTATAATATTTAATTAAATTAGTTATATATTATTATAAAGTTTTTAAATATAATTCTAATATAATAAGAATTATATTAAATAAAATTATAAAAGCCTTATTATTATATAATTATTTATTAATTTTATTTAAAAGAAAATAAAAAATATAAAAAATAAAGCTAATATTATTAATAATAGTTTAATTAGATTGAATTTTTTTTTAGAAATCTATTATATTAGTTTAGTTTATTTTATTTTAAATAGAATTAAATATAAAAGAATTAATCTTTCTTTTAAATTAAAACTATTTAATATTTTTATTTTTATTATTACTATTATTATTATTAAATCTCAAATTTTATTAATTAATATTTATTATTATTATTAGAAAGCTTATTAGGAAAATAGTAAAAATATAATAAAACAAATAATAATTTTAATTATAAACTTTTTTTAATATTTACTAATATATAAAGTTTCTAGAAAAGATATTAATAAAATCTTTTTTAATTATATTAAAGAAGTTAATATAAAACTACTTTTATAATAACTAGCTCTTTTAATATATATATTAAATACTTATATAAATATTTATAGCTTTTTTAAAAGCTCTAGTTTTTAATATTAAAACTTAAATAAAATAAAATACTATTATTATAATTATTATAATAGTTTAATATTTCGAAAAAATAATATTTGAACTTATTTAATTACTAATTAATAATTTATATAAATTATAATATAAATTAATATTTACTTTATAAAATACTAAATTTTTATATAATAATTTTTATATTTTTTATTAAAATATATTAATATATTAATATATAGTTTCGAATTCTTTTTCTAATTTGGGCTAATTTATTAATAAGCTCTAATTATTTATTATTACTTATAAAAAGAAATAATAAATTAATATTCAAATTCTTTTTATTAATTAATAATACTATTTAAATAAGTTATATTTTATATATAGAAAACCCGAATACTATTTCTAGAAATATATATTAGAAAAATAAAAAACTAAAAAAACTCGATTTAAAACCCGAAATCTTTATTAATTTAAGATTTCAAATTTCTATTAATTTAATAAAAAGTTTAGTAATAGCTATTTATAACTAGTAACTAAAATTAAAAAAGAGAAATATTATAAAAATAATAGAAATAATAATAGAAAGAATTATTTAGATAATACTTTTAAAGCTTTTTTATTATTAATAAATAAAATAAAGAATTAATATTTAAATTTCTATTTTATTTTAATTAAAAGCTTTTTAATTACTTCTATTATATTAATAACTATAACTAATAATTTTATAAATAATTTTAATTTTCTTTTTTTATATATTAATTAATAAATAAAAACTATATCTTAAAATCTAATAAATTATTAATAAAGCTAGTTATAAAAAATATTTAAATCTTATAATAAATAATATTTCTAGATATAATATTTATTACTTTTATAAAACTATAATTAATATTAAAGCTTTTAGATTTTTAATTACTAGTTTTAATTAATTTCAAGCTTTATAATAAACTAATAATAGTATTAAACTTAATAAAATTATTAAAAATTAAATTAATATTAAATTTAATATTAAATTTATAATAATAAGAATATTAATTAAATAAATATATTTCTATAATATATTTATAAAAACCTTTGTTTTTATTTAGTTAGCTAATATAAATTAGTTAAAAAATCCATTTTAATAATTTTATTAATAATTTTATTATTTTTATTAAATATTTTTTTCTATTTTAAAATAATATATTATAAAGCTATTAGTTTACTAGTAATACATAGCACCGTTATATAGGCGTGGAAATACTGGTTATATTAGTTAGTAAAGTTATTATTATTTAGAAATAGGGATTATAATATTATAATATTAATATGTGATCCCTAAATCTGCTAAGCCTAAAGGGGTCTAGTCTACTAGTTGAGTTACTAATAGAATGCGAGGTTATATAACTATATCCCGTATCTCATATCCTATTATCTATATTCTATTACCCATATTCTATTATCTATATCCCGTATCTTATATCCCGTAACTATATACGTGACTTCTAAAAAAATAGCTATACTAATACTAGAAACTCTCTAAAAACGCAAAAAATAGTATTTCTCTCTAATTATATATAAATTCCCTAATCCGGCCTAGTACCAGATTTCCCAAATACTCTATATATTTATATTACTTCCGAGGTTTTAGTTATATACTAAAGGCCGCGGCCTTTTATATATGACTTCTCCTCTTATAATATCCTCTTATTTCATATATTTATTTCCTGCCCTATTTGTACTTAACCTATTCCTCTATATCTAATTATATAGTATTCGTATTAATTAGGTACTTGAGGGTATTTATTAGCTTTAATTTTATTATAGAATTAGCAGGATTTAATTTTCCCTTAATTTATTTAATTTCTATAATTTCTTATTATTTATATATCTAGTAAAGGTATATTATATTAATTATTAAATACTTTTCTCGAGTGGTTTCTAATTTAATAAGGTATTTATATAATAACTTTAAATTTATATAGATTACTAGTAATAGTTCTATTTCTAGTACTTTATTAATTATAGATTTAACTAAAGCGCTTATATTAAAGCTATAAGCTATACTATAGAGTTCTAAAGCTAGAATACTTCTAGTAACTCTCTTGTATTTAGTAGAGAACTAGTAAATAATATTAGTATATCTAGTTCTATTTACTAGAACTAGAATATATCCGATTTAGGAAAAAAGATCTCTATTATTTATAAATAAAGTATTTGTAAAAATAATTAAATATAAGAACTTTTTTACTAGCTTTATAAATCTTAATTCTTTAGTAATATTCTTAATTTATTATTAAATATACTTATTAAGTGCCTTTATATTAGTTTCCGAGAATTTAATAGCTTAAATAGTAATTAATAGGTTATATAAAGCTTCTAGTTAATAGACTAATATAATATATGCTTCTCTAATATATTAGGTAATATATTAGTTCTTAATAAAGAGATCTTAATAAATAGTACCTCTATTACTTATAGTAATAGTATTTTTTACAAAAATAGTTTAGAGGTTTTTATATTAGTATTCTTATATAAGAATAATTCTAGTAATATTTATATAAATAATATTTTTATTAAACTTGAGATTATAGTTAATAATAAGATATTTATACTTCTTAGCTAAGAACTTAGTCTTTTAGAGCTTTAGTTACTTTATTTTTATAAAATTATTAGTTCTAATAAATAGGGTATTATTAGTTTAAAGGCTAATAATTCCAAAGAATTACTTATTATAGAGGAAGTAAGAGTTATAAGTTAATTATTTTATAGAAAGCTTATTAATATAATAGAAATAATAAGTCTTAAACTAGTAATTCCTAGTTTCTAATATATTATATAGTAGTTTTATAATCTTTAAAACCAAATTATTATTTAGATTTAGCTCTCTAGTAAGCTTGCAAGGTAAGTTAATATAAAAATTATAGTTAAGTAAGATTATTAATTAGATATAAGCTTGTAAGATATTATATATATATAGTTCTATAGTATCTATTATTATAGTAGTAATACTAAGGATAATTCTCTAGCTAATATATTAAATAATAAATAATTATATTAATACCGTATATTTCTTATTATTATTATAAGCCTAAATAACTAGTCTTAACTTTTTAAGTTCTTTCTTTATATCTTTATTCTTAATTTTATTAATAAACCGGAAATTAAAGATATATATTTCTTTTAGTACCTGAGATCTGGAAGTAACCTTAAATATATCCTTTTCTAGAAAGCTAGTAATTTTAATTTAACGGGAGTTCTTATATAAGTTATTATCTTATAGGAATATTATAATATCCGGGTTCTTATAAGGGTATTCTTTATTATACTTTAGTGAAATAGCAGAAATAATAGGAGAAATTATACCTGTATTATTTTTAGCTTTACTATAAAATTCGGGAATAGGTTTAAGTTCGGGGCTATTAGTAATAACCTTAATATTCCCTATATAAAAGGGCTTTATAGAGGTTAAGTAAAAGATAGTATTACTATATAATAGAGCTAGTATATAGTTCTCCTTATTAATAGCTACTAGCTTATATGGCCTATCCTAACTACTAGGTTAACTAGTATTTCCTTTATATTATATAAGAATATCCGAATTCAAGAGAAGTTTATAAATATTAGTAATACTAGGACTATTTCGGGTATTTAGGGTATTTGTAATCTGGTATCTAGTTTAAAGCTTCTGAATTTCTATTATTATTTTCTTAAGTATTACTAATTACTATAATATAATTAATAATAGAGTATTATATTCGGTTATTTAAGATAAAGTACTATAAATCAAGAGAATTAAAATAATATTATCGGGTCTAGCGGAATTATTAATAGCCTTAAAAGCTATTTAAAGTATAGTATTCTTATTAATTCTATTAATTTTGGCTATAATAATAAGATAAGTATATAAAATTAGGCTATAGTAGTATTCTATAATTCCGATAGAACTATAAGCTTCTATAAGAATAATTTTGACCTTAGTTCCTATAGTATTTATAAGCTAAGTAAACTTCTTACTAGTAAACTACTTTCTAATATTTACTATAATCTAATTAGGAGAGCCTAAATAAGTATTAATCTAATACTATTTTAGGGTATCCTAAATATATAATATACTAATATTTTAAAGTTATTAGCCGGCTTAATATCTAGTATCTTTATTAATAATATGAAATATAGGCTTACCGGAAATATAGAAAATATTAATAATAATAGAATAATTAAAGTTAATATTATTTTTTAGATTAAACTTAAATTATTTCGGTAATTATCCGAATTTCTAGTATTACTTATAGTACTTTATAAAATATTTAAGGGCTTCTATATTAATATTATAGCCTGCTTATTCTAGTATGTTTTAAAGCTTACTAATAAATAAATAACTAAAATAGTAATATAAATATTATAATTTAATCTTTATAAAAAAGCAAGAATTATAAATAAAGAATTCGGAAATAAAGCTTTATAGAATAGTATTCTAAAATAGAAAAGAGTATCTAAAATATTATATTATAGATATAAAGTATTTATTAGAAGTAATAAGATAATTAGTAAGATTATTAAAGTAAATTCCTAGCTTATTTATATTAGCTAAGCTAAGTAAAAATAGAGTTTTTATAAATATAATATAAAATTATATTTACCTAATTAGTATTCTTATTATTATAGATCTAATAGAAAATATAGATCTAATACTAAACTAGATATTAACTTAATCTTTAATAGTTTTATTAAGTTAGATATTATTATTAGTTTACTATAAAGCTTAGAATTAGTTAGAACTAGTAATTAAGAATCTAGAGGCTTTAGTATTAATTATAACTTTATAAAAGTAGTAAGTATTATATCTTAATATATTATTAATTATAAATATCTAGGTGTCTTTTATTTATTTAATAGGCTCTAAGATATAGTTTTTGCCTATTATCTAGTATATAAGGGAAAGAGAAATAAGGTTATCTATAAGAGTATTAGTTATAAAAATAGCAAAAATAGAGGCTATAAAAGTAGCTAGGAAGCTCTTAATAAAAGTAAAATAGGAATTAGAGTAATATTTCTTTCTTTTATTCGTTTCTACTAGTAAGGCTTTAAAAGCATTATTTACTAGTTTATTCTTATTATTCTTGTTATTTTCTTTTTCTTTAAATTTAGTAATATACTATATATAAGTATTACTAAAGTATTTTTTAAAGTTATAGGTATTTCGGGATCTAAATTAATAAATATTTCTATTCTTAAATCAAGCTTTCTTAGCCTCTTATTTCTCTAGTATATACTATTATAAATAGTATTCGGGTTTCTTATATATAAAATATGACTTTGGAATATAATTATTATAATTATAGGACTTGAAATAGTTATTACGAGTTCTAAAGTTATAACTAGGTCTATATTAATAATTTCCGGATAAATAATAGTTTAAAGAATTTTGAGAATAGTATTATTAATTAGTAAAGTAGGTTTTAGTAATAATTTATTACTTCTTTCTTATAGGTAGTAATAAATAATTAGAGCTTATTAATAAGCTAGCCGAGATTATTAGAAGAATTCGAGATTATATATTAGTATACTAATAAGCTTTAATAAAAGGTAATAATCTTATTATATAGGAATTTAGTACTTTATAAGACAGGAGTAAGGCCATATTATAATTTATATAAGTTATTAATTAGTATTTAAATAAGCTCAAATATTATCTTTTTAGAGTTCTTTATTATTATAGTTACTAAGGTAATAGTATTTCATTTATCTAAATTTTAATAATAGAAACCGGGGCCTTTAAAGAAGCTATAAATATTTATATAGGCCTCTTTATATATATGGCTCGAGAGCTAGTTATTATAAAAGTAGTCTTATACTAGTTTCTTTAATATAATAGGAAAAGCTCTTACTAGTATCTTTTCTAGAAGCTTTATATATTAGTAGATATTAAGAAAGATAGTAAGTTTATAATTAAAACTACTATTAGTTCTATTATATTTCTATATTTTAGAATATATCTTTACTATTTCTCTAATAAGCTTCCTAATAGAAATAATAGATACTAATTAATAGTAGTTCGGGTTTAGTAATAATACTAGTAATAATAAAGGTAGAAGTAGTAGATAGCCTTAATTTAGAGGAAGTAAATAAATAGCTTAATTTCTTAACTAAGATTATCTAGTTCTCTTATATCTAGTTTTATCTAGAATAAGATAAACTAATATAATAAGTCCCTAAAGAAGATCTATTCTAATTAAATTATTATTAATAATATTAGCTTTATTCTATATACTTTTTATCTCTTTTTAGGTAAGATTAATAAAGGATTATATAATAATAAGATTTCTATAGTTCTATTTAATATAAATACTATTATACTAAAGTTAGGCTCAAAGATTTTATATAAGTATATAGTTAATTAGATTATATATTATAGTATTAAAGTTTTTGAAGTTATCCTAAAATAAATCTTATAGATTATTATTACTCTTTTTATATAAGATATACTAATATATCTTAGTAATTATATATTCCTAAAGTTTAGTCTTTATTATAGTTACCGGATTAATATTATTCTCCCATTTCTTAATTAGTTTCTTTCCCTCGTTAGTATCTATACTAAACCGAGTTTAGGTTCTTTCTAGTATATATATATAGTTTGTAGCAGGAGAGGTTTAAAGATAAGGTAGTTTATAGTAGGTTTATAGAAAGGGTTTAGTAGTAAAGGTATCCAGATACCTGGTTTAGATACCTGGTTCAGATATCTGATTTAGATACCTGGTTTAGATACCAGATACCTAGCTTAGATATCTAGTTAAGATACTAGATACCTAGTTATTAAGATACCAGATACCTGGTTTAGATACCAGATGCCCCAGATATCTAGGGCTATTATAGGTATTAAAGTAAATATTTCGCCCTTAAATATTTTATTTGTAATAAGAAATTTAGGAAGTGAAATATTATGATTTCGGGAGGATTTAAAACTCAAAGAACTTAATTTAATAGTAAAATCGAAGTAATAGTTAAAGAGCTTTAAGGGCATATATAGGATATATATTCTAGAGAAAGGGTCTTATAAATACGGGTATTATATAAGTAGAAAAGATAATTTCTAAGAAAGTAATTTTAGGGCTAAAGAAATTAGTTTTAAAGAATAATAACTAACTGCTTATTAATTAGTAAGAGCTAAATATCTTTTCTATAGGCTACTAAATACTTTTATAAAATTAATAAGTAGTTTCTCTCTTTAATATAAAATAGACTAGATTTGTCTTAGGCTACTAAATACTTTTAGGACTAATCTAAAATCTTTTCTAATCTATATATATAAACTAATTAGTATTAGTTTACTAGTAATATATAGTATTATTATATAGATATAGAAATACTAGTTATATTAATTAGTAAAGTTATTATTATTTAGAAATAGGAATTATAATATTATAATATTAATATATAATTTCTAAATCTGCTAAGCCTAAAGGAGTCTAGTTTACTAGTCGAGTTACTAATAAGATGCGAGGTTATATAACTATATCCTATATTTTATATCTTATTACTCATATCTTATTACCTATATCTTATTACCTATATCCCGTATCCCGTATCCCGTAACTATATATATGACTCCCAAAGAAATAGCTATATTAATAAAAGCTTTATTTATAATTTCTATTTTTTTTATAAATATTAAATTATAATATTTATATTATTACTTTAATTATTTATTAATTAATAAATTCCGAAATATACTAGAATAAATAAACTATAATATTAATATAAAAGCCTTTAAATACTTTATAAAATATTAGAAATAATATTAGAAATTCGGATAATTACTAAAATAATTTAAATTTAATTTAAAAAATAATATTAGTTTTAATTATTTTATTATTATTAATAAAGGAATTTAATATTAAACCGGCTAATAGCTATAAAATATTAATATTTTATATATTTAAAATATTCGAAAATAATATTAAATTAATATTTATTTAAGTTCTTTTAATTAAATTATAATAAATACTAGAAAATAATTTATTAATAAGAAATTTATTTAACTTATAAATATTATAAATATTAAGATTAAAATCGTTTTTATAAAAGCTTATAATTCTATTAAAATTATAAAATATAATATTTTATTATTAATTATATTATAATAATTAATAATATTTTTAAAAAAATAATAGAAATTTAAAAGCTTTAAATTAAATATTAAATTATAACTATTTTAAATACCTGAAATAGTTCGAGTATTATTAATATTTATAAACCTTTCTAAATTTAGATATTCTTATATAATATAAAGGAAATACTAGTTAATTTAATAATTAAAATAAGCTATATAAGCTTATAATAATAAATAAGAAGTTTTATATATTAGCTTTATTATATAATAATATTACTTTCTATTTAACTTTTATAAAGCTCTTTTATATAGAAAATATTAAGATTAATACTAATAATTCTAAATCTAAAACCGAATTTTATAATAATATTAAAAGTAATATAAATATAATAAAAAATACTTTTATAAAAGCTCGAATATTATAATATTTCTATAGAATAATAACTTATATAAGAATTCCTATTAAGCTAAAATAACTAGTTTTCTTTAAAAAAAAAAGATATATATTTAAGATTACTTTTAGATTTCAAATATTAGAAGAGATTTTTTTTAATTTCTGAATTATTAATAAAATTAAAAATATAAATATAAAGAAAAAGTTTAAGAAATTAAAACTAGTTATTTAAGCTTATAATAATAGTAAGAAATATATAATATTAATATTATTACTAATTATTTAATATATTAATTAGAGAATTATTTTCTATATTATTATTATAATTATAGAAATTATAAAGTTATATTTATAAAATATATTATAAAGTTATATCTAATTAATAATCTTATTTAATTATAATTTCTATATTAAATTTTTTATAAGCTTATTAAATAATTAAATAATTAAATCTAAATAATAATTTGATTTAAAAAGTTATAGAATTATTATATAATATATTAAAAGCTAGAAATTATTAGTTTAAAACTTATTCTTTTTATAAAATAATTAATTTATAACTCTTATTTCTTTTATAATAAATAATTATTTGAAATTATTAGTTTTCAAATTTATAATATCTTATTTATTAGAAATAATAATTTTATAAAAATAAAATAACTAAAGCTTTAAAAAACTAAATTTTTAATTAAAAAATATAAATATTTTACTTTTAATTATAATTTCAAATTTAATAAAAATATTAATATAAAAATCTTTAAATTATTTCTATAAAAAATATTATTTATTAAAATCTTTTTATTAAAAACTAATATATTATCTAATATATTAAAGAAATATATATTATATTAGTCTATTAACTAAAAGCTTTATATAACTTATTAATTATTATTTAAATTATTAAATTCTCTAAAACTAATATATTTATTAATAAATTAAAAATATTATTATTAGTATAGCTATTTCTTTAGGAGTTATATATATAGTTACGAGATACGGGATATGAGATATAGGTAATAAGATATAGGTAATAGAATATAGGTAATAGAATATAAAATACGGGATATAATTATATAATCTTATATCTTATTAGTAACTCGATTAGTAAACTAGATTTCTTTAGGCTTAGTAGATTTAGGAATTATATATTAATACTATAATACTATAATTCCTATTTCTAAATAATAACTTTACTAACCTTATATAAATAATACTTCTATACCTATATAATAGTACTATATATTACTAGTAAACTAATACTAATTAGTTTATATTTAGATTAGAATAAGGTCTATTAGTACTTATAGATTAAGAAGAATTAAGCTATACTTGCCTAAGATTCGGTTACTTAGGGGCAAAGCTATTATTTTAGTTAAAGAGGAAATAACTATTAATTCTATTACTTATAATTCGGTTATATAGGCAAGAAAGATACTTAATCTTACTAAGGTCCGATTATATTATATTAAAAGAGGAAATATCTATTAGTCCTATTACCTATAATTCGGTTATATAGGCAGGAAGGGCACTTGATCTTGCCAAGTACTAAAATAGTTAGCTATTTAACTATCCTATTTTATTTCTATTTAATTCTTATAAAACCCTCTTAAAAACTACCTTTTTTTAAATCCCTAGGGCTCTTAAGCTTTAAAACTATTAAGTTCTCCCGGAATCTCGATATTTTACTTCTTAAATTTCACTTCCTAAATTTCTTATTATAAATGAAATTTTTATCTTAAATATAATATCTTTTATAAACTATTTATTTTATAAACTATCCTTCTTTTTGCGAATCTATTCTTCTTATAAACTACTATATCTCGAACTAGATATAAGCCTATAAAATATATAATAGTAGAATATATTATAGTAAATAATTTCTTTATTAGATTTATCTAATCTAATTATTCTATATATAATAATAATTATAAGAAATTAATAAAAAAGTAAAGATATGGAATTAATCTAAACTTTATTAAAATAAATAAGATAACTGAGTTCTTAGATACTAAGCTATTTTAATATATTCTTTATAAAATAATTAATAATAACCTTTGGGAATTATTTAGATATAACTTTAAGGATTTTACTTATTAAGGGAACTTTAATAAGTTTGAACTCCCGGAGATACTATATCTATATAAGATCCTTTAGTATAGAAATATATTTATATAATAGAATAGTAATACTAATACTATTATAAATACCTTATATACTATTATAAAGGAGAATATATAGTATATATAATTAAATAAGGATATATTAGTAGCTAGACTAGACCTTATTAAAGGGCTAATCCTATTAGGCTTTATTACTTTTATAAAGAACAAGTATCTAGAACCTATTATTTTTAATATTCCTATATTACTATTATTTTCTTTACTATTTCTTTTATTACTATATCCTATATTTTTACTAGATTTATATACTAGTATGAAAGCTCTAGAAGTAAATAGTATACTACTACTACTACTACTACTACTATAACTATATCCGAATAACCTCTAATTTCCTTTAATTATAAGACTTATTAGAGAAGTTATTAAGATCTATACTAAAAAGTAAAAAGTATAATAAATCTAATAGTAATTTTAATTATAAACTTACTATTTTCCTTAATATCTACTAATATATAGAGCTTTTATAAGAGGTACTAATACGAGCTTTTCTTACTATACTAAAGGAACTAGCTCAAGACTACTTCTATAGTAACTAGCTCTTTTAATATATATATAAAGAGGCTTATATTAATATTTATAGCTTCTTTAAAGGCCCTGAATTCGAATATTAGAATTTAGATAAGTGAAATACTACTATATTAGCTTCTATAATAGCTAAATTTCCGGAAAAAACAATATTTAAAACTATTTAATTACTAATTAATAAACTATATTAACTATAATATAGTCTTATACTTAACTTGCAAAATACTAAATTTCTTTATAATAAAATTATTACCTCTTATTAAGGCTTCCGGATATATAAATATATAATCTCAGACTTTCTTATAAATCTCGGCTAGCTTATTAATAAGCTCTAGTTATCTATTACTATATATAAGAGTAAATAATAAGCTAATCCCGAAATCTTCTTTACTAATTAATAATACTATTCTTAGAACTCTCTAAGCTATTATTTTTCCGGAAATTATTAATATAAATCCAGCCGCAATTTCGGAACCTATAATAACTACTTCAAGTCCTATAATTATAATAATTATATTCTAAAATCATATTTTATATATAAGAAACCCGAATACTGCTTATAGAAGCATATACTAGAGAAATAAGAGGCTAAAAAGGCTCGATTTAGAGATAGAAATATCTATTAATTCAGATCCCGAAATACCCGTAACTTTAATAAATGCTTTAGTAGTACTTATATATAGTATATTACTAAAGCCAAAAATAAAGAGAATAATAAAGATAATAAGAATAAACTAGTAAATAATACTTTTAAGGCTTTATTAGTAAAAACAGACAAAAAAGAGAAATATTACCCAGATTCCTACTTTATTTTAGTTAAGAGCTTTTTAGCCGCTTCTATTAGTCTTACTTTACTAATAACTATAGCTAATACCCTTATAAATAACCTTACTTCCCTTTTTCTTATATACTAGATAATAGGCGAAAATCACGCCTTGAAGCCTATTAAATCCTTAATAAAAGATACCTAGACTTTTATAATTAATAGTATATTAAGATATAATACTTATTACTTTTATAAAGTTATAATTAATACTAGAACCTCTAGATATTTAACTACTAGTTCTAACTAATTCCAAGCTTTCTAGTAAACTAATAATAGTATTAAACTTAATAAAACCACTAAAGGTTAAGTTAATATCTAGTTTAGTATTAGATCTATATCTTTTATTAGATCTATAATAGTAAGTATACTAATTAGGCAAGTATAATTCTATATTATACTTTTAAAAACTTTATTTTTACTTAGCTTAGCTAATATAAATAAGCTAGGAGTCTACTTTAATAATCTTACTAATTATCTTATTATTTTTACTAGAAAATATATACCTATCCGTTCCGCTGCCGCCAGCTTTACATGGTCCGTACATATTACTAAGCAAGGAACACCAAAATTTACAACTGAAGCTCACTATATTTTAGCGACCATATCGCTAAAGTTCAGGGCACAGATCACTAAATTTCAGGGAGACGTCCCCTAAAGTTTTAAAACACGGCATTTCATTGGTTTTCGCTTAGCTATGCACGGACCATGTAAAGCTGGCGGCAGCGGAACGGATAATATAATGTTTCGGATACTCTTTCCTGCTTTAGAATACTATATTATAAGGCTTTATTTCCGAATTCTTTACTTATAATCCCTGCTTTTTTATAGAAATTAAATTATAATATTTATACTATTATTTTGGTTATTTATTTATTAGTAAACTCCGAAATATACTAGAATAAGCAGGCTATAATATTAATATAAAAGCCTTTAAGTATCTTATAAAGTACTATAAGTAATACCAGAAATATAGCTAATTATCCGGATAATTCAAGTTTAACCTAAAAGATAATATTAGCTTTAATTATTTTATTATTATTAATATTTTCTATATTTCCGGTAAGTTTATATTTTATATTATTAATAAAGGTACTTAATATTAAGCCGGCTAATAGCTCCAGAATATTAGTATAATATATATCTAGGATATATTTAAGTAATACTAGATTAATAACTATTTAGGCCCTTCTAATTAGATTATAGTAGATACTAGAAAGCAGTTTACTAGTAAGGAGTTTGCTTAGCTTATGAATATTATAAGAACTAAGGTTAAGATTATTCCTATAAAAGCTTATAACTCCGTTAGAATTATAGAATACTACTATAGCCTAATCTAATATACCTATCTTATTATTATAGCCAAAGTTAATAGAATTAATAAGAATACCGTACTTTAAATAGCTTTTAAGACTATTAATAACTTTATAAGACCTAATAATATTATTTTAACTCTTTTGGTTTATAGTACTTTACCTCGAATAACTAAATATAATACCCTATTATCTACTATATTATAGTAATTAGTAGTACTCAAGAAAATAATAGTAGAAATTCAGAAGCTTTAAGCTAGATATTAAATTATAAATACTTTAAATATCCGAAATAGTCCTAGTACTATTAATATCTATAAACTATCTCTAAATTCGAATATTCTCGTTTAGTATAAAGGAAATACTAGTTAACCTAGTAATTGGGATAAACTATATAAGCTAGTAGCTATTAATAGAGAGAACTATATACTAGCTCTATTATATAGTAATATTACCTTCTATTTAACCTCTATAAAACCCTTTTATATAGGGGATATTAAGGTTATTACTAATAGCCCTGAACCTAAACCTATTCCCGAACCTAATAATAAGGCTAAAGGTAATACGAGTATAATTTCTCTTGCTATTTTACTAAAATATAATAGAGAATGCCCTTATAAGACCCCGGATATTATAGTATTCCTATAAAATAATAAACTATATAAGAATTCCCGTTAAGTTAAAATTACTAGTTTCCTAGAAAAGGGTATATTTAAAGTTATTTCTAGATCTCAGGTACTAAAGGAAATATATATCTTTAATTCCCGGTTTATTAATAAGATTAAGAATAAAGATATAGAGAAAGAGCTTAAAAAGTCGAGGCTAGTTATTTAAGTTTATAATAATAATAAGAAATACATAATATTAATATAATTACCTATTATCTAATATATTAGCCAGAGAATTATCTTTAGTATTACTATTATAATAATAGATACTATGGAATTATATTTATATAATATCTTGCAAGCTTATATCTAATTAATAATTTTACTTAATTATAATTTCTATATTAACTTACTTTATAAGCTTACTAGAGAACTAAATCTAAAAGACAATTCTGTTCTAAAGATTATAAAACTACTATATAATATACTAGAAGCTAGGAACTACTAGTTTAAGACTTACTATTCCTATTATATTAATAAGCTCTTTATAGAATAGTCGACTTATAATTCTTACCTATTCTATAGTAAGTAATTCTTCGGAATTATTAGCTTTTAAACTAATAATACCTTATTTATTAGAATTAATAATTTTATAAAGGCAAAGTAACTAAAGCCTTATAAGGCTAAGTTCTTGGCTAAGAAATATAAATTCCTTACTTTTAATTATAATCTCAAGTTTAATAGAGGTATTATCTATATAAATACTACTGAAATTACTCTTATATAAAAATACTAGTATAAAAACCTCCGAACTATTTCTATAAAAAATATTACTACTATAAGTAATAGAGGTACTATTTATTAAAATCTCTCTATTAAGAACTAATATATTACCTAATATACTAGAGAAGTATATATTATATTAGTCTATTAACTAGAAGCTTTATATAACCTATTAATTATTATTTAAGCTATTAAATCCTCGGAAACTAATATAAAGGCACTTAATAAGTACATTTAATAGCAAATTAAGAATATTACTAGAGAATTAAGATTTATAAAGCTAGTAAAGAAGTTCTTATATTTAATTATTTTTATAAATACTTTATTTACAAATAATAGAGATCTTTTTTTCTAAATCAGATATATTCTAGTTCTAATAAATAGAACTAGATATACTAATATTATTTACTAGTTCTCTACTAAATACAAGAGAGTTACCAGAAGTATTCTAGCTTCCGAATTCTATAGTATAGCTTACGGTTTTAATATAAGTACTTTAGTTAAATCTATAATTAATAGAGTACTAGAAATAGAACTATTACTAGTTATTTATACGGATTTGAAGTCGTTATATGAATGCCTTATTAAATTGGATACTACTCGAGAGAAACGCCTAATAATTAATATAATATGCCTCTGCTAGGTATATAAATAATAAGAGATTACGGAAGTTAAGTAAATTAAGGAAGAATCAAATTCTACTAACTTTATAATGAAATCGAAACTATTAAATGCCCTTAAGCGTCTTATTAATACGAATACCATATAGTTAGATATAGAGGAATAGGTCAAATACAAATAGAGCAGGAAATAAATATATAAATAGGAGGATATATATAGAGATTCCCTTAGTATCTGGTATCTAGGTATCTGGTATCTAGGTATCTGGTATCTAAGTATCTAGTACTAGGCCGGATTAGGGAATATAGACTTATGGGAGGGGAGGTTATATATAAAAGGCTATGGCCTTTGGTATATAACTAAAACCTCAAAAATAATATAGATATATAGAGTATTTAGGGAATCTGGTACTAGGCCGGATTAGGGAACTTGTATATAACCGGAGAGAAGTACTATTTTTCTGTTTTTCGCGTTTTTAGAGAGTTTCTAGTATTAGTATAGCTATTTCTTTGGGAGTTACATATATAGTTACGGGATACGGGATACGGGATATAGGTAATAGGATATGAGTAATAGGATATGAGTAATAGGATATGGGATACGGGATATAGTTATGTGACCTCGCGTCCCATTAGTAACTCGACTAATAGACTAGACCCCTTTAGGCTTAGCAGATTTAGGGATCACATATTAATATTATAATACTGCAATCCCTACTTCTGAATAATAACTTTACTAACCTTATATAAATAGTGCTTTCATGCCTATATAACGGTGCCATGTATTACTAGTAAACCGATAATTATTAAAGAACTAAAATTTATAAATCTAATAAAGAAATACTTATATTTAATTATTTTATAAATATTTTATTTATAAATAATAGAAACTTCTTTTTCTAAATTAGATATATTTTAATATTATTTATTAGTTTTTTACTAAATATAAGAAAATTACTAGAAATATTCTAGTTTTAAAATTATATAATATAACTTATAGTTTTAATATAAGTACTTTAATTAAATCTATAATTAATAAATACTAGAAATAGAACTATTACTAGTAGTTTATATAAATTTAAAATTATTATATAAATACTTTATTAAATTAGATACTATTCGAGAAAAATAATTAATAATTAATATAATATATTTTTATTAGATATATAAATAATAAAAGATTATAGAAATTAAAAAAGAATTAAATTCTATTAATTTCATAATAGAATTAAAGCTAATAAATACTTTTAAATATCTAATTAATATAAATATAATATAATTAAATATAATATAATTAAATATAATATAATTAAATATAATATAATTAAATATAATATAATTAAATATAATATAATTAAATTTATAATATAATTAAATATAATATAATTAAATATAATATAATTAAATATAATATAATTAAATATAATATAATTAAATATAATATAATTAAATATAAATAAAATAGAAAATATTATAAAAGAAAAAGTTATATATAAAAAATTATAGCCTTTAATATATAATTAAAATCTTAGAAGTAATATAAATATATAAAATATTTAAAAAATCTAATATTAGACTAAATTATAGAATTAGTATATAATTAGAAAAAAATACTATTTTTTATATTTTTTTTAAAAAAAAAAATTCTAATATTAATATAGTTATTTCTTTAAAAAATTATATATATAATTATAAAACTCGAAATATAAAATATAAATAATAAAATATAAAATATAATATATAATTATATAATTTAAAAATATATAATAAATCTCGAATATTATAAATATTAATTAGAGAAATTAATAGTTCTTTAATATTATAAATATTAGGCTTATAAATTACTAATTATATATATATTATTAAAGTTTTTTATTTAGAAAAGACTTTTCTAAATCTTATAAAAGAAATAAAAATTAGTTTTATACTAAATTTAATATTATAGTTTTATAACTTATTAATTTAATTTAATTTATTACTTATTAATAAATACTTTATAAGCTAAGCTTTTTATTTTTAAAAGAAATAGTTTAATAAATAATTATATTTCGAAATCTATAAAATATATAATTCTTTACTAAAGCTATTTTTATAAAGGAAATTAATTAAATTAATTCTAATATAAATAATAGTAAAGACTTATCTAATACTTTTAATAGGGCTTTTTAAAAGCCTTTATAAATAAATAATAATATTAAAAACAATTCTAATAATAATTAAAATATTAAATTAATATTTAAATTATTATTATTTAAGCTATAAAATAGAATTTATATACTAAAATCAAAGTACTTTAATAAAAATAAGAATTAGTAAATATAATTAATTAATATATCTTATAATTAAAATAATATAAAGGTATTTTTAGAAATATTTTATAATTTATTATATTTTATAGAAATTTTATTTTCTTTAATAATTCCTATTAAAAAAACTTTCTAATATAGAATTAGAACTTATTTCTTTTTCTAATATAATAAGCTTTAAATATAATTTTAATACTATTTATTAGAAACTATTATATATTTAAACTAAAAAAAGCTTTTTAAAATTCGGATATTTGATTTATATTATGGAAAGTTTTTTAAGAAACAGAAAATATTTATATTCTTCTAAAAAATAGTTTTTAAGATCTAATCTTAAATTTATAATAAATACTTTTCTAGAATTAACTCTATTATAAATACTTTTAGAAACGAATCTTATAATATTTAAAAGGCTATAATAAAATAAAAGCTATTATTATATAAGATTTATTAAAAGTAATTCAAGGCCTATTTAGCTAATATATTTCAAATATCTTAAATCTATTAGTAAAATACTTTTAAGAAACTTTAAAATCTTTATTAGAAAAATAATAAAATAGTTACTGAATTATATATTTAAATAATTAGTCTTAAAATTAATAAAAACCCATATTTTAAAAGAAATCGAATCTAGATTCTTAATATTATTTTATTTAATTATAAGATTTATTAGATATTTATTTCTAAATAGCTTAAGAAAGCTTAGAAAATAGAATATACTATTTATTCTAAATTAAGGAAAGTAAAGATAAAAGAAAGAAATAAGAATAATTCTATTTTTAAGAATTCTAATTTAATAAATTCAGGTTTATAAGGCTATTAAAAAAATAAAAAAAGTTTCGAAAATTATATAATAAATCTTTAAATAGTATTTCGGCTTTTTCTAGATATTATTAGAATACTAGTTCTGCTTTAGGTATAGTTTATTAGATTTATAATTAGAAAGAATACTTTTTAGGAAATATAAAATATTTTAAATATAATAAATAAATTTAATAGAACTCTAATAAGGCTAAAATTATAGAAGAATTAAAATACTTATAAAAGCAAGTTTATATTATTATTATAAATAAATACTCTAAAGAAAACTTTCCTAAAAAAAATTAAAAAAAGAAGAAAAAAACTAAATCTTAAATATTAATAATTTTAATTATAATAAAAAAGATATATTACTTTATATAACTATTTAAATAAGATTAATATAGCCAGAAATAAATATCTTAAAAATATATAATAGATTTAATAATATTAAATTAGATTATAATTTCCTTAATAATAATTAAATTTAAAGCTAGGGCTTTATTACTTTAACTAAATATAATCAAGAATTTATAATCTTTTATAAAAACAAATTTAAGATCTATTAAGCCTATAATCTTAAAGTATATATTATAGATAATTATAATAAAATATATTCTTTTAAGCTCTAATTTTATAAATATAAGAATATTAGCTTTTATAGCCTTATTTTTAATATAGAATTTTATAAAATAATTCTTATATAATATATAAATTATATTAAGAAATAATAGATATATATATTTATATAGTCTAATAATATTAAAATTCTAATACTAAAAGAGTTTAATAAAAAGTTTAACTAGTATTCTAAACTAGTATTTTAAGTTTTATTTTTAATTAAAAGCAAATATAATTATTTTAAATACTAAGCTTTATATATTTATAATAGTTACTAGATTCCTATTTTATTATATAGTTTTAATAATACTAAATAGAAGTTTTTAATATAATAAATTAATATCTTTTAAAAAAAGGCCTTAAAAATATTTATATATTTCTAAAATAATAAATACGAAAATTTCTTAGAGATTTTTAATTCTAATAAAGTTTTAGAACTTTTTAATTTTTAGTAATATTAAATATTCTATTAATATAAATAGTATAGCCTTATATAGACTTTTATATAATCTATTAGAAAACTAACTAAAAGTATTATATTTATATTTATAAAATATATTTTATAAATATTAAATAAGATCTAGTAAAAGTCTTATAAGAACTTTTTTTTATTTCTAAAAAAAATAAAAAAGGCTATACTTTTATATTAATTATTATAAACTTAATTAAATTATAATTAAGAATTAGTATTTATTTTCTTTTATTAATAAGACTTTTAATTAGTTTTAAAAAGCCAAGATTTTTATAAAATTAGATCTTAAAAATATATATTATTAGATAAGAATTTATAAAAAATATAAATAAAAGACGGCTTTTAGGACCTATTATAGCTATTTTAAATATCTTATAATATTTTTAGGCTAGCTAAGATACTAGTTATATTTTAAATATATATTAATATTATATTTATAAGACTTTTAAATTATTTTATAATTATTTATTTAAATAATATCCTTATTTATTTCTAAAATAAAAATAAATACTATAATTATATTTATTAGATATTTATTAGATTATATAAAAATAATCTATTTTATAAGTTTAGTAAATATAAGTTTAATATTAAGATAATTAATTTCTTGAACTTTTTATTAAAATAGAAAATATTTAACTAAATCCTAAATAGATTTATAGTATTATTAAATATCTAGAACTAAAATTATTTTATAATATTTAAATATTTCTTGAATTAACTAATTTCTATTATAAGTTTATTTATTATTACTTTTAAATAATTATAGATTTAATAAACTTCTTAAAAGAAATAAAAAGAACCAGACATTCGGTTTCTTTATATAAATAAATAAAGTAGCTAAAAGGTTTAAGACTTTAAAAAAAGCTTTTATTATAATATTTATTCTAGTTTATTTTAATTCTTCTAAAAAGATTTATATTAAAACTAATATATTAAAATTCGCAATTACTAGTACTATTTTATAATAAGTTAATTCTAGTAATAGCCTAAAGAAATACTAGTATTTAGTAATATTTTAGTTTTAGAAACTTTCTAGAACCAAATATAATTTAGCTTTTAATTTTTTAAAATAAATTAAAAAAAGCTTTTATAATTATAATTTAAAGGTTCTTAAAAATATTTAAAGAATTTCCTTTTTAGAATAAGTATTATTTAATATTTATAATAACTAAGAGAAAATATTTATTATAAAATAAATAAATAATCTTATAAATTCCTTAATTATAAAATTAGTTAAAAAGTAAAATATAGAGAAATACCTTAAAAGCTCTATTATTATAGCTAAGATAATAAAAATATCTATAATTATATAATTTAATAAAACTAAAAAAAATTAGTTTCTTGAGTTTTAAATTAAATAATTATAAATATTTAATTCCTTATATATAAATATATATAGCTATTAAAAGAGCTATAGTATTAGCTTCTTTATCTAAATCTTTTCTGAATATTATCTAAATAGTTTAAAGAAATAATTCTTAATATTAGAATATCTTAAAATAAAGGTTTAGTAAAAGAGATATTAAAAGAAAACAAATCTAGAGAAATAATTCGGGCCGATTTAAGTATAATTTAAGAATTATTATATTTAATAATTTTACTTTATATTAAGAAGTTATATAGCTTTATTATAATAATCTAATAGCCAAATATTATAAAATAAAGAAGATTTTTAAACTTTTTAGAAAATTCTAGTATTAAAAAAATATAAAAGAAAATATTTATAAGTATTATTAAGAAAATAATATTTATTAAAGAATTAAAGCTAAAAGATATTTATTATATAGTTTATTTAGTAATTTATTATAGCCTAAAAGACCCTAGAATAAAATCTTTATAGATTTTATTATAGGTCTATTATTATATAAAAATCTAGTAAAAAGTCTCTATTTTAATATAATTCTTATATTTATTAACTAGTATTTTAAAATAGTAAAATATATTATATATTATAAAACTATTAACTTTCCGAAGTTTATTAAAATTATATAGAAATATGTTTTCTCGATTTTTAGTTCCTCTAATAGAATTATTTCTAATTTAAAAATAGTATTTACTAGCTAATTCTAGTTCGTTTTTTATTTCTATCTAATATATAAATAGTATTTAAATATAGCTTATTATTTTTAGATAAATAATTAGATAGAAAAGCAAAATTAGGTTCTAGAATACTATTTAAGATATTATTATAATATTTAAAAAAAAATAACTAGTTTAAAAAATAATCTTTTATAGAATTTATATATAATAATTTAAAATATTAGGTTTTATAAAATATATTTTTTTATATATATTATAAATACTATTTTTAACTTTTATAGAATTCTAAAAATAGAATTCTAAAAAAGATATTAGCTATATATAAAAGGCTAGAAATTTTTAAAATAAAACAGAAAAAGCTTAAGAATTTATAATATTATATATAAAATAACCAGAAAACCTATTATAATAAATACTAGTTAGTTAAATACTATTTTAAAAAAGTTTAAATAATATTATTAATAAGAAATATTAAATTTAAGGCAAGAAAGCTTAAGCCAAAATTTATAGATTTATTTAAAATTCTTAAATATATTAGTAATTTAATATATAAGTTGGAATTATTAAATATATATAATTATTTATATTTAATTTTCTATATTTTTCTTTTTAAAAAATATATAATAAAAAAGAATTAGAAGCTATATTTATATTTCTCTAAATAACTTCCGGAATTAGTAAATAATAATAAAAAACAAAAATAAGAAATAGAAATTATTATTAATTATTAATAAAATAATAGTATTTAATTAAATAAAAGGCCTAATCTAAAAATTATAATATCTAATTATTTACTTTTTCTAACTTTAAAAATTTCAAAAAACTTCTAAAATTATAGTTTAAAATTCGAAATTATTTTTTAATAATTTCTTAAAATTAAAAAGAATTCTAAACTATTAAGAAAAAAACTATTTAAAAGAAAAAGAGAACCTAAATAGCTAAGAAAAGATCTGAAATAATAATAGAAATGTTTTTTCTTTAAAGTTTTTTTATTTATAAAAGGTTTTTAGAGTTTTATTAAGGCTTATAAGAATTATATTTAAATTATTAGAAAAATATTTAGAATTAAAAAAGGTTTATTATAAATAGACTAGCTATAAATATCTTAAATAAATAAACTCTAATTTCTATAAATTCCTAATTCCTAAAATAAAAATACTAAATACTAGTTCTATTTAGGATTTAGTAAAGAATTAAATAATACTTTCCAGAATTCGCTTATTCTTTAATAAAATATAGTTATATTATAATAATATTAGTATTAAAAATATTAAGAAAAATAAATAAAAAACTTATAATTATTATATATGTTTTATAAAAGGCCCGAATTTCTAAAATTAGATCTCGAATAGCTATAAGTATTATATTATTAGTATTTAAAATACTAATAATAGTTTATTTAGAAATCTCGATAGAAATCTTAATAATAAGATTAATATTTTAAAAATAAGCTTTATAATATTTCTTTAAGGAATTAGTAAATATCTAAATATATTAAAAAACTTGTTTTTAGAATACTAATCTAAATAGTATTTTTATTAGTTTTATTAAAACAGGAAAAAGAATTCTAAAGCTTATTAGACTTCTTCTAGTTTTCGAAAACCTAATTAATAATATTATTTATATTAGTATAATATTATTTAGAATAGTATAATATTATTTAGAATAGTATAATATTATTTAGAATAGTATAATATTATTTAGAATATTCTTTAAGAAATTTCTTAAAAATTATAATAGTATTTTTCTAAAACTAGTAAACTTCTAATAAATAATAAGAAGCCTGAAATTATATTAGCTTTAATAAATATTAAAGCTAAAGAATTTACTAATATATAAAACTTAGAGCCTTTATTATAATAGTTATAATTCTTTTTACTAGATATTATAATATATAAAATAAAGAAATTAATAAAGAAATACTTGAAATATTTCAAGTATTTACTAATAATAGAAAAAGAAATTATAAGATTACTTTTATATTTATAATTATATTAATAAATAATAAAGCTAGAAAATATTATAGAATTAATTAAAAATAATTAAAGAAAATTTAGAAAAGAATAAAAGAAAAGGCTAGAAAATAATAATAGAAAAAGTTATTATATATATAATTATTAGAAAAAAAGAAAAAATATAATAATATAAAAAAGTTTTTTTATAAAAATAAAGAACTATCTAAATTAATTACTAGTTTTTATATTAGTTCTAATTAGAAATTAATATAATTAATTAATATATATTTCTAGAAATCTATAAATAATTTTCAGAATTTTAGAAATATTTATATAAGTTTCTTATATAAATATTTTATTAAATTCTTTTTATAAAACTATTTAGATTATTCTAATATAAGATCTAATAAATAATATTAATTTTATAAAATAGTACTTTAGTATTTTGAATTAAACTAATTAGAATATTTAATTTCTAAATAAAATTATAATTACTAGCTAGCCTTTATATTTAAAATATAATTACTTTTCCTTTTTACTTATTTAATTCTAATTTAATTAGATTCTTTTTATATTTATTATTTAGATTATATTAGTAAAACTATTTCGTAAAATATTAGAAATTTATTTCAATTAAATATTTTACTAGAATAAATTAATAAATCTTAGAAATAAAATTCTAGAAAAGAAATATAATTATAATATATATAGAATTATATATAATTTAAGAATATATAATAAATCTTAAATATTATAGATATTAATTAGAGAAATTAATAGCCTTTTAATATTATAATTATATTACTATTAGTATAGCTATTTCTTTAGGAGTTATATATATAGTTACGGAATACGGGATATGGGATATAAGTAATAGAATATAGGTAATAGGATATATGTAATAAGATATAAAATATAAGATATAGTTATATAACCTCGTATTCTATTAGTAACTCGACTAGTAGACTAGATTTCTTTAGGCTTAGTAAATTTAGGAATTATATATTAATATTATAATACTATAATTCTTACTTCTAAATAATAATAACTTTACTAACTAATATAACTAGTATTTCTATACCTATATAATAATATTATATATTACTAGTAAACTAATACTAATTAGTTTATATATATAGATTAGAGGAGATTTTAGATTAGTCCTAAAAGTATTTAGTAGCCTAAGACAAATCTAGTCTATTTTATATTAAAGAGAGAAACTACTTATTAACTTTATAAAAGTATTTAATAGCCTATAAAAAAGATATTTAGCTCTTACTAATTAATAAGCGGTTAGCCATTTAATTATCTATCTATTTAACTTCTACTATTTTTTAAAATTAACTTCTTTTAGCCCTAAGACTACTTTCTTAGAAACTATCTTTTCTACTTATATAATACCCGTATTTATAGGATCCTCTTTCCGGAATATATATCCTATATATGCCCTTAAAGCTCTTTAACTACTATTTCAATTTTACTATTAAATCGAGTTCTTTAAGCTTTAGATTCTCCCGGAATTATAATATTTCACTTCCTAAATTTCTTGTTATAGACAAAATATTTAAGGGCAAAATATTTACTTTAATACCCTACTAGATATCTGGTATCTAAACCAGATATCTGGATATCTTTATTACTAAATTCTTTCTATAAACCTACTATAAACTACCTTATATTTAAACCTCTTTTACTATAAACCATATATATATACTAGAGAGAACCTAAATTCGGTTTAGTATAAATACTAATAAGAGAAAGAAACTAATTAAGAAATAGGAGAATAGTATTAATTTAGTAACTATAATAAAGGCTAAACTTTAGGAATATATAATTACTAAGATATATTAGTATATCTTATATAAGAAGAGTAATAATAATCTATAAGATCTATTCCAGAATAACTTTAAAAACTTTAATATTATAATATATAGTCTAATTAATTATATACTTATATAAAATCTTTAAGCCTAACTTTAGTATAATAGTATTTATATTAAATAGAACTATAGAAACCTTACTATTATATAATTCTTTATTAACCTTATCTAAGAAAAGACAAAGAATATATAAAATAAAGCTAATATTATTAATAATAATCTAATTAGAATAGATCTTCTTTAGGGACTTATTATATTAGTTTATCTTATTCTAGATAAAACTAGATATAAGGGAACTAGATAATCTTAGTTAAGAAATTAAGCTATTTATTTACTTTCTCTAAATTAAGGCTATCTATTACTTTTACTTTTACTATTACTAGTATTATTACTAAACCCGAACTATTATTAATTAGTACTTACTATTTCTACTAGGAAGCTTATTAGGGAAATAGTAAAGATATACTCTAAAGTATAGAAATATAACAGAACTAATAATAGTTTTAATTATGAACTTACTATTTTCTTTAATATTTACTAATATATAGAGTTTCTAGAAAAGGTACTAGTAAGAGCTTTTCTTACTATATTAAAGGAACTAGTATAAGACTATTTCTATAATAACTAGCTCTCGAGCCATATATATAAAAAGGCCTATATAAATATTTATAGCTTCTTTAAAGGCCCCGGTTTCTATTATTAAAATTTAGATAAATAAAATACTATTATCTTAGTAACTATAATAGTAAAAGACCCTAAAAAAACAATATTTGAGCTTATCCAAATACTAATTAATAACTTATATAAATTATAGTATGGCCTTACTCTTACCTTATAAAGTACTAAATTCCTATATAATAAGATTATTACCTCTTATTAAGGCTTACTAGTATACTAATATATAGTCTCGAATTCTTTTAATAATCTCGGCTAGCTTATTAATAAGCTCTAATTATTTACTATTATTTATAAGAAGAAGTAATAAATTATTACTAAAACCTATTTTACTAATTAATAATACTATTCTTAAAACCCTCTAAATTACTATTCGTCCGGAAATCATTAATATAGACCTAGCCGTAATTTCGGAACTTGTAATAATTACTTTAAGTCCTATAATTATAATAATTATACTCTAAAGTTATGTTTTATATATAAGAGACCCGAATACCGCTTATAGAAGCATATACTAGAGAAATAAAAGGCTAAGAAGGCTTGATTTAAAAGTAGAAATATTTACTAATTTAGATCCCGAAATACCTGCAACTTTAATAAATACTTTAATAGTACTTATATATAGTATATTACTAAATTCAAAGAAAAAAATAATAATAAAAGTAGTAAGAACAAACTAGTAGGTAATACTTTTAAAGCCTTACTAGCAGAAATAAATAAAGGAAAAGAATATTACTCTAATTCTTATTTTACTTTTATTAAGAGCTTCCTAGCCGCTCCTATAGCCCCTATTTCTACTATTTCCATAACTAATACTTTTATAAATAATCTTACTTCTCTTTCCCTTATATATTAGATAATAGGCAAAAACCATATCTTAGAGCCTATTAAATAGATAAAAAATACCTAGATATTTATAATTAATAGTATATTAAGATATAATACTTACTACTTTTATAGAGTTATAATTAATACTAGAGCCTCTAGATTCTTAATTACTAGTTCTAACTAATTCCAAGCTTTATAGTAGACTAATAATAGTATCTAACTTAATAAAATTACTAAAGATTAAGTTAATATCTAGTTTAGTATTAGATTTATATTTTTTATTAGATCTATAATAGTAAGAATACTAATTAGGCAAGTATAATTCCATATTATATTTATAAAGACTTTATTTTTACTTAGCTTAGCTAATATAAATAAGCTAGAAGTCTACTTTAATAATCTTACTAATTATTTCATTATTTCTAATAAATGCTTTATACCTATAGTATAATGTTTTGGATACTCTTTTCTGCTTTAGAATATTACTTTATAAAGCTTTATTTCCGAATTCTTTATTTATAATTCCTGCTTTCTTATAGAAATTAAATTATAATATTTATATTACCGTTTTAGTTATTTATTTATTAATAAGCTTTAAAACATACTAGAATAAGTAGGCTATAATATTAATATAAAAGCCCTTAAATATTTTATGAAATACTATAAATAATATTAGAAATTCGGATAATTACCGGAATAATTTAAGTTTAACTTGAGAAATAATATTAGCTTTAACTATTTTATTATTATTAATATTTTCTATATTTCTAGTAAGCCTATACTTTATATTATTAATAAAGGTACTAGATATTAAGCCGGCTAATAGCTTTAAAATATTAGTATATTATATACTTGGGATACCCTAAAGTAGTATTAGATTAATACCTATTTAGGTCCTCCTAATTAGATTATAATAGATACCAGAAAGCAGTTTATTAGTAAGAAGTTTACTTAGCTTGCAAATACTATAGGAACTAAGGTTAAAATTATTCTTATAAAAGCTTATAGTTCCGTTAGAATTATAAAATACTATTATAACTTAATTTAATATATTTATTTTATTATTATAGCCAAAATTAATAGAATTAATAAGAATATTATATTTCAAATAGCTTTTAAGGCTATTAATAATTCTACTAGACCTAATAGTATTATCCTAACTTTCTTAGTTTATAGTACTTTACCTTAAATAACTAAATATAATATTTTATTACTAATTATATTATAATAATTAGTAGTATTTAAGAAAGTAATAGTAGAAATTCAGAAGCTTTAAACTAGATACCAGATTATAAATACCCTAAATACCTGAAATAATCCTAGTATTACTAATATTTACGAACTTCTCTTAAATTTGAATATTCTTATATAATATAAAGGAAATACTAGTTAACCTAGTAATTAGGATAGGCTATATAAGCTAGTAGCCATTAACGGGAAAAACTATATACTAGCTCTATTATATAGTAATATTACCTTTTACTTAATCTTTATAAAGCCCTTTTATATAAGAGATATTAAGATTATTACTAATAGCCCTAAACCTAAACCTGTTCCCGAATTCTATAATAAGGCTAAAGGTAATATAGATATAATTTCTCTTGCTATTCCTGCTATTTTATTAAAGTATAGTAGAGAATACTCTTATAAGAACCCGGATATTATAATATTTCTATAAAATAATAACTTATATAAGAACTTCTATTAAGTTAAAGTTACTAGCTTCCTAGAAAAGAATATATTTAAGATTATTCTCAAATCTTAAGTACTAAAGGAAATACATATTTTTAATTCCCGGTTTATTAATAAGATTAAGAATAAGAATATAGAGAGAGAGTTTAAGAAATCGAGACTAGTTATTTAGGCTTATAATAATAGTAAGAAATATATAATATTAATATAATTACTTACTATTTAATATATTAGCTAGAGAATTATTCTTAGTATTACTATTATAATAATAGATATTATAGAGCTATATTTATATAATATCTCGCAAGCTTATATCTAATTAATAACCTTACTTAATTATAATTTTTATATTAATCTACCTTATAAGCTTACTAGAAAGCTAAATCTAAATAATAATTTAGTTCTAAAGATTATAAAACTACTATATAATATACCGGAAGCTAGGAATTACTAGTTTAAGACTTATTATTCCTACTATATTAACGAGCTTTCTATAGAATAATTAATTTATAATCCTTGCCTTCTTTATAATAAGTAACCCTTTAGAATTATTAGTCTTTAAACTAATAATCCCCTATTTATTAGAACTAATAATTTTATAAAAACAAAGTAACTAAAGCTCTAAAAGACTAAGTTTTTGGCTAAGAAGTATAAATACCTTACTATTAATTATAATCTCAAGTTTAATAAAGGTATTATTTATATAAATATTACTAAAATTACCCTTATATAGAAATACTAGTATAAAAACCTCCGAACTATTTCTATAAAGAATACTACTACTATAAGTAGTAAAGGTACTATTTATTAAGATCTTTTTATTAAGAACTAATATATTACCTAATATACTAGAGGAATATATATTATATTAGTCTATTAATTAGAAGCTTTATATAACCTATTAATTATGGCTCAGGCTATTAAACTCTCGGAAACTAATATAAAGGTACTTAATAAGTATATTTAATAGTAAATTAAGAATATTACTAGAGAACTAAGATTTATAAAGCTAGTAAAGAAGTTCTTATATTTAATTATTTTTATAAATACTTTATTTATAAATAATAAAGATTTCTCTTCCTAAATCAGATATATTCTAGTTCTAATAAACGGAACTAGATATACTAATATTATTTACTAGTTCTTTACTAAATACAAGAGAGTTACTAGAAGTATTCTAGCTTTAGAACTCTATAGTATGACTTATAGCTTTAATATAGGCGCTTTAGTTAAATTTATAATTAATAAAGTACTAGAAATAGAACTATTACTAGTAGTTTATACGGATTTGAAGTTATTATATAAATGCCTTATTAAATTAGGAACTACTCGAGAAAAGCGTCTAATAATTAATATAATATGCCTCTACTAGGCATATAAATAATAAGAGATTATAGAAGTCAAATAGATTAAAAGAGAATTAAATCCTGCTAATTCTATAATAAAATTAAAGCTAATAAATGCCCTTAAGTGCCTAATTAATATAAATACTATATAATTAGATATAGAGGAATAGGTCAAGTACAAATAGGATAGGAAATAGATATATAAGATAGGAGGATATTATAAAAGAAAAAGTTACATATAAAAGGCCGCGGCCTTTAGTATATAATTAAAACCTTAGAAGTAATATGAATATATAAAGTATTTGGGAAATCTGGTACTAGGCCGGACTAGGGAATTTGTATATAATTAGAGAGAGATACTATTTTTCGCATTTTTAGAAAGTTTCTAGTATTAGTATAGCTATTTCTTTGGGAGTTACGTGTATAGTTATGGGATACGGGATACGGGATATGAGTAATAGGATATGGGTAATAGGATATGAGTAATAGGATATGGGTAATGAGATATGGGATATAGGATATAGTTATATAACCTCGCATTCTATTAGTAACTCGACTAGTAGACTAGACCCCTTTAGGCTTAGCAGATTTAGGGATTGTATATTAATACTATAATACTATAATCCCTACTTCTAAATAATAATAACTTTACTAACTAATACAACTAGTATTTCTATACTTATATAATAGTACTATATATTACTAGTAAACCAATAATTACTATTTATATTATAAATTACTAATTATATATATATATATATTATTAGGGCTTCCTATTTAGAGAAAGCTTCTCTAAATCTTATAAAAGAAATAGAAATTAGTTCTATATTAAATTTAATATTATAGTTTTATAATTTACTAATTTATTCTATTATCTTATTATTTATTAATAAATATCTTATATTAAATTTAATAGATTTAGGAATTATATATTAATATTATAATATTATAATTCTCATTTCTAAATAATAATAATTTTATTAATTTTAATATATTAGTATTATATATTATTAATAAACCAATAATTATTTCTTTATTAATTTCTAGCTTTATTTATAAGAGATCTTTAAACTAGAAATATAAGGCCAAGTTATTTTTATTAAATTTATTAAAATTTAAAAAGCAGGCCTTTAGTTATTTTATAAATAGAAATTAGAGAAATATATAAAATAGAAAAAATATTTATATTTATAAAAGATTTAGAATTATTATATATTTATTAATTAATTTAATTTATATAACTAGATTTATTATTAAATTTATTTATTATATAGCTAGTTCTAATAATTATTAGAACTATATTATTAAAGCTTTCTATAATTAATTAAAGGCTTTATTTATTATTTCAATTTTATATAATTATTTATTTATTTATTTAATTAATTATTAGAAGTTTTATTTTTAAATTTTTATATAATAAAAAAATCTAATAATTTATTTTGAGCTAGGCTTAGGGAAATTTAAATAATTTCTGGTATTAATTAATTAGATTAGTATTCTAGCTTTTATATATAATTTTAGGTATTTCTTATATATAATTTTTATATATTTTAAAGTTCTATTAAAGTATTAGCTTTATAAATAATTTTAAATAAAGTTTATTTCTAGTTTTATTTATTTTAAGTTTTATTTTTTATATATAAATCAGATACTTTTTATTTCTAGCTTTATATATATATATATAATTTCTAATTAGTAAAAATAAAAAATAAAAAATTCTAATATTATAAGCTAGACTTTTATATAAAAAAAGCTAATAGTTTAATTAATTAAATAAAACTCTTTAAAAAAAGTTTTTTTTTAAAAAAGTATTTGAACTATTTAAGTAATATATAATTATTTTATTAATTCAAGAAAATATATTATATAATAAAGATTCTAGCCTTTCTTATATAATTTAGTAAAAGCTTTTAGCTAAATATATAAATCGGGTTTTAATTTATTATAATATTCTTTTATAATATAAAATACCGAATTAAGCAAAAACTAGTATTATTATATAACTAGTACTAGAAAAGGAAATACTATTATTCTAAACTAAATTATAATATAAAATAATTAATAATTAAAATATAATTAATAAATTTTTATATAAATTCTTAAAAAACTCACAGTTTAAATTAGAATTATAAGAGATTAAATATAAGGCTAAAGTATTACAAATGAAATATTATTACTTTATACTAAGATATTTGTGATTTAGTTAATTATTTAGTTATACTACAGGACTTTCGCCACACAGGGATGTTGGTTAAGAGGTACGATATATCATGTGTTATATAATTGGCTCGCTTCCGACATGGCGCGAAGCTAAACTAGTGCGGAGCTAATTTCCCTTAGCTAGGCGCTAATAGTCACCATTTCAATCCGTACCCGCACTCCATCCTTTCTGCGTCTATAAACACGACTTCTACACCAACCCCCAAACAGGCATAGAGGTCAACAACATTGCGTGCATACATCTGTTGGCAACCGATTCAGGGTGCCCTAGAATTCTCTACATTTCCATTTTCTACTCCCCTTTTACCTAGTGCTGTTGGAATTTAGATGGAGCGCCCCTCACGTGTTGGGGAAATAAAAATCTTGGTACTGGGGGAGTCGATACGCGCAGTCTCTGCTTTATGGACCCAAGTACATCCATGCCCTACAAACCTAGCGATCAGTCACTAATTGTTTGTAGTTTGTCTGGCATGTCTTCTCGGAAGACCATACTATTGAAAGTAGCTCAGACTTCCGGAAGCATATCGTCGTCGATGGGAAACCGTATCTGGTATACGAATCAACGATGGATTCATCGTGGGAGTACCGCACACTCAAATTCCAGTATATTCGTGACGCCCATGCATTTATCTTACTTTATGACGTCACTTCCCGATATTCTTTCGATCTTGTCCTGTCCTTCTATATGGATATTCTAGGAAAGCGCCACGAACCTCAACCTAGAGTATCATGCAATAGCCCGGGTATTGTTGCGCGCTCAATAGAGCTGAGCCAGCTGTCTGCTGGGCATACAAAAGGCCTTATGAGCTTATCGCAAAAGCTGAGAGTCAGGCTTCGCATACCAAAGCATCCATCAGACCAATCAGCAGAGGCCTGCACCTGTTTTCCACGTCTCCCTACAGAGCTGCAACTCTCGATTCTCCGCATGTGCCTAACTTCTCCCGACCCGATCATAGACCGCAAGCCACACCATAATAATGTCAATATGGATATCCTCCTGGTCTGTAAGATGTTCTATAATAAAGGAATCAAATTTTACCGAGAGGCAAACACTTTCAGACCGTCAATGCCGGTTTGGATAGTGGCTGATATTACAAACCCTTCATCCCGGAAGCAACAGGTTACATCGGAGGATGGAAAGGCCCTTGCGGACCGTCTTGGTTGTACATTTGTTGAATCTTCGTCCATGATTTATGATACGGTTGAGCCGATATTTGAAGGTCTGGTACGGGAGTGTCGAATCGTGAAGAAGATCCAGAAACAGCATGAGGTGGAATCCTCCCAGCCGATTAGTGCGGAGGTATTAGAGGCTAGAAAGTTGTTACAGCGGAATCGCGCATGGGATTTCCTGGCCCGGATTTCCATGAAGGCCACACATCGTCTTTCCTGATAGTGGAGGCTCCTATTCCATGTTCAAACACTAATGACTTGCATAGCCGGCAGCATGGCTCTAAGGATTTCAATAGTAATCAAGTCTTTACTTGTGACAAAGTGTCCTTTAAAGTGTAAGGGACAGTAGAGCAGTTATCCAACCAACGAAATCAGTTCACGAAGATGAGCGCCCATGCAGTTTGTAACCCGGGATCCGCACCTAGTAGTAGATTTCTACCGGTAGAACTCTACCCGCGCATAGTCTGACTTTGGCCATTTACGATTTCTCAGAGGCTGACCTTACCGAATTTATGTTCCAGCTTTGCAATACAGTCTTCCTGTTTCCAATCCGGCATCGAATTCAAAGTTTGCTCTCCCCGTCAATCAATACGTTTGCAGGATTTGGCACGACCACCCGATTCCGCGAACCTAGGAGATGCTGGACGTCGGCATTCTCGTGGCAGAAGTCTCTTGAGCAGTGGTCCTCGGCTACGAGTAGACATAATTACGAAAGATTGGGTGATCTGTCTCCCAGCCATCCTGCGAGAGAGCAACGAGTCGACCTGCGGGAGCGCCGCCATTGACACTGCATGCTCCAACATCTGGTGATAAGGATGGAACACTGATATCGTCGGTTGGTGATCCCGCGGATTTCCAAGCTGCGATGGGATTTGCGGGCCTTATTGTGCCTGACATCTATCTATCGGAGGGCCCGAGAGTGAGGACATCATATGGATTCGGGAGGTATATACTGTATGGGTCTGGAGATTTTGATGGTATCTCCCCTTATGGTGATGCTGAAGACGACCAAAATTCGTTCTTCCCTTCTGAGTCCGAAAGGATACCTCCGACTGATCCCACCACCTGCAACCCGTCAGTGGCACAGAGCTTTCTCCTGGTGGCCAGCGACACGACAGATCGAGATCGAGTTTTCAGAGTGTTGGCTTCGACTCGCCAACACTGATGCACAAGGGCTCTAGGTTGGGGGGACGATCTTCAGAATGCAGAGGCTAGACTGTCACCACACGGGGGTCGGACAAGGTCACGATCAGCCTCAACAGCAGGCGCCTTTTCGAGGGCTGGATCTACAGTGAGAGCGATGTCACAGCGTGTTGTCAATTTGAGCGGTGAAGCTACTGCAAGCTCTGGTATTTCTAGTCTGGGTGACGAGTCTGAGACAAGGTACCCGTCGAAGCACAAGATGACCCATGGGAACAGGAATCAAAGCCACCCAATCCTCTGAAGGGGAGAAGTCTGGGCATTTTCTCTGTGGAAAGCAGGATCAGAAACAAGATTTGCGACCTTTTGGTTTATCCCCTCACGGAACCAGCTATCTTACTCCTCATTGTGGTCCAGACCGTTCTGCTCACCGTCGAATCGTCACAAAGTGTTTATACCCACCCCCGTCCGACGCAGTGGGGCGAGTCGCCGATTGATCCTGCCTTACTTGCACTATTCGTCATTTTCACCCTAGAGATCGCAGCTAAAATCATTGTCTCTGGCTTCATCTTCAATGCTCCCGAGTATGATCGAGCAAATGGTAAGCCAGGGTTCAAGGCTGCAGTCATCGAGAAGTATCGTGCCGTATTTGCACCTCAGCGACAATCATCTCTTCCAAGTACTCGCGCAAGACTAGCAGCTTCCCCCTTGACATGTCGTACATGGGTCCGAATGGTGGTTCGGCTCCTTCCTTGAGCTGTATCTTGTGGTCGTACGGGCGGTGCGGGGGCAGCTTGTCTGCCTCTTTCTTCGAGAAAACGTCCAAGAATTCATAGTATTCCTTGGGAAGCTTCTCACGAGGGTCGATCGTCACTTTGGATGCAAGGGCTTTTTCGATGTCTTGTAAAGTCACAGCGAAAACTGTATATCCTTCGGAAGCTCTCCTTGCCCTGTCCGCCAGCCGGACGAACGGGACAGCTCCGATCATGCAAATGTCGAGTGCTTGGATGGAATTCCCTTCCCTAGGAATTCCTCGTACCTCGATACGTCGCTCGACTCCACAAGTCTGGCTGCAATGACTTGAGGAGAAAGTGAGCGTGTTCTTCCACCATGAAATGGTGGGATCGTGGATCTGCATCTATGGTATTCCCAAAATAATCGGGTGTTGACTGAGTTTGGTGACAAAACAAGGCAGTACTTCTCGGTGTCCTTGAATATCAATAGGTAGTTATACAAGGTGCGTGATTCGTCCAGCGGCTGATTGACGGCCATCTACCACCTCCAGTCGGCGGGGCTTGCGTAATCGTTAAAGTGGAAGTTTGTGATTGCGTACGAAGGTCTGGTCAATAAAAGCAATTCCATTTGCTCCGCTATCTACCAGAGAGGTCGTCGAGACACGCTCTCCGCCAGTATCTACAGAATACGGTAAAACTAGATGAGTGCCATCCAGCTTCACTTTCTCTTCTCGTACTGAGCAAGCGGATATCGTCATCGACCACTTTCCTCCGTTCTTATGTCCTAGGCCGCGATTTTGGTCTAGGACAACTCTTTTCCCTCCACAACAGTTCCATTATCGTCTGAGTCCACGGTGGCTTTGTTCAATTTACTCGTCAAGCGAGCGGAGAGGCGCGGCATCTCCTTCATCTGCGGATTGGTGCAATCACCGATTCGATGTCCGTATTCGCCACACTTGTAACAACGTTCATGCTGAGCAAGCAATGCACGTTCTGCGGGATTCAGTCGGTAGCCCTCCAGCCTGAAGGTTCCGCCGGGGGTTGGTCTTGAAGTTTTCGTTGGGTCTGTCGAAGGCGCAGAACGGGATGTTCTCAGGCGACTGGACACTCTCCTGTCGTGTTCTCGCATCTGGTGGTCGATCTCACGATAAAAATCGACCAGGTCGTAATAATCAGAAGGCTTCTGCAACCCGATGACCTTGCCCACGAGTTCGTCAGAGATTGCGTTTCCAAGCAGGGGGATTAAGGCATCGTCGGCGTATCCGATCTCCGCTACACAGCGGGCAAAGTTTGTATAGAAATCATCGAAGGGCCTTCTTCCCTTTTTCAATGTACGCATTTCGTCAATGGCCCGGACTCTTTTATTCCTATCTCTGTAAACTTTCTCGAGCGCGTTGAGGACTTCGTCAGCCGTTTGGAAAGCACGAGCGTGCCCTTGCTGACACTATGCTCGAATCTGTTGGTATGCTCCTCCTTCTGTTCGGCTTTTGACATATGCGATCTGATGGTAGTCTGTCGGATACTGAGCGAAACTGTTGTGTAGCTTGTCATACACTTTATCTTTCCAACTGTCGAATGTGGCTCTATCTCCGATACGATCGAACCTCTTTACTCTTGTTGAAAGAGCCGCAAACTCTAGAAGCAACTATACTCAATCCGAACTCAATCCCACTCTAATCCTCGTAGTTGACTTGCTGCCATACGACAGTCCCGTTAGCATACCTGATAAAGTACTTTCTCATCCTGGTGCTATATATCTAATCCGAATCAGCGTCACTTTCAGGTGCGGACCATAACCCCAATCGATGCTCAGTCTCGGACAAGCCACTTGAACCCAGCACTCAACATCGTCCATCATCGCCAGCTTCCCGGGGAATATCTCGCTCAAGAGAAGATTGACGTATAGAATGCCTTGAGCTTTAAGTTTCTGCTCGATCATTGTCATCGTATGTGGATTTCCTTGTCGACCGAGCGATCCCAAGATTAGACCCCACTTCTTTGCTAACTTGACAGATGTGATGGCATCTCGTAGCGGTGTATGCATCTCTTTGCGGTCGTAACTCTCCCGAGTAAGTTTTCTGGAATATGGGTCGTACCGATACGCTGGGATCGTGGGATTGTGAATCATCGCGCTCTCGAGGTGGAACCGTCCGTCCCTTAGGTATAGAATTATGTCCACGCCTTCTATGGAATCTAATCTCGGAAATGTGCATCCAAGTATCTCTCCTTTGCTCAAGGGAGCAATCTGAGGTATCAAGGCATTGTATCCTGCCTTCTCGAGTGGTGCTCGAACTCCATATAATGTGGCATTGAACTGAATTATCCCAACCATCGCAATCGACTTTCCAACAGGAAAGTTCTTCTCCAAGGTTGACAGCAAATGTGCAATATCGATGCTGATATCCACAAAGACGTACAGCGTCTTGATAGTAGTGATATCGACAAGTATTAAACACGAGTGTGCATAATATACCAGCAGATCACATCCAAGCGCTCTCGCAGTGTAGTCGTCGATACAACATGCTCCGTATATTACATCGCCCATAATCAGCGTCTCAACTCCGGTGCAGAATTGTTGAGGATATCTAAAATGGTAGTGGCGAACAGCAGCAGTCCTTCCGGCATCTGCAGAGCGACCTTTTTCGACTCATTTGTTTGTATACGGTGTATCGTCTTGTGGATCTCGAAGGAGTAGTTTAGAGGGAAGAGTGCGATGGCGGCGTTGATGTCTGGGTCATTTAGGATTTCGAGCGGGACTTGATTGAGAGTTCGAGGAGTTCTCCGAAATTTGGACACTATCCAATGTCAGTGAGAGACTGAATCATACTGCCTATCACGAGAAGCTCATACCTTGGATTGTGCCTTTGCTCTCGACAGATCCATCTGCTTCGCCATTTGACGCTGCTTCTGCTGCTTGCCTCCGCCCCACGACCTCCTCTTTGGTAGCTTCTGGGCCTCTTCTTCTACCCTCTCCTCGACATCAACGGCAACGCCCAGATCAACTTGCGCTCGGTCATCTTCCATTATATTGCTGATGCAGGATTATTGTTGCGCAAAATTTACCCCTCCACAATAGAAGTATCCACTAGCCAACCGCTCAAACCCCCATACGCCCAACCCAAAAAATCGATTTTTAATTAACCATTTATTATAATTATAAATCCTATTAAATAATAACGTCCCATAGTATTTTCGATATCCTGACAACTTTATATTTATTTTAACCTTATAGTACGGCTAGAATCGCCCGTAAGGTAGTAATTTTATAATTTTAGTATATGCTATACCTTACCTACCAAAAATTATTAGGAATAGTAGTACCCTACTTACTATATTACTAAAACCGAGGTCCCCTTTCTTATAAACCATTATTACACTCGTATATATATATAACTTATAGAAAAGTAGCTAAAATAAAGCTATTTATAATTAATATAAGTACTAGTATTTATATTTATTTCTATTATAATATTTTCCTAAAATATAATATATATATTTTATTCTTAACTATTTCTAATTCCCTTTTAGCTTATATAGTTTATAAAGCAAGTTCTATAAATAATAAGATATATCTCTTTTATTATTTATATTTTCTATATTATTTATATTACTCGAATTATTTATATTAGTCGAATTATTTAAATTTCTTTTATTCTCTTTTTTTCTAGTATTTTTACTTTTTTTTTTTACTATAACCTTCTTTTTCTTTATTTTCTAATCTTATATTTATTTTTATACTTGCTTTCTATATCTTATAAATAATTAAAACTTTAATATAAAAGGTTTTATAAATATAGAATAAAGCTTTTTAAACTTAGTAAAATTAGTATTAAATTAATAGAAAATATAGATTTTATTATTATTATATTTATAATTTATATAAATATTATTAAATTCGCCTTTTATAATTATATAATATTTAAAAGAGCCTTTAGTTTCTTTTTATTACTATAAATAATATAAGCTTAAAAGAATTCAATTCTATAAATATATATTAAGCTTATTTCTAGATTTATTTTGTTTTTCTTTAATTTTTTTTAGTTTTCTATTCTAATATAGCTTTATTTCTCTAACTTTAGCCTTATTATTAATTTGCTTTATTATTTTAATAGTATTACTAAATAATATAAAGAAATTAAAGTATTATTATAAAAGAAAAAAAATTATATATAAAATAGAAATTAAGAAATAAAAGAATTTATTATTTAAATATAATAATAGAAAAGAATATTATAAACTAAGTCTAAATTATTAAAAAATATATTATAATTTTTTTTTACTTATTTATATTTTTATCTTTACTAAAATTATTATTTAAAGCTATATTTAATATATTTTTAATAAAAGAAAGCTTTAATAATAATATTATGTATTAGAATTAAAGTTATTTTTAAAAAGAAATTAAAATTTAGGCTAAAGTTAAAGCTAGTATAATTATATTTTTATTATTTATTTTTAGAATATAAAGATATATATTTAATATAATTATTTAAATTCGAATAAATTTATAATAAATAATATTTAAAAATAAAAATATTAGTATTTAATAATATAATAAATTAAGATCTAATTTATATATTTAACTAAAAGTCTTTACTAAATTATATAATAAAGGCTAGAGTTTTTATTATATAATATATTTCTCTAAATTAATAAAATAATTATAAATTATTAATAGAATTCGAATATTTTAAAAAATATAATTCTATTTATTTTTTTAATTTTTAATTTTTTAATTTTTTTAATTTTTAATTTTTAATTTTTTTTATTTTTAATTTTTTAATTTTTTAATTTTTCTATTTTTTATTTTTTATTTTTTTGTTTTTTATTTTTTTGTTTTTTATTTTTTTGTTTTTTATTTTTTTGTTTTTTATTTTTTTGTTTTTTATTTTTTTGTTTTTTATTTTTTTCTTTTTAAAGAATTCTATTTAATTAATTAAACTACTAGTTTTCTTTATATAAAAGCCTAGTTTATAATATTAGAATTTTTTTTTCTTATTTTTATTAACTAGAAATTATAAATATATATATAAAGCCAGAAATAAAAAAAATACCTAAATTTATATATAAAAAACAAAGCTTAAAATAAATAAAACTAAAAATAAATTTTATTTAAAACTATTTATAAAGCTAATATTTTAATAAAACTTTAAAGTATATAAAAGCTAGTAATAAAAAATATCCGAAATTATATATAGAAGCCAAAATATTAATTTAATTAGTTAATATTAGAAATTATTTAGGTTTTTCTAATTCTAATTTAAAAAAAGAAAACTATTAGATTTTTCTATTATATAAAAATTTAGAAATTGTGAGGTGTTTGTTGGTAGGCAATAAGACAATAGAATGAATTAGTGTGTTGTGAAACCACCGTGTTAAATTCAGTACAGAACTAATCTCTGTCCCTCCTGTGAGGTCCAGGGAAGCCCCCTCTAAATAGGAGGCCCCGATGGCATACATACAATTAGTGATTTATAAGCCTAATGCATATGATATAAACAGTGGTTGGTTGGGATATCGAAGGGCTGCCGAACTCCCTGATCGACACCCGCGATATCCGAGGTTCGTCACATGCCCTTAAGTCACGTGCGACCCTGTACACATCACAGAAATAAAACTTTTAATAATTAATTAGATAAATAAATAATTATATAAAGCTAAAATAATAAATAAAGCTTTTTAATAATTATAAAAAGCCTTTATAATATAGTTTTAATAACTATTAGAGCTAGTAATATAATAGGTAAACTTAATAGTAAATCTAGTTATATAAATTAAATTAATTAATAAATATAATATATTTTTATATATTCTTTTAATTTCTTTTTATAAAATAATTAAAGATCTACTTCTCGAATTCTAATAAGTTTAATAGAAATAATCCAGTTCTATATTTTTAATTTAAAGAACTTTTATAAATAAAGCTAGAAATTAATAAAAAAAGAATTAATAAAAAGAAAAAAGGAATTTAATATAGATTTAAATATTTATTTAAAGAAATAATAAGTTATATATATTTATAACTAAAATATATCTAGAAAAAAAAAGAAATTTGTAATTAAAAAACTATTTAAATAAATAGATCTAGTTTTTTATAACTTATAGAAATAATAAAAGACTTTAGAAAAATTAAATCAGGTTTAGTAAAAACTAATTCTTTTAGATAAATTCTTAAATAATTTTTATTAAATAATTCTAGAAATAAAGAAATAGAAATAATAAATTAAAATTAAAAAAATTATTTTAAAGCTATTATTATAATTAAATTTATAGAAAAGAATAATGAAAATAAATAAGAAAGAATTATATAAGAAATATTACTTCTAGTTATAAATATTTAATAATTAGCTAACTAAGTTAAAAATATAAGAGCCTATTATCTAAACTAGTTAAATAAAAAACCTAAAAGCCTTTTTTTATTTAGAACTATTTTACTTATCTAGCTAATAAAATAAGAGTTTATTAGAAATAATATAAAATAATAATTAAAAAGTATTTCTAATTAGGTTTTTTAAAATAAAATTAATTAATAAAAAAAAGAAAGATTCTATTTTTAATATAATTAAAATAATTCTTTTATATATAACTATTAAATAAAGCTATATTCGAACTTCTTTTTTTAAGCTAGTAAATAAAGAAAAGAGAAGGGAAAAAAATAGCTAAAAATAAAAGCAAAAAATATAAAAATATTAAGAATAGCTTTAAAGAAAATAAAAGTAGCTCGAAAAAAAAATATTAATATTTTAAATAAAAATAAAAATAAAAATAAAAAGAACTTGAATTTATTTAATTCGAGAAAAAACTAGCTTTTAATATAAGTTATTATTAGAAAAATATAGATATTTAATTAAATTAATAAACTTAAAAATAATTTTTAAAAAATATAATTAGGCTTTTTTTCTTATATTAATAATAATTAATAATAATTAATAAAGAATATTTTATATAAGCTTTTATTAGTACTAAATATATATTATATAAAATAATTAATACTTATTTTATTAATTAATATAATTATTAGTTTACTAGTAATATATAATACTATTATTTATATAAGATTAATAAAATTATTATTATTTAAAAGTAAGAATTATAGTATTATAATATTAATATTTAATTCCTAAATTTACTAAGCCTAAAGAAATCTAATTTATTAGTTAAGTTATTTATAAAATACGAAATTATATAACTATATTTTATATTTTATATTTCGTATTTCGAGTTTTATAATTATATATATAATTTCTAAAGAAATAATTATACTAATACTAGAATTTTTCTAAAAAATATAAAAAATAATATTTCTTTCTAATTATATACTAATTTCCTAATTCGGTCTAATATTAAATTTTTTAAATTTTTTATATATTTATATTACTTTTAAGGTTTTAGTTATATATTAAAAGCTATAGCCTTTTATATATAATTTTTTCTTTTATAATATTTTTTTCTTTTATATATCTATTTCTTATTTTATTTATATTTAATTTATTTCTTTATATCTAATTATATTATATTTATATTAATTAGATATTTAAGGATATTTATTAGCTTTAATTTTATTATAGAATTAGTAGAATTTAATTCTTCCTTAATTTATTTAATTTCTATAATCTTTATTATTTATATATTTAATAGAAATATATTATATTAATTATTAGATATTTCTTTTAAATAATTTCTAATTTAATAAGGCATTTATAAAATAACTTCGAATTTATATAAAATACTAGTAATAATTCTATTTCTAGGATTTTATTAATTATAGATTTAACTAAAGTATTTATATTAAAGCTATAAGCTATATTATAGAATTCTAAAGCTAGAATACTTTTAGTAATTCTCTTATATTTAGTAGAGAACTAGTAAATAATATTGGTATATCTAGTTCTATTTACTAGAACTAAAATATATCTAATTTAGGAAAAGAGATCTCTATTATTTATAAATAAAGTATTTATAAAAGTAATTAAATATAAGAATTTCTTTACTAGTTTTATAAATCTTAATTCTTTAATAGTATTTTTAATTTACTATTAAATATATTTATTAAATACTTTTATATTGGTTTCTAAGAATTTAATAGCTTAAATAATAATTAATAGACTAATATAATATATATTTCTCTAGTATATTAGATAATACATTAGTTTTTAATAAAAAAAATCTTAATAAATAATACTTTTATTATTTATAATAGTAATATTCTTTATAAAAATAATTTAAAGGTTTTTATATTAGTATTTTTATATAAAAGTAATTCTAGTAATATTTATATAAATAATACTTTTATTAAACTTGAGATTTTAATTAAAAGTATAGTATTTATATTTTTTTGACTAAAAACTTAACTTTTTAAAGTTTTAATTATTTTATTTTTATAAAATTATTAATTCTATTAAATAATAGATAATTATATTAATATTTTATATTTTTTACTATTATTATAAGTTTAAATAACTAGTTTTAATTTCTTAAAAAAAAAATATATTCTTATTTTTAATCTTATTAATAAACTAGTAATTCTTTTTTTTTAGTATCTAAAATCTAAAAATAATCTTAAATATATTTATTTCTAAAAAAAACTAGTAATTTTAACTTAATAAGAATTCTTATATAAGTTATTATCTTATTAAAATACTATAATATTCGAATTCTTATAAGAGTATTTTCTATTATACTTTAGTTAAATAATAGAAATAATAAAAGAAATAATATTTGTATTATTTTTAGCTTTATTATAAAGTTCAAAAATAGTTTTAGATTTAAAACTATTAATAATAACCTTAATATCTCTTATATAAAAAAGCTTTATAAAAGTTAAATAAAAGATAATATTATTATATAATAAAGCTAATATATAATTCTTTTTATTAATAGCTATTAGCTTATATAGCCTATTTTAATTATTAGATTAACTAATATTTCTTTTATATTATATAAGAATATTTGAATTTAAAAGAAGTTTATAAATATTAATAGTATTAAAACTATTTTAGATATTTAAAATATTTATAATTTAGTATTTAGCTTAAAGCTTTTGAATTTCTACTATTTTTTTATTTAAATATTACTAATTACTATAATATAATTAGTAATAAAATATTATATTTAATTATTTAAGATAAAATACTATAAACTAAAATAATTAAAATAATATTATTAGATTCTATAGAATTATTAATAGCTTTAAAAGCTATTTAGAATATAGTATTTTTATTAATTCTATTAATTCTAATTATAATAATAAAATAGATATATTAAATCGGGCTATAATAATATTTTATAATTTTAATTTTAGTTTTTATAATATTTATAAATTAAATGAATTCTTTATTAATAAATTACTTTCTAGTATTTATTTATTAGTATAGCTATTCCTTTAGGAATTACGTATATAATTACGGGATATGGGATATAGGATATAGGTAATAGGATATGGGTAATAGGATATAGGATACGGGATATAATTATATAACCTCGTATTCCATTAGTAACTCGACTAGTAGACTAGACCCCTTTAGGCTTAGCAGATTTAGGGATCGTATATTAATACTATAATACTGCAATCCTTACTTCTAAATAATAACAACTTTACTAACTATATATAAATAGCATTCTATGACTTATATAACGGTATCATATATTACTGGTAAACCAATAGTAATTAGTTTATATATATAGATTAGAGAAGATTTTGGATTAGTCCTAAAAGCATTTGGTAGCCTAAGACAAATCTAGTCTATTCTATATCAAAGGGGGGAACTACTTATTAACTTTACAAAAGTATTCGGTAGCCTATAGAGAAGATATCTAGCTCTTACTAATTAATAAGCAGTTAGCTATTTAACTATCTATCTATTTAACTTCTATTATTTTTCAAAACTAACTTCTTTTGACCCTAAGACTACCTTCTTGGAAACCATCTTTTCCACTTATATAATACCCGTATTTATGGGATCCTTTCTCCGAAATATATATCCTGTATATGCCCTTAAAACTATTTAACTACTACTTCGATTTTACTATTAAATTGAGTTCTTTGAGCTTTAGACCCTCCCGGAATCGTAATATTTTACTTCCTAAATTTCTTATTATAGATGAAATATTTAAAAGCGAAATATTTACTTCGATACCTATAATACCCCTAGGTATCTGGGATATCTGGTATCTAAACCAGGTATCTGGATACCTTTACTACCGAATTCTTTCTATAAACCTATTACAAACTACCTTACCTTTGAACCTCTTCTACTATAAACTATATATATATACTAGAGAGAACCTGAACTCGGTTTAGTATAGATACTAATAAGGGAAAGGAACTAATTGAGAAATAGGAAAACGGTATTAATCCGGTAACTATAATAAAGGCTGAACTTCAGGAATATATAACTACCAAAATATATTAATATATCTTATATAGGAAGAGTAATAATAACCTATAGGATCTGTTCCAGGATAACTTCAAAAACTTTAATACTATAGTATATGGTCTAATTAACCATATACTTATACAAAATCTTCGAGCCCAACTTCGGTATGGTAGTATCTATATTAAACAGAATCACAGAAACCTTACTATTATGTAATCCTTTATTAACCTTACCTAAGAAGAGATAAAAAGTATATAGAACGAAGCTAATATTATTAATAATAATTCAATTAGAATAGATCTTCTTTAGGGACCTATTATATTGGTTTATCTTACTCTAGATAGAACTGGATATAAGGGAACCAGATAATCTCAGTCGAGAAATTAAACTATCTATCTACCTCCTTTAAATTAAGGCTATCTACTACTTCTATCTTTATTGCTACTAGTATTACTACCGAATCCGAACTATTATTAATTAGTACCTACTGTTTTTACTGGGAAGCTTATTAGGGAAGTAGCAAAAATATACTCCAAAATATAGAAGTATAACGGAACTAATAGTAGTTTCGATTATAAACTTACTATTTTCCTTAATATCTGCCAATATATAGAGCTCCCAGAAGAGGTACTAGTAAGAGCTTTTCCTACTATATTAAAGGGACTTATATAAGACCACTTCTATAATAACTAGCTTTTGAGCCGTATATATAAAGAGGCCTATACAAATATCCGTAGCTTCTTTAAAGGCCCCGGTTTCTATTATTGAAATTTAGATAAATGGAATACTACTACCTTGGTAACTATAATAGTAAAGGACCCTGAAAAGACAATATTTGAGCTTATCCAAATACTAATTAATAATCTATATAAATTGTAGTATAGCCTTACTCCTACCTTATAAAGTACCGAATTCCTATATAACAAGATTATTACCTCCTATTAAGGCTTACCGGTATACTAATATATAGTTTCGGATTCTCCTGATAATCTCGGCTAGCTTATTAATAAGCTCTAATTATCTATTACTACCTATAAGAAGAAGTAATAAATTACTATTGAAACCTATTTTACTAATTAATAATATTATTCTTAAAACCCTTCAAACCACCGTCCGTCCGGAAATCGTTAATACGGACCCAGCTATAACTTCGGAACCCGTAATAACTACTTTAAGTCTCGTAATTATAATAAGTATATTCCAAAGTCGTATTTTATATATAAGAGATCCGAATACTGCTTATAGAAATATATACCGGAGGAATAAGAGGCCGAAAAGGCTCGATTTAAGAATAGAAATATTTACTGATTTAGATCCCGAAATACCTGTAATTTCGATAAATACTTTAATAGTACTTATATATAGTATATTACCGAATTCGAAGAAGAAGGGAATAACGAGAGTAGTAAGGACAAACTGGTAGGTAATGCTTTTGAAGCCTTACTAGCAGAAACGGACAAAAGAGAGGAATATTATTCTGATTCCTATTTTACTTCCGTTAAAAGCTTTCTAGCTGCTCCCACAGCCCCTGCTCCTGCTATCTCTATAACTAATACCCTTATAGATAACTTTACTTCCCTTTCCCTTATATACCAGATAACAGGCGAAAACCATATCTTAGAGCCCATTAAATAGATAGAAGACGCCCAGATATTTATAGTTAATAGTATATTAAGATATAATACTTACCGCTTTTACGGAATCGTAATTAATACCGGAGCCTCCAGATTCTCAACCGCTGGTTCTAACTAATTCCAAACTTTATAGCAGACTAATAGTAGTATTAAACTTGATGAAACTACTAAAGATCAAATTAATATCCAGTTTAGTATCGGATTTATATCTTCTATTGGATCTGTAATAGTAAGAATACTAATTGGGTAAGTATAATTCCATATTATACCTATAAAGACTTTATTCCTACTTAGCTTAGCCAATATGGACAAGCTAGGAGTTTACTTTAATAATCTTACTAATTATCTCATTATTTCCAATAGATACTTTATATCTATAGTATAACATTTTGGATACTCTTTCCTGTTTTGGAATACTGCTCTATAAAGCTTCATTTCCGAATTCTTTACTTATAACCCCTGCTTTCTTATAGAGGTCGAATTATAATATCTATATTACTGTTTTAGTTATCTATTTATTAGTAAGCTTTGAAATATACTAGAATAAACAGGCTATAATATTAATATGGAAGCCCTTAAGTATCTTATAAAGTACTACAAACAATACCAGAAATTCGGACGATTACCGGAATAATTTAAGTTTAACCTAAAAGATAATATTAGCTTTAACTACTTTATTATTATTAATATTTTCTATATTTCCGGTAAGCCTATATTCTATATTATTAACAAAGGTACTAGATATTAAGCCGGCCGATAGCTTCAAAATATTAATATATTATATACTTGGGATGCCCTAAAGTAGTATTGGATCGATACCTATTTAGGCTCTTTTAATCAGATTATAGCAGATACCGGAAAACAGTTTACTAGTAAGGAGTTCGCTTAGCTTACGAATACTATAGGAACTAAGGTCAAAATCGTTCCTGTAAAAGCTTATAGTTCCGTCGGAATTATAGAATACTACTATAGCCTAATTCGATATACTTACCTTATTATTATAGCCGAAATTAATAGAATTAATAAGGATACCGTATTCCAAATGGCTTTTAAGGCTATTAATAATTCTGCTGGACCTAATAGTATTATTCTAATCCTCTTGGTTTATGGTACTTTACCCCGAATAACCAAATATAATACCCTATTACTAACTATATTATAGTAATTAGTAGTACTCAAAAAGGCAATAGTAGAAATTTAGAAGCTTTGAGCTAGATACCAGATTGCAAATGCCCTAAATACCCGAAATGGTTCTAGTACTACTAATATCTATAAACTTCCCTTGAATTCGGATATTCTCGTATAGTATAAAGAAAATACCGGTTAATCTGGTAGTTGAGATAGGCCATATAAGCTAGTAGCTATTAACGGGGAAGACTATATACTAGCTCTACTATATAGTAATACTACCTTCTGCTCAATCTCCGTAAAGCCCTTTTATATAGGGGATATTAAGGTTATTACCAATAGCCCCGAACCTGAACCTGTTCCCGAACTCTATAGTAAGGCCGAAGGCAATACAGGTATAATTTCTCTTGCCGTTCCCGCTATTTTACTAAAGTATAGCAAAGAATACTCTTATAAGAACCCGGATATTATAGTATTCCTATAAAATAATAACTTATATAAGAACTTTTATTAAGTTGAAATTACTGGCCTCCTAGAAAAGGGTATATTTGAGGTTACTTCCAGATCTCAGGTACTAAAGGAGGTATATATCTTTAACTCCCGGTTCGTTAATAAGATTAAAAATAAGGGTACGGAAAGAGAATTTAAGAAATCGAGACTGGTTATCCAGGCTTATAATAATGGTAAAAAATATATAGTATTAATATAATTACCTACTATTTAATATATTAGCTAGAGAATTATTCTTAGTATTACTACTATAATAATAGATACTACGGAGCTGTATTTATATAATATCTTATAAGCTTATATCTAATTAATAATCTTGCTTAACCGTAATTTTTATATTAACCCACCTTGCAAGCTTACTAGAGAGCTAAATCTGAATAATAATTCGGTTCTAAAGGTTATAAAACTATTATATAGTATACCGGAAGCTGGGAACTACTAGTTTAAAACTTACTATTCCTATTATATTAATAAGCTTTCTATAGAATAGTTAACTTATAACCCTTACCTCCTCTATAGCAAGTAACTCTTCGGAATTATTGGCCTTTAAACTAATAATACCCTGTTTATTAGAAATAATGATTTTGTAAAGATAGAGTAACTAAAGCTCTAAAAGGCTAAGTTCTTGGCCAAGAAGTATAAATACCTTACTATTAATTACGATCTCAAGTTTAACGGAGGTATTATTTATACGGATACTACTGGAATTACCTTTATATAGGAATACTAGTATAAAAACCTCCGAACCGTTTCTATAAAGAATACTATTACTATAAGTAGTAGGGGTACTATTTGTTAAGATCTCTCTATTAAGGACTAATATATTACCCAATATACTAGAGGAGTATATATTATATTAGTCTATTAACCAGAAGCTTTATATAACCTGTTAATCGCCGTTTAAGCTATTGAACCCTCGGAAACTAATATAAAGGTATTTAATAAATACATTTAATAGCAAATTGAGAATGCCGCTAGAGGACTGAGATTCGTAAAGCTAGTAAAGGAGTCCTTATATTTAATCGTTTTTATAAATACTTCGTTTGCAAATAATAGAAATCTCTTCTCTCAAATCAGATATATTATAGTTCTAATAGACGGAACTGGATATACTAATATTATCCACTAGTTCTCTACTAAATACAAGAGAGTTACCAGAAGTATTCTAGCTTCGGAACTCTATGGTATAGCTTACGGCTTTAATATAGGTACTTTAGTCAAATCTATAATTGATAGAATACTGGAAATGGAACTACTACTGGTAGTCTATACGGATTCGAAGTCGTTATATGAATACCTTATTAAATTGGGAACTACTCGAGAAAAGTATCTAATAATTAATATAATATACCTCTGCCAGGTATATAAATAATAAGAGATTATAGAAGTTAAATGGATTAAGGGAGAATTAAATCCTGCCGATTTCATAACGAAATCGAAACTAATAAATACCCTTAAGTACCTAATTAATATGAATACTATATAATTGGATATAGAAGAATAGATTAAATACAAATAGGGCAGGAAATGGATATATGGGATAGGAGGATATTATAGGAGGGGAAGTTATATATAAAAGGCTACAGCCTTTGGTATATAACTAAAACCTCGGAAGTAATATAGATATATAGAGCATTTGGGAAATCTGGTACTAGGCCGGATTAGGGAATTTATATATAATCGGAGGGAGATACTGTTTTTCGCATTTTTAGAGAGTTTCCAGTATTAATATAGCTATTTCTTTGGGAGTTATATATATAGTTACGGGATATAGGATACGGGATATAGGTAATGGAATATAGGTAATGGGATATGGGATACGGAATATAGTTATATAACCTTGCATCCTATTAGTGACTCGACTAGTAGACTAGACCCCTTTAGGTTTAGCAGATTTAGGAATTGTATATTAATACTATAATACTGTAATTCTTACTTCTAAACAATAACAACTTTACTAACTATATGCAAATAGCATTCTACGACTTATATAATAGTATTATATATTACTGGTAAACCGATATTATTATAATTTAATTAAAAGAGCCTAAATAGATATTAATCTAATACTATTTTAAAATATTTCAAGTATATAAAATATTAATATTTTAAAGCTATTAGCTAGTTTAATATTAAATATCTTTATTAATAATATAGAATATAGTCTTATTTAAAATATAGAAAATATTAATAATAATAAAAATAATTAAAGCTAATATTATTTTTTAGATTAAACTTAGATTATTTTAGTAATTATTCGAATTTCTAGTATTATTTATAATACTTTATAAAATATTTAAAGACTTTTATATTAATATTATAATTTGCTTATTCTAATATATTTCGAAATTTATTAATAAATTAATAATTAAAATAGTAATATAGATATTATAATTTGATTTTTATAAGAAAATAGAAATTATAAATAATAAATTCAGAAATAAAGCTTTATAATATAGTATTCTAAAACAGGAAAAAGTATTTAAAATATTATATTATAAATATATAATATCTAATAAAAATGATAAAATAATTAGTAAAATTATTAAAATGGACTACTAGTTTATTTATATTAGCCAAGCTAAATAGAACTAAAATCTTTATAAATATAATATAAAATTATATTTATCTAATTAGTATTTTTACTATTATAAATCTAATACTAAACTAGATATTAATTTAATCTTTAATAGTTTTATTAAGTTTAATACTATTATTAGTTTATTATAAAACTTAGAATTAATTAAAACTATTAATTAAAAATCTAAAAGCTCTAGTATTAATTATAAATATCTAAATATCTTCTATTTATTTAATAGACTTTAAAATATAATTTTTATCTATTATTTAATATATAAAAAAAAGAAAAATAAGATTATTTATAAAAGTATTAGTTATAGAAATAATAGAAATAGTAGAAATAGTTAAAAAGCTTTTAATAGAAATAAAATAGAAATCTATATAATATTTCTTTTCTTTATCTATTTCTATTAATAAAACTTTAAAAGTATTATTTTCTATTTTATTTTTACTATTTTTATTATTTTCTTTTCTTTTAATTCTAGTAATATATTATATATAGATATTACTAAAGTATTTATTAAAGTTATAGAAGTTTCGAAATCTAAATTAATAAATATTTCTATTTTTAAATTAAGTTTTTTTTATTTTTTTATTTTTCTAATATATATTTCTATAAATAATATTCGGGTTTTTTTATATATAAAACACGATTTCGAAATATAATTATTATAATTATAGGACTTGGAATAGTTATTACAAATTCGGAAATTATAACTAGATTTATATTAATAATTTCCCGATAAATAATAGCTTAAAGAATTTTAAGAATAATATTATTAATTAGTAAAATAAGTTTTAGTATTAATTTATTACTCTTTTTTATAAGTAATAATAGATAATTAGAGCTTATTTAATAGGCTAGCCGAGTTTATTAAAAGAGTCCGAAACTATATATTAGTATATTAATAAACCTTAATAAGAAATAATAATTTTATTATATAGAAATTCAATATTTTATAAAATAGAAAAAAGGCTATATTATAGTTTATATAGGTTATTAATTAGTATTTAAATAAGTTTAAATATTGTTTTTTTAGGGTTTTTTATTATTATAATTATTAAATTAATAGTATTTTATTTATCTAAATTTTAATAATAGAAACCAGAATCTTTAAAAAAGCTATAAATATTTATATAAGCCTTTTTATATATATAGCTCAAGAAGTAATTATTATAAAAGTAGTCTTATACTAGTTCCTTTAATATAATAAAAAAAAGCTCTTTTTAGTACTTTTTCTAAAAGCTCTATATATTAGTAAATATTAAAAAAAGATTATAATTAAAATTACTATTAGTTTTATTATATTTTAATATTTTAAAATATTTTTTTATTATTTTCCTAATAAGCTTTCTAGCTATAATAATAGATATTAACTAATAGAAATTCGGGTTTAATAATAATAATAATAGTAATAAAAGTAAAAGTAATAGATAGCCTTAATTTAAAAGAAATAAATAAATAGCTTAATTTTTTAATTAAGAATATCTAGTTCTCTTATATTTAGTTCTATCTAAAATAAGATAAATTAATATAATAGATTTCTAAAAAAGATCTAGTCTAATTAGATTATTATTAATAATATTAGCTTTATTTTATATACTTTTTATTTTATTTTAAATAAAGTTAATAAAAGATTATATAATAATAAGACTTTTATAGTTCTATTTAATATAGATATTATTATATCGAAATTAGATTTAAAGATTTTATAATAGTATATAGTTAATTTAAATTAATACTATAGTATTAAAGCTATTAAAATTATCCTAAAATAGATTTTATAAATTATTATTACTTTTTCTATATAAGATATACTAATATATCTTAATAATTAAATATTCTTAAAGATTATTCTTTATTATAATTATTAAATTAATATTATTTTTATATTTCTTAACTAGTTTCTTTCTTTTATTAATATTTATATTAAACCAAATTCAGGTTTTCTTTAATATATATATATAATTTATAATAAAAGAGATTCGAAAATAAAATAGTTTATAATAGATTTATAGAAAGAATTTAATAGTAAAGATATTAGAATATTAAAGTAAATATTTTGCTTTTAAATATTTTATTTATAATAAGAAATTTAGAAAATAAAATATTATAATTCCGAGAAAGTCTAAAACTTAAAAAACTTAATTTAATAAAAAAATCGAAGTTTATAATTAAAGAGCTTTAAGGATATATATAGAATATATATTCTAGAAAAAGAGTTTTATAAATACGAGTATTATATAAATAGAAAATATAGTTTCTAAAATAGTAATCTTAGAATTAAAAAAAATTGGATTTAAAAAATAGTAGAGATTAAATAAATAAATCGTTAAATAGCTAACTATTTATTAATTAGTAAAAGCTAGATATCTTTTTTATAAATTACTAAATACTTTTATAAAATTAATAAATAGTTCTCTTTTTTAATATAGAATAGATTAGATTTATTTTAGGCTATTAAATACTTTTAGAATTAATCTAAAATCTTCTCTAATTTATATATATAATAATTGGTATTAGTTTATTAGTAATATAAAATACTATTTATATAAGATTAGTAAAGTTATTATTTAGAAATAAGAATTATAATATTATAATATTAATATATAATTCCTAAATTTATTAAATCTAAAGAAATCTAGTTTACTAGTTAAATTACTTATAAAATATAAAATTATATAACTATATCTTATATTTTATATTTTATTATCTATATTCTAGATCCCGAATCTTATAATTATATATATAACTCCTAAAAGAATAGCTATATTAATAATTATAAAATAGCTTATAATTAATATAATTCATATAATTCATATAATTTATATAATTCATAAAATTCATATAATTCATATAATTCATATAATTCATATAATTCATATAATTAATATAATTAATATAATTAATATAATTCATATAATTAATATAATTCATATAATTCATATAATTCATATAACTTATATAATTCATATAATTCATATAATTTATATTAATTTAATTAATTAAATATTTTAAAATTAAAATTACTAAAATTATTTCTTAAATAATTTCTAGAAATTATTATTAGTTAATTTCTTTATTTTAGATTAAAATAGCCTAATATTAAAATAGTTTAGGATTTCCTTATTATTATAAGTAATTAAATTAATATTATCTTTTTATTTATTTATTTATATATATTTATTTTATAATTTTATTATACTAAATTTTTAGAACTAAGCTCTTTTTAATATATATATATATATATAATTTATAATAAAATGAATTCGAAAATAAAATAGTTTATAATAAGTTTATAAAAAGAATTTAATAATTAAAGTATTTAGATATTTATTTAAATATTTAAATATATAAATATCTAAATATATTAAGAGTATTAAAATAAATATTTTATTTATAATAAGAAATTTAAAAAATAAAATATTATAATTCCAGAAAGATTTAAAGCTTAAAGAACTCGATTTAATAATAGAATCGAAGTTATAATTAAAGAGCTTTAAGAATATATATAGGGTATATATTTTAGGAAAAAAGTTTTATAAATTCGGGTATTATATAAATAGAAAAAATAATTTCTAAAAAAATAATTTTAAGACTAAAAGAAATTAGTTTTAAAGAATAATAAATAATTAAATAGCTAATAGCTTATTAATTAATAAAAATTAGAGTCTTTTTTTCTTTAGACTATTAGATATTTTTTTTATAAAATTAATAAATAATTTCTTTCTTTAATAAAATAGTTATTAGTTTTTAGTAAAAGCTAGCTATTTTTTCTTTTAGGCTATTAGATGCTTTTTTATGAAATTAATAAGTAATTTCTTTCTTTAATATAAACTAGTATAATTTTATTATAAGTTATTAAATACTTTTTTAGCTTGAAAAAATTCTATTTTCTAATTTATATATATAAACTAATTAATATTAATTTACTAGAAATACATAATATAATATATATAAAATACTTAAAATATAAATTAGTAAAGTAGTTAATATTTAAAAATAAGATTTATAGTATTATAATATTAATATATAATAATATTATATATTCTATATTTTATATTTTATATTTTATATTTTATATTTTATATTTTATATTTTATATTTTATATTTTATATTTTATATTTTATATTTTATATTTTATATTTTATATTTTATATTTTATATTTTATATTTTATATTTTATATTTTATATTTTATATTTTATATTTTATATTTTATATTTTATATTTTATATTTTATATTTTATATTTTATATTTTATATTTTATTATTTATATTCTATATTCCGAGTTCTGTAATTATATATATAACTTCTAAAGAAATAGTTATATGAATAAAAGTATTATTTTTTATATTTAATAAATTACTATATTAAATAGCTTAAAAGGCTTTTAATTATTATTTAATTATTAGAAGTTATATTTACTAGCTAATATTATAATATAATTATAAATTAGAAAATAGTCTATTATATTAAAATAAAGATTTACTAGCAAATTATTTTAATTATAAAGTTGCGGGATCTAGGATAAGTAGAGTTCATAATTTAAATAATTGAAACCTAATAATGCCTTTAGTTTTATTAGAGATTAAGAGAAAATATATTATAAGTCTATAAGATCCAAAAAAAATTGACTAATTACTATATATTTAAATTTGTCTGATATAACGTCGTCGAGAACCGTCTAAGTTCCTTTACTTAAATTAGAGCCCAGGCTCGGTTACGTAGAAGTACGATTAGCATGCGAGGCACGGAAGCAGTCAGCCGGTCCCCTCTTCACGTCCCTGCGCAATAGTACCTGGACTATATTGTGAGACTTCAATTGAAGCAGGTAAGCATGTATAATGTGAGAGCAAGAGGTGTGTAAGCTCTTCAGAGTTCAATTCTTCTTGATCTTACTTTAGCGCAAAGTTCTCTCGATTTTGTTTTACGGATTCGTGCATTCCTTACAAATTCCAAGCAGAATATGCCTAGATTTCCCCATACAAGCCATTGAACGCCGCTACGCCTCCATGCTCAATCAGACGTGTCTAAATGGTTCATATGCAACTTCCGTATCCCTACCTGGCTTACTGCCACCCATGCCCGCCAATGGGATTCCCCTGGTCGAACCTCTCACCAACTCCTCTTCCTCCTCCTCATCCTCTCCTCCACCAAACCCTCTCCGTTCAAGCAAGACATCCTCATCGCCATGCCCACCCGTGGCTCCCGTTACTTTGATTGCAGGGGATTTCTTCTTTCCAAGTTGTGCGTACTTGTGCTTATTCCATGTCAGACTCCTCTGCAACAGGGTTAGGGGCTTCGGCCCAGCGGTGTTGCTAACTACCCCAACCTTAGAGCCGTCCTTGTCGGTGGCACTGGGAACAATCATTCCGCCCCTGATTTTGCGACTGGATTTGCGGTAAGAAATACAGAGCAGTATTGTGGAAATCAAGGAGAGAATTGTTGCGATCCAAGTTAGGACGTACAGTGCGTCGCCCAATGAAGTTTTAATGCCTGCAGGTGAGAGATCCGAATCGAATGCCTGTTTGACGGTTTTGAATATGGCAATGGAGAGTGCCGATGCTGCAAGGAGAAAACCCGTAGCGAGGAAGGAGGCGATGGCTCCACCGATGATCCATCGCGGGGAGAAGCAACTGGCAAGAAGTCCAAATACTGGCGTGAGGAATGTCAAGATGAATGCTAGGAGATATGCGCCGCCCAAAAATTGTGATGCAGAGCCATATTTTGATATCGCACTTAGGAAGTGCGATGACAGCGAGCCTTGCATGCCGGTATTATCGAGTTGTAGGTCGGAGAGAGGATCGAAATGGAAGCCGAATTTGGGTTTTGAGCAAATTGTGGAATCATTGCTCTCGGCGCAGTAGGAGAGGAGTGCTATTGTGTAGGAGTTTGCGAGGCCCAGAGAAGAGGCGCTTGAGTTTGAGCCCACATAGTCGGTTTTGCTGACAGTTGAGAGGTCTTGGAGGTAGGTAGAATTCGAGAGTTTCGAAGCAACATTGAGAGCTGAAGTCTCCGCCTACACATTGAAAGTCAGAATGCTGGAGTGATATTCCGCTGTGGGAAAAGCACCTTCAAAAAGAACCAATTGACCAAGACATTCTTATTCGAACCCGCAATGAGGATGAGGAGGATTAAAATGAGAGTGACGAGACAAAAGATGGGAGCAATGAATCCGCGCATTTTGATTCCCTTTCTTTGGGGTGTTGGGTCGGCGATGGCACTTGGCTTAAAATCATAGGAGGGACGGGATGAAAAGGAGGGGAGAGCCAGGAACATACATTATTAAAGTTTACAAAGGACGGGACGATATGGGGGGGGCGATTTATGATCGGTACCGAAGGATGCACGCTGACTGTGTGCAGCGGATGGTAGGCTGCGAGTAGCGGACAGCGGCGGCCGCTGAGGCGTTCAGCTTGCTGACTGGATTGGGGATAGTATTACACCTGAAAGATAGGGAGTAGTAAGCCCAACACATCGGCTTCTCTCCCAATCAATGCGATGTCTGCTTGAACCAATTCTGATTTTGTCGGAAATTACTGCTGCTCAAGATGCCGCGGGGCAAGATTGGCTATTTTAAGCACCATTTTCTTTCTCACAACCCCGTTAGTGAAAGGACAGTCAAGCTTCTCTCCACAAACAACACAGGGGCATAAAACAACGTTGAACAGGGACATGAGCCCCGGATCTACAGGGGAGCCCCAGTGGACTGCTGCCCTGAATAGTGGGGTTAGCATGCACCGCAAGCCTGATTCGGAAATCTTCAAGGCTGAAAGCCCCCAACACAGTCAGCACTAGACGCCAATTCTCTGCCTCGCCTCCCGCCGAAAGCTTTAACCATTCAGGGAGCGTCTGAGTGGGGCAACTTTCGTTATGAGTGGCTGAAGGCGTAACAAGTCAAATGTAATAGCAGCCGCTGCAGCGGTGGCTATTTTAAAGGCGTCCGACTTTACTACTTTCTTTCCACATCGCGTCTCCCTCTTTCTCCAAATATAAAATTATTCTTTCGCGCGAAGTTTCTCTTGAAAATACTCACAGGCTCAATCATGTCCCTATTTTCAAGTGCTGTGCTTGTCCTCGCGATCGCTATCTCCTCTACAGTGGGGTTCACCCCCTTCGGACAAACTTTCCAAGTTGAAGTTGGGGCGAACGGAAACCTGACATTCAATCCTGAGACAATAACCGCTAATGTTGGTGACACCGTGATTTATAATTTCCATCCGAAGGTCAGTTTAAGTTTTCCAAAGATCTTCGGGAAAACAACTATTGACTTCAATAGAACCATTCCGTTACACAGTCAAGCTTCGGGGATCCATGTCATCCTCTTGCAGGCGGATTCTTCTCTGGATTTGTACCCACGGACAATCTCACAGCTGCATCTCCTACAACTTTTACAATCACAATTAATGACACCAAACCGATATGGGTTTACTGTGCTCAGACTAAAGGCGACCATTGCCAGGCGGGCATGGTTCACGCGATCAATGCGTCAGTGGGGTCCAATCTACCACTTGAACGACGCTGATTAAATATATAGTCCCCCGACTGGCAACACTTTTGATGCCTATAAAGCCAAAGCTCTGACTGCCTCCAAACCAAGTTCTTCTCCCCCAGATGGTCTTCCCGTCGGTGGTTTGCGCAAGACAAGCGTAATCGTTGGCGTAAATGGCTTGCTGCAATATTCCCCGAACAATATCACATCACTAGTAGGAGAAGTGATTGAATTCAATTTCAATCCGGCTGTGAGTATTATTTTTACCCCTAAAAATCGTTGTGCTAACATTCCCAGAACCACTCAGTCGTCCAAAGTAATTTTGGGGATCCTTGTCATCCACTGTCAACGGGAGGATTTTCCAGCGGTTTTGTTCCTACGGCAGTCTCTCCTTCAGGAGCCACTTTCCAAGTCGTTGTAAATGATACTAAACCAATCTGGTTCTATTGTGCGCAAACAAAGAAGACTCATTGTCAAGCAGGGATGGTGGGCTCGATAAACGCGTATGATTTCCTGTTTCTTCCAGTGGTGTCCTGCGCTAATTGTGTAGTCCAACCTCGGGCCCCAACACTCTTGAAGCATTCATTGGGCTCGCGGCCAAAGCTTCTGATAGCACCATTCCAACAGTTGCTCCTCTTGGTGGCATTCTGACTGTCAATGGAACTGTAAGTTTCAGAGCATGAAATGAGCTTTCACCAGACGCTAATTCATGGTTCCAGGTCGTCACTACCGACAATGGTGATGTTCTTGACAGCAGTAAAACCAGTTCGGCCAACTCATCCATTTCAACCGTTCCTCCGCCAGGAACATCCATTCCACCTGATGTTGCAAACATGGCTGGAGGATATCAGCCATCAAGTTATAACTGGGCAAACAGCATCTCGGACCAAGCTACAAGTTATTTGCAACTCATGCTTTACCTCGACAATATCTTGCTGGAAGTTCTTGTAAACGGTCACAACAACCTCACCTCAGGCGGGTGGTCCCATGTTTACCCAGACTCTATCACAGGTACAATTGGCGGCATGACTGCCCAAGCCTTGGTCCACCGTTCCACGTCCTCGGACTCTCTCTCACACTACAATAAACCAGTTGCTGGATTGTGTAGCTACAACTTCCCTATCGCAAACGTTGATGATTTCGTCCATGTTGCTCTCACGCTCATCCTTCTTGAAATCGGCCTCCTTCTGGATGTCGTGGCCACAGTCGTACTTTCTGACCCCTGGCTAATCGCCCCTCTTGCCTCAACTCTCGGCTCAAAGTCTCGAATGGCTGGTATGGTGAACATGATGCAAGACCACATGGCGGCTGCTGCACCTAGAGAAGCATGGATACCAGCAACTCTCGTCTATTCCTATGCCATGAACCATTATGTGGTCCCAAAGTCGTGCCCCGGATCAGCCGGAGATCTGGGGGGTTACACCGCGCTTCCGCCGCTTACTCTAACCAACCCCCCTGTCACTGGCACACAACGGGTTACGAGCGTCACGGTGTCCTTTGATGCCTCGATCAAAGGAAGTCTGTTCATTGCTTGGCTTGGGGCTTGGGGAAGTGTGGAGTATACGCCTGTTGTTTCGACTGCGGCGGGTCAAGGAACTGCGAGTGTGCCTGCGGACTTGTCCGGGCATGTTTGGGGTGTTTTAACTAGTGCACAAGGAGGATCTGTTGGAGACTTAATGAAGGTGGCGGTTGCCGGGCCGGACATGGTTTGGGTGACAAACCCGTAAAGAGAGGGGTTGAACAATTATATGGCGTTCGGATCCAGGGCTGCGGAAATCCCTATTATATATAACCTTAACATAGTGCAAGCGAATTCGATTACCTCTCTACCTGCTGGCAATTTTCGACCTTTACCCCAGTGTTAGAATGATAGATTGAAATTTCGCTCATTTCCCCCAGCACTTCAAGAAATGTGAATATTGGATGTATTTATTTGTTAAGAATAGCTGATGAATTATGATTATATCTATTAAATTTCTAATGAGTGGATCAAATTGAATCTGCGGAAGGACCTAAAATATTGGAGCGCTTCGAACCCCTTTTTCATGGAGGGGAAGGAGGCGGGTCGGTCATGTGACGAGTCACTTTCATTATCATCAATAATGATTGGCATAAAAACAGGTAGTCGCATACTGGAATTCGACATGACCATTTTCCATATCTGTCTTTGGACCTGAGCTACTGCTGCTTTAGCTTGAGCCACGGGTGAGCATTCCTGAGCACGGTGAAGATGTCACGGCCTGGACAAGCTGTGGAAGTGGAAAAATGATGGTGCCCTAAGGGCGGTGAAGAAGCTATATATATGTCTGTGCGCAGCACGTGACAGAAGATCCAGAGGTCAGATGGGCAGAAGTGAACCATGTACCAGGTTAACAAATTACCGGGTAAAGCACACGTCACGTATTACGAGAGAGATTTCTAGAACTATGATCGATTCTAGAAGAGAAGCGTGAAGCTCGTAGACGCTTGGGAGCGAGGCTAAATACTCAAGGTTTGTCGTTAACACCCCTACCCCAATCGACACCCGTCGTTTTAGTCCTTTGCCTCGACTTCACCTGAGCTGCGGATAAGCAAACCACAGCAGGAACAATACTTTGCATACCGCGTCCTCTATTTTGTCCCGTCTCAACCAACTCCAAGCAGAACCTGTTCCTATAGCATTCAGAGGTACGTGCCAACTTCAGAATACCACCTAGGTTTTTCCATGCTCACGCAAATTACAGATCACGTACACGCCATGCAGGAGCCTGCCACAGCACCGTGGGGTCTGAGCATCAGCAACGCCGACCTTGAGAAGCTCAAAGCCGGTTTCGAGCCTCAGGATCAGGATGACAAATGGCGCGTCTCGGCCACGGATCAGAGCCTGAATGGCACCATCTCCATCCACCTTGCTCGAAGCGGGACGGGCAAGGAACTCTACGTACTTGTTGTGAAACCAAGCGACGGTGGCAACAGCGGCAGTGCTGTGAAGATCGAAGCTATCACCTGGGAACAGAACAAGGGTGGAATTCGCATCTCGGAGGAGCAGGCCAAGAAGGAGGTAGTGATTATAACCAGACGCCTTCTGGAGTGCGGTTTTGATGCGCTTCCAGAGTATGACGTCTCGGATCTGTGGAATCATCCTGCTGCTCAGCTAGGCGCCAATTGAGCAAACTTTCCCTCCTGCCCCAAGGCAGATTCGGTGTCAACTATACTCGAATAAATCAATCCATAAGAGGTCTAGCATTCCCCTCCAACGAACCTATCTTTCTCAGCTTTGATAAACATGCGAGACATGCGGTGAGAGAACTCACTGAGAATATCCCCTCCCCGACTTGCTTCTGGTTTTCCTTATGTGTAAAGAACACCTCTTGATAGCCTTCCGCATGCTTATTCAGGTGAGGGCGAAACCATGCGGTGGAAGTGTATCGACAGTATCGTGTGTCTACTTCACGAAGGATCTTTGCCTTGCTATTTTGCAGGCTCGGTAACGATCCAGTATTAATGGTATTAATACCTAAGCAATTCTCGGACCCCAAATACTCTTTACTATTAATAAAACTAGCCCAAAGGCTTGGATATTAAAAGAAAAGTATATTACTTTTTTTTAAATCTTTTATAAGAAGTTTTATTTATAGTACCTAATTTTTAATATTTTTAAGCTTACTAAGATTTGGGCAATAAGCGAATTTCCGAGTACGAGGCTAGTAGTCCGAATATGAGATATTATTATATTAAGAGTTTATTAATAAGTTTATAAATTTTAAATTCTAAAATTCTAAAATCCTTTATTTATAATAGATTATATATATATAAAGCTTTTATAGAAAAAAAATCTTTTAAAATAGAAGATAATAAGGTATTTAAAAAGTAGGGGGGTACTAATATTATTCGATTCGATTCAATACTAATCCGATATCAATCCAGTATTAATACCTCAGGTATCATTGCCGAGCCTGCTATTTTGAGTCGAGTTGGGATCCTGCTTGTCAGGTTCTTGCACATACAGGCTGCGCCTTCTCACTGCCTACGATGAAACGGAACGTCCCAAATCCGTATTTGGATACAAGGGTTATAATTGTTGCCTGATTGTTGGTGCCACGCGGACATTGATAGATATAGAAGGTGTTTTTCTATTTTTGGTTTTACTATAACCAGAAATAATATCGAGACTTTTTCCCCTTCTAATCAGAAGTCAAACTACACGTAAAAAGATGGGGTTCAGATAACGGAAAGATTACGAAGCTTGTGTATTATTAGTACCTCGAGATAGCCCAGTTCAATGAATTCTATACTGTTAGAAGCATTCTATAGTACGCCCCACAACGATTTATACTTAAAATAACTCCCTAATGTTTACCATTAGTGCTTCTGCTGCGACCTTTATTGACGACTCCCAATTACTCTTCCATCTTGATTAACGGTGCGAGGGCTTGTTGAGTGGCTGCTATAATATTCAAAGCCGCCGGTTGGGGGTGTAACATGACATAGCACCAATTGTCGGTCAAGCCCAGGATTTCCATCCCTTAATTGATTTTTCATGTGAACTAAGCACACCATCCACGTATTGAGGTCTCTTCCTAGAGCTATCGAATTTCGAACTCCTGGACTTCACTCGTTCTAGCTTCCATTTCGTCAATTGCTCGTCCGTACATATAACCATTGCTGATGTATACCTCTCCAACCAGAGTGTAAAATTCTTTGCATTTCCGTAACATAAATGGCACTCGAGCTCCCAATAAAACACACGCTAGGTCACCTTCTTGGACGTGAGGAGGTGCCATCCCCATCAAGCCATTGCAGGTAACAACGAATCGACGAAGACCTTCTATGGCGTCGAGTTTCAAACGCCGAACGTTACTTTCGCGTGCGATATGATTCAAACTGTTCCCCTCGGCAAAACCCCTGTTGTCGATGGTGGCAGTCTTCTCTAATTCTTGGAGAGTTTCTGCGGCAAATGTGTCTTTTTCGGCAATTCGTGTGGCCCACGAGGATAGCAAATGTTGAAACTTCTCTTCGTCCGTTTTCTGATCAGCGGTTTCGAAATTTCCTACACTATCAATTATCCCAATTGCCAATCCTTGAGCGAGTAGGCTCGTGTGAAGCCGGACCCTAGTATCTGGCCCTCCTGGAACTACACGGAAAACCCCACAAGTGCTTTGCGATGCTCGGAATGCGCATTTGGCAGGAAATTCACCAAGGAGCAGAGGCCATCGTTCAGCTCGTTCATCAAGCTGCGATGACCAGTCAGGGCACCAAGTAGGTAAGTCCATTGCTTTAACTACGCCTGAATGCTTGCAATAAGCCAGTATGTCTAATGATCGTTCCTGCTCCATTATTGCCGTCGCAGTGCTGATATATATCTGCTGGATAGTTGCCTTATAATCAGGTACAATTCCAAGTTTCTGGTCACTTAGCCCACAGAGAGCAAAAACTTTGTCTCTAGGATCGGTAGAATATGCCCACCTAGCAGAGTCGAGTAGTCGATCGAGAGGGAGAACTTTCTGCTCTTGCCAAATCCTTCGCCGAGTTTGAATTTTTAACATCTCGAAAACTTTCGAAGCTGGCGCAGTCGGATAATTGCCCATGAGCAATTCTAGGCTCTTCGGCTTACGGGTCGGCCATTCCACGACGATTAGTTGTGGTAAAATTTGGAAAACAATCCGGAGATCTTCAACTTTGGCGGAGTGCGTATCCCATTTGAAGTGACTCGTCTTTGCAACAATAAGTTCTTGCCAAATCCAGAGGCGGCTCCAGAGCTCAGACCTAAACAAGTTGCCTAATGCTTCGTATTTTGCCCATATGTCTGTGCTATCGGATAACAATTCGTCGACCACGCCATTGACAACGTCATTCAGAACGGACTCGACCTCGGCCGACAAACCGTCCCTTATCCGATGCTCCATTTTGAGATTGAATTCATCTTGAAGCTCTTGCACCGTACGAAATGCGAGGTCCCCTCCCTTCAGATCACCAAGCCAAGCGATCACACATTCCGCCCTCTCATAAAAAACCCTCATCTTCGAGACTTGGCTTCCTCTTTCCGCAACGTCGTTTTGATTGATACAAATCTGGTCGGCCCAGACAACCCTGGTTCCATCAGGCTGCCGAATTTTGCGCAGGGCAGCACCGAGCGATGCAAATGCATTGAAAGGATGCCCATCAACCTCAATCTCCAGTATTTTGGTAGGATCGCCGGCACGGTATGAAATGCATTCGTATTTGAGGCCCGGTGTCTCTGGCGGCTGAATGATTCTGCATTGGATGCGGTCAAGCCCTTGTCCTGGGAGGATTTCGAGGAGGCGAAAGTCGTCATTATTGGGGTTGAGGTCTCTGTAGACATTTGCGGCGTAGAATTCGCTGTTCTCAGGAGTGTAGAAATTGATGAATACTAGTTCGGAATCTGTTGAGGTCATGGTGTCGTTGATGGACCTGTGGTTGAATACAAGAATTGAAGTTGAAGTCCAAGCGAGTTTGGTTTTACGAGTTTGGCTGAAAAATTATGTCAGGCGTGAGTCATGGAGGCCTTTCGTGTGGCCTATTGTGGCCTATAAGCGCCTGAAGGAAGGCACAATTTGAGCGGCGTGCTAGTTGTACTGCCCAGATGGATTTAAAAGCAGTGTGCCCCTGCAGACCCTTGCAGACCACCCAGTCCAACTCGAGTGTAGCTGTACTGTAGGCGAAACCACCTTTAATGCCCCACCTACGGAAAGCGATAAGGATCAAGCGATTTTCGAATCCGGTTTTCGACTTCTGATGTCCGATTTGTGGCCCGTGCTCACCCCACCAAAAATCGCCCACATACCACACCCCCTCTCCCTGTGCCTCTACCTATTATTACTGCTTAAAATATTATTACTCTCTCTTTGATTCTTATTTTATATATATATATAAGAGAGGGGTGAGAGGTGAGGGGTGGGTGGGGGAGAGGGGGGGAGGTGGAGGGCGAGTAGATGAAAAGTGAAAAGTGAAAAGTGAAAAGTAGAAAGCGAAAAGCGAAAAGCGAGGTTCGAGGCACGCGACTCGCTAGAAAAAGGAAGCCCTATAATTATAGGCTACTTATCGCTAAATTTTAGGGCTACGGTCACTAAGTTACAGGCTATAGGTACTAAAAATTTAGCGACATTAATTTTTGGTTAAGTTCCCTCGCTTTGCCCCCCTCCCCCTCCCCTTTCCCCCTATAAGCCCCCTCTCTTATCCATATATATATATATATAGAGAGAGAGAGAGAAGAATTAAAGAAAGTAGATATTTGAAGTAGTAATAGAGGCACAGGGAGAGGGTATAGTATGTGGGCGTGATATGTGGTATTTGCGATTTTTGGTGGGGTGCGCACGTGCCACAAATCGGACATCGAAAGTCGAAAACCGGATTCGAAAATCGCTTGATCACTTGATCCTTACGGCTTTCCGTACCCACCTCAAGGAAGAACATCGAAACTGCGCCAGGGCAAAATCGCGATTTGACTACCCTCCGACCATGACACCAAATCCTATCTAAATTATAAGAGCTCTTAGCATTAAAGTTTGTTATTTTGCAATTAATTTAAGTCTAGAAATGCTTATTTTGGATTAGTACTAGTAAAGGTATTAATAAAACCGTAGAATCCCGATGTTTAAGGCTTGCAAGGGCCTGCTTCTTGTTTTATTATTTGTCGTATGGATACGGGTACTAGGGAGCTTAGCTTCGCTTACTTAGTAGCCCCGTTTATTTAGCTAGATCCAAAGGCTCCCTTTAGAGCTTCTTTTAATCAGATAACCATTTATACAAATTACTGTTCCTTGCTATTTGCAATATTATTATTAGGCAATTACGAGCTCCGTTAAATTACTATTTTGCAAGTAACTAAGAAATATGCTTTCAAGAAAGAGTAATATAGCTTAAATTAATTATAGTATATTCTAATTTATTATTATTTAAGCACTTATACTTTTGTTTAAAAAATTGTAATATAATAAGAGATTTTCATTGAAATTATATATAAAATTTAGTTATAAATCTCTTATATACTTACTATTTAATTATATTAATACTTAATGAAAAAATACACCTGGGCTATAAGTAAGTTACGGTACACGTGAAGGAATCTGTAGAGATAAGCTTTACAGCTTCCAGTTCAAGTGCACACTTTAATGCCCCCTAAGAAACAATAATATAAACCGCCAGATACAGAGATTCAGAAATACACTGCAATTTTATCAATGGTAGTCGTTCAAGATCCTATAATAATAAAAAAAGGCTACTTGTCTCCGAAAATCGACACCAGAAATCTTTAGACACCATCCGCAATCGCAGCGAACTGAAGCCCATCAAACAAGAATCGTCAGCCCCATCGGTACACCCTTCATTCCATAACTATTCCCAGACCCATCTTTCTCTATCGACTGGCTCTGGACTTTAAAGTAAGCCTGCACAGCCCACACATTCTTTTTATTCGAATGTGGCTCCACAACAACAATATAATACCCCAGCCACAACACCAACTGCCCCGCTCGCAACATATACGGGACCTCATTCCCAACTCCTAACAGCGCCTCCACAGCAAGAATAATGCTGCACTCCGCAAACGACAAATTTGTAACGTTGTTATCAGTCAGCCTCACATTAGTGATGTTTAGTCTCTTCGCTTTGACAATCAAACGTGCGCCATCACGAGCAAGTTGGCTTTGGTAAGGTTGCCATTCAGGCTTCTCGTTGATCATCTGCGTGAAGCTGGGGTAGATGACGCGCTTTATGGGGTCTTCAGGGAGATTTCTGTGTACCTGTTGGAGCTGCGTGCGGCTGTCCTTCGCTTGGTTAATGAGAGCCTTCACCGTCGTCAAGTGCCCGTTGAGTTTTTCGACCTCACCCCGTTGGACGCGAGAGGCTTCGCTGGTACCCCTAATATCGGAATGCTTGTCGAGTTCTTTCTGTAGACGTTCTAGGGCGGCGGTGATTTTGGACAGCGAGCTATTCATTTCTCGCAGCACGTCCTGACAATAAACTACCCGGTTACCAATTTTGAAAGCTTCGGCGACGCGCTCCCGCTCGTCGTTGGGAGAAACTATGTCGGCAGAGAACTTCTTAGCTTCAGTTACTTCATCGAGTGGGGTGAAAGCGGTAATTGATGGGGTCCTGTTTAATGTTAAACGTCGCCGAATCATTTGGCCGCCGAATTGATTTCGAATGCCACTGATTAAGAGATTGATGATGCGCGCTGCTTCAACAAACGGCTCATTTAACACCTCATCTGAGATCTCGAGATTGGCAAGCCTGGCGTTATCTGGAGTTTTGAGTGTATATGTACCCTTTTGCATGGCGCTGATGTACTCGATGTCGAAGGACGAAACACGATATTGAGTCGAGTTTGTGAACCATGCAAGCATAGTATTGTCCCGATCATCGGAGGAGATGTCAAGATGCGGAATTTCATTAACAGCTCGGACAAGGCCGTTGGAGTTACCGCGCTCTCTCATCATGCCGTCATGTTGTAGGTATTTGAAGATGCTTGAGCTTGTAACTCCGTCTATTGGCCATGGTGCCTGCCATGATATTGCATCTGGTGCAACGGATTGTCTGAACTGATGCCCTTGACTCGACTGGTCGGCATAAGGATATTGTGTGGAAGACCGATGATCTTTCGGATCTTGAAAAGGATCGTCGTCCATTTCCAGGTCTCCAAGCATTGCTTCTAGATCGTCTGCATGGTTTGTTGTCCAAACAGTCTGATTTGCGGATCCGGAAATTCCCAGGGCAGTTGGGACAATATATCCTTTATGCGCAAGGTCCTGCTGAAGCTCTTCCCAGATCTTTCTTTGGAGCCTGAGCTCGTAGCCTCCTTCTTTCTTCTCCAGAGGCTTGTAAGCCTCAAAGAGACCTCGAAGGAAGATCTCGGGGTTGATAGCTCCCAGGGGTAAAACTTTCATGATGATGAGCTCAATACTCTCACGATCCCCAGGAATCTGAAAGGTGCTCTCGAGCACTTTTGTGGTCTTCTTTAGATCATCATTGTTAAGGAGAGCCAAGAGCATTACCAGCATCTGCATAAACTTTGGCTTGACGGATGCCTGGTCAGTTTTGCTTTCGTTGAGCGATAAATAGTAAGATGATGATTGCTCAACAAGCTTACGGACACCCTCACTCGTTGTTAAGGTAACGAACAAGCTGCCATAGTCAACTCCGTAGCGAGTATTTGTCGATTGAGCGATCATTGCCCTCGTTGACATTCGGAATAATCTCGGGCTTCGTATACACAAACGCCGTACATCGTTGATCATGGCCTAGGCAAAGGGGACTTAGCAATTGCATAATAAATATTGTTTCAGGAGAATTGGCACATTTTCTCGGAAGAGGAGAATCATGATACTCTCTAAATTAGGAAATTGGTTCTCCCCTGCCACTTACATCGAGGATCTGAACGATCTCTTTGGCCGCAATGTTTCGCCCTCCATCTTGGACGATGGTGCGATAGTTCGTCATTAGATCGCGCATGCTAAACATGTCAATCTCAATGAGAGTACATGCAATATCGAAATGTTCATCCGTGGGAAGCCCGTGCATCAGCTTGACTCTGTCGCTGTCGATCGTCAATGTATGGTCATGAGGGTTGCGCTTTATAAGCGCCATGGAGTCATCCGTGTCTGGAGCGTTTTTCGTGAGGAAATTGCGGATAGGTTCGTTGTACATGCTCGAGCCAGGAGACCTTATTTGGCCTTTTCTCTCCTTGTAGGCGATCATGATCTCGTGAGAGTTATCCTTCTTTTGGATTGACAAATCCGTCCCAATCTCGAATCTTTGAAGAAGTGTTGCGGCGGTAAACATCCTCCATTCATGGGACTTTTGGGGCGGTTCAAGGTCTGAGATCTTACTCATTTCTGCCCCAGTGACGGTCGGCTTGTCAGCACCGGCCATGAATGTCATGGCAATGTTAAGGACGGGAGCATTCTGATCGACGCTGCCAAGAAGAATGCCGCTTTTATAGCTTTTCTTCAGCGGCTGATCAGGGTCTCGCTCAAAGTCTCTGAGCCATTCCATATGAGCCGGCGGAAACTGCCCATCCTTGACACTGATAAGCCATCTATCATCCGTCAAGCCTTTGTCTGTTTCGTATTCCCCGGGCGATTTCGGTGTTTCTTCCGGGATTGCTTCGTACTCAACAAGGGCGGTCCGATCAATTCTTCCAAGGCTCCCACCAGCGTGCATCGGTGATTGGTATCTTGCGGACATGTTTAGAATGGGTCCCGGAAAATTAGCAATGCCTTAAATTCGTGAAAATTTTGAGCGGAAAGTGAGCGGCCTTGATTGTTCTGTTTCTTCGTGTCCAAGGAAGCGGACTGGAGCCAGCTAAAATTGGGTTGTTTAATCGGCGAAGACGTCTAGTCATGAATTTGTCAACTATCCATTTTTCAGAAGGGAGTTTGCTGGATTGAGAAGGATTGCATACATCAAATTGTACCAGGACTGGTTGCGAGTACCTTGGAACTGTCTTCAAAGCACTCCTTTAATACTGCATGTGAGAGTCGCAGGACAAATCTGTGAGGAGAGAATCTGCGGTTGGGAATTATCTGCTTTCTGTAACAAGGCTGACCAAAGGCATGAGATGCAAAATCTGCCTTGCCACGTACTTGACACTACAACATGCCACATAATGGCGGTTCGTTCAGGCCTGCATTGTATGGTGTTCAGCTAGTACCATGCAGTCATAACCACAATGCGGCAAGCCCTCGGGGCACAGTCCGCCTGCATATTACGTGGCTGTCCTGTGAACTCTTCTACCATTGTTCCAGTTGGTTGGTGTTGCATGCTTCATGCGCCGGAACGCCGAGGCATATGCGGTGACTGAAGTTCGAGGAAAGTCTGGAAACATCATGCTATCCGTCTTTCTCCATTGGCCTAGGGAGCCCGGACGGAGCGCAATGGCTTTGTTTGTTGTGGGAGGTGACGATGCAACTTGGCCTGGATGGCATTTGATAAGCCAGTTCATTTCGACGCATGTGCAGTGCGGCTTTCCTGGATAGGCGGGACAGGAATACATGGGGAAAGGTTTGAGGCTCGTTGGGCCGTAATTTAGTGGGTTAAGACTTTCTCTAGCCTCGTATATCAAAATCGGACCATGGGGCTGAGAACGAGGCGCACTCTGCGGCAACAGGTTTTAGACGTCGGCGAAACTTGTGTTTATCAATGTGGCAGGGCTGGATAACCATCTACCTGATGTGTCGCGGGGGGCTACCAGAATACCATTTAGACGACACTATGGTTTTAAGGTTGTTGTATTTATATATCTTTATTAAAGCTGGAATCAAGTGATGTATGCCAGCTCGACTTTTGTCTATCTCCGTCGTTGGCTTATGCTGCAATGCTATATACACCCGGTGCGAACCTAGCGTCTCGCATCCTTTCGTCCCAGTTTGTAGCGCTCTGCATCTTCGGCACACCTCACTCATCCGTCCCAAAACACTCACCGACACGTCCACGGTTCAGGCCAATAAGGTTCCGCAGATATGGAGTGTGCCTTGGAATCAACCCTCGGCCATGTCTTGCAGCTCGCAGTTTGCAGTAATATCTCCATCTGCAAGCCTCTGGCCGTGTCAGGCTGTCCCGTTGACTTGAAACCGAGCCCGGAAGAACTTTACTTTTTTTCTTTCTTTCTTTCTTTCTTTCTTTCGGCTTGAGCTGAGTATGTAGGTGGCATATCGAGAGCCTCTCTGGCTCAGTTTTCCTTCATGCTCTTCGTCTCTTGTCTTTTTCTCGAGACTGCTCTTTTCTGGGGAATGACTATTAATCCAATCCCAACAGCAGCACAGATTGTTGAAATATTTGGCATTGCCATATGATGCTAACAAACAACCTTGCTGCTGGGCAGGTTCCCCGGAGAAGGCCTCCACCTCCACCTCCACCTCCTCGCCCGCAGAGCAGAGTTCAACATACAACTGCACCACCACGCCCGCCAAGACCACCCCCACACCCCAAGCCAAGCCTATTGCAGGAAACCATTTATGAACTGCCCGCGGATACGATTAGGGTGGAAGATGGCCCTTTCGAAGTAGCGGCTGTGCCATTGTCCGCCGAGTCGCAGTTCGATGACCAGCTGCAGCGTAATTATGTTACTTATTCAGGGCACGAAGCTCAGAATGATCGCAACAATCTCGAAGGTCATCTCGATTGGAGCGATTCTTCAGAACAACCTCTACCTCCAATTCCATTGTATGTATGGTATCCTTCTTTCCCCAAGACGGAAAATAATTTCTCAAGTTTAACCCGAATTGCGAAAGACCTTCGAATTCCCTTGAAGTGCCGAAGTTGTCACAGAACCACCCCAAGTATTCCCGAATTGGTGTTTTGTCGTGGTTGCAGACACTCCTTCCACCCTGGATGCTGGGACGACTATGAAGATCATGTTCCAAGTGAATACACACCAGAGCCGTGCTCAGGCTACACTCGCCTGGATCTTCATGTCTGGGTCTCGCATTTGCACACATCTCAGAATGAGGAGTTTGGCCTTCTGCAAGATCTCGTGAATGACCGCTACCACCGGTGGATTGGAACTCCACAGATGGCAAGCGGGGAGGCACTCGAGCCAGAGCAGCCAGAGCTCATGCTGTATCCAACGTTGGCGAGGCAATTCAACGAATTCTTCAATGTAAAGCCTGCGACGGCAGATAGGATGCCAAGAACACAGTATCCCCGACTTGTGGCCTTTTTTGGAGATACCGGTATGGGAAAGAGTACGATTATCAAGAACTTGGTTCGACATCTCACTTCTTCGAAAGCGTTTGATGTTCCCATCGTTGGCAGCCGGGCCGAGGCCCAGAACTCTACGAGTGCTGGAGTTCACATATACATGGATCCAGATACCTTCAGACACGAAAGGCCGATCGTATATGTAGGTATGTAGCGGATTTCTTGTGCTTTTTAACGAGCATTGTATAACTGAGGTTATAGATTGTGAAGGACTCAGAGGAGATTCGAGTCCCATTTCAAGTCAAGTTGACAGTCGAATTCAAAAAGCGAAAGCTGGAAAGCTGCGCAAAGCGGTCCCGACCGACCCTGCGAGGAGGTCGAATACGACAGCGCACCAGACTCAACCAGTGATCTCAATACAACCAGACTTGGCCGATGAGGTTATCTTTGAGAGAGCACTGAAGAATAAGCCACAGCCCATCTCATCAATGCCCCTTCCATGGGCAGAACATGGAAGCAAGTCTTGGAGGTCAGTAGTTTCCGAGAAGATATATCCGAGATTTTTATACATATTTTCCGATGTGGTCTGCTACGTGAGTGGAAACTCCAGGTAATTTCCATCAGCCTATCCTTTTAGGCTGTTACTTGACTGATATATATAACAGAACTGCTGAGGATGATATGGCACAATTGGTGAACTGGGCTCACGATGCCCATGACTTCACAACCAATCAAGGCGTGAAGCCAGGCTTACTCTATATCATCAACCAAGACAACCACTCCAACCTCGAGGAATGGCGAGACGTGGAATATGCCACAAAATGTGTCCTAGAGAAGTTGAGGAAATCAAAGCGGTTTGTGACTGAGCAAGAACTATGGAGCAGCAGGGGGCGGAAGGTCGTCACTGCTGATCACCTTCTCAGATGTTATTACAGCAGCGTGAAGGTCCTTTTCATTCCACAATTCCTGCCAAAAGACCCAATCTGCGAGGCAAATGATCTCTGGAAGCAATACAGGCTCTTGTATCGCGAGGTTAGTGGCCTATCATGGAGCTCCTCTGAACATCGAAAAGAAGCGCGAGTGCTATTCAATCTGGAAACTCTATCCAGGCACAGCATTGGAGTTCTCCAGCAGTTGGCGGCAGACCCTACGAGCTCTGTAGATTTGCGCAAGTTAGCAGAACCAGCGCAAGCTTACCCGTGTGGATTCAATGGCCACGTGCTGAACATTCTGGCTCGTTTCCAAGAAACGGAACCCAAGGATCACAGGGCGAGTGAGCAAGACATTGGTGCCGAGGAAGCACTTATCAGGAAGATCTTCAAGTATGTTGCTATCTGCGTTGCTCGAGAGATTAAAAGAACAGCCTGTAAGGTCTTACATTGACTTACTTTTCAATCTCACTAGATTCAACTGCTAACATTAGTAGTGGATCGGGGTTCGGAACTAGGGCAGATCGAATACTACACCCAGAAATGGAGATTGGTTCTGGAAGACTTTTCTCGCACACGATGCCGTTGTGAACAAATGTATCACGGCCAGCGATGCACCAACTACCGTTTGTTCCACGTCAAAGGCCACCAGTTCGATCGCAAAGGACGCGAGAATTTCTTGGAAGGACCCTTTGTTTCGAGTTTTCTGGATACACTTGACTCGCTCCAGGATGAGCTTGCAGCGAAGCTTCCACAATTCCTCCGGAAGTCTGTCACTACAGCCGAACTTACCAGAGAATTGTGGTACAACGCCAAGATTTGCGACGCAGGCAGGATATTCAGCAACCGCACGTGTCTCGCATGTCTGTCTCGCACTCCCGCACACACTCTCCCTTGCAATCACTCTATCTGTGATCTTTGTGCTAGTGCCTTAAACTCCCACAAGTGCCACGGAGAGCAGAGTATAGTCATCCCGCAATGTCCATTAGGATGCGAATGGCCATCTCTGCCTAATTGGACAATCAGGCGAAAACCTTCTGAGGCAGGCGTAAGGATATTGTCTCTTGATGGGTAAGTTCCCCCCCAGCTACCCAAACCCTTATTCTGATTTGATAAATTTAGCGGTGGTGTACGTGGGATCATCCAGCTTGAAATTTTGCAGTCAATTGCAGCACGCGTTGGTCACAATATTCCAATACAGGAATTGTTTGATGTCATTGTTGGAACGGGAACTGGTAAACTCGAGCCTGCCATGGAGTGTCAATATTCAAGAAATACTAATCTCGGCAGGTGGCATTATCTCTCTTGGTATTTTCAAGAAGGAATGGTCAATTCAGGACTCGAGAGGAAGGTTTCATACACTCATCAAAGCGGCTTTCTCAAAGCGTTCATTGCTCAAGCTTTTGTGGCCAATTCCTGGAGGTTCTGCAAGCGCACAAATAATGCTCAACTACCTTTACAAAAGTGAAGAGCTAGAAAGTGCACTTAGAGATACATTTGGGAACGAAGAAACGCTCTTCGGCTGTCCCACGATCAACAAACAGGCCCCGAACAAAGTTGCCATTATCGCGACAGGCGAAGAGGATGACAAATCATTCCTTCTTACCAATTACAACCGGGAGTGGCTGATCAAAGATGATGAGAGTAAGGGACATTCCCCCTCCCTTTTCTTGACGATATTTTGACACATGCAGGTCGCAATCTACGTCGCGAAGAGAGGCCGCAAGATGAGCTCAAGATCTGGGAAGTGTAAGTGCTACATAATTCTTCCACGATCGATGCCCATGCTCATCACTTCTGCAGAGCACGTTGCACCTCAGCTGCGCCTACCTATTTTGAACACTATCGTCACCCCGCAACTGATCACATCTATAGAGATGGCAGTATGGAAAGCTCCAACCCAATTCTATTTGCTGACAGCGAGCGCCAACTCCTATGGCCCGATATATCCGAGAATTCAAGAGACATCCTTGTTTCCATTGGCGCCGGATACTCGAGCGGCTGGAACGGAGATACAAAACAGGACTCTGTTGCACCCAAAGCCTTCAAACCCCTAGAGCAGATGGGACTCGTAGCTCGCCTCGCCACGCTTCGCCTGGTCCAGCAGAACACATCAAGCTGTCAAGAAGCGTGGGCAAGTTTCAAACGTTCTCTAGCAGACAATCCCCATTCACTCGAAAAATGTCATCGCCTCAATGTACCCTACGGACGCGGTCAAACACTCTGCAAACTCGACGAAGTATCAAAACTAGATGCGATGCAAGCCGAAGCCTCGGCATTCCTACAACAAACAAGCAACTCCCTCGATCCAAGCATTCAAGCTTACAATTCAGCAAAGCTTGACAAAATTGCACACCAACTCGTCGCCTCCCTCTTCTATTTCCAAGTCCGCGACGCCTACGATCTCGACGATTATAAGTATCATTGTACAGGACGCCTCTACTGCCGTCTCTCTACCTCTTTGATTCAGCAAGGGGCCTCTTTGATCAATACCGGGAAGCCCCGATTTCGCGTGTCTGAGGAGGAGAATCTGGAGGGCGAGGAAATTACATTTGGGCAGAGGGGTTGGGAGTATAATGATTTTTCGATTTCGGCCAGTTTTGACGCGTTGGTTTATGCAAAGAACGGGGTTAGGGTTCAGGTTACTTTTGTGGGGTGGGAGGGGGAATGGGAGGATATAAGTGGATTTCCGAGGAAGTTTAAAAGAAGGGGGAGGATGTAGGACTGATGAGATTAGTCGGCTCCTAATACCTTATACCGGTCGTATTCGCTTCCAAAGCGCAAGGCTGTTAGCGACTTGACTTTGATTTGGAAACTGAGAGTACTAATTCATTATCATAGCAATTTGATGGCTGTGAATCACCTCAAACCAAACGTAATACGCCTCGATTCTCTTTCCTCATCTTTCTATCGTTTTAATTGAACAATCGTCAGAGCCAAACCAAACCTTCGAAGGGTACTCCTCCCCTGAGTGGCTTCGACGTCATCACGATGTATCCACTCACCATCCTTCTTGTAGTACTCGCAATCATAAGTCCTCATCTCACTTTTGCCCGCTTGCTTCCTTCCAAAAAATCTGCCTACTTGCTAGCAGCACTGCTGCGGTGGCGGCTGCAGTGTCTGTTGACCGGTGATTGTGAACCGGGTTGTAGTTCTTTCTGGGTTTCTCGTGTCACTTATTCCGATATGTAGAACAGAACTGGATGTTGATGACTTCTAGCTTTTGAACAGCTGTTGTGCGCTTGATGTTAATAGGAAGAGGGCAGAAGATGGAATGAGGATGGTTTGTAATCGGGAAGGAGAGGTGGTGCAATGAGTTAATAGTACGAGGGGATTCTAGTAGGGGTTGGGTACGGATTGGAACTCGGAGGGTATGGAACTTGTGGAGGGTGCGAGGCCAAGTCGGTGAAAGGGAAAGGGCTTGAGAAAGGTGCGTTCTGGTGGATATACGCACATTGGCCGTCGAAAGTGAAATTCGTGCACTTTAAAGCATGGCCAGGTAAAATAAGAAAAAGAAAAGGCAAGGCGACGCGAAAGGTGGATAAAAAGCGATATCTTGATCCGACTTACAAAACGAAACTCGTCCGAAAACCGAGGTCCAAACCTCAAGTTTCCGCGGTATTCCGTTTAGTATCGATGGGAACATAAGTATACTACATTCACAAGAGCAATCGGGCCCGTATTGCAAAACGTAGATGCAAAAGAGTAGCATTCAAATCACAGTGACCGCAAAATCCTATACATTAACTAAGATAGGCTCCTTAATATTCGAATTACCTTATATATAAGAGAGAGTATTATATTTAGAGTTATTATTTAAGAAGACTATAATTAGTTTATAAGAAATTCTCTTATAATTAAGGCTAAAAAGAAAAAGGCAAATCTAATAATTAAAATACTTATAATTAGTTAAAAGTAAAATAGTTTATATTTATTAATATGTTTAATAAGGTTAATATAATTAGCTTTTATATTTATAATAAAGAATAGAATTAAAATAAAAAATATAAAAAATACTATTAAATAAGCAGAATATGTAATTATTTAAGCTTAATTTATTGAGTCGAGATTCAGTTTGAGTAATAACTAAAATACTAATCATTATAATTATATGCTACAAGGTACGCAAGCTAGAAGGGCTATCCAAATCGAACAATCGATTCTATGTTACGGAGTTTAGGGTCACCCCAGAAGTCAAGCGCAAACAAAAAGTGGACACAACCCTTGAATTTGTTCTTAGATATGACTTGCCATCCCTTGCAAACTCAATTTATCCAGGATCTCCGCGAGTTCTTGAGCCACCAACTTCGGATCATCCCGGTGAATTATGTGCCCACTCCCCTTGGCCTCAAGAGGTCCCTTACTTAAATGCTGTTTTGTAAGCTTAGCCAATCCTAAATTATACTCATGCCAACACGGATTAAAATACAGCCTTGTGAGGCGCTCTGGTACATTGAGACCCTAGCGAAAATCAGGTTATAAAACTTTCAAGGATATTTGGCCCTTCAAGACCATGGATTGCGGAACTCACCTTTTCCACCATTTTGGGGAAAATTTCCATATCGTGCTCTACGACCGTCACGTACGGAGCGCCCTCCGTCGGACCCTCCAACATCGGGCGATCAGCGTAAGGAAGAAGACTGCTAATTGTCCCCCTCCAAAGGCCCTCCTTCGTTGGTCCCATCATGTGATATACCTTTCCGATCTTCTTCCTCGCGTCTCTGCACATGCTCGCCGTGAGACCCGGCGGCAATTTCCCCTCATCAAAGCTTGGAGCATCGGGATCAGGAAAAATAGAGACAGTATCCGAGTTCGCAATTGCCGAGTCTAAAATCAAAAAGCCGGAAACAGTTTTCGGATACTCGGCGGCATATAACCTCGCGATCGCTACTCCTATCGAACTCGCTACAAACACAATCTTTAGCTTCCCAATGTCTTTCTCTTCGATCCCTAATTTTAATTTCCCGATTGCGAGAACGAGCTCACGAAGGTCGTGAGCCGCGTCTAAGAGATCCCTTCCATGGCCCCGAGGCCGTCCTGGAATCTCGACGTCAGGATTCCGGTCGATGGTGGTGCCACAACCAGGTCGGTCGTACGTTAGCATTGGCGTGGTGAGTCCCTGAAGGTCTGAGAGGCAGGATATAGTGGGAAACCACCATTTTTGTGGGTTGTCCATCCCAGAGAGAAAGATTGTCAGGGTGTTTGCTGGCGCGAGGCGAGAAGTGCAGGGGATGAATGTGCAACTCAGGCGGACGGGAGGTTGCCGGTTCAGAGGTATTAAGAGATGGTCCATTTTTGTAGTTAATGGGAGTCGGCGAGAGAATAAGATGCGAGGAGTTGTCGAATATACGGAGAGGAGTAAGCTGGGTCGAGACTTGTTTATAGTGCAACACTGACCCTGGTCGATCTTCAGCGGTGCTTACAGCTATTACCCCAGAAAATACGTATCCTCGGCCTAGCGTTCTTTATGCGTTTCACGCCGTTTGACTTTTCGATCCTGGAAGGCTCTCTAGAATTTGTTGTAGAACATCATTAATTGATCTGTGCCAGCCTAGCAGAGTCTTAAAGCAGCATCTGTCTCACTGACACGTTCCCCTCAGGGTATAATCTTACTAGGGTAATAGCTGTACAAGTACTGTGTGTGGTCTTTGGGTAAATAATCGCACCCCTGGGGGTTTTGATGTCAGTCTCAACTGGGGTAGATAACCAATACGCAAGGCAGATTTGGCACATTTGTGGGGTCGAAAGTGCTAGAAGCAGGTGCCAGGGGTGGAATTATTTATCCCAAGACCACAGTATGAGTTGGGAACTACTTAGGTCAGCCGACCTGCTTACTCACTTACGAGTCGTGGTGAATGCAACAATAGACTATGGGTAGATACGAAGGGCACGGTATAAGTCTGGGTTACAGCGTCTGATCGCCACAACCCCCTACGGAGTAAAGCTCCCTGAATGCCCTGTAAGCGCCAAGCCCCGTAACGAGGGGTACAAGTAAGCGCCAAGCCCTGTAGAAGGGTTCGCCAGCCAAACGCCCAAGCCGCTCAACCGCCCATTCTACCCCTGTCGGAACACCAAAAGGGGGGTTTTTCCCCCCAAAATGCTTAGAAATTTCGAAAACTTCGAGAATGACTAAAGTGAGGTTGTAAACCACGAATTCAACTTGTTTTCTTTGTTTTGGGGTGTGGTTGTGGCGTAATAGAATTTTTGGGCGGTTGAGTGATTTGGGCGTTTGGCTGGCGAACCCTTCTAAGCGCCAAGCTCTGTAAGCGCCAAGCACTTATTACCCGGACTTATTACCGTGACTTTCGTTCTCGCTTTGAATTATCGATTCTCGAGACAATGTTCAAATACAGAGTGAGAGATATGGTTAGAGGCTTGAATACAATAGATTTTAAACGATAATCCAAGTTCTCGAAACTAAGAAGTTCGGGGGTGTGAAAATTATGTTAACATCACGTGATTACCGCAAGCCTCCTCGAATCACTTCTCGAGATTTCGAGCCAAATGGAACGCCGCGATGTGAGATGGACGACCGCCACTGCAAGAAGCCATTTTGAAGAATCGTTTTGTTATAGAGATAAGTTGAGATATTTTGATGTTGTCTGGAAATCAATTCCCAAAGCGAAAGTGTTAACCAATGGTGCGAAAAAATTTAAAGCAGAGACTATCGACTTTGAATGCTGTGCGTCCTGTCTTCACTCGGGTTATGGACCATAATGTCATGTTGCGCATGTAAATTTACTTTCCTCGCCTACCGTTCAGTTCTGCCCTCGCGCACAATGTGCAGCCTCAGCATCCGGTGGAGATACCGAATCACCACCGGCCACCCTAAACTCCAGGCTTCCTTTCTCTTACTCCTTCTTTTGCGCATGGCCCAGTGTGGAATCTAAAACCGCTTTATTATCCGCAACCGACATGCCCACTTCTAATAATTCAGCTGTTCCTTCCCCACGTCCTGGACCTGTACATTTTCAATCAGATGGATGCGAGGAATTTCAGTGAACAGGACATCGCCGAGAGTAGTACGAAGGCCTTTTCTGGGTTGGCTCTCAGGTGGTGGTTTTTGGTCGTCAGGGGCGGATGTGCCAGTTCATTTCCGAGATAGAGAGGAGGAACATAAGCGAGGGTAGCCTTGCCCTGCAAAATTTTGAAGGCAAAGGTAAGTGCAAAGAGGCAATGGCGCGCACGACTTGGCGAGGGTGACATGAGAACAAACACCGGGGTGGCTGTAGTAATGTCGTAAAGAGCAAGTCGTTGAATACAAGGCAAGACCAAAAACCAAGGTCGCAAGAAGGCAAAACATCAAACACAAGAAAGCAAGAACGAAGCCTATAAAACGTAAACACGAAAGTCTCAAAATCTTTGAATTCCGAATTGAGCGTGGAACTACTCCTATCCATGCCCAAAAGCCTCTCTTCCACTCTCCTCAATGAGTCGCGCGATGTGTCGCACCCCGGCTGCTGTCCCTCGCATATGTACAAACACCTGCTCGCTATGACCAATCGAACACCTCTCGCTCAATTCCAATTCCCATCCCCAACGCCGATGTATGCAATGCTTCAAGTCGCTTTCGTTTCCCGTTCCGTTCTCCGATGAGAACGCGATATGGTATGGTATCGTGTTATCGTGCTGTTTCACAGCTGTATAAGGTAAGATTACAATCGTGATGGTCAATCAATCGTCGTGAGGACGGCGGTGCGTTGTGCTGCTTTCGTAAAGATAATTCTTTGCGTTTTTTTATGACGATGTGGAGACGAGCATGCCATGTTCCCAATGGTCGAGGTGGGATGAAAAAGAATTGGTGCAATGGGAAAGGTCATGCCATCATGCTCGCCTCATCTTCGTCGTCTTCCTCCTCAAGACTCTCGATCGCTTCTTTGATTTGCTGACTTGCCTGCAATTAACTATTAGTCGATGCTAATCGATCCGGAAATGGTGCAACGTACCTTTGGATCCAAATTCAGCGCAATGGTGAAGTGCCGAACGGCTTGCCCCTTATCCCTCAAACTCTTGTACAATCGGCCAAGCAAGAAATGCACCATTGCTTCATCCGGAGCGATATCCTTCAAAATCATCAATTCATTGAGCGCAAGCTGCATCTCTCCAAGTGCCATTAATGCTCTTGCCTTCTTGAATCTCGTCAATGCTGATCGTGGAGCCAAGTCAGTGGCTTTAGCGAAGTACGTCAGAGCCATCTTCGGTTGCTTTTGCTTCTCGAGCACTGTACCGATGCAGCAGATCAAGACAGCATTTGTGGGATTGATCAGAGAGGCAGCCTCGAAATGTTTAGAGGCTTTCTCGTAATTTCCGAGTTTCTCAAAGACACGGCCAACACCATACCATGCATTGTAATGCCGTTTATCAGCAGCAATGCCGTGACGATAAGATGTGAGAGCTTTGTCGTATTCCTCGTTTGCAATATGCTCGTGACCTTGAAGTGTGAACGCGTATGCGAACTTCGGATCCAGTTGCGTAGCACGCTTGAAACACCGCAGAGCTTGCTCGTGATCACGTGCTAGCGACCAGGAATTGCCCAAGGCACACCAAGCTTGAGGAGACTTCCAAGAGGAGTCGATCAGCTCATGAGCCAGGAATGCGAGATCGGTTTCTCGCTTCAGATGCCACAAGATTGTCGAGTAAATCTCCATGTCCTCGAATCTCGTTGGCGCCACTTGCCGGATGCGTTTGTAATACTTTTCCGCTTCGGCGTAAGCTGCTTGTTCGTAATGAGCACGACCCATCTGGGCCAGCACCCAAGGGGTCTCCAATTGCGCTCGCGGAAAAGAGGCGTAAATTTGAAGTGCATCTTGGCACTGGAATTGAGCCAATGCATAGTAAGCGTTGCCAAACTTCTTGAACAGCTCCAGCAAGCTTCTCAGAGCATCCTCATGTCGTGCAGGATCCAATTCGATCGATTTTTGCACCGGGATGCTGGTGGCTTGCCAAGTCCGAGGGATGTAGTCTTTCCCATCAACATCCATCGAATCATCCACAGGTTTTCGATTCCCACTAACTTGTCGACCCACAGTCGAGGTGCTTGAGCTTGGTCTCATAATCTTCGATATCGGCGGCCGGGCTTTCTTCAATTCTCGCCCTGGAGCTGGTCCAACTGTCGGCAAATTACTCGATGACTTGCTGCTCGTTGGTCGAATCTGGTTGAATAACCTGACGCTCCTCCGTTGTGGTGCCCCAGGATCTTCTGAACTCTGTCTGGGAACGACTTGGCCAGACACGGTTCTCTTCCGCTCTCCCGCAGGAGGTACAAGACTATTGCTCCTCAAAGCTTGTGTGGCTGCCGATTCGTCTACTTCAGGACCCTTCTGTGACCGCTTGGTGGAAACAGCTCGACTCATCTTCGGCGCATCCATGCTAAAATCCATCCCAAGCCCTTGTATCGTCCGAGTCTTTCGAATAGGAGCGTGTGGCGGTTCGGTTGGAAATGCCGATACCACACCAGGGTCTCTTCGGCCTGGTACAACAGTGACATCGATCGAAGCACTTGGTCCAGTAGGTGTCTCCATCGCTTCTGGCCCAATTCCTCCACCTCCCACGGCTGGCAAATTCGTCAGGCTTGGATTGCTCTCACTTAACTTCTGTGAGATACCAAGGGTTCCAAACAACCCTCCCGCGAAGCTTCTAGATGGTACACTGTTGAATGGATCCGGAACATCACTAACAACCGAGGCGGGTCGAACACCCGGTCGATTTCGGTCCTGGTCAGGCATCGCTGAAAGGGTGTTATCTTTGGATTGAGACTGTGAGTCCCATGGATCTTGTGAGCTCGTCCTAATTACTGCCTCCATTTCCGGACTCATCTTGAAAATGTTGGGGACTTTGAGGTTGGTGCCCATATCGCAGAGGGTGGTGAAGGCGTCCCACATGAAGGGGTTCTGCTTCAGAGCATCTTCGAAGCAGCTCACAGCCTTCGTCTTGTTGTCGTAGCCATAATAGAGCTTCCCCAATAAGCAGTTTATGGTCGCGGCGTCAGGTAATGGTTGCCGTGAGGAGGCAGTATGTTTCCCAAAGCTATTCTTCCCTCCCCAAAGCCCTCTGCTCTTCTCCAGCGACGTTATACCATCCTTGTATCTTTCGAGAGCTAAACATGCCTGCGCAAAGACATAAGCACACCCAAGATGAGTTCCTCTCCACCCCGTAGGCTTCGAATACTCGTAGGCTGACGCATTGTCTCCTAGCCGCAGATGGCAGAGGGCGAGAAGGTATGCTGACTCTGCCGATCGGTGATCGTAAGCTGCAAGTCGTTCGGCGTAGAACTGAGCATTCTTGAGGAGGTTATTATCGATGTAGTAGTAGATGAGCTGCCGCAGCTGGCTGATAACGCTGGGATTCGTCGGTGCCATGGTGGCAATCGTTGAAAGAAGGAGATGTCAGGATCGAGATTTGAGGCTGTTATAAAGGCCTAGCCATGTAGGCGTCGACTTGTGCTGTTGTGGCGGCGGTTGCACTCCGACCTCGAAGATATCTTCGTCCAAGCGCTGGGTACCTGATCAGATTCCTGCTCTATGACGCCACCTCTGTCTCGTATGCTTCCAGTGGTCTGCGAACAGTCGCTATTGCTCTTGCGTGTACATTACAATTATGTGCAGGGTGTCAGTCGTGGTAAAGGTGAATCGAGAAGGGTGGTAAAGACGTGATCGAGCAGCCCAGCCGAGAATAACAAGACGCCGTCGAGTCCGGGATAACGAGAGCAAGAAGAGAAAATGCCCAAATGCGCACACCGACCGAGAACAGAGGCAGCGCTGCCGAACGCTGCTGCGGTCAAAGAAAAGGAAGGATATTATTGAAGAGGTTGGCTTCTCAGCACAATCAACAACGTTCCTGGCTCTTAGGTTCGCGATGTTATGGTCCGCTGCAAGCGGCGGGCGGGTAACTAGATTCATTGGCTGTCAGCGTTATTTTGGCGTAGCAACAATCGCCGGGAGTTATGTCAGCAGGGGGCTGGGCGATAAATCCTTGGGCCAGACTTCAGCCTCGTCAATTATTTGGTGTCCGACATCGACTCGACAATACAGGCACTTTAAAGCCTCAATCTTCTCCCGAAAAATTTGTACAAAGTGCATAGAATAGGAAAACGATAATCTCGTGGCGCTCTAGCGGAGCTCCATCTGCATCTCGACACGCCTCTCTCAGCGCACACGACTCAATCCCGTGTCCTTGAGCTCCCTTGCACCTTCCACAACTCTACATAACATCCATCAAAAGGTCTTGTACATATAAAGCGCCGTTGAAATGGCACAAAAAGCAAAGAAAGGCGTCGCGAAAGCGAACATCACCACCCTCAACAACCTCCATATCAGCACCCTCACCGTCAACGTCTTCTTCATCATCTTCAGTCTTCTCTGGAAACGACGCTCCCTTCTCGCCTACTCCCTCTTCTCAATCCCCTCCTTCATCGCCGAATTTGTCCTTGAACGGTCCGGCCGGCCAACATTCGACCCTACCACCAAAGCTCTCAAAAGCTCCGGAGAGGATCTCGCTGCGCCGGGATTGACGGAGTACATGTTTGATATCATATGGGTCACTTGGTTCTGTCTGGTCTCGGTGATGCTCTTTGGGAATTGGGGGTGGTTGGTTTGGGCTGTTGTTCCGGCTTATGGGGCGTATAAGGGATATGGGTTCCTGGGCATGGCGAGGGGATTGATGGGCGGGGCACAGATGGGACAGATGCCAGAGGAGCAGAGTGTTGCTGCGGGGAATAGGAAGCAAAGGAGGGCTGCTGCGTAGAGCGTGATGGTAAATGAAATAAAACCAATGGCTTATTGCTTCTGGCCAAGATCTCGGCTCAGCTCCGTCTATTGGTCTATTTCGATACCCGATACTCTATTGCTCACAGAATCATGACTTTCCTTTTATCTTCTGTCTACACCTTTTCTCCAGTCCAGAACTCCAGATCCTCTTTCGTCGCATCCTTCACCAAAACATGTACATGCTCCAAAGCCCTAACGCTCTGCAGCCGCACCCAATTCTTGAACCATATAACCCGATAACTATCTCCACTCAATCTCTTCACAAAAGTCCTATACACAAACTCCTGGATGATCTTCCTACTCTCGTGCGTCACATCTCCATTCATATCATCCGTAGCAATCGGCGTCTTGGACCAAACCACAATATGAGTGGTGTCTGAAGTGAGACCGTAGGGCCAATCGTTGAGGAGAATCTTGTAGTCTGATGACTTGTGAAAGGGAATTGAGGAGATGTATTTGAAGGGTGGCGGACCCCACAAAAGCCGGTGCTGCAGGATGTAGTTGGTCATGCTTCCATATTGGCCCTTAATTTCGTGGGACCAGGCCATGTAGCGGCGGAGGTCGGATGGTTTGCGTTTGAGTGTCTCGAGAGCATTGGCAGCTATATGAGATGAGAATTAGCCCAGCTGTGAAGATAGATATCATCTCGGATGAAACCGAAAGATCACGTGAAGTTCAACCAAAGCTGTAGGCGGACGATATGTCTTTGGGCCAACTATAGACAATGCACAGACATCTTGTCCGTGTGCAAAACAATCCCATTGCTTAAACGGTGGGCCGAGAAAGTAAAGCCCTTACCTACCAACGATATTCCTCAATTCATCCCAATCGTGAAGATGAAACTCCTCGTCCGTTTGTGATAGAACCCATTTATCAACCTCGGTCAAGGGAAAAGGTGGCTGTTTCTCTAACTCTTCGCCACTTGGCTTTGCATCGTTGTCCCCCATCTTGCTCGTCGATGTGTCCTCGGTCTCATCAAACCGATATGTGGCTGGCGTCGAAACCCGAAGATCTAATCTAATCTCAATCGCGATCCTTGTCGTCGGGGAAAGCTTCCCAAAAGGGGGTAAAACTGCCATAGCCGAGCTTGAAACGGCAACTTTTCTCGTGGGGACGAAATCGGAACACTTCGTTTGACCTCCCCGATTTCTCAACCACCAGAAGCCATTGACCGACGACAACTCTTCTGCCAGTGCTGAAGGCTGATCTTTATAACATCAGCCTGGAATCGCGTTCGAAAATCGAGATCCCGCTTCATCTCCCCTGAATCACTTCCCGAACTTTGTGCGAGCTCAACAGTTCCCCCAGCAAAAAGCCCACGATGTCGAACGCGCCTGCGGCTTCCAACCCATACCTCTCGAAGTCATATGTTGATGGTGTATACATCCCTTCAGGCCTGCTGATTGTAGGCTGCCTGATTGTGAAGCGTGAATGGCTGCCTTACGCAATTGCTCTTGCGCTGGCTCTTGGAGGATATAAGGTTTTCAGCATGAGTACAGATTCGCTCTCTGTGGCATGCCAACAGCTTGTCTTTGAGCTGTGAACTAACGGAGACTGCAGGAGTGCAGAAAGTCCTCAAGCCAGACGTCTTCCAGAACTTCGAGCTCTCCGAGAAGACCATCATCTCCCACAATGTAGCCATGTCAGTACCTCCTCCCCAACAACGACAGTCTGCTAACTAGCAAAGCTACCGATTCAAGCTCCCTTCTGCTACTGCCATCCTCGGGCTCCCCATCGGGCAGCATATCTCGATCGCAGCAACCCTCCCACAACCGGAGGGCCCGAACAAAGAAATTATTCGATCATACACCCCCATCTCTGGCGACCACCAACCCGGCTACTTCGACCTCCTCATCAAGTCCTACCCCACCGGTAACATCTCGAAATACATGGCATCTCTGATCGTCGGGCAAACAATCAAGGTCAGAGGGCCAAAAGGAGCTATGGTCTACACACCCAACATGGTTAGGGCATTTGGCATGATTGCAGGAGGAACGGGAATCACCCCCATGCTGCAAATCATCCGCGCCGTCATTCGAGGCCGACCTACCGGTGACAAGACAGAGATTGATCTGATCTTTGCCAATGTTAACAAGGAGGATATTCTGCTGAAGGAGGATCTGGATCAGCTTGCGAAGGAGGACAAGGGATTCAGGATCCACTATGTTCTGAATAATCCTCCTGAGGGCTGGGATGGCGGTGTTGGATTTGTCACTCCTGAGATGATTACAGTATGTTTCCTGATTCTGTTTTATATGGACTGTTTGCTGATGAAATATAGAAATGGCTTCCTAAGCCAGCAAACGATATCAAGCTTCTGCTCTGTGGACCACCTCCAATGATCAGCGCCATGAAGAAGGCTTCCGAAAGCCTGGGATTCAAGAAGTCAAAGCCAGTAAGCAAATTAGACGACCAGGTGTTTGCATTCTAGTGTAGAATGATAAAGCAAGATACGAAACGGTTCGAGGCCGAGAAAGATAAAAATTCTTTGAATGGCAATTGCGAGGAAAGTCCGAGATGAGTTGGGAGGGAGCATGGCGTTGTCGATATACTTTTGGGACAAATACAGACAAAGCACACAAGCCCTGTGTAGCTCCAACCCCAATGACAAATGTCAAATTACCAGGTCCAAGTGCGTTTCTACTCTTCATTGGCTAATCGCATTTGAATTATTTAAATCTGAAATACCGGGGTAGCGGAGCTAGCCGTATGGCATAATTCTTCTCCAATCACAGAACAGCTCTGCAGTGCAGTTGCTGGATCAGGAAATATCCTCTCACCCCTGGATTATTATACATTTCGCTTACTACGGCCGTAATACAGAACTCTTCCGCACCCCTCACCCGAGTTCGGAAGACACCCTTCGACGTCATATTGAGGATAGTTGCGATTGTTTGCTTCCTGCTTTGAGTGTAATGGCTCGGTCCGAGTATAGCTACCACTTTGAGCGCTATGCAAGTTCTTACAAAGCTTCTCGTGCATCTTGCTGTCAAGAAAATATTGGAGAGTCCCGACGGACGGGTAAATGAATCTTTGAAATCAAGAAGCTCCTCTGATGTATAAATCCAGTTGTCTTTCCCAGTTCAACTTCCACCATTCATCACATCTCACAATTCTTCATTTGTCTCTTCGAGCGCTTTCATCGCAAGTGACTTCTCATCTCATCTCACGTGCCAAAACCCCTCACCACAGCTATAAAAGAAGCAACCTCAACAATGCCGCGTCCGACCCAAACCGTTTTCTCAGAAGGCATTTTCCACGGCCTCCCCACCTTCCCCGACCACGACGGAACGAGGTACACCGCGATTGTTACAGGCGCAAACGGGATCTCAGGTTCTGAAATCGTCGACGTCCTCGCTTCTTCTCCAGAGCGATGGGAGACCATCTATGCGATGTCACGGAAACCGCCTGTGAATAAGAATCCGCATGTCAAGACGATTGCTGCGGATTTCTTATCCAGTACTCTGAAGGAATTGGCAGCTCTATTTAAGAAAGAGCGTATCAAAGCGTGAGTTTGGATTGTTCCGGTGAAAGAATAAAATTGAAAAAGTTCTAATGATGTTGAGAGTAGTGATTACATCTTCTTCGCCTCCTATATGCAACCACCCCTCCCCGAAAGCGCAGGATTGTGGTCCAATTCCGATGAGCTTGAAAGCGTCAATGGTATGCCCCTTCCCTCTCCCCTTTGCCCCTCCCACTAACAAACACTTCTCAGTAACACTTCTCTCCAACTTCCTCGCCGCCCTCTCCCTCGCCGCCCTCTCCCTCGCCGCCCTCTCCCTCGCCGCCCTCTCCCTCGCCGCCATAATCCCCACCCGCTTCCTCCTCCAAACAGGCGGAAAGCACTACGCCCTCCACCTCGGCCCAACCACAATCCCACAGACGGAAGGCCTCCCCTCCGACCGGGTGTCGCACGCAAACTTTTACTTCCAGCAAGAAGACTTTCTCTCCACCTGGGCTACCAAGCACAACACAACCTGGACCGTAACTCGCCCGGGCTTCATCCTCGGCGCGAACCCCACAGCATTCATCAACATCGCTTACGCACTCGCCCTTTACGCTTCTGTACAGAAAGAACTTGGCAAGGAGCTGGAGTTCCCCGCTGATGTGGGGGCATGGGATGCCAATAAGGACAACACTACTGCGAGGCTTATTGGGTATTTTTCTGAATGGGTTGTCCTCCATCCTGAGGCTAAGAATGAGGCGTTTAACCTCGTTGATGACTCCCCTTTTTCGTATGGTAAATTCTGGCCCGAGGTTGCGAGGTGGTATGGCCTTGAGGCTGGCCTCCCGGAATCCGATGCCTCGAAATACACCACCATCACACTCGGCATGGATCCTCCGCCCCGCGGTTTTGGTGGGCCTGGTGTAGTGAAAATTGCATTCAGTTTCGAGGAGTGGGCTTCTCGTCCAGAGGTTAAAGCTGCGTGGGAGAAGGTGAGAGAGAGAGAGGACCTAATTGGGGCTGCTGATCCGTGGGCTGAGGGGAAGGGGTATTTGCTGAAGGATATCTTTGGGAGTTTAGATGCGGAGATGTTGGGGAGTTGGAGCAGGACGCAGACGATGGATAAGGCGAAGGCGCTGGGGTGGCATGGGCATGTGAGGACGGCGGATGGGTTTAAGGATACTATCCAGAAGATGGCCGGGTTGAAGATGGTACCTGCGTTTTGAGTTCGGGGGTTAAAAAGGGAGCAGAAGGGAAGGACGGATGTAATGTTGAGTTTGGTCTGATTGTAGGGGTGTGGAAATGGAGGCATTTTCATATCTTGAGCACTTTCAATTATTGATTTGGAAGCATTGCATAGTTCCGAGATCTTCAATTTTGAAACCTGTGTTTAGCTCAAAAGGCCTTTTTTCCAAGGAAGTAATTGGAGCCCTGGCCTCAGTCATTGGCTTTTACAGACGGGCGAGTGCTTATATCGGCTCAACCGCAATCGGTCGAACCATTGTGGCTGTGTACTTCTCTCACATCTCCCCAGTCTTGCCCCAACATCACAATTAGCCTTTGATTTCTTCAATTATCATTGTCACCGTCACCAAGTCTTGCTTTACCACGGAGCAAGCTTTGGAACGGTCCCGAACGATTTGATGGAGGAACCAGCCTCAACAAAAATTCAGTGTTTCGCCAAACTTTGCTCCGACTGTAACAGCTTCTTCGAGCATTGGGACAACGAGGCTTATGCCATCGACGAATTAAGTCAAATATTCAGCCACCACCAATTTACAAAACTGTATGAGCACGGAAAAAGTTTCCGCCTCTTCCCTCGCAACTTCGATCCCTTGACCTAGATCAGCTCCTCAGCTCCCTACCTACCAGCTGCTCGTTTTGTAGGCACCTGCGAAGAATTATTAGCGAATCCGATACCAAGGAGAACAGACGATGTCCTCGGGGATCCAAAGCCAATGTTTCTATGGATCTAAAAGATTCAACCTGGTGTTGCGATATTACCAAAAGATGCCGAAAGGTTCAAATACGGAGCCTGGATGATCTTGCCCAAACATGCTTCTGGTAAGCCGAGTTCGATGTCCAACTCCAGCTTTTAACGTCACTCATCATTGAAGTACCTCATTTGCCGAAAATCGAACTTTCAACAGGATCGCCTAGCTCTTTTGCCTTTATCCGTCGCTGCCTGACAATGTGTTTGAAAACCCACGATGGGAGTTGTAATCGTCGAGTGGCCGCTGCATTCGAGGCCCCAACTCGCCTCCTAGAGATTTACCAAGCTGGTGTGAGATTGCGTATTCTAAGTGACCGTCCAAAACCGCCTCTATACCTGACTCTGAGTCATTGCTGGAGCCAAATTGACATCCTGAAGCTTAAGCGCAACAATGCCAATGACTTTCTCCAAAACACGGACGGCATGTCCTCGAGCGATTACTTTTTCTCGCCGGATATAAAGTGAAAAAGTAGAAAGCCTTTTTCACGGATCGATTGGTGTTTCACCATTATGTTTGGCTGATAATGGACAGGGTCAGGTGCATGAGATGCGATGAAAGCAAGCCAGAATGCCAGAAGTGCCTCACCACGGGACGAAAGTGTGACGGGTGGCTCTGTCATGTGACGTCCGAACGTTGGGGGGGAAATTTTCTTAAGCCTCAGGCACACGTTTCGCTTAATTATGGCGCTAAGGAGTATTTAGCCTCGCTCCCAAGCTTCTAAGAGCTTCACGCTTCTCTTCAGGAATTAATTGTAATTCTTGCAATCTCTTATGCTCGTACGTAACGTGAATTTGACCTGGCAATTCGTCGACCTGGTACATGGTTCATTTCTGCCTATTTGTCCTCTGGATCTTCAACGGCTATGATGTCAACCCTGGCGACACATCTACGTCTGTATCAGTTTCATCTCTGTCATCATTTCCAAATGTTCAACCCGGAGGACATAGAGTATTTGAGTACTCCCGCAGCTACATTACGCCTAGGCTCGTGCAGGTGTGGGGTGCGCGGTTAATATGTGGAACACCTGAGGTACCTGCCGGTCGAGAGCTATTAGTGCAGTTTTTGCCCCGTAGCACGATTCATGTTAGCCCCTATTTTTCTCGCTTAACCGGGGGTATCCGCTTAGCGGCAACCTATGCCGTGCTGCGCTGTGTGGTTTCAATCGTAAAAACTATGACTTGACGGCGGGGATATTCTATGCGTTTGGTTTGCGGAAGTGGAAGATTGTAGAATCGAAGTTAGAATCTTGAGATTAGGAACCATCCTAGTTAAATGGTCGTCAAGATGCGAGTGGGGATGGGTTATCGGGGCATGGGCGGCTGTCCTCAGGCACTTTTGCCAATTTCGATGATCTGCCCCCCGGTTTGTTAATACGAGCGATTGGACAATGGGGGTCCCGATTAGACGATCGCATAATATTGGGAAGTCGGGGTTAATAGAGCTAAAACCCCCTTTGCGACAAGGCGAAATACCCACTGTTGAAATACTCATCAACCCAAGTCATCTGGCATATCGTGCAAAGCCAAAAGCTTTCTCGGTAGTCGGTACCTCCTCGAACCCCGAACTGTCCACTAGCTTAGCCCAAGGATGGCGGTGGCTGCACCGCGAGCTGGGCGATCTGGGGTTGGCCATTGGACACTTTCAGGTTTTGCAGGCCAAACTGAATGAATGGCTGGATGAGAGTCGGTCCTCTGAACACGATTGCGCATGGTCGCTCGCAGCATACTAAGCTTACATGTCCGTATGCTGGCTATTCGAAGACTTTTCCTTGGAATGATAATCTTCAACGCCATATTCAAACACATCGTCTTCAAATACGATTTCTACGGATGGCGCCATATCCATCTCATTCGGTTTGGTATACCTGCTTCTACTTCTTAGTACTTGCAGAGTTAATCGCTCCTTGTCCTAAGAGTTTTCCTTGATAAGCTGAAATATGTAGATTTTGATCGCAGTACAACTCCTGACATTCTCTATCTCATTGACTTCCCGCCAATTCCCGGGGCTGTACAGCCTCACGTGGTCCCTTCAACGTGAGATCTTTACGATATTGCCTACAGGAATCGGGGGCAATATAATCCTCACACCAGTATATGTCATGATATGACCTGTCAACTCACTAAACTCTAGTCCTGGGTACTTCAAATGGTCGGTGGCGCCTGAGCGAGGTTTCATGGTGGTGTAGGGAGAAGTTCATGTTTTTCTAAGACCAGACGAGAACCTGACGTAGTGTAATGGTAGGTCAGGCGTTTGAAGGCTTTATTGGCAATACTGTAAAGATAGGATTGGAAATGTTATCCGATCTATAACGAGCTGACATGGAATAAACGGAACTAAAGTCACTTTTCTTGCAGGCCATTCATTCGTTTTGATCTTGGGTTCAATTACAAATTCCTTCACATCCAATTTACAAAGCCATTTAATCCCAACCTTCTTTTATGTTTTGCAGAAACCTTTTGTGGAGACATGAGAGATCTATGGCAACGCCATGAAAACCAAGGTAGGAAGGGCTGCAGGCGCTGGCTACCCGTTAACGAAAGGAGAAACTGCATACAGAGCCAAGATTTGTCTTCAATAGTCATCAGGACTATAGCTTTGGGAAGGTATAGACGGAATTGGTATAATGCGGCAAAGCTTTGCGCGTAGGATAGCAGTGAAGGACTGTATGTTGTGACCTGTCGTTATCTTTGGTCTTATCGCACGCATCCTGTCAACCGTCAACGAAGGCAGGGGTGGACGAAGAGATCGCGTGGTGTTCCTGGATTTCGTCCAAGAAACAGGAGCTCAGCCGTTGCATTATTTTGCTGCACGGTTATCGATGGTAGTTTGCACTTCGACGAGTTCAGGGCAACTGTGCCGTGCCTTCTGATCTTGGCCAAAGATTTGACTCTGATCTGGTAGGAGGGGCAGAGCGACCATGCATGTAAGATAAAGCTTGCAAGCGGGGAGAGCGCGCTGCAGATCTGTATCTCGACCTCGGGAGCACGATGCAAGGGAGGAGGTACAACGCTCGCCTTGACCAAAATCGCTCGCCAAGAAAAGTGATCGTGACCCCACTAGGGACGTTGAAAACTGACTCGTGTAACAAAACTATTCCAAACACACTCGGCTGAAACAACTCGATTGCTCCATTGTCGATGAATAAATAGCATGAGGATTGAGGAAGGAGGGGATGTGGTGGAGGTTAGCTTTCGCTAAGCTGAAAGTTAACTTCCTGATCAGGGATCTCATGAACGTCGTACATAAATCGACCAGGTTCTCGGGTCAAAGCGTAAGGAAACTGCAAGGGAAGCTGTTGAAAGTTCGGGAACCAATGACATTAATAGCATTCGAGATTCCTGCTAATATGGTGAAGCTTTCCTTCTAATCGTAAAATCGCGAAATCTGCACAGAGATTGTCGGCCAAAAGAGATCCTTCCAAATCCGATTTGAGTCACAACACGAGGAAGTAATGTGCAAATCATGTTCAAAAGATATCATTGCGACGGCTGTGCTAAAAATTGATTATTGTGAAGAAATGTACTGATTTTAAATAACCTTCCAGTTTCATCAACCGGGGCCGAAAGAAGCTGGTAGAGCATCAGCTTACCGTGGTATCCGTGAATTCCCTAGCTTTGAGGACGCAGGCCGTTCAAGCTACCTTGAAAAACCATCGTAATCGTAGTTAGTTTCTAGCGATTCTTATCTGAAGCAGCATAGCCCGAAATCTAAACCGAGGTCGAACTGCCTTCAGGTCCCACCTTCTTCGTGATCGGGACGGAGACAGAATGCTGCTGGGTCATCGTATCTTTGAAGTTGAAACTTACCGATACCACTGATGAAATTGGGGTAGCGGTAATGATGGGCGATCCGAAAACTTTGTCGCCGAGCACATATGTCTCGCTTGGGCCAACAAAATCCGCACCGAAGATTGCGCTCCCATCGGTCTAGGACACAGACGCTGTCGAGGGCAGGCTGGAGAGAGACAGTGCTGTGAGGTAGAAGGCGTTGGTGCCTGAAGGAATTGGGATCTTGACGGGAGGAAGCATGTTGCGTGACTTTGAGGCAACTTGTTGTGAAATGGGCTGCTATCTGATACAGTTCCACGACAAATTGGAGAAATAAGAAGTCCAGGAGAAGATAAAGTTCGTGGATTGAGATGAAGCCGGACAAGGTCGTAACTTTAACTTCGTAGAGCTGCAGTGATCATCCCACGCCAACGCTAACATCATCGTCGATCACACACCATGACATGTTGAGGCGAGCTGAACATATATGCAACTTTCCCAGAACAACAAATTTTAACATACTCCTCGGCTTGCCGTGCCACACTTGCAGCGAAAGAGGAGAGCTGAGAGGCTCATACACCGCAGCTGAAGGCATCTTTGACAATACGGCTCTGGACGAGGATGGCGGCGGAGCCTTCCACAGCTTGCCATTGGGCTGGCACACATTGGTATGAGCTGAGAGATGTAGCCATCGACAAATTTTCGAAGCAGAGGCGCGCTCGAGACTGATGAAGGTTCTCCAGATGATGGCCACGATGCGGTGAAGAGTGAAGAGGGAAGCTGGCGATGTTGAATGGTCGAAGTTTCACACGCGTTGGAGTAGGAGGTCCACGCGCCTCCGATGAGTCGTGATACACCGAAACCTCGGCCGAAAATCAAACCCCCAATTACTTTCTTTAACAGCCAGCACACTTAGGTTCCCTTAAAAAAATAAAATCAATTAATGCGCAGTCCATAGGATTACCTTCGATAAAATTGTAAAAACTTGATTGTCACTGCTATGGAAGTTAATATAAAAAACATTGATTTTCGGCCCAGATTTCGGTGTATCATGACTAACCGGAGGCGTGTGGAGGTCCCAGAGGGAAGGCGGTGAGAGCGGCCGCAGGCTAAAAAAGACAGGGGCTGATCAGCAATCACGACCGCCAACTCGTGTTACAGCTTCATTATATTCATGCGACCACGACGAGATGATTCTACAGAGCCATGGACTTCGTGAGTATGATCCATCGGTGGACCTGCATCGTTGCTAACCATCAAGTCAGTGGTCCAGATTAATAGCCGGCACGTCTTTAGACAAATCCGCCGCCAACAACACACACTTGCCTGAGAAACGCCTGGCGCGATTCAAGAAGGAATACAGTCAGCTTTTGGTATTGAGACACTCTATGATGATGTTCCAGCTTGGTTCTGTGTTGACTTGTAATCTAGCAAGAATGGCGCAATGCATCCAACCTGGCAAATGACTATGAAGCGGCGGAAGATATTCGATGCAGCATCCAAGACCTCGCGAATTTCCTCAGCGATGAATCGAGACGGCCACTCCCACATCCATGCATCGCTTTTGCAGCCTCGAAGCAGATCTACGTACCTATAGGCAAGATTGCTACGACCTCATACAACGAAGGGATCATCAGAGAAGCCGTGGTTTTGTACGCGACGTTGATTGATAGCGAGGAAGAGGACTTTGTGGAAAATGAGACGTTTTCGAAGAGCTTGATGAATTTGCTGGTGCGGATTACTGGAGCGAATAGCATACGGCTGGGCTCGGATACAGAGGTTGAAGTGGTGGAACTATCATTCAACATCACTACCAAGATCAGGCTTGATCCCGAGATTCTACCAGCCTGGTTTACAGCACGAGAACACGAGGAGTCAGAAGGAGGCCAAGATGCACACGAAAAGTTCACGGGAAAGACGCACAAAGAGGACTTCCCATTATTCTATCTTCTGATCGACTACATCCATCATGATGGAAGGATCGGAGATTTCGCGAGGACGGGCTTGCTATATATCATCGAGGCCGCATCGAACTCGGTGGCTCTAGAACAATGGATTGTTGAAAGTGACCTGGCAACTTTGATGGCAACTGGACTCGGAGCGCTGTATAGTCAGTTGAGCCGGAAGCTGGTGATTGACCATCCATCTGACGAGCTTCCACCCATTCTTGCACTCTCGGACTACCAACATCCAATCACGAATTACGAAATTGTCAGCTCGTCGTCTCCAGATTTCCAAGCTCACATGGAGACATTCCTATCACATTTGGTATTCTGGCAGGATGTTTTGAACCACTGCAAATCCGTCGAAGTCAAGTCAACGTTGTTGGAGCATTTTCAGGTTATCTTTCTCCAACAATTGCTGTGAGTGGTATTTTCTAGCCTATGTGTACCCAACTGACGAACCAAGATACCCCTCGCTGCTCGAATCATCAGACGTTGACGGCGGCTCATCAGTAGCAGTCCTTACCTACCTCAGGCGGATACTGGAAGCTCTCGATCACCCAGACATGATTCACCTCATTCTACACTATCTCCTTGCTTTGCCAGACAGAACTCCAGCCCCGACTGGCTCACGAGCTTCTGTCAGCGCTGCCAGGAAGAGAAAATCAATGGATCTGGCCACGATGATGCAAGGGTTTCAAGTTGAAGATGCTACCACGCCGGCACTTTTCAATCTTGTGGATCTCATCCAAGGAAGTTTGCGATCGACAAGTGAACAAACTATCTCAGTGACATTGCAGCTTGTCTCTGTTATTTTGAGGCGACATCACCGATATGCCGTAACAACTCTCCTATGGACAAGTCAGATATTCTCGGATGGATCGCCACGAACTGTCGGGGCTCACGATCTGGAAATGGACTTCCTGCTTGGCTTGGCAGGAAGCATAGGAGGGGAAGATAACTTTGATGAGGTTTATGAAAATCACGTCAAAGACTGTATGGGTATACTGGAAAGCCATCCGTGCTCAATTACCCTTATTGCACCAAAGTCAGCTGGTGGAACGACAAAATTCGCTGGCTCACTGGCTTCGATTCCCGGAGCTCCTCGAGATATTCGATCGCACACCTTACGTCCTGAAGATCCCATGCTCAAAACTTTGCTTGGCATATTAGCAACATTCTTCACGAATTCAATCGAGATTAATCTGTCACTCACAGGGGTAATTGTTGATTTAGCTAGCTGTGGATTCATGCGCATAGACGGCTGGCTTCTTCCCAATCCGACCGAATATACGTACGGCGAAGACGAAGCGGAGGCGGAGGATCGATATTTCATGGGCCTCGGTGATCCCATCGATGTTCAAGAAAGGGCGCAGATTCGAGAGCTAAAGAGAGCTCGACGAACCCCAAAATGGGACGAGAACAGAATCCCAGTTCTACTCAAGCAATTGAAAAAGTTGGTAGATCAAGTCTCAGCCTACCGAGCCGAGATCCCACGCTTCGACGAACTCCTCCAACAACGCCGTGAAGCCTTCCAAGCGGCAACCTCCGCAACCTCAACACCAATCCCCATCCGTCAGGCACCCCCAGCCCGCTCCAGCTTCGAATCCTCCTCCCGCTCCGTCTCCCCACCCCGCATCTCAGCCCTCGACTCCCTCGCCCAACGCATCTTCCCTGAACTCAACACGCCCTCGCGCTCCCACTCTCCACGAGGCCGACGAAGCCAAGAACGAAGCAGCGGCGGTGGTTTAAGCGGTGGCTACGGCCTCTCAACTCCAACGTCTCGCGCCGCAGTCCCTCCACCGCAATTCCCAATGGGTCTCGAAACCCCGTCTCGGGGAAGCTCGCGAGCTTTCTCTCCCTCCCCATTACGAGACGCCGAAACGATATTAGGAAAGCATGGCGTCCCTGCCTCTCAAGCTGCAGCCTTCGCAGCTGTCGATCAATCCATCCTGGCTCGCAAAGTTGGACTCCCAGTCTTCAAAGGAGAGATCAACCCTATCCCGTTCCCGAATCTGAGACCTGGCGATAATGGGAATGGAAAGGAGGAGAGTAATGGGGGGGCGGAAGATGGGAGTCTCCAAGACGAAGGGGAAGGGAATGCAGAGGGAGAGGTGGAAGAGGAGAAGAAAGTTAGTGTCAATCATGTGTTGACGAATGTTATTGTGTTGCAGGAGTTTTTGCTAGAGGTTGCTGCATTGGTGCAGGTTAGAGCAGGATTATTTGGGGAGGTGAGGTATGTTTAAACTTTTGAATTTGGTGTAATAATATGGGACGGGAGCCGAAACCCAGAACTGGGAAGTGGAACCTGGGAGAAGGGGAGCGTTATGAGATATGATGAGATACCTTTTTGCATGCTTAAATTTGTGCCTGGTACACGAGGGTCATTGAGAGAATGTAAGGCCAATTGGAGGTTTATTGGTACTTTCGTTCATTATTTTGTTACACAATTTCCAGAGCTCCATCCCGCCTAACGCCGTCCCGTGGAAAGTTTTCCACCTTCTCCGTCTCTAGCTCCACTCCTCCTTTATCCCCTATCTGCAAAGCTTCAAGAGCCTCTTCGAAACAATTCCAGCACTATCTCCATTGCTTGCAGTGTTGCTTCATACTCGTTCGTGGGAGGGGAGTTCGACAGGGGCTGCATTTCGACATCGTGGTCTTGTTCTCTTATTAAGAATTGAGAGTTAGTTCTTGCTGCCATATTAGTTTAGAGAGGAACCTACATGAAGTATTTCGTGCTATTATCGTTGCCATTATAGTTAGGATAGCTAGTGCTATGCTGCCTAGGCCAATAGAGGGGGAGATGGCGGCGATTGTAGAGACTGAATGTCGTGAGACATGCGTTAAAAGTAAACGAAAGCGTGGTGATCCAGCGGTTTCATACGCATTATTTAAATTTAAATTTCTTGCAGTATTGGTATAATTTGAAAAGCAGGAGGAAGAAGTACTAGTAATTTTATGTCTTTGAATCCGGAATCAAACGTTGCATATTTTATAGGGGATTGGGGAAGGCTTTCTAGCGAAGGTTTGCCTTGGTCTGACGGCAAGGCATGCGGGACTGAGCTGTTTCTGCATTAATCTGGAGTCGGCTTCCGGAGACCTCCCGCCCCTAGTTCGGATCCCATCAAATGCATCAAGGCTTCAAATCGTGTTGTTGGATTTCCGCGCTCATTCCCGCCAATGGATGGGATGTGTAAGGCCAGTCTCGCGAGTCACGGCAATCAGACAGTTTCGCTTGAGCAGCCCTCAACGTGGCCCGGCACCGAACTTGATTGAGCAGGCGGTTTTCTGGAACATGCCATGCCCTGGGCATAGTCGACCGCGGGCTTGTATTTAACCTTTTCAGGCTCTGGGAAGATGAAGAACTCCAGTTCGCGAAGCTTCCCGCGTGTCAGTGTGAGTTTCCTGCCCTCCCAATCACACTGTGCACATGACTCCACTCTCGGGTTGCCTCTTGGCATTCCAATGACAGAAGGCCTCCAGGCAGGCTTCGCCACAAAGTATATACCACTGTGGACTCCGGCTGCTATAGATTACTTGGCAGGTACATACAGTCACATAACCCCATGTAAATAATTCCATCATTATCAGTAACTCGCCTGACAGAATAAAGAAAAAGGGATCGAATCAATATTGGTTGGCTCAGTGGACTATCTTTTGTTCCAGCACCGACAACGCCATAATTATTCAAGGTAAGGCACAAAATTGATTGCTCTCTCGATCCATCAGTTACTAGATTCGAGATCAGACCTTCGATTCAAGTACCCTAGCGCTAAGCATCACTAATTGCAGAATGGCTTCGGCCAATACCTCAGATATCCCCTCCTCGCGTGATCGGATCGACTGCAACAACCTGGAGATGGAATTGTCAGTCTTGCGGAGCAACGCCGAGCCGCTCAGTCGGCCATCCGTCTCTTTTTACGATAGGGAGATCACCCGAAATGGTAGAGCGATATTATGTCGCTTGATTCCAATCCATGGGTAGGTTCTGAGAATGAGTCGATGATTTGTCTCGAGTTCGCACTTTCACAACCTGCTTTCGATCCTCGTTTGCATCAGACCGAAGTTAAGGCCGAGGCGATAGAGGGATTTGAGCGTTTGGTATAAATGTGCTTGTATTATATAGTTGTATCATGTCATTTATTCATCATGCCCAAGCCCAACTCTGGAGAGTTTTCGCCCCCAACGCCCAAGTTTGGACAGTCTTCATCCCTAACATCATATTCACCTCCATGCTCCGTTGAGCCCTTCTCTGCAAAGCCTCAATTTCTGGTTCGAAAGAGCCCCAGTAGGGTCTCCATCACTCGTAGGGTGGTTTCGTATTCGTTACGATAGTGTTCGAGGCCCCGGTGCGTGGGCCGGGAAAGAGCTTGCATTTCGACGTCTTGTTCTCCTAAGGAAAATACCAAAATTAGTGTTTGGCCTGTTGTGAGTCAAGAAGACTTACGCGAATTACTAATATTCCTTGCCATAAGTGTTGCGAATATAGTGAGTATTGCGAGTGCTATGCTCCCAAGGCCAGTGGAGAGGGAGATTATGTCACTCGTGGAAACTGCGATTTGTCAGTACTGAAGGAATTGATTGGGTAGAGTCGACTCTTTGTACGCATTGTTTTATTGTATGCCTCTCTCCAACTTGTGTATCGTACTTTAGTGAGAAGACTGTAATTTCGAAATTGGAAGAAGGGAGGGATACCACGAAAGATTGAAGTCGGAGATGTCAATGTAATCGGCCTCTTTTCCCAGCATGAGAACGCTTCCCCACTTCACTTTCTTGACCAATGGTGTGCATACGTGATTACCCAAGGTGCGCCGAGCCACTCGAACTGCGGAGATCCACGCGTGGGCGCCGCCATTTACGCTCCCATCGAATACCAAGATCCACACCCCAGCCAAACGGGATGAGAAAGTGAAGCGGCCAAACGGCTGTGGGTGCTCACCCGGTAACGTCAGGGAGCGTCCACCGTCCTGCCATTCAGAGTCTACAATCCACCTTTGCACTCGGCGCAGTTCCCGCTTCCTATGAGTTGGGTCATTCCCGTTCTCATGATGCCTGCCTGTTGGACGAAATGTGGCTTGGCGAGTCTTTGAATATGCACCTCCTGTTGGACGACGCGGAGTGTGGCTTGGCGAGTCTTTGAATATGCACCTCGACCCTGGTCTCCCCTATCCCGGTCGCCGATGCCCATATACTACTGTACAGTAAGTATCCCCCTCTATATACTATTAATTTTTCTCTTTTTAGAGTTGGCTTGTGGGGAGGGATACTTATTGTTTTTATTTATGTATATCTTTTTGGGGTTGTGCTTCACTTTTCGAAGGCGGGAGGCGTAGAATTGGTGGTGCGGACAGAGGGTTGGGGTCTCCATATCCACAAAAATTGAGATGCGCCATCGGATTTCAAGTTCAAAGAGCGAGTATCTGGCGTAAATGAGAAATCGCGATGAAGTCGTGCATCCGCAGAATCCCATGTTGCATTGATTTAATTTTGCTCGAGGCATTCATTACAAATCTTCCTATCATGTTCCTGCCCTCACATTATTAAAGACCACTTTCGACAGCTCAATTCCCTTGCTCAGGGACGTGGAAAGTCCCCGTTTTCTCCTTCTAATATGCGCTATTTCTCCTTATTTCGGAAGCCCTAAGAACTCCTTCTGAAAAGTCCCAGCACTGTCTCCATTACTCGCAGGGTGATTTCGTGTTCGTTGGTGGAGTAACCGTTTGTTGGAGTAGCAGCAAGTGGTTGCATTTCGACGTCTTGTTCCCCTATACCGTATACGAGTTAGCACGCCTCGGGTTTATAGAGTAAAGAGAGGGAGACGTACACGAATTATTGACGTTCCTTACTATAATCGTTGCGAATATAGTGAGAATAGCTAGGGTGATGCTGCCCAACCCGATTGAGAGGGAGATTGTGTCGCTTGTCGAAACTATAATCTGTTAATTATATAAATATCGTTTGGTAGGTTGAATTTTGTACGCATGGTTCATATGTATACTGCCCTTTCTGCCCGTATATTGTATTTTGAGGAAATAATGTAACTTTCAAGTTGAAAGGACAAGGTTAGAATGGTATAGCTTTGGTATCGCATTCAAATGGGTTTCTGATAGTTGTTGACTGCGGTGTGGTACGGTGCGTTGCGGTGCGTATGGACAAAGCTCAGTAGGGGTGGTATCTGACGAGGCCTAGGAGGGGTCGGCCGGCGTGCGAATCCACTTCCTGCTTCAGAGGGTAAGTCAGTTCTAGCCTTCTAGGGCAATTCGGATAAGAGAGAGAGGAGAGAGCCCACATCCCGAACAGTACTGGGTCCAGCCCCCAAACCCCCTCAAGCTCCTTTCGGCCGCACGAACATACAGAACACCGCATATATTGAATGAAGCCTAGCGCTAGGGGCGAGTGAGCGGCGGCGCAGTGAGTTGTTTTCTTTTGCGTCCCACCCCCACACCGCGACGTCAAGGATCCAGATTCGCTTCTCCATGTGGCTTTCGAAACCAGCCACCTTCATCGGGAGATGGTGAGGCAAGGCACTTTGATCAAAGGACCAAACATCCAATCATGAAGTGATTTTCGAAAATTCGACCAAGACGACCGGCCCACCCCCACTTAGTTTATTCTTGTCGGAACCCTTTTGCAATGCAGTCTACACGCAACACACCACACCAGGGCTTTCCAGAAACACAATCCAGTACCGAGAGGCTGATTCCTTCTGGCGCCCGAGTCTCCGCTTCCAGCCTTGCTTGTCTGGGTTTTATCCCGTGCAGGCTTAGCAGCCAGGCCTGATCCCCATGATGGCTCTTTCCCGTCTTTCCACGCAGACATTCATGGTCCCACCCTCGAGCGAGGATCTTTGCCGTCCTCGACACGCCTTGGTGAGCGACGACACCGAAAGCGCAATGGCATGTTCACCTTTATGCTCGAGGCGGGCCGTTGGCTCGTGTGGCTCGACTGTTCTCAGAGAATTCACTTCTCGTTATCCTTAACCTCAGCCTCAACCACAGGGTCCATCAGATTTCGCTCCACGTCTGGCTCACTAGAGATCTGCCTTGGTGCACCGCAGGCCATCAGACCCTACTGGCGTCCGGGTCGTAGGTAAGCGTGGACGCATCTGCATGAGTCCGTCAGTCTACCCAGAGAAAGATACTCTCCACATTGAATGCGCAGTCCTGGTTCATCCGTCCATCCGCCTGTGTTGGTTCTGGTGTGGGTATGCTAACGAGAGCCAGGGAGGCTATAAGTTCCCATCACGTGACACTAAAGGACTTTTTTCGCGGGTGCTGCATCAGGTTGAGATTGCCTTTGAGAAGACTCGAAGAATTAAACCATGTTTCTCGTTGCTGTTGCTAAACCCCTTACCATTCATATTCCCTGTTCAACAGCGAGGAAAGTCCTCTATATCTTTTCTTCTTCTTCCCTGTCCGAAGAGACTTTCCTGCAATTTTGGACTTTTCAGAACAGGAACCTTCTCCGCTTTGTGAAGTGAGAAGTTCAATGGTAATATAATGTAAAGACATGGCTGAGTTGGCATCGGTGTCTAATATCCCGTTGCCAATAACAGATCTGATATCAACAGCCACGCTCCCTTGGCTTGCTGATGGTACGCCTGACCAATGGTTTCGAAGAAACTCAGTTACACCTTTCACAAATCATGATTAGCTCTATCCTTGCGTGGATAAGACTAAGTGGTCAAGATGCTTCTCGCGCGTCCATGAGGACCATCGAGTTCACATAAATTCCGCTCCTTGTTTGCGAAGCTGCCCAATATGTATTCACTACGATAACCGTCTTCCACCCTCGAAAGACATCACTCACCCTTCGCAAGGGATCTACCGTATTTTGTAAGAGAGAGAAGTTAGGACGACTCTACATGCCTGGTAATTTGCTAGCGCTGTGTCACCGAGTAGGCTCGGGGCACTCTACTCCGAAGGTTTGTTGCACGCTGATAAGGACGATTCAACCGGTCTCTCCACTTATACCCCGCACCCCCCACAACAATTTTCTACATAATATTATTACTGTAGTCTGTCGAGTACAGCTTCGTAACTCGAGTACTCCACGCTTCCTTGTTCAAGTTCCGATCAGCGCCTTCTATTGAATACCACTAAATAGAGCTAGACACCTCTCCCACCCTTTTTATCCATATCCAGTATTCAGTTCGCCGAAATTGTGATGCAAAGATGGCTCGGAAGCAGGTATTTGTCACTGAGCGATTGCTCCTGCAGCCTTTAGATCCCCAGAATGCCGAAGACCTCCTCGTCATATTCTCATTCGATGAAGTGCGAAGCCAAATGCTAGTTGCACCAAGAATATCACAATCGTTGGGACAGTGTTCGCTAATTTTGAGCAGGCTCACAACCACATTCTCTACAATCGATGAAACAACAGAATGGATTGAAGCCGTATCTAACCGCCCAAATAGCTCGATATTCTCGATCTCACTACGACAAAATAGTTCAGAGATGATTGGAATCATCGGCCTTAACTCCTTTGATCGTCTTTTGTACTCGTTTAACCCCGACTTTTGGGGTGCTGGATACTGTACCGAAGTTCTCCGCTGGTTCCTCAAGCAGTTGTTTGAGAAGCAGCCGGAGCGAAGGACGCTTGTGGCCGGTGTGCATAATGGAAATGAAGGAAGTGTGAGAGTGCTGTTGAAGTGTGGGTTTGTGGAGGTGGATTCGTTGGAAAATGCAATGAGTGGGTTCAGCAACCGCGGAGGCAATGGGGACAGTCAAGGTGGGGAAGTTGAAATTCTTGAATCTTCGTCCCCTGCAAACAGCTATACAAACTTCACTTGGTTTTATTTCGAGAGACCATTGGTTGTGAAGGAATGAGACAGCTCACTTCTCAGGGAGTGGTGATGGGCTACTGATCTTGGCGCCGAAGAGCACATCAACGTTTCAATTCCTCCTCAAGTCCCTAAGAATTTAGTTTGTCTCCAATAGATATGTGGCCCTTTGAATTGACTTGATCTAAATCTCTACTTTTCCATTTCGTTACATCGAAGGCTTTGACTTGATCTTAGATATGTCCTCACTTGAACGGATTATAATCTTCTAAGTACTAAAAAAATCAGGATTGAATCCGCCTATGAGAATCAAATTAATTCCGCACATATTAAATAAAAATTAGAGATAATTCGTATTCAAGCAATCTTGAAGTGTTTATGGTGGTGGATCACATGACTCTATTCTACATGTCGGGCGCAATTTATATTTCTCTTTCAATGTTTAGTTCCGTTCTTAGATCAAACTTTGAACATAGGTTCATAAAGTAAAAGTGAGGTGTTGTCTGAAGAACAATTCTAGTTGTACTAGACCCAAAAGTCCACGGGAGTCATGTTCACTCAGAGCCCAGACTAAGGTAAGAACCAAGTACCCTAAGAGATAGACTTAGTGTCACACTTTTAGTCCACTACTTAGCACCCGATTAGAAGTCAAGCTCCTAACTGTATTTGGTTTTATTAACATGGTTATTTGGTGTTTTTGGGCATTTCCAATATAATTAATTAATTACTATAAAACAGCATTACTATAAAATAAAAGAGTGCGGGTAATCACGCTTTGGCTAATTTCAATATGGCCCCTGTGTGGGACTGGCCTACCATGCTATATAGTTACCATGTATTTCCTAAGATGTGAAAATATTCCATCGATCAACATTTTTATGCCCGCTACAGTGAAAATGCGCGCTTTGCTATTGCTTTCCTTTGGCATCTTAGAGCCTCTGACTGGCCTTGCCATACCAATGAGGATCTCAATAAGAGAGATAATCTGTGTAGTTTGAAGCGCCTCCCGTTCTCTGCCAACCGAACTCTACCATAATTGTGGAAGAGACAGTACAAAGGGCTTACAAGTTATACCGTGTGTTTATTGTGGATGAAGACCCCAAGACAATGTTTTCCTTCATAGGTTCAATTTATAAAGTAAAAATATTAGTCCAAACTCACACTATTCAACTATGCAACATATAACAAAAATCAAGGACTCAACAATTAACGTACCATAGCAACATTTCACAGGGTACACGGACGGACCCAACACCACTTGGTCCCTTTTCTGCAGCGGCATTAGAGCAGGAACTAAACAAAACACCTCTTGGTCCTCCGATGCTAGTACTAACATGTCATAGACTCATACGCGAAGTACTCAGCTACGGGTGGATGGCGCTAGGTTGGCGGTTGTGTCCGCGAACACGTAGGTATCTTGAATCATATTGACTTGCGCCACGCTAGCATCTCGCTTTGGTGGGATGAGAATGAGTCGATTCCAAAAGCGAATGCTACTTATTGGACAGAACTATGTCTTAGTTGGTTGTTGAAAGGCCATTTGAGCTATACCTATTGAGTAAACTAGAGAACATGTTGTTTTAGGAATAGATTTGGGCAATTGTGGCAATTCTGCTCTTGATGAATGGATTGGAGCTCTCTTTACTTTGATGTTTGACGGCAAATAGAGTTATCCTCTCTCGAAAAATCTAGATTTCAGCGTTCAAGTTCAACTACTTTTCAAGACTTGTCAAGGCCAAAAGGGACAGCCTCCTGAAATCGGAGGAAGGAGAGTCTTAGGAGACTGAAGCCCCCGGAGTTTGTTCAGGCGCAGGACAAGGCTGTGCTAACCCAGCAAATTGCTTGTTATCCAAGTTGGCAAGGCTCCGCGAGATATCTCTGGGGCCACAAAAGTACATAAGTCAGCTCACCTCGTTAAACGGTTATTTGTATCTCAAGGTCTTCAAATACCCGGAGGACTTGTGTGATATTGATCACGTGATCACAATTTCTGACATCTTCTCGGAGAGCAGTATTGAACACATTGTCTTTAGGTGTAAAGTTGATGCTTCTTATATTGCAAGTCACTTATTCCTTAGAGAGAAGGTACAAAAATAAAGGTGCTGCAGCTGACCCCGAGCTTTAGGCTCCAGCCCCGAACTAGCGCCGAGCCGGTGGAAGACTACAGCTGCTCATCGCTCGCACATTTTTTGCTAAATCAAGGAATCCCACCTCAGAAAAGACAAGCACAAGGTCGTCCTCAGCGCTGACGATCTACCAAAGGTATTACGCACAATGGACCAGTCAAGCTCCAGCAAGCGGAAGAGAAAGGCAGACGCCATGAACGAGTGGGAAGCATTGGAATTGGAGAAAATCGCGAAGGTCAAGGAAATGTACTCTAAAGGGGTCCCATTCTTCACGAAAGACTCTATTCGAAATATTCACCAGCAACTTCTGAAAGCAAAGACGGGTGACGAGATTTCAGTGCTCAATTTGGACGGTACCAGCTCTAAATTCAAGATCTTGAATGGAGAGGTTGTCGATGGAGACGAGCCCAAAACTGAAATGGTCCAGTTCGTTGGAGCTCAAAATTCGTGTTCCCGATAAATGCTAATCAAAGCCTAGGATTGATCCCCATATCCGATATGAAAGCATACAAGGCTTAACTCAGAGGATCGACGGCGCTTTCACCGCGAGTTTCTGCCCGATGCCAATCGCCCACTTTTTAGAAGTGCGTGATAAAGTTACGAAAGAGTTCTGCCAGCGGTCTAAGAAGCATCCTAACCTTCCTAGAGAGGAAGCTGAGGAATTCTTCAAGACTTGTTGCAAGGAGTGGGAAGCTAGCGAGCCTTGCAAGCAGTTAAGGTCGATTCTTGCCTCTGCGCAGCTGCCGCTCGGAATCACCAAGATTGTGGCTTTCGCATGTAGCAATTTCTCCCGCATTATTACCAAAAAACCGCATTCCTCTCGCGGACTTGTCCGGCCAGCTACTCAGCACGCGCTGATATTAACCTTGCGGGATATTCTCAGCAAGAAGGACTGTGGAAGCTCTGGAGAGATCGAATGCTATGCGCAGGACCCTGTTTACTCTTCCTTGGACAAATCGATCCTGGAGCAATCTGGAATCAAGATTCTCAGTGATCCAGAAGGGTTCTTGGAGGTCGACGAGTCAACTGTCGTTCTATCGTTCTGTCCCAATGTCTGTGTAAGGCAGGTAGTAACTGATATTGCTCGACCTGCTATAATGATATGGGACAGAGTCTTGTGGAACGAAGACGAAATGGACGGAGAGCCGAAGTAAGCCAATGAGTTTCGTCGTTGAAACCCCTTGAGGTGGATTGGATGTACACGGCTAACGAATCCAAGAACCGATCCAGACTCTCCTCGCCTGAAGAAGATGTTACAGGCTTTCTATGAGGAGTCCGAGATGCCCGATGATTATGATGATGCGAACAAGTCCTTTGGAATTAAATTTGGAAATGCGGGGATCTACATAAGAAAAGCGAATGCAATAAGTCGGCTGTAATGAGTCTTGGCCCTTGGTATTTGCTTATAACATGACAACTTGCTAGTACAGGGGCGGCATGAATTTGAAATACACCAGATTCCCCTGCACTATGATCTCTAATTCATCCTTTAACGTTCCATCCGTATCAGAATGACGAAGATTTAAAACTTACCCAGGTCTGTAGAATCGAGAATCCTTGGCTAAAGAAATTTCGTTTTTGGTTTTCTGGATCCAGCCTCCAGAAACAAACATTGGATCTCTTCGCAACCTCTTGCACTGGATGCAGGTAATTATCAGCCGTGATTGGTCACATCACAAGCGCTTTTTATATCTCGAGTTGTTTCGCGCCAATCCTCACGGGAAAAAACTAAAACGACCCCTCCTCCCACCCGGGTGTCTATTGGGGGTGTCGATTGGGGTAGGGGTCTTTAAAAATCTTAAGTTAGATTTTTTAATATTAGTATAAGCTAGTATATTATAACCTTTGTATTATAACCACGTGCTTCTTAACTTATAATAAAAAGATTCCTTAAGATAGTATTTTAATTTAAGGGAGTTTATATACTAATTAATGAAGTTCTAGTTTTTTGAGCCCTATCCGTTGCGCTGCGGCCAGGTGCGGACCTCGCTAAACTTAAGGAACACCAAAACTCGCACGCTTCCAATTCCAATTGCTGTACCAAACCTTTATAGCAGTTCTAACAAATATGGTATACTTGTAGTATAGAGGGACAATTAACAGTCTATAAGAGAAATTAAACTTCTTATTATTATATAGAACTTTATCTCAGTTCAGAACTGGGAGAAAATCTGTTAGCGAGGTCCGCACCTGGCCGCAGCGCAACGGACAGGGCTCTTATATCTGGTTTTAGGGACTTATTCGCTAAATTTCTAGGCTTTCTTAAGCTTATCTTTAAGCTATAAAATGTGAAATTTTTAATGTCTTTAATTTAAAGAGCCATTACTATTCCAAACTTTACTTTAAAAAAATATTTAAATAGCTCTTAATTAGCGCTGTAAGAAAATAAAACAAGTATTAAATTATATTAATTCCTAATAAAATTGAATCAAATTAAAGGAAAAGCCAGAGTTTTGGTATTCATCCGAGCGCCTCTACGAAGGCGGGCAGCATTAAAAATCGTCCAATTCGCTAAGCGAGGGCGGGCACAACCTTGACTCTCGCAGTATCCCTTCGTCTGGTGAGACATGGTCCGTACTAGCAGGGGGACCTAGCTCAAGGCGAAAACGCGTGCCTTTACTTAGAAACTTATTAGTTATCTATCACGTTTTCGCCCTGAGCCAGGTCCCCCTGCTAGTACGGACCATGTCTCACCGGACGAAGGGATAAAAATTCTCGTGATTCCGTATTATATTTCATTAATAGTCGGTTCGTCCTCCTTTGCTCGCTTCGCTCCCAGTCGGGGAAAGCAAGTGTCCCGCAAAACCAAGTGTCCTATCGGCATTTACCGGGTATATTAATTTAGCCTATAACCCCACCAAAACTCTTGTACCTTAGCAATCCAATTGGATTTTTTTTTTCACTTAATATATCTATTTCTATAACTATTCTAATAATACAAAATCTGCATTTCTCTGAATTAAATTAATTAATTCTATATAGCTCTCTATATCCGATTCGTTATATATAGGAAGTAGAGGGCTTAAATCCCGGTAATCTGGTATAATAATCTCTCGCTTAGTACTATTACCCTGTATTAAAATCATAATCTCGTTATCTAAACCTTCTTTATCCTTAGTATCCTTAATATTAGGGGATACTAGTACCTCTAGCTCCCTAATTACTTAAAGAAGCCCTGGATATCCCTCGTCCGTTAATAATAACTGCTCTGCTATAGTAGGAGCTTTATTAGGCTCGCAAATAGGAACAAGATCCTGAATCAGGGGAAGCTTATTTTATTAATTATAGTCTTTAAGTCAAAGGAATCTTGCCCTATTATCCTTCCGGGATTATATACCGAGCATAGTCAAGTTCTTTACTACCTTATTCTTCGCCTGAATAAGCTTCTCCTTAGCCTTATAAAGCTTCTCAGATATCTCTTTTATATTCCTTGCCTTAATATTAGCTCGGAGCTCATTAATTAATAGAGTACTCCCTCTTTTATAAATACTTCTTCTAGAGTTATTCTTGCGTTTACTCTTAGCTAGAAGTTTAGCTTATAAGTAACTATACTTCAGGGATATTAAATAAGCCTTTTAGAGTTTAATATTAATATTCTTTATTATTTTTTTTGAAAATCGAGTATAAGTTATCTGAGAACTTTATAAGATCTCGATTACTAAACTTATAAACTCGTATGGCAGTATCTTATATATCCAAAAGACGAGAAGGAAATAATAGTAGGAGCTCGCTATTCTCTTTATTAACTTTATTAATAGATCTCTTCTTTTTATTATAAGACCAGACTTTCTTAATTCCGGCCTTATAACTTATAGGCTATATACCAGAATCTTTAAAGGAATTAATAATCATATAATATTTAAACGTTTATTTACGAATTAATATTAAATCTCTAAAGAAAAAGATAATAAAGTATTTAAAATCGAGGCTATAAAGAACTAACTAAATTACTAGCTTATAGTAATACTTCCAGAAGCGAAAAATACTAATATCAAGTAGTTATAAAGCATATATTAGATAAGAATAATAATAATATAAGTAAATATTATTAAGTACTGCCTTTAATTAGAATTCGTCCGTCTTATGAAACTTATAGCTATCGAGAAGAAGGATTTTCTATAGCTTATTTGGGCTAGTATAAACGTAAAAAATCAAATAATTAAGGTATAATAAGGCTATCTTATTATTAGTATATCTAGTTAGGGTAGTAGCTATTTACTTCTTCCTAATAAGCTCAAGTATAATTCAATTTTCTATAATTCTTTGGCCTAGAATAATAATAAAAGGGGGAGAAGAGTTACTACCGTCTATATAAATAGCCTTAATTACTATTATAGACTTTCGATTCTCAGGGCTTAATATATATATCTTCTTAACCTTTACTAGAATAATAATATACTCTTCTCCTGGATACCTAATATAAGCTCCCGATTTGTCTATATTAATAACATTCTTGGCCTTTATAATCTTATACTTTCAAAGTACTATATAGTAGTTATTAAACCATTTTTTAATCTCTGTTTCGGTATGGAAATAGAGTCATATATACGTAATTAGCTTGGTTTCGATTATATAAAGTATTTTGTAATTATATAACTAGCCCGTAAACTATTATCTTAAAGGAGCCTACTAAGGAAAGTACTATTTCTAATAATATATTAGTCAAAATTACTAGATATATAAGTAAGAGATATACCGAGCATAAGTAAGTAATAGTAGAAAGTACTATATTATATATGGCACCAAGCCCTAGCTCCTATTACTTATAGTAATATTATTTAATTACTTCTTCTTATACCTTATTCAGGATCATATTATTCCCTCTATATCTATTATACATACTATTCGTATTTCTTTCCTTCTTCTTAGATCGTAATATCGCTTTTCGTAATGCCTCTTCCTTAATATGGTATATCCTGGCAGGTAATACTGAGGTTTCTATAGGGTTCTCGATAGCCCAGAGGCATACGGTATTAAATACTCGATTATAATTAGGCTTGGTTTCATACGGGTAATAATAATAATTAAGAGAGGACTACCTAATACGGGAGGAATTAATAAGAGGAGTTCCAGATATATTTGATGGAATACAGGATGTTAATTATAACAAAGGAGGCCAAATGCGTAATAGAAAGTCGCGTTTTTAGGCGTGTTTTTACTAGGTTCGGTTTTCTCCGATGGGACACTTGGTTTCGCGGGACACTTGCTTTCCCCGACTGGGAGCGAAGCGAGCAAAGGAGGACGAACCGACTATTATTGAGAAAATTCCATAAAAGTTAGATAGGCTTCTGTCCTACCTCACAAAGCTGTTTTAAAGAGTTTTAGGGGTTGCATTGAGATTTGGTGTAATTTTCCAAAGGTAGCGATCTTGGTGTTCCTCGCTTTTTAGCGGATGGACGATTTTTAATGCCGCCCGCCTTCGTACTTTGGGTTAGTGGCCAGTCTGGTCCCCAATCGACACCCCTAATCCTGGTGATCGACACCCCTAATCAACACTTGGGGGGGAGATCGTTTTAGTTCCCCATATCGCCAGGCAACTCCACTAAACCTCCCAGCCTCATCAACCCTGTTATGGCGCCCTTCGTTGAGGGCTTTCATCCAGGGAATATACCTAGTATTGTCACTGGTCTTCGGAATGATGGGACCGCGGCCTCTTTCTGTCTCGGCACGGCAGACCGTCCGCTCGCTGGCAAAGAGTGTGTCATTTATGCCGTTCAGTTTCCTGACGCCGCCACCTGGGCTGTGCGTATACCCGTGCATGCAAGCCATCTACCGCCAGAATCCATCACGAACTTCGTGGAGACGGAGGTGTCTATCTTGAAGCGTTTACAAACGAGCGGGTTCTCCAGGTCGCCGAGGTTGTTAGGTTATAATTCCGGGTTTGATAATCCTATTGGATTCCCGTACCTCGTATTGAGTTGGTTCGAAGGGACACAACTAGAATGGTCAGATACCATCCCTCCACAGAGAGAAAGCCGAAATAAGATTATCCGTCAAATGGTAGACATAATATTGGAATTAGCAGACTGCACAAAGGAATTGCGTATGAATGGCGCCCCTTCTCTTTGATGCATCAGCTTACCCGTTTTAATAGGTACTGGAACCTCCGCCAGCAAATATCTGGTTGAGTTCATCGACCGTAAGATCGTTCGCGTTAGCATTGGTCAGATGCCTGAGTTACAACTTCGAGATTGTTTCATCCAGCGAGCACTGGTGTCGAGAGTCGTTCATCCTGATCTTGAAAACTCTCCGTTCTTGATCTCGCACGAAGACTTGGCCCCACAGAACATTATCGTCGACAGCGAATATAACATCAAAGGGTATATCTTTCTCGCCGTTCAAATTCGACGGTTCCTATACGTTGCAGCCGGCATAGGCTGACCAGTGTCTACATAGGATAATCGACTGGGGTTTTGCTAGACTTCTCCCTCTTCAATTTGCAGTCGGTTTTCCACGCTTTTTAGCCATCGAACCGGTTGAAATAGACGCTCCCAGACCCCCGGACGTCGTTTCCTTTTCTTCTGCCTTTCTCCAAGCGTCTCCAGTCCTCCAAATCGACCGCCAGAATTTCATATCATATCTCTCATCCAGATCTCCTCTCGTGGAGCCCTCACCTCCATCCAGAACGATCTCACTCACGCAATCTATCAAGTTGGTCTTATCAGCTTCTGATATTGATTGGCGACGTCTCCTATTCGAAGCAGCTAGTAGCAAGGGCCTTCACAAGTGGATGGCGAAGAGATCGTGGCTGCTTCATGGTACAGAAAATGAATGGAGTACTCGTGGAAATTCTTTGGTTGAAGAGGTGGACGGATTTTTAGCGGGTGAGATAGGGCAGAAAAGCGGCCTAAGTTGGGAGATATTGGTAGATGCTATCAAAATCTAGACGATGAATTGTTGGTTAATGGAAATGGTGCAAGTACGAAGGGGTGCGCTGAAAGAAAGCTTCAGTGATATTGGGTTTCAGGGGAAAGTTTCCGGAATTAGTCATACACACGCTATGCCAAATGACACCCACGGTCTTCCTCCACATGATCTAGTTGGTTTTCGTGTTCGGTGCGGGCTCAGAGAAAACTCAGCGCAACTCCAATGTTATCCCAGCCCAGAATATCAATGTATAAATCCACTCCCACCTCCCCCTTGTGCAAAGAGCATCTGGCACAAACTCGTATTCTGTTTTGAGCGATATATACTCCATTGAACTCGTGAGAGACTATAATATCAGAAGACTAGAGATGCCAAACTTCGTGGTGAAGCTCTGCGGACCGGCCAAAGACCGGAAAGCAGACGCGTCGCTAATTTTAAACATTCATGGTCATTGCAGATGTTTAGTCACAAGAGATGTTATGTTCGGGTCAGGCTCGCTCTCGCTAACCTTGATGTCTATAATACTAGACTACTCAAAAAGCAAACCCGCCTTTTTTACCTCTGCTACAAGAGCTGTAATCTCCGAAGATGGCAATCTACGATCATTAGAACGGTTTGGTCCAAGATTGACATCACAATCGGAGCTGCTTGATCCAGAGTCTCACCCATCATATAGGTGTTGGAGGAGCAAATTTTTTTGCCCATTTCTGACTGTTTCATGATTTTCTCCTAAAACAACCTCCTCCACCGGAACAATCTTAATCGAGCAACTGCTGACTCTCCCATTACCTAGGGGTGTCGGACTGGACGGCACCTAATCGCAGGTCACTGTTCTTGCTTGGAGTTACTAAACTAGTTAGGACCAACTTTGGTGATGACCCAAATCCTGCAATAGCATTGTGAGCTGCAAGGACCCTGCTATGTTGCTTCTCAGGGGCTACCATTGACCAATTGAGGCTTGCCACAACTGCTAACAGAATTCCTTCCGCAATCCCAACAGAGGAAACAATGGAGTTACAACTCGTACTGTGGTTTCCAGACCGGAAAGTTGACTTCATAAACGAACAGAGTCCTCGGGGGCACGAGTTTAACACCAATGCAATAATCGACATTTTACACGGCATTGCGGTCATCAAGTGCCCGCATTCCAATGAATCAAAGACTTTGTAGACGATATAGACTCCATTTCGCTGGAATGGTACTCATTTATCGTGACAACTGCTGGGCACAAATCCTTTGTGCCCAAAAATGCTGAAGTAGGTGACATCTATTTGAGGCCTCTGGATCCAAATTTCCCCTCGTGCTGCATCGGCAGGACAAGGGATCACGTTACACCTTTATAGGGTATGCGTTATAGAGGAGTTCATGGCTGGGAATGCAAGAGAAATGATGAAGGATGGCAGACGAGAGGAGCAAACGATTAAGCTTGTGTAATTCCTCGCAATTTGAGGAACTTCAAATGACAAAGCAGGGGCAACCTTTGCACTGACCATACACTATTCAGAACAAAAGGCTCAGACCTCCCGAGACTGTGTCTCAATGAACCTGTTTTGCCACTAACCGGCCAAGAATGATCCCAAATCGCAATTTTCTTAGATCAAACAGAAAGCTTTCAAGATAAACCAAATCCTTACATCATCTTTTGATTGGAAGTAGAGAGGACTTTCGAGATAGAAGCCGCTTTGTTATTATCCCAAAGCCTTGAACAAGCCTGCTCTCCTAAACTTGTCCGGTTTGCGAAGGACTTCCCACACAAACTGAACTGATGCAACGTTTGCATAGCCATTTGTTTGCATATAAACATTCGACGAACTAAGAAAATACTAATTGGCCCTCCCCAGCCTTGCAGTGCCCATTTTGCAGCCACAAACCCGAGAATTTAATATTGCAGTCACGTGCAATTAAATTCATGAGCACAATCCAGTCATCTGGGTAGTGCTGTGATAGCTAGATTGCACGCAGTTGCTCTTATTACCAAACAAAAAGTTAATGCATGTCCTTCTCAAGCCGGGAGAACTTTCCCATTCCTTTTTAGAGGATATTGAGGCCGCGATGAAGTCGTTTGCTCCTGGAATTCCAATGAAAGGGGCTAAATACGCTATACCCTAAAAGGATAGCGGCCGATCACGGCAAACGCCGTCGCGCTTGCCTGTCTAGATATTGATTGACTTTCTAAACCATTATCAAAGCAACCACCTTGCGATAACTCCAACAACCCATCACAATCAAGATGGCAGACCGATTCCCCTCGCTGGAGGAGTTTGACTCTGGTGGTTCGTCTCTCCCCTTTCCTTCCTCATCCTTTTCTCACCGTTCATCCTTCGCGTTCACAAGACAGCAGGTCATCTTCCCAGCTCAAGGCTGACGCTCAACAGCACAAACCGAAGCCGCAGCTTTTGACGGAGATGACTTCCTCACTCGCGAGAAAGCACTGCTAGGTGACGACGCTGACCAATTCGCGACCGGACGTGATAACGCCGCGTTTGTGGAGGATGGAGATGATGATTTGCTGGGTGGAGGAGGTGGTGGTGAGGAGGTTACGGAGTTCGAGAGCTCGTTTCCTGCTATTGACTCGCGGAATGAGGTATGTTCTTTGCTTCCTTCCGTTCTCATTGTCTACGGGATGATGGGTTGAGGGGGGAGAAAGATTAGAGGGAGAGACAGGTGGCTGACTTGATCGAATGCACAGGGCGTAGCACCTGGCGGCTCCATCACCTACCAATCCGGCTACTACCCACCCCGTGCCGACGACGAAGAAGAGCCCGAAGTCATCAAGCAATGGCGCGAGCGCCGCGACCTCTCGCTCCAAGACCGGGAAGCCCGCTCGCAAGAGAAGAAGAACGAGACCGTCAAGGCCGCCCAGCAGAACATCGACGACTTCTACGAGAACTACAACTCGAAGAAGGAGAAGACGATTGCGCAGACGCGCCGCGATGCTGAGGAGTTTCTGGAGAGTAGGGAGGATACGAGTGCTGGTGGAACTAGCTGGGAGCGTATTGCAAAGTTGGTCGATTTGAGTGGGAAGGGTGCGAAAGGTGGTGCGACGGGGAGTGATAAGGCGAAGTTTAGGGAGTTGTTGATGAACTTGAGGAAGGACGAAAAGGCGCCGGGTGCTACGGGTTATTAAATGTCATTTTGAGATGAGATTGATGACTTGGGCGCCCGTGGAGGCTGATCTTGTAAAATGAATGCGTGCATTGCTGGTTGTATCTGTTCTTACGGCCTGCCTAATTATGGTTGGGCAATGGGGCGTTGAAAATACACGGCACATATCGAGACTCTCAATTTGTGTGATTGTGGATGTGATTGCCTTTTATGACTTGAAATCTAGAATCGCTAACGACCGTGCTTCATGCAGTCACGTTTCTGCCGTCAAATCGTCCTTCCAGAATAAATCCGTCATTCAGGATCATCAGCATATTTCTCCGAGAGTTTGGCATTCTCCGCCGCAGCAGCTCTCTCCTGTTCCTCAAATTCCTTCAAGGCCTTCTGGCCTTCCTCTGTCGTAGCATCAATGATTTGCTCTTCAAGAGACAGCATGCCACCCTATCGTCATGTTAGCATTTGGGATTGCGAAAGGGGATAATGTAAACATACCTCTCCCAGCTGACCAACCACCTCCTCAGCTTCCTCAACACTCATCTTACCCAATACCTTATTAACCTCATCCAGACTTCCACTCTCCAAAGCCCTCTGCAGTCCAGGCGGGAAAGCGTCAAACAATTTTCTCGCCTCAATCTCAACAGGGTCTTCACTGGTTTTGGGTGGGATCTTGATATTGATCGTAGTACCAGGATCAACGGCATGCAGTTGGATCTGCTCAACTCCACCGGAACCATCTGCTTCCTCCTGAGCTCTCTGCTTCTCAATCTCCTTAGCTCTTGACTTGATACGCTGATAAGTAGACTGAACATCGTCGAAGAAGACTTTTTGTGCTTGGTGTCCCTGTGTGGTAATACGCTTAAAGAACAGACCAACACCATCTCGTCCTAATGCCCTGCAATATTGAAGAAGAAGAGCCTGGTGGACGCATTGCCGTGAAAAGTCATCCATGTGGCCGATAGCTGCGTTGAACGCCATAACCAACAGACCATCTGTCTCCCTCTCAGCCATGACTTGCGGATGTTCGGAGATGAATTGCAAGCACGCCCTATAATCGCCCATCTTGATCAACGCAAATTGCTTTCCAAGCTCCGAGGCTTCGACCTCGGCTTCGTCATCGTCCTCGAGAGGTAAAGGTTCATCGACATCTGCATCCGCGCCAGAAGACTGAGCTGGGTCGTGCCCATGTTGAGAAGCGAGAGCATGCGGGTTCAGTACTTCAACTGCTTGGACCGTCTCCTTCTTGGTTGTTGTTTTCGGTGCTGGCTTATGGTCGGATTTGGCGACGAAAGAGCTGTCGAAGCCTGTGTGTATGCTCTCGCTCGTGATCTTTCTACCCTCTTCCTTCTCTAGCTTGTTCAATTCCTCTAACAGTTGCTTTTGTAGATCCTGGACCTTCGTAAGGTGGCTCTTAACTTCGGTGGCATATGCGTCGAAGCTACCATCTGACTTATTTTCCTTGATCTTTGCTTGAACTTGGTCTACCAACGCAGCCATCATCTTCGAATATGTAGGCTGTTCTTTTTCCTGCGTATGGACGCCAGCTGGCGGAGGCGGCGGTGCATCCTCACCCGCATCCCTGATAGTCTCCATAAACGTCTGCATGAATATCTCCTCTGGCTTGCGAGTCTCTGCCTCGGCTTTATGCGACTCTAAAGTAGAAAGCAGGCCGCTGATCCGTCGGAGCAGGCCATCGTTGACTATCCGCTCGTACTTGTACGTCTCGATTTGGTTCTTGCGTTCGAATCGCTGCTGGTGGATCTGGTTCTGCTTGGCGCGGATGAAGGAGCGTTTGTCGACGTTGGGATGGACTTCGATGTCGGAGTCGTCGCTCAGCTCGAGCGCGTCCTGGGATCGTCAGCCTTGAGGTTCAGCCTGGTTGGGGGAGGGAGGGTTGGAAGGAAATTAATTCTGGATCTCAAGGGGCTCATTTACCCATTTGCTGTAGTCAACAGGCATCTCGAGAACCTTGGCTCCAGGTTGTTGTAGCAAGGTTTTGGTGGAAGTGTGGACGTTGTTCCAGAAAGAATGTCTGCTCACAAAGTCGAATGTTCTACAACGCGAGGAGCTTCGATTTTTACCCCACCAGGCATAAACACATGCACAACTTTATGCGACAAGTGCATAAAAGCAGCGATGACGGAAGCTAGATCATGTTGGTGGTGACTTTTGAAGATCTTCTTCTCTCCAGTTTAATTCACTCACCTTCAACACGACCATGGACGTCAGACAGCGCTACGACTCTGCTCTCATGCGATGATATCAGCGGTCTTGATCCAATCCTTGCACACATGTCCGCCGCAATGCGACGGGCTTTACTGTTGAGAGGACCGGGATGGGGAGCCTCGATCTACGATGTAGCTTCGAAACAGCTCTCGAGGACGAGTCCTACCACTGCTGCGACGCAATGGTCTTCTACGGGACCTGCTAAAGTCTCAAAGCGGTTCAATGCGAATTTCCAGACTCCTCCCAAGCCAGCGACTCCTCAGCCGCTTACCAGCAAGCTTCTCTCCCACTCCAGAACGGGCCTATCATCGCCATGGCGGCCAGCAATTGCGCAATTACGACCATTTAATAGCACTTCGCATCTACGAGAAACACCGAAGGATACAGATCGGCAGGATCTGATTGAGAAGGAGAAAGCGAGGCGGGAAGAGGAAGAGGAGGATCATATCGATGAGCATGGCGGGTTCGCAAGGAGCGAGAAAGCTTCGAAAGCAGCACAGGTTAATCTCAGCGCTCGATTGCAGAGCTCAAAGGCACAAGGGAACTCAGCTGGGTTTGGGGAGATATGGAGGCTGATCAAGATTGCGAGGCCTGAGGCTAGATGGCTGGCATTGGCTTTTGCTTTCTTGTTAATTTCGTCTTCTATTACGATGTCGATACCGTTTTCGATTGGAAAGATCCTGGATCTTGCGACTAAGGACCCGGCTGAGGGCAATAAGTTATTCGGCCTGGAAATCAGCCAGTTTTATATTGCTCTCGGTGCTGTATTGACCATGGGAGCTGCGGCCAATTATGGACGGATCATCATTTTGCGGATAGTGGGAGAACGGATTGTGGCTAGACTTCGATCACAATTATACCGGAGGACATATGTACAGAATGCGGAATTCTTCGATGCGAATCGAGTTGGAGACCTCATATCCCGGCTAAGTTCGGATACAGTCATTGTTGGAAAAAGTATCACACAAAACCTGTCAGATGGGTTGAGAGCTCTCGTGAGTGGTGGAGCTGGATTTGCAGCCATGGCGTGGGTCAGCCTGAAGCTCACAAGCATTCTGTGCTTAATGTTCCCGCCTGTCGCCATTGGAGCTTTCTTTTATGGACGAATGATACGGAACCTGAGTCGAAAGATCCAACGGAATCTCGGGACGTTAACCAAGATTGCGGAGGAAAGGCTTGGCAATGTTCGGACAAGTCAAGCCTTTGCTGGCGAAATTCAAGAAGTCGGACGATACAACCACCAGATCAAGAAGATTTTCGCATTGGGGAAGAGGGAAGCTATCATCAGTGCCACTTTCTTCAGTTCCTCTGGATTCTTTGGTAATATGACGATCCTCGCCTTGCTATATTCAGGCGGATCAATGGTCAAGAGCGGAGTCATCAGCATCGGAGATCTGACATCCTTCCTGATGTACACGGCTTACGCTGGGTCGAGTCTGTTTGGTCTCTCCAGCTTCTACTCTGAGCTCATGAAAGGAGTGGGAGCAGCAAGCCGTCTCTTCGAGCTGCAAGACCGAAAGCCGACTATTCCAGCTACCCTTGGCACCAGGGTCAAATCTGCACAAGGACCAATCAAATTTTCGAACGTCTCGTTCGCGTATCCGACACGACCTGCTGTCAATATATTCGAAGGTCTCGACTTCGAAATCCCATCAGGAACTAATGTTGCCATCGTTGGGCCAAGTGGTGGCGGGAAATCCACCATTGGATCACTGTTACTGAGATTCTATAATCCAACGGAGGGAACGATTTCCATCAACGGTGTTGACATCTCAAAGATGAATGGCAAGTCTCTGCGTCGTCGAATTGGTATGGTTGGTCAAGAGCCAGTTCTGATGTCTGGTTCTATTGCGGAGAACATCGCATATGGCAAGCCTCATGCTACCAGGTCTGAAATCATTGCTGCAGCACGGAAAGCCAACTGTCAATTCATCAGCGACTTCCCGGACGGTCTTGATACTTCTGTTGGTGCACGAGGGGCTCAATTATCTGGTGGCCAGAAGCAGAGAATTGCCATCGCCAGAGCACTGCTCAAGAATCCAGATATCCTGATTCTCGATGAGGCAACATCGGCCTTGGATGCAGAATCCGAGACGTTGGTGAACTCGGCATTGGCCGCTTTGCTCAAGGGACACAACACCACCATCTCTATCGCCCATCGACTATCGACAATCAAGAGATCAGATCACATTATCGTGCTTGGAAATGATGGAAAGGTTGCTGAGACGGGCACATACCCCGCGCTCTCCAGCAATCCAGATTCTGCTTTCTCCAAATTGATGGAGTGGCAGATGAGCGGTGGTGACGCAGCAGACAAGCGAGCCACGGAGCCCGAAGGCCATCTTACCGAGACCGAAGAAATCAGCGATGATCTTACTCGGTTGAATGAAGAAGAGAGCGAAGAAGATATTGCCGAAGAAGCTGAAGAGGAACTCGAGGGGCGGAAACACGAACCAGTAACGGAGAAGAGCTCGAAAGAGACTAAATAAGAGACGACTTAGACGGGATGATGGTTGGATAGGATACCGCATACCGCCTACAGGCCCTCGCCGCTCTCGTTTGTATTGCTTGCACTTTGAGGGCGTTCTTATAGAGATGCATTGGGATGGTGGGATGGTGGTGTGTTGCCCGGAAAAGGGCAAATGCAGGTCATGATGTTTGTACTATACTCCGCTCGGTACGAATAGAGATTTACGAGGTATCCTGCTTCAACGTTGGAACCCAGGATGATGTGTGTTTTGGGTGCGATTGAACCGCTTTGCACTTGCTTTTAAGCTTCTGGTTCGTGATGTTCTATTGTTCTTCAAGCGAAGCGTACAGTGCCTGTCGCTTAGTTCTCGTGTTTTAAGCGAAAACACGTAAAAGCGCGTTCACGCGTCACTCTCCCTCTTCTCTTCTACACACAATTATGCCACCAATACGCACTCCCTTAGCTGAACGCAATAGCAATGGGCACCGGGGCCCTGAACTCTCTGAATTCGAAAGAGGCCGTATAATTGGCATGCACGATGCTGGCAAAAAAGACATCGAGATACACCGGTTCTACCATCACCCATATTCAACCGTACGATCCACGATTCAATCGGCCCCCTTACGTGAAGACGGGCACTCTTTACCTCGATCTGGACAGCCTAAATCGTGGACTCCTGCCCAGGAACGCCGTGTACTGCGTCACGTACGTCGTTTTCCAAAAGATACATATGCGGAGGTTATAAAGGCGTGTGAGGTGGGGTTTAAGAAGAGCACGGTGAAGAAGATACTCAAGCTCCATGGTATCAAGAATTGGAAGTGCAAACGAAGGCCTTATTTAATGGCAAAGAATGCCGCGAAGCGGCTTGCTTGGTGCCTTAAACATCGAGGCAAAAGACCTGAGGAGTGGGGAATGATAATGTGGAGTGACGAGTGTAGTGTGGAGAGGGGGCGGGGTAAAAGAGATGAGTGGTGCTTTCGAACGTCGACACAAAAATGGCAACCACAAATGGTCCAAACTTATGGTACGAGCAAGAATATGAAGGTTATGGTCTGGGGAGCCTTTTGGGATAATGGGAGGAGTAACCTTTATATTATGGATCGGGATTTTGAGTCGGCGAAGCATGGGTACTCTGCAGAGTCATATTTGGAGGTTTTGGAGGCAGAAGTTGGTCTAATCTTCTCTATATTGGACCCTGGATATGAATTCATGCAGGACAATGCCTCTATTCATATGGCTAGTAAGGTGAAGGAATGGTTCAAAGCAAGGGGGTTCACACTGCTTGAGGACTGGCCTGCTTACTCCCCAGATCTCAATCCAATCGAGCATATCTGGTGGCACCTAAAGACTAGGTGCTATGAGATGTTCCCTGACGTTGCCGCGGACAAGTCGGAGTCAGAATATGCACGGCAAAGATTGGAGTCTTGTCTTCAAGCCGCTTGGGATACTCTAGACCAAGATTTGTTTAATAAGTTGGGTGCAAGTATGAATGATCGCATTGAGGCAGTCATTGCGGCTAAGGGCTGGCACACTAAGTACTGAGCCCAATTTCCGGTGTATTTTAGAAATTTTAATATTATTGGAAAGAGAATATTGCGACGATTAAAATAAGCTAATATATACGTAAATAGGACCGTAATTGATAAAGATATAAAAGAAAGAAGTGTGAATGGGAATGGTGGGGTGCGGGGTAAAATTCAAAAACACGAGAACTAAGCGACTAGTACTGTACCCATCATTCTTACCATATTCATCGAAGATTGAGAAGGAGCGGTCCCCAACGCAAGCTCTGCAGTCGCCATGATTTCCTAACTTATTGTGCCGCCCCAACTCTTCTCTCTCCTCTTCGACGACGCATTTCCACTTTCATGTCTTTTCCGACTGCTCCAACTTTCATTAACTTGCACCTTGCATAAGTATCTCGGGTCTGCACCCCAATCCGTCTTCTGCTAGCCGATCGCCTTCTCACAATCGACAAGCATATCTTCCGTAGAGCCTCAACGACTCATGCTTTCCGATATAAATTAGTTTTCCCCACGTCCCATTGCACCGCTGAGCAGTGCTAACTTCTCACGCTTCCTGAAATATACAACCTGGCAGCGCCAAGTTTTCTTGAGTGTTCCATAAGAAATCCAGGACTCAATCCCATCCCCAGAACGAGTGTTCTCAATGATACTCCCTCGTATCTTCAACTTTTCAGTTGAAAACCATGTCTCAAAAACGTGTCCTCTGTTAACATTTCGTCAGGTCACTAGTTCAGGCTCTCCTTGGCACTTGCTTTGGGATAGTGAAACCCTGAGAAGATTTGTCTAACCTGACGCGGACGGTATTCCGCCAGCCTCATGTCCTCACAATTGGGCATCAGGTTCGTGAGACTCTCCGACTCGTTCCATTGGCCTGTCAGAGAGAAGACGGGACGCCGGATCTGACAGCCAATGAAGGAGCTTTGATAATGGTCACATGATGCTGTCCCAAATTGGGTCACCGATCGAAATTTCGCTAGGCTCAGAAGGCGTTCGGCTTTGAGTTTCAAGACTTTCCACAAATGGACCTTGAAAATTTTTCTCATTTCTCTTAATAATTTGTTGTTCTTTAATGCCAGCTTAGTTCTGAGCATCAACGAGCAAATGCATGTCTCTTTAACATGGCTTGCACTGGCATCAAAAACCTCCCGACTTCGACGAAAAGGGGCAGATCACGATCCCTATCATCTTGTGAGCAAATCACGCGAGTCGACGACGATCTATTGGTTCGAAAGCGCCCTCCGCTTTCCGGCCATGATCTAGATAAGCTCAATTGCCATATTTATCTTCAAGACTTTGGATCTCAACTTCAAAAGGCTGCCAGTGCGATATTTCCGGGCCATCAAATCTCAAGGTATACTGAAGTCCACGTGATCATCTTGTCCTGGGAAGACGAGGACCCCAAACTACCTGTTTCGTTAGAGATAAAGGCCTTAGCAGACGTCTTCTCAGATCTATACGGATTTGAAGTTGAGCAATGGCTTATTCCCTCGGAAAATTCACACAATAAGTTGCAGAGCAAGGTCCTCAAATTTCTCGGTGATGATGACGTCGGCCACCTGAAGATCGTATACTACGCTGGACATGGGAAATTGACGAATCATGGAACTCCAGCTTGGACAAGGTATGGACCAAGGCCAATCTTTTAGATTGCATTTCTAATCATGCCCTTGAAGTTGGCAGAACAGCCGGAATGACCGCTGTCCTACGGTAAAATGGTCTGGCATTCAGAACACGCTAGAAGAGTCTCGCTCGGATGTCTTGATTCTCTTAGATTGCTGTGCATCTGGAGTCTGTACAACTGACGAAGGGAACGGTGTCACAGAACTCATTGCTGCCTGTGCATACAACGGCATTGCTAACGGGGTTGGGCCGTTCTCATTTACACACGCGTTGATCAGCAGGATGCGAAAGCTCGCTCCGTTACCATACTTCACCATCGGATTTCTATACAATGCCCTGTTCACAGAAATTCAAAGCTGGAGGATTGAAGACTCTCGGCACAAAAAACCTCCTATACATTTGGTCTTGAGCCAGAACAACGAGAGACCGAGGAGCATTCGCCTATCATCCCGTTTGCGTATGCTAAAAAGGAATCAAGAAGGAATTGATTCAAATTTGCAGAATTCCTTGGATGCACCTCTGAGTTCTCATCCCATATTCGAGACCACGTTAAACTCTCCGTCTGCCTCTATGTCAAACCACCAAACGTCTTCATCAAACGATTCCACTACCTCCAGCCAGACCAGTGGCAATAGACGAGAATCAGGATTATGGCTTTCTCCTTCACCAACGAGTTCAATAGAACTCCCCGAATACCCAAGGCTACTATTTAGCATCCGAATCCAAGAGGATGTCAAATTTGGCGATCTTTCGATCGAGATGTTTACTGACTGGCTGAGAGATGTGCCCGTCTCTTCTAGTTTGGTTAGAGTCGAGGCGGGATTCGCAAGTGATTCGACCCTTTTGATGGTATCAATGCCAGCCGCAATGATTGCCTACATCCCTTCAAATTCTGCAATCATCATGCTTGGGGTAATTCGCTCCCAGAATCTCTTGACACCCCCCAAACAAGCTGGAACACAATCGACTGGAGGTATCGAGACGACGACGACAAATGCATCCCACACCCCTTCACCACTTCCCGAAAGACCAAGACGCCTTGAGGACCGGCATTCAGTTTCAACCATCGGAACAACAAGCTCCCAATCCGCGTATACCCATTCTGATGAAATTTTTTCGGATGGCAGGGCATCGGTGATGACAAGCGTGTCTTCCATCACTACTGGTAGTCGGTTTGCCTTTGTGCCACCTGTTCCGCAACCTCTAAAGCATGATCCCGTAGAAGGCCTTTGGAATGGGATTTTGAGGGTCATACCTTGCAAAATCGATCATAGCAACCAACTCTGGGACGATACCTTCACAATATTTCCAACTTGTACAATATGTGGCTTCTCCAGGTGGCATAGCTTGATGCTCAATGCCCAAAGCATTGAATTGGAAACATTCATGGCTGCAATGGAAGGTTTCAGGATTGGTGGGAGCCCTCTTGACTACGCTGGAAACTCCTCGGCCCACTATCTGATGTCGGCTGGATTCAATCTGGACTATCTGAGACGGCTGCATTGGATGGAAGCTGGGAGGCAAGCAATATACGAGCAGAACGTCTTCGGACAAAACCCGCTGCATGTCGTCAATCCAAACGCACGGGGGCATGAATTGGTCAGACTCTTGGAATGGTTCAAGACGGTCCCGGCGGTCAAATTGCCCCCTGGGCTTCTCCTTACTCAGCGCGACATTTATGGCCATACGCCTCTTCATGCACTCCTTTGCCGCCCACTCGAGACAGAGCTTTACACGAAGATTTTGGATGTATTTCCGTTGATCGAGCATCAACTTCGTGCACCCGACGTCTCTGGCAAGACCGTTCTCGCTTTAATGAACGAAGCTGCATTTCAGGCACAATCAATGTCTGGAAACAATTTCAAAAAACTACAAAACGGCGCTTCAGTTGTCGAAGCATTCCTTGAAAGAACTGGTGGCACCGGCACAGAGCATGAGTATAGCTTTCACGAAATCGCACGTGGGGCAAGGGGAACCTCTTGGGCAATGTTTTATGAGTGCCGAATATGTAGCCAGGTCAACACACATTCAAGTTCCTATCTCGACCAGATGATATGTGCATGTGCGCATGGGAGAGACCGCGGTGCTCCAGACTCCGCTGGTTTGACACCAGCACACGCCCTGATTACTTGCAAGCGAGCCACGCCTGACGGTACCCACGAGAGCCCTACACAGACCGCAGAACTTTTCCGACTCCTGGTACCACGCGATGACACTACTCTTCGCGAAGCCCTCCATGTCTTAGACCCACAGGGAAACAGTTTGATGCACAACGTGGCCGTTCGCGGCTTCCATGAGATCCTCGAGTACATGATCTCCCTGGAAGAGCCGAAAAGAAGACGTGCCATGGTCAACGCTTGTGTGAATCATCAGAACAGAGAGATCAGCGTTCTTGCTGCGGTTGAAGAAGAGCTTCAGAAGATGTCGGAGCGCAGTAGGATAGCGAATCCTTTTCAAAAGAAGGACCCACTTCGTGAACGGTTCCTCAATGAGATGCGGGGCCAGCTTCTTAAAGTTAAGCAGATTCTACTGAGTGCCGGGGCGGAGATGAATCCCAGTCCTACGACTCGCTGGCGGATTACTTGAGTGAGAGATGAAGGATATTCTTTGGTGTAAGGAACACACGTCTGCCACTTGGTCTTGCTGAATAGCCAATCAGAGGGATTAAATTCTGTCCACAACTTCGTGGCTATTGATCAACTTTCGCTACAAGCTCCACTTGAAAAGCAAGGAGTGCCGGACAAGGACTGAGGCCACGCATTTGGAGAAAAGAAGGGGTGATTACGTCATTATCCTATTGCATTTACACCTTTCCTTTAATATACTTGACAAGAAAGTTAGTCATCCTCTCGAATTCGAGCTTTCCTCGTCTAGCTTCCCGAGCAGACTCGCTAGCGTTAAAGGAGGCGCCCTGTTGGTGCACTGTGTGCATCCTATTTAACAACATCCGCTTTCCCATTATCCAATCGTGGCCCAGTTTGTATTGGCACCGTGTTCTGCACCTAATCAAATAGTTAATGTCCCCCGCTTTTGTCTAGCCCTGCCGCACAGCCAAAGCACAAAGAATCCTTCTAGGCGAAAAGGTACGTTTATTTACTAGGTACTATGAGAAAATAGTAATGCATCTGCATTAGACGCATAACGGAATTATTTCCTTCTGGCATCGACCCTCCGGGTAGGATCTAGAGCCTTGTAGATGTGAAGTGGCGCTTCAATTTTGGCGCAATACTACCATATTCGTTCCCTGTAATCATTCGCTCTTCCTTATTCAGCTCGCGAACAAGATCTTAGAATGTATTGGTCTACTCGAGAAACTTCAGACCCTTTACTTGAAATAACGGGCTATAAAAGAACTCAATATCTACTTGGAGCAATATTTTGAAACACTTTACCAATTATCTTCAAATCCAAAGATTTTACTACAGCCCCACAATGCAGTTCCACAAGATCTCCCAACTATCCATCATCGCTTTGGTCTTGGCTTCACCAGCCCTCTCATGTATTAGTGTTTACGCCGAATGGGACGGGAATAAACACCAAGCCTCCTACACCTTCTTGGTTACAGCTATGTTCATGCTAACATGCTGTTCAGCTACTAACTCGTTCCACGCTACTTTGAACGACAATAGACGCAACATTTGGTGGGTTGGCCCCCTGAGAATTGGCTCCGGCATCCAGGGAATCATTTTCGCATGCTCGGGTGGTAGGGGGTCAAATAGCGCGACCTTGTGGCTTAATAGTGGAGAGGTGGAGTACGAACACGGAGGCTTTGATAGCTGATTTTGCACCAACACTCAGGAGCTAAATTTCTGGTCCATTCGACGACTGGTACAAGGTGTCGACTGCAAGGGTATAGCGTTGAGGCTCATGAAGCTTGGGCATGACCAGGCACGCAATTTATATATAGTGCTAGCTAATAGTCTCAAAAATCGATATAATAGTGCCAGGCATTTGTGGCAATCTAGTAGAGAGTGTGCTTCCATCATGGTCTAAGTTTGGTTACCCCGAGTTCGAGTACTAATAACCGTATTGGGCAACATGTGAGAATATGATGAGACACAAAGAGCTATGATATGCTACCCGTGGGATTCCCTTGAGAAATCATTTTGAATAAGTAAAGCCCTACCTTGCGGTCCTGGCTACCAGTACTTTCGGATTTGGAAACTGGTGCATCCACACCCTTGGGTTATACAACCACTATGACTGACGAGCTGGGAGATCTTGGTGCATCTTGTATTCCGCAAAATGTTGAAATAAGGAGGATATAGGAACTTAAATTCAAGATTTTGAAGGATTCTGAAAAAAGCTCATCCGTTTCCGCGTTCCTGTCTTTCCTTCTGGCAACTCGAAAAGCTAGTAAAATCAGCTGGAACGCCTTAACTTCACCACACCTACAAATCTCACCACGTCATAGGTGTGAGGCTCCACGTTCTTACCGAGTTCTCCACGTTTAGTGAAAAGGGAGGCTAACTTGCTAAAGCACGTGATTTATATCCGACACCACAGTGTTCCAGAATTCTCGAAGGGGCACACTTTCTCCTAGGTATAAAATATATGATATGAACCGTATCTACAAGGTGAAAGACGCAGATATACTCAGAACTTCCGTGTTTCAAGTCACAGTTCGTGGCCATTCTTTCCGCTCATGATTCGCCTGTTAGACGATATCACGACCCCTGTAGCTGGTGTTCTCGTGGAAAATAGCTGTATTCGGGTGTGTATGTACGTCTAAAGAGAGAAGAAGGAGCGGGGAGCTCGAGAGACTAAGATACAGGGTGCCGCGTTAAGAGGTCACGTGACGGCACAACAGACGACCCCCTCAACGCAGCTTGCTCGTAACATCATCAGCCTCTGCTTCAGTCTCTTATCTCACTTAAAATGAGACAAGAAATGCTATCAAACAGGCAACTCTAAACCTCCATTCCAGTCCAACTTCTACAAAGATTAGAGCATAACTTGCCTGCTCGACCAAGAAAGGCCATCACCACTTCCCAACGGCACCTGGCTTAGCTTCTCAATCCACAAGGCCTGAGAGCCCACAAAGTCTTGAACAAGGCAAAGTCTGATCGTGCTAGCCGACAAAACAACGAAAGCCTCAACTCCGGCCATGGCCTCTACCAAAGCCCTCGATCTCAGCAGTAAAACGATCCAGCGACTTCTACCAGTATCAACCCCTCGACCCCAAGAACAATGAGATCCGGCTGCTTAAGATCATCCGGCGCAGCAAGCTGTCCGATACGGTGATCCAGTTGAATGCAGCCTCGTTATCACATCATTGAACGCTCCCCCTACCTACCAAGCACTATCATACGCTTGGGGCACGCAATCGGCTGTCGAAGAAATCTCTTTGGAGGGAAAACGCTTCAAGGTCACGCCGAATCTGGAGGATGCACTACTACAATTGAGAAATGATAAGGCAGACCTTTTCTCGATAGATGCCATCTGCATCTATGTGTATCGACCCTAAAGGAAATACTACAGGAGCTTGAGGTTGCGACCTCTGTTTTTAAAGGGATTTTATTTTATATGTTTGAACTAATTAGAAAAAGAAATATATTTATGTAATGTTGAAGATAAAGATATTATATTTAAGATAGCCAAAATTCCTCTTGTAGGTGGATAAATAAGATATTGCAGTAAATGTGGTGGTTTTAATGTATGAATGAGATAAGGAGAGCTTAAGGCGCGAGACGAGGTTTAAGTATAGTGAATGTGAGTCACGTGGAATATGCACGTGACATAACTAAAGACTAAGGAAGATTTGATGCCAATGTTCAACAAATGACAAGGTCCCTGTATCCCCGGTCAAAACTTAAGCTACTCTGCCTTTCAAACATTTCCCCGAACATCAAACCAGAAACATAAGCTTCCCTCAAAATAGTATAGACCCCGTCGTTATCGCATTCCCTGACTACAAAAGGTACATCTGCTCCTTGCAAAACAACTATCAAATCACCTTTCCGTGTGTCTAGCGGCCCAAAACCCAGCCTACCTTCGCGAGTTATGAAGAATCTCGCCTTGTACAAATTCGAAAGCATGCTCGAAGTCAATGGATGCAAGTAAGTATCTTTTCGTGCCCCACTGTCTGAAATCTCATGCTCAAAATCGTCAGGAACTGAAACTTTGCCGCAGAACACTGAGTACAAGTGCCCGTAGGAATCTGGAGCTGGGAACTCGTAGTTCAAGGTTCTGTCTGCCACGAGGCATCGCCAGAATGCTTCTGATAGACTTTCTTCCTCCTTCATTGTCGGAACCTCAGACAGAGTCTTACGTGCGAGCTTCTCAAAATTAGAAACACTGATACCAGGATTTTCGGCGTCGTATTCCTCTTGGCTGGTTTCTTGTACTTCGTCTAAGATCCATCCGCGCGCCTTGATCTTAGAATCGTTCAAGAAGTCCACAACTGGTTTGCTATCGGCTGATGCTCCTTTACCAGGAGTTTCTCCTACATATGTTCTGCTAGCACTAGACAGGTTGAAATCTGGTACCCAGGAAGGTAGGCCAGGAAGCTCGCTTGGTTTGAAATACATAAGTACGTTCAGGCTCTCTTCAGATCGAATGAGGTGTTTCGCTACTGCCGTATAAATTTCGACTGCTGATTTCGTGTAATCCGGACGAATCACACTTTGATCCTTCTCAGAACTTAACCCCAAAAGTGCAAACACTTTGTCTCTCGCATCTGTCGTTTGACATCCATTTGTAGCTCTCAATAACAGGAATAGGTTCCTCCAAGACGTTTTTAGCCGGCCTTGAGTTCCAGCTCGAATAATTCTCAGCCTTGAAATCGGGTTTTCAATACCTTCGACAACCTTGGCGCCGATTTCTTCTAGCTCCCCAAGAATTTGATCCAATTCTTCGAATTTCGACCATGGAACCCACTGGTTTCCACATCCTACAAAGGGATCTGATTTCCCCACTGTAACTTCCTGAATAATCCAGACGCGATTCCACCAAGGTCTTTGCAATAAAGCAAAAAGCGCGTTCCATTCCGCTCGCCTTGGAAAAGCACTGTTGTGTTGGAGCTTTTTCAAGTCGACGCCACCTATATTTGCAATCAGACTCATGGCTGCGCCACTGTTCTGGTCCTCCTCTCCGAGCCATACAAGTACTCTTCTAGCAGAGTTATAAACCAATCTCATCTGTCCAACTTGCTCTTCGCGCTCCTTCAAGTCTTCCTGGTTGATACACAAGGCATCGATCCACAAAGTGCGCGGCTCGGTGGGATGGCAAAGATGTGACAAAGCAATATGCAGCGCTGGGTTCACCGGCATGGAGCTTGAATCTAGTGTTATGTAATGCCGAGGTGATGGGTTGCCCCAGGTATACGACAAAGCTTCATAGTCCAGATTGTTTACAAGGCTGTGTATTCGAAGATGGCACTGTATAAAATCCGAGTGAGTGCCAGGATCGAGAACAAGAATACGAATCTCGTGTCTCTTGATGCTTAGAGTTGAGTATCTGTACGACATAGTAGAATTGGGATGAGGACTGGAAAGAAGACAAAATAGAGAACGCGAATTTCGGCCTTCGCGTGGAATCACGTGTTGCGTGCCACGTGGTTCCTACTGTTTCGCCCCCGTTCGTCAAGACGAGCGATTGGTCAACTGTTTAAGCAAAGTCCGATTCATAAATACGAAGTCGAATACGAGCGAATTTTTAAAATATTAAAATGTTTTTGAAACGATAAATTATTAAAATTCTATTAATGAGATTTACTAGAAATAGTTTAATTAATTATATTAGTTAAGTAATATTAGCTAAAATCTTTTATTATAACTCTTTTTTTTTAATAAAAAAAAAAGAAAATTAAAAAAAGATTATATAAAATTATTTATCTTTAATAGAATTTAATCTAAGAAAAATTTATTTAAGTTTCTTTTAAGTATTAATCTTTTTTATCTAATTAAATTTTGGCTTTAATTCTTTATTAGAAAGTTATATATTATTTCATAATTAGGCTTTTTTATTAATGAATTGGGCTCCTTGCTTAGATCTGATTAACTAATTGCTCTTATTAATAAACAGGAGGGAATACCTGGAGTGGAAAATCGCTATGTGTGAGGCACTTAATAGCAGGGTAATGCACAAGTAGTTAAGGTAAGTACGCTATAAAGTGACGCTTGCAAGTGTAACTGATTTCCAAGAGTTAATTCTAATAAAAGACTAATTAATGCCCCTTTCCAAAGCTAGAAGCGCCTCCCTATATATTCCCTAGTGCTTAGTCAAGCATACGAAGCCCTTTACTTAATTAGGAAATGTGATCCCACGCGATTCATGCGATTCCAATGCAAGCTTTACCCAAAAGAGGAAATCAGATCCATGATATCTGACACCCGTTCATGCGCCGTCACGTGTGCCCATCACACTGTGGAAGCTAATATACAATGGCTATATAGCTAGGCCGGGCTTATAACTAATAATTGCATAAACAAGGCAATATTTGGCGTGTAATTAGGCTTTAAAATATGGGGGTAAAGTTGATATACATTGAGATATCTAAAGTACAAGAAGTGCGGTTTAGCGGAGGGTTTATATGCTTCTGCAGCTAAGCTAATCCACAAAGGGGAGAATCACGTGTATGGCAACTAATAATATGGCGGTTCTTTCATCAAAATGCATACATTTTGATCCCTTCTTTCACCACAGAGGCTCGGTTAGTTTCGCACATTCATCGCAAACACTTCACAAGTTCAATGTTTACACCCATCTGAGAACTAAAAGCCATGACGAATCTTTGATATCGTTCATTCAAATATTCAGCTTGTACACCAATGCTTTAGCTCAGAAGAGTTCAAGTTCTCAATCTATAAACGAAATGGATTAAAACGCAGAATCAGATCTGGAAAACACGTAGATCGGTTTTCTCCATCTTATATCATCTATCGTCACATTATTGCGCATGTTTCTTGTTGTGCCACCGGGCTTCTCCAATCAAGGAAGTAGATCGAAATCATGATCATGCTGACCCTGGAGATAATCATAATCATCTTTTACCCACTCAACACAAGGCACCAAATTTCCCCACTCAACCTTCCCCTTTAGACTCTCTGGTAGCAAAATAGTCTGCTTCGTTCTATACCAAGCTGGAAAGTGTATCGTAACAAGCATAACCCTCACATCATCCGTGCAATTCGGCATCCCCGCATGCCAGAGCCTCAAATCTCTCACAATAAGAGATCCCTTCGGGAGAGTAGGCTGCACCGGGGGACTCAATTTCCTTCTTCTCTCGAGGATCTTGCTCGGGATAACTGATCCGCTCTTCTCGACCTCTGCTTGCCAGCTCGTGTCCAGATGGCTCCCGAGCCACATCTCAGTCGATCCGTGCTCGGGGCCTACGTCAATCAGGTTGATGTTGATACAGAAACCGAACGGCATTTTGGGGAAATCGAAATGCACATCCACATGTACGGGCTGCCGTTTCTCTGCTTTGAACGCTGTGTTCGCGCTCTGGAAGCGCAGTCGAGGGTGTGGTCCGAGCATGCATTCCGTGATGGCTGTTGCGAATGGGTTGGCGATTATGTCGGGGAAGATATAGTCAGGGTCTACGATGGCGTCTTGTTGGATATTCCCTGTTCCGAGACCGAAGTTATGGTGTGTTGTTGAGCGGTTGTAGAGAGTTTGTGCTTCGGGAACCATCCGGGAATTAAGAGTGTCGAGGTGGGCGGTTGAGATTGCGTTATTGAGAACGAGGACGCCATCTCGATGGAGAGCTTCGAGAGCTTCTTGCAGGTGATGGGAGGTGAGTTGTTTGGTTTCGAGCTCCGAGAGTGAGAGTGTGATGGAAGTGATGGCAGGAGTGGGGGAGCTCCTCGTGGCTGCCGGCATAGTGGGGTTCAGTGAGGGGTATATATGCCTGGCCTGCAGTTCAAAAGCTTAAAGTTCCCGGTGGAGAAATATATATGTATATATATATTTGGAGGGATAAGAATGTTTTCTCATCAAGTGGAACTTTAAAACACCAAGGAGGTGTTATTGATTGCCCCTTTGACTAATAGGAGGAGGTTGACCGGTGAAAAAGTCGGCAGCTGGCAAAGCTTATTTGAGAACGCCGGACAGTTCTCCGTATCTTACCCTCGTACTGCAAGTTTCATTTTTTAATCGGCCCTCTTTCAAGGATCGATAGCATCAGTGCTGACTTCGCCTTCCACATTTCGATCTCGGTTTGCAAATTTTTTGGTTTAACGTGAATGAGAGATTCCTTGGGGTGGTTCCCCGTTCCGGTATTTCCGGGATTGTCATGAATTACGGACAACTTCGCCGGCTTCGCAAAACAAGACTTCTCGTGCTATCTTCACAGCCAACACGGATTGCAGACTTCAATATAAATGGATATTGGCTTTACCATATGATAACTGCGCCAACGACTTCAAACGATTGGGGGTAAATAGTGTTGCTCCGTAAATCACTCTATAAAACGGAGTCGGATTCGGTTTCAGATTCCCGAACACCAAATTGATGATGAAAGCTGCTAGTTATCACTTACAAAGTTAGATCTGAAGGATGGCACACATGAAGTGTAGGAGGCAAGACGCCTAAAACTAAGAAAGCACGCATTACCGCTAAAGAGATTCCAGCTTATTTGACGTCTAGCTTCACCTTGTTCGTATGAATTCCTCATCAAACCTGCTCTTATTAGTCCTGTTAACTAACTTCTAACATGTTTTACTTGGTGTTGAAAAAAGGGTAGAAGAAGTCGAAGTTTACCCCGCTACCCCGCCCTAGCACCTCTACTTAGAGAAAGATCAGGGCCTAGCCCAGGTAACTACACATCGTCTATTATTACCAAAAACGAACGAGTTCTCCGTCAGAACTATACATCCTCCACTTAATTCGTGCAAAGCCCCGAGGGTTCGGGTCGGCTCCATCTTCTCACCCTTCGACATGATTGGTTAAAAATAGCGACATGTGGAGCTAAGCCATTCCTGGTTACTGCTCGCTGGCCTTTCTCGGTATTACGCAGCCAATAGGAATGGATACTTCTCAAATAGGAGTATGCTCGTTTGAAGAATCTTGTGAGGGAGGCTTTTGAGACATTTCGTTACACAAGATCAGATGCCAAGTGATGTCTCCGGGCAAAATCCACGCCAAGGCAGTTCGTCTTATATATGGCTCTCGTCCAGTTCATTTGGTTCCGGATGTTGAGGCTGTGATCGACCGAGCGGTGATGTCACTCTGTTTTTAACTGTTATCATTCTTCGAAACTGAATTGTTGTTGTTGTTGTCTCGTAACTTTTGCTTTACAATTAGACTTCAACTATTCACTAGGTGAGCGAAGAAGTCTTTCGCTCTTTACTTCTGCCCAGAGAATCCTTCCTCCAGCATCACACGCACTGTCCAGCCAAAGAAAACCTTCCATTATCTCAGTCACCTGCTCCCACGTACCGATCTGCAATATCTTGACTACCATCGCAATACTCTTCACAAACCATTCCCTCTCCTCCGTATCCGAAGCTGCGATTCCTCCGAGGACTAGAATCCATAGCAATGTTGTGGGACAATGTCGCCAACAAGTATCGAGCTTCGAGGCTTCGAGCAGTGGTTGCAGGATCGCGGCCAGTTTGTGGAAATGTCCCGACATCGCCGGTAGAGGAAAAGTTACAGCAGCGCTGTATATGAATGCGGCGTGGCGAATTGCCTCGTACAGACACACGCTTGTTACTTCATCTTCGAGTAGTTCGTCGCCGGAGGGTAGAGACATGAGCTCGTGTTGGGCTGAGTTTCGTCTATCGATGAGAGGGGTGAAGTTTTTTATGGGCTTCATTCCTCGACAATGGCAGTCAATTATTATGGTCAAGTCGGCCATGGACTGGAGAACATTGGCCATTTGTTGGCTAATTCCGAAGTATTCGAGTTCTGCGAAGCTCTGTCCCTGTATGGTAAGGGGAAACCTGACGGTCTCGTCGATTTCGAAGGGGCCGAACTTCAAGGTCCGGTCGAGGAGCGGCCAATGCGGCTTGGAAAGACGCTGTGTTGCTCCGAGGATATCAGAACTGGGAGAAGGACGCAGTTAGCAAGTCTGCTGGGAGCTTGGAGCTGGGAATGGAGACCAAGAGTCAAAGCTACTTACAGACTCACCACCTCCGCCAAACCTTCCAACTCGATTTTCTCCAGCCCGCCTAGTTGATCTATAATTGTTCGCATAGCCAGCACATGGGCCTCAATATGCGAAATACACCCATAAATATCAAGCCACTGGAGACTTGTAAGTGGCGAGTTGAACGGCGACTGGATCTTCTTCTCCTTGATAGTATTCGCAATCGTCTCAATCTCGTTCGCAGAAAGAGCAAGAATCGCCAATAATACATCATCGAAGCAAATCTTCCCAGGCTGCTTCAGTTCCTCTTGCAGCAGGCGCATTGTTCGGATTTTGTGGTAGAGGCGGACCGGGTTGTCGACTTTCACTTGCGGGCCGCGGAGGACGTCTAGATGCACTTGTGCTCCGAAGAGCATGGAGTGCATGGCTACGGGTTTAGAGTTGCTGGCTACGAACCACGCTGCGGGGAGATTGGGAAGCCCCTCAGAGGCTCCGTGGGGTCGGAAAGCTGGCCATAGGACCGTCACAGCTGCGGGAGGTCGTAGTCAGTGGTTGCCCATTGTGAGGCCGACATTCTGAGTGTATATCGAGCGAAAAGACACTTACAATGATCTATTAGCTCGTGCATATGGCAATTGTCATCTGCATAGGCCTTCCGAAAGGGGTCGACTCGTCCGGCTCCTAGTGGGGTCAATGGACTGCCCAAGTCGGATGGATTCAGTGATTTGTTGCGACTGCTGCGTCGGGGCTCAGTACATCCAGATTCATTCTTGCTATCGCTCTCTGTCAAGCTATTTGACTGTGACCTGCTTGAGGCCCGGGAAGCATTCGAGGATGGTTCATCGGACTCGGGATCCCCGGATTCAGGATCCGAACTCGATGTCGCTGCGAGTCCGTTGTTCTTTCCTTTTGGCTTTAACTTTTCTGATCTCTGCTGCTGGCGAAAGTTCTTCATCACAGTTTGTCGAATGATCTTCTGATTCCTCTTCTTCTCGGCCTTGGAAGGGACGTTCACGCTCACAGTCGTAACGAACTGCAATTGGAATTGGCCTGCGGCATTCGCGTGCTCGTCCTTGCTTGGGCTCGCGGTGGCAAGTGCCTCGTAGTTCGCCATCTTGGTGATCGCATCTCTCGAGCAATTCCTATTACCTAGAGTTGGCTCGAAGAACAATATTTCTGCCAAAATCTCATGTTCGTGGACCGTGTTGAACATGCGGTTCAGGTCGGTGTGTGGCATTGAAGCCTGATTGGTCAACATGCAGTCCATAACCATGGGGTAAGACATGGCGTTGCACAGCCCGATCGTCTCACTTCCAACTCCATGTGCGATAAAGTCGGCCGCCCGTCCTTCTTCAAGTGGCATTATTCTAGAAGTGAAAGAGAAGGTCCTGGATCTTAAGAGGGATGCATCATGCCTTTTGAATGGATGAAGGCTTCCGGAGCCGGGCTGTGTCGGAGCACCTTCAGCCTGGCAGGGTTTCAGTGACAAATGTTCCGAATCCCGGCCCCTCGAAGGATACTTACATCCGCGAGATCTATTTTGTCAAACAAACAAACGTGCCAGTCAGTACATCCCCCTGATTGGGTTTACCAATCCGCTCCCTGCGAGAAAGGCTGCTTAGTATTTCAACGTCAGCTGCTTCCGAGATGCGGAAATCATCCCTTTATAGTATTTATTGCTGACGTCCCGCAGTTCTTTCAACATGGCCTCCCATTCCCATGCCTGCGGCGTGACCTCCGCAGGGTCACATGGAGTTGTGAATTGCATTGAAACTCTCTCTGATCGAGCAGTCGAGAAACCACTGAGCAAGTGAGGCACGGAGAAGTGGAGCTACTGAACTACAGTCAAAATCAACTCTAAATTTACTACGTCTCCAACGAAAGCCAAGCACTCCTCCACTTAGAAGCAAAAGATTGAGAACAAAAAAACGATCCGATTCTACCCCCTTTCACGCTTTCTTCCATCAAATTACCGGATTCAACCTTGGTAGCGATGTGGTTACCTGCAAGTTGGGTAGTATCTGACAAAGCAGCAATGCTGACAGCGTCACAGATCTCGTGATGCCATCTTCGACGACACTCCCAATGGCACGTTTACAACCGTCTAAATCCGCGCGCGAAAATTCCAGAAGTACCCTATTATCAATCAATGACAAGGGAAAGGTGGTCTTTATCTTCATTTGCCTCTGCTGAGGTCTGCAGCTTGGTGAGGCGGCGCTGGCGCAATGCCCCCGGTTGGCCATCTTGGCTGGCACATGACATGAGGATATCTCCCATCTCCAATGAGTTTGAAATCGCACAAATGATCTGAGAGTCAGTGTAGCGGACAAGAAGGCCGAGCCCGAGAAAGTCAGGGGCTGCACTTGGCGATCTTCTTACTGCTGCAACTTTCAATGAGGTTGCTGAGAGATGAGTTTTGGCAGAGAAGTACTCTTGCAATAGTCTTTGTTTCTCTTGCATTTTGAGTCTATGAGACTGCACCTGAGAAATTGGGAAGCTACTCGAATGGGCGATCACCTGGCGAGATGGTATTGAAGAGGAACCTGGAGAACCCTCGATTATCCTCTTCTGGATCATTTCATGCCTACAGAGGGCCCAAGTCGGGCTTTTCAGGGAGGTGAGGGGTGGGGGACACACAATGGCCGTCTCACTTTATTTTGATTTTCTAAAGTCCTGGGCAATGCCTGACAATGGTTCATCTCCAGTGAGTTGGGTTGATGCAGGTCACGTGAAATGGCCGCTCAGAAGCATGGTACAGAACAGTACGACCTGAATACCAGCCCGAAAGCTACTTAACTAGCAATCCTAGTACTGAAATATAATAGTCTATCCAACTCTAATTTCACGTCATGCCTAGGAAATTTGCGGGAGGCCAATTAGTTGCCCCGCGTCTTTCACAATCCTCTCAGTCCGCATCACAACACCCAATAACCACAACCTTTTCATCAGTCAACCCCATAAGAAAATTTCTCAACCACTCATCATTGAAAAATACTTTACCTTCTGGTGCTAATGATAACACCTCTTTCAGAGAGATAATCCCACTTGGCATACTGAATCATCGGTCGGATCTTTCAAGTACACAGTAGTTCCAACTCCTTACGCTCACAATCTGACTTTCTGGTTTCCATCTACCACTTAATTTTTCCTAAACCCGATCATGGGAGATCCAAATATTAACTCAGCGGCCGCTGAGACGAGAAGAGATTCCGAATGTACAAGGCCATCTCGAACTACTAGTGCTCCTGCCGCTCCGGTCGAGTACGAACTTACCCAAGAGAACCTTAATACGCTCAACGTGGTTTCGAAGAGTTCGGGTCCGTGCATTCCCTCTCGGTCCGTTGCCCGTGTCGAGTATACAGGGCGCATTGGAGGGGTGCCCATGGAGAGGTCCTATGCGCGCATAGGCAACTCGGGGGGTCGGCCGTGCTCAGGACCAAGCATCGTGGCAAGCACCCAAGCGCCGCAGGAACCACCGACAGTACGAAGTCCAGCAGTATCTAATTCGGGAACAAGTCAGACGATTGGACAGAGTGGGAATAGTCAGAGACCCATAAGAGGAGAGGTGACGGTGCGAGGTGGAGAGTATCCGAGTCAAAGCAATGGACCAAATCCGGGCGAAGTACGATACAAAAATTACTACGTGCATCCTTCAAACCCCTCCAATAGTAATGGGACTTGAATTTTGGGGTCGTTTCAAACATTTGTGTGAGAGAGGAGAGATCGCTTGCCCTTTGCAATACGAAGATGGAAGGAAGGAGAAGGAGCGACTGAATCGAGCGCACCAACTTGGCGCGGGAAACACACTTGCTCTTCTCGACCTCCAACAATCACTACTATCTTGGGACACCCCCGAAACGTCCACAACGCCGACAACGAAAATAGAACAATCAACCGTCCGCTCTATCGATGGCACAGAGGTATATCCTCGGCAAACTACTGGAAGACGACATCGCTTACCCCTTCTAAGACTCGATTCGCCTCCAAGAACAGCGAACTTCTGGATCAAATCTAACAGAACGAAAAACGAAAAACACCGATTTGGAGATAAATGGTGCCTTCAAGAGAGATGCGAGGTGGCTTCAGGATATTGGGAACAGAGGGGTGACGCAAAGTGACTGGAGCGATGTTGAGGGGGAATACAGGCTGCTTCACGATACACAAACCCTTCAAGAGCAGGTAGATTGATGCAGTTACAGAGATATGGCTTTTCTGGGAGCTGAAGTAGATTGCTTTCCTGGAGGGGCACACACGGAGGGAAATATAACAGGGGCGTAAGCTGGAGAATGGATGTGCAACCAACCGTCCAAAAGCTTTGGAACAGTCAACATATCATTAGAAATAATATAGGATTTTCAGTGACATTATGTTGCTTCTTCTGGGAGGAATTGAGCCTTGAATGTTGTAGTTTCTGGCTTCCAAACGGAAGTCAAATCGAGAAGCCCACCCTACTAATCAACCACTCACTTAAAATAAAAACTACAACCAGTTTAGATTTTTTTTAAAAAAAAATAGTGTTAAAGGCATTTGGATTTTGTTTATACAATGCCTATATTCAGTGACTGAAAAGACAATCTTTCAAGCAAGTTTACATGCGCTATGCCGCATTAGAGCATGAAACTTGTTAGTGCGGCGCTGCCTGCAAGTGCAGACGCGGGCCGTCGCGCACTTTCCACCACCAAACACGAAGAACTGTATTTAGTGCATTGCCCTACGCGCTGATCTCTCGAAGTCTTTGGGCTGAATCTGTCGCAACGCTACCCGAAAAGCACGGCGATGGAGACGGAGGGCCTCCTTTCAGCCATGACACGTTGCTGAGCGCGCGGCACACACGTCTCATCACCATCTTCCCCTTGAGGCTCGACACAGATGAGATCCACATCGAGCTGAATCAAGCTTCAATTGATGCGCCGCCATAATATGAAGCACTCTCTTAAACATGGGGTGGCCAGACACCGACTAGACCCATCGTCTGCAATAACGGGCTCCTCCTCATAACCGAAACCGCCTTCTCTTCGATCCGGAGACTGCGGTGTCACTTCGAGCCTCGCAAGCTCTGGATCGACGCCATCTTCTGCATCAACCAGGCTCTGGCTACGGAGAAAACCACCCAGGTGGCCATGATGGCTGAGATCTACAGCAAAGCTCACCGTGTAAATCATCTGGCACGGAGAGGACAGGCACATTGCACGGAGCCTGAGATACTGCAAGCTTGTTAACTTTATAGACAATATTAATTTCGATGAAAGCAAAAGAACGCGAAGAGATTACTTGGACCGCCTCATGTTCAAGGCTACTCCTACTGGTTAGTTCCTAGCGTTCCAAGCGTAGCCTTGACCTATCTTTCAGCCCGCTGATTACGCATAGTTTACTTGAGATCTGTGCATCGTGGACTCACCCGGCTGTGTCATCATGACTACTAGCCTCGAATATGGACGCTGCAGGAGGTTGGAGTGAACACCTCTTGCTATGTCTGCACCTGGCCCGGCAGATTATTGCCCCTATCAGTTGTCTGGCGAGCTGTCACCCTTCCTCGACTCGTTTGACTGTAATACGCACCTGCCAGCACCGACAACCTAGAGGAAGCTGAGAATTACGGGGATGCGCTGAGAGCTCACTGGCGGGCGCAGCGTCCCCCTATACGGTATAGGAATATCAACCTCATTCTGGAGAACCCCCTCAAGGCCATGGCACATAAGAAGGCCACCGAGCCCCGCGATCACGTCTTTGCACTAAAAGATCTCTATTCCGAAATACTGGGTCGCATTCACATTGACTATTCGATGGATATCTCGGCACTATTCTGCAAAGCAGCTGCTGCACTCATCGATGGTTCTGCAACGCTTAGCGAGATCCTTCACTACGCAATTTGTGCGGTTGTTGCAAAGGAGCAGGATCTGCCGCCTTGGGTACCGGATTGGACAGTCCAGGAGAGTTTCTCGCCCTGGCCATGGTCCTCTGCCATGTGGGACGTACTGCCAGGACATGAAAATCACCAGTACCCTAGACCACCCAAGGCTCGTGTTTCCCCCGACCACCGTCGTCTCACCGTAGTGGCGGCACCTTTAGGTATCGTTGGCATTTTGAGCGAGCCCCTCCCGTCCATCACTGCTGATACCGCCGATACGTTGTGGTTGGAGTCTCTGGCTGAGCGATTTCGGTCCTGGCTAGTAGTATGCGAGTAAGATGGGATATTCTACGCCTGAAGAGCAAAATACCAGATGTGAGGTTTTTTGTGACGGCTGGGAACACCATGTGTGTTTGCAAGGACGCACAGCAAGGGGATGTAGTCGTCTTGCTGTCGATGCGCCACGGCCGTTCGTCTGCGTCGGTGCCTTGGTCTGAGGCGTGGATCTTGTGGCACGCTGGTACGTCTGGGTGCTAATAAGTGATTGGGCCTGTTATTGTGGCAGGCAATCTTCAGCCTGCTAACCATTATCGCTAGAGATTAGATGGTCTTCAACATCTGGGCGATCCTGAAACTGTCGACTTGGTTTGACAGAATCAAGAGTAGTGCTGAGGCATATGCTCGGTCGCTCATGTGGGTAGAGAAGCAACACTTCAAGAACGCTTCTAAAGCTCAACAGAAGGCTCTTCAGCGGGAATTTCGCTTTGCAAGGACAACCCGAACAAGCGTGTGCTGTTCAGCCCGATAGCTCGTAGTTCCTCGAAGAGTCAAACCAAGCTGCCAAATTCCACTGACATCCACCCAGGATACGGTCCTACGTCAAGCCAGATACTGTCGATGCTTTCGAAACCTACCCTAAGTTCCACTTGGAAGCAAAACGCGCCAAAACACCGGCCGGATACATCGCTACATTGTTGACCTCAGCGCATCCGTGTCAGCGAACACATATCTCGGACTCGAGACCCTGCATACCTACGACATCAATCTCTGTGCTGAATATTGCAACAATAAAACCCTCGGCACCGACTTCAACGTCGTCGCGGAGCGAGATCCTTGCCTCAACCTTTCAGACACTTGCACCCAGCCGGCCTCAAGTACAGAATACAAGTGCACACTCCGGGGCTCCGGTGTAGATACCGCATCCGCAACCAACTGCGGATGCTACCGGGGCCAAGCCCAAACCGCGATCGCCAGCTCCGACGGTTTCGAAAAGACAAACACAAACACAAACACTCCCGCCCAAAGACCAGGCGGGCAAGCAACCCAACAATGCGGTGGCGACGGCTCAAAAGGACACGATCACCCCAACACCTGCATTAGCATCAGCTTCTTCCCAGGTCCGTACAACCCAGCTTTCTGCGCTGCATACGCGGATGCAAAGAATACCATGAACCAAAAGCCGCCGTTCTGGGGGAAGTGGATTGTGATTTTGTTGTAGTACCAGGACCCCCCCCTTGGTGCGTCTTGTGCGTGCCGATGTCACGTGTTCAGGGGCTTAGCTCCTGGGCATGTTTCACCCCTATATAAGCTCCCAGGAGCACCTAATTTATGCTCCTCAGAGAGCGCATTTTTGCCTGCGTCAGATTTTAACTGGGAATTATAATCCGCTGAAGTGTGGTTTCTTCAATAACTATATGTTATAGAAGAATAGCAAGCCGTTAGGAACGTATTGTAGCTTGTACTCGTAGCAGACAGTGGTGGGGAGGCTACCTATGTTCCTGGTTGCAAGGGCCCAGATTTTTGGAGTATTGAGAGCTCGTGGAGTTTCTCGATTGAGGTTTGAGGGGCAGGCTAAGAGCTCTTGGCCTTGGTGGTAAAGGGTTTGGATGATGCTCGGAAGTGGTGTGAGAGGATGTAACGCTCTTTACTTCACTTCCACTCGAAGTGCAAGTGTCCTGAAGGGAGTTTCTTCGCTTCATAATAATCTAGCTGGAATCGTTATCAAATATCACATCGTATCGTCGCCGTCCCTCTCCTGTCTCTAGTCCCGGCTTTAATTATTCCCCAACCAATATCTCTTCTCTCCGAGCACGCATCCCCGCCAAGCTAACACCCGGTCCGAAAAGTATCCCAGTCCCCATCAAAACAGCGAACAGCTTCACCCAACTCGCATCCGTCCTCCCCTCCTTCTTCAAACCCCTAAAACATAACAAGATCCACCGTGCGCTCCCCGAGAACACGAAAGTCTCATCCCACTTCAAAAACAGCCCGGCCCCTTCAGCCTGACTCACTGCGTCCTTACCAAAACCCCAGATAATCCACAAAGAAACCCCGAGAGAGCGGAATAGGCGTGACGAAGCAGACGCACAGATAAGTGCTTGCGGAAAGAAGGAATAAAAACTCGTAAGTCCCGCGTAACCAGACCAATTCGCCTGCTACGTCTCGTACTCCATTCTCCTGTTCCGGGACATCCTTGAAGCATCTTGCGAAGAGCTCATGGGAGAGGACGATCCAGATCGGGAAGAATTGCTAGGCGAAATTCCAAGTTTGCTTTGTGTCGGGACAAGATGTTGGCCAGAGGACGCCGAGAGTAGGGATGGTGTAGCCGAAGGTTAGAGCGGGGAGGTGTGTTTTGGCGTATCGGGTTGGGACGAGGCGCGAGGAGCGGAGGGTGAACTTGCTGGGTGGGAGGGCGATGTATTGCAGGAAGAGGGAGAGAGGGACGATTTGACCGCCGCCTAGAAGTTGCATTGCTAGGTCAAATACGAATGGTCTATCCCGTGTTAGTTTTCTGGGGAAATGGTGTATATTGGGAGGAAGTGGACAAACATTGATGCTATTGTCATTAAGTTGTCTCGTCGACAGCTTTCTATTGCGAGAATGGCGTTCAATAAAGTTAAATCGGCCAGGAAAGTCGTAGTTTGCAATCTCTGCGGTCCATACAAACTATCGTATTTCCCTGGTATAAGTTGCTCTGCCCAATGTCTCATTTCTAATGAAAATTAGCACCTCCCTACTTCCCTCTATATCTATAATTCGCTATGTTCAAGACCAGCGATTGCCGGTGTGAAGAACAACACGAAGGCCTTCACGAAGCCGTCTAACCCCTCGATTCCAGTATATGTCATCTTTAACGGGACCCTCCGACTAGCTTCTTCAACCCATCCCGTTCTTGCGGCTTCCTCGGTGATTGGTAGCCATTCTGACACACTTGTATTTCAGCACCGTCCTCGCTGTCAAGAAAATGGTAAACAGTGGAAGCGCCCAGAGACCCCTGCGGAAGGAGCCTCTCTCTGCACGACTGAAGACTTGTCACTGGGCTGCATGGTTGACAAGTCACTCAAGAGTCCGAGCTGCAGCAGGGGTTCCGAAACGGCAGGGAATGAAAGGTGGAATACATAGGAAGGAGAAATAGCCCATCCACCTGCTTGCTCAAGCAGAGATCGGCCCTCCAACAGGCTCTGGGGATCTCTGCCCTTAGGTAACTATACCCGATATTCGGTTTGCGTACGTCGTAGTAACGCAGGGGGGGTTCCGGCTAATAAGTTAACGTCGAAGGTTTGAGACAGTCGTGCCTTCCTAATTCAGAAGGCTCGAGGATATAGTTGTTAGATCATTTCGTGCCTTCCCTATTAGAAAGTAGCTTGGAAATTATGTCTAGGGTCCTTGCCTGGCCTCCCTAGATCAAATAAAGTTCTTCTTAGAAGAAATAAAATAAAACTAAAATAAAATATAAGCTAGTTAGACTTATAAGAGTTATCTAAATTGTATACGTTACCCCTCACTTCCTGATCCTGAAGGGCGTTAGTCACGAGCCCAGTCTGTGCGCAAAGGGGCGTTTTCCAGGCAGGTTCAGGCATAGCGGAACTCGCTTATAGGCTTTCCAAAACCAAAGTCTACGAAATCACTTACACGTAATGAGATGATAATAGATAACCGGGACTCAACATTCAGGGCCTAAGGAGTACAACAACTAAAGTTTAATTTCATTAATTAATTTTTCAAAGAATTTGATGGTTTGGATTTTGAAATATAGCTAAGATGCCTGAACGCAGTATTAGCAGGGGCCTTTTTGGGTAGGGTAGGGGCGAAGTTACTACTATTACAGGCCTGGTGTGAGTAGCAGGGGCTAATTCGAACATGGGGCACAGGCACGGTACCAGAGACTCCGCTGTGCGAGCGCCTCTAGTTCAATTACCACATTGGACAGCGCATCGACTCCGAATCGAAGGAGATTCTTCAGCCTTAAACTTTCCCTGAAACACCTCCACCTCACGTAAGTGAACAGGTGACAATACAGTACCTTTGAACTCGCGATGAAACCAGCATTTCGACCCAATGAGGGGCGCCCCTTTCTTGGGGTTTGCCGAGAAAAAAAAAAATCGGCTTTTGCCCCCTTCCTGCAAATGGATCCTTCGTCCGATCCAGGAACGAGGAAAGAAAAAGTGCCCGGAGAATACCCGGCTACAATCACAGCGGAGTTGTCGTCGATCGATACAGCGGAAAAAGTTTCGGGTACCAGTTATCTCTCGGTATTTGCTGACGTTCAGGGCCCGGGATCAGGAGCCGTGCCCGAGTCCTGAGTGAGATGTTCTCCACCTTGAACCCCGGTAGACGTGAGTGGATGAGAGGCGTTGTAATACGACCTGCATTCGCTGCTGCTGATTGGGCGGTGCCGGAGTTCGAAGTCTGTTGGAATTCTTTTCAGCGTTCAAGGGTTGACGTGTCCCGGGAAATACCCGGATGGACCGGGAAGACGTCGAATGCTGTCGATCAACAGATATCCCTTCCCTCTAATGCGCTTTGCTCAAAATTTAAAACGATGCGAAGTTTCCACGATCATGCTTTGAGATGAGTTTTATCATCCAATGTGTTTCTTCGTATGCTCCTCCTTGCTTCTCACCCTAGGTGGGAAATTATCCGAAAGAGGCTGTCCACCTCAAATGAATTCGAAGAGAAAGCTGACTCGATATGATGAAATGGCACGTGAAAAGAACTCTTGAGCTGCCATAGAGACGAAATTACGTGACAAAAGACCACGCTTGAAAGGCCGACCATGATCTCAAACTCCTAAATTCCGTTCCAGACTATCATCTATCTACCTCCCCCTCATCACAATCAATGAACATAGTACATTTTCCCATCCCAACCCATCCCTTTCCCATTCATCCAGTCCCATATGCCTTGACCTGAGCCTCATAATATAGATTCAGCCGCCGTATCGCATCGCATCGCATTAAACAACCTCCCATCCAGAGCCCCCAATCTCTCCCGGGGAAATATTGAACCTAGGAGACCAAAAAACCCACAACAAAAAAACAACAAGGGTATGTCCATAAAAGTGCCCATTGCTTAGCATCATTGTAAGCTATGATACAGGGGTGTATTGTGAAGTAAAGGTCAACATAAAAAAATTGCGCAAAACCGGCCTGGCCATCTGGTCATGAGAAATCCGGTTTGTGGTATAAGGCGTAAAAATCATTCGATCGATCCCGGTGTTGAAGGCAAAGAAAATCAGAGGTAGGTATATATCAGCGGATAATTTGATGTCCTTAGCTTTCCTCCATGATGCCTACATCACCGCCGCCTTCTTCTCGCCATTCACGGCTGCGTTCGGTCAACCGCTTGACGCCTCCGACTCGTCCAGCCCAGATACTCTCGACTGGAGTTCGGAAGGTATATCCTCGCTGGCTGCTGATGACTCCAATGGCTTGGAGCACGGCCTTCCTGCTATCTCGTCCGAACACTGCGGGATGGTTAATCCATTCTAGACTGGCTTCAAGCTCTGCATCGAGAGCTGAGACAGTCGTTGGGTCAATGCCCGGAGATGAGTTCATTGAAAGGGCGTCATTCGAATGATGACGTGGAATGGAGGGCGCACGATGTGAAGAGGGTGTGTGAGCCGATGTTGGTGATGGTGTATTGCGGCGGTCCTCGGGGGTGGTAGAAGTCGGAGATGAGTTGGTGGTAATAGATGATTGATTCGGAGATTTCATCGTGCTAGGAGTAGGAGGGATCGGAGGGAGGCCGCCCTTGCCCAGACCCTTAAGAATTGACCGTGTCTCATTGAGAAGATGTTGGGCGCGTTCGTGCTGGCCACGAGACACAAGAGTGAGAGCGCGTGTAAGCATGTCTGATGTGAGAAGTTCCATTCTGCGCTGGACGACGAGAGGGTGTGGAGGAATTGGAGGGGTGTTTGGCCATTGCGACTTCTTTTGGTGTGTGGGAGCGGGCAGCATCGTAATTGCGAGAAGTGAAGGTCGGGGAAGGTGAGTCAATGTACCATCGCGAAGGATGTCGCCCCATGTGAGATCAGCTTGGATGAGAGGAACCTCCTCGATGGAAACGGTGCGCTCATCTTCTTTATCCAGGGGACCACCAAGGGCCTCAAGTCCGGAGACAATGGACTCCCAAGGATCTTGAGGTAGCTGCTCTTGCGAGGCGTTGTCGGGAGAAATGACCAGCTGGACCAGGATATCTCTCTTGTCACCAAATCTGAGATCCCCTAGAGAAGCTTCGGCATCTTTGCCTGTCGCGCGCTTCGTGATTTGGAGTGCACCACTAATCTTGACGAATTTCGCTGGTGATCCTTCGGGAAGCCGTAGCTTGAGCTTCACATTCTGATGTGACATGGTTTGCATGGCGCCGAGGCAGCCCGCAAGACATTCTCGCAACATCATCCAATCCTTGACATAAGTGTACGATGCTTTTGTCCGAGTAGATAACTCTATCATCGTATCAGGCTTGTGTGTCATGCCAAGACCGAACGAATGAATGGCAATTCTGCAGTGGTTAGATTATAGTGGTTGGTAGTTGGAAGGATAAACTTACTTTGCCGCCTCTGCTCTTGATACAACGAAGTCGACGCTCTCAGCATCTGAGGTCGACGAGTCGCTGATCAAGAGAATCGAAGCCACGGGATTATTCGACTTTCGCTGCATAAGCAGGTCCATCGCGATATTGGCTCCCTCCACAACATCAGCACGATGGCTCTTCTGGCCAACAGGTCTGACTGATGCTAGAATGTTCGACCATCCATTCCAAGTCTTTGTCGTCATTCCAACGAGGGGTGCTGCTCCACCGCTAGATCCAAACGTAACCAAACCCATGCGATCTCTGTCGCCAAGATTTTGGACCATAAACTTCAGCGCATCACGTACGAGACTAATCTTCACACCCTGCATAGATGAAGAAATCGGAATGACGACAACGATATCCACGGGAACATGAACAGGCGCTGGAAGTCGCATGCCTCGAGTTGCAGCGGTGTACTCTGTTGGAGCAGTCGTTGCAGAGCGCCCGGCTCCATACGAAGATGAGTTGACCGATGAGACACGTTTGGGGTTCGATACCCTTTGCCAGTCCTCCTCTTCCTCTGACAACTCGTAGTCTGGGCTTCTAATCGGAGAACCCTCAACAGCATTTAGGTCTAGAAGTGCTTGTTGCCAGAGCTTCAATTGGTTTCTGTTCTCGAATCGCAAATGGAACGATGGCAATTCGGCCACCGATAGACTGAGGGTTAAAATATACTCTTCTGTAGGTCGCAGATTAGACATGGTGATTTTTTCGGTTTGTCCAAGTTGGGCTTTACCAGTCCCAGATTCGGTCACCTCATTGAGGTGCTTCTTGATCAAGATGGATCCTTTGAGCGTGCATCGTGTGCTCTTGCGTACTGTATTTGGATCATCCCATTGCTGAGGAAGAGTAACCTTCTTTTCTTTCACGCAAATGAGCATCTCGGCAAATAGGAAACACTCCAGCTCTTGCCAAGACTGCTTGTCTTTGCCGACTCTGATTGTACCGTACAAACGTAGTTTTCCGAATCTGTCAATATTATTAGCTGAGATCAGATCCGGCACCGGGGAGAGTACTAACCTATTGAAATCCAGGCCATGCCAATTCTCTACTCTGTTTCTAAGGCTTTCGGTGATTTCTTCCAACACCTCAGGGGGCTCATATGGGTAGAATCGTGGAGCACTTTGTGCTGGAGATGGTGGCCGAGCATAAGTATCTTCGGGCCGGGGTGCTGGTAGAGGAGGTGCGCTTCGTAGATCATCAGGGTCAGGTCGCCACTTGTTGTCCGGAACTTCGACAGTGACAAGGCAAGTAAGCGTCTGTTGTTGACGAGACCGATTCAGGGTCGGGAACTCGGAACGCACGCTGACGGATGGGGCGGGTATGGGGTTTCTGGTGACGCTTGCTCTTGGGCTGATGAGGCTTGTCTCCATGGACTGGACGTCGTAGTCGTGTCGCCGAGGAGGCCCACTTGTTGTCGTCTCTGGGTAGCCAAGAGATGATGGAGCACCAGTGACCTCTGAATCGTTCCGGTTGTGTCCAGCTCGCGGTGGCTGTTGGGTGGTGAATCTGCCAGCTCGATCCCTGCTGTCCCTGCTATCTCTACTGCTTCCTCCTCCATTGTTGCTGTCTCTTGAATCTCTGCTGCTGTCCCGGGCATCTCTGGGCGGTGGTCCCGCATTCGAGCTTCTGCTGCGCGGCCGTACGGTCTGGCTGTCCCACGGGGTGGGAGTAGGAGTTTGGTTGGAGCGTGTCGACTGGTCGCTCGCCGACACTGATCGCACAATACTACTTAGCTTCTCTAAAAGGAGGTCTCGCATCAGCTCTATCTGGTTGGGAGCACGAACCACCGTTGAATCTCTTACCAATGTCCAGCACATTCCCTCCTCTGCTTGTATCCAGGCCCAATGGCGCGTTGCACGTCGGGCAGTACTGCGACTCGAACTCCTTGATGTACTCGTAGAAGCACGCTTCGTGGGACACATGGCCGCACGAGAACTGCAGTATCCGCTCGCCGCGAAGGGTGTGCTCCAAAGGCTCTTCACACACAGCGCACTCGCTCCCCACAAACGTCCTCTCCCGCCGTGTACGACTTCTGTCGGTGTCCAACATTCCTGCCATGCCTCCTCCCGCTCGCTTGCGCAGGTCGCCCGTTCCCAGCAAGGGCTCTCTCGAATGGAGCGATGATAGCGACGGCTTCGACTTGGATGACTGCTCTGAGAGGCGAGGAGAGTCAACTGTCATATGAGATGAGGTTTCTGTGGAGCACGGAAGGGTTAGTCGGGAGGTCAACAGTCGCATCGGATCACCAACGGCTCAGAGGGGCGGAGTAGAGGCAAAAATTGGCATAGGCCGCTACGTACTCTTTTGGACGTCTAGACTCCCTTGGGGATGAGGATTGGGATTGGAACGGGTATGGGTATGGGTCAGAAATCCTGCAACGCGTGCTCCACTAGGTTGCTCCTGGTCCCCGGTCGTTGCTGCTCGCCTCCTAGGTCTTTTATCCGGGTTGCTGAGCAGTCCAAGCTCATACAACGCAGAAACCTGGTCGAGTTCTTTGTGCGGGCGAGGCTTAGGGGCGGCGCTGGTCGCAGAAGACGGGGTCGGGTCGCGGTGGAAGGGGGACGAGTGGCCGAAGAAGCCTTTCGACATGTATCCGGAGCAATGTCTGCGGCTGTTGCAGACCTCGACGACGTGCCTCGCAAGAGCAGAGGTCTCCCAGCAGCGCGGGAGGGGCTGCGGAGTCGAATGGCACTCCTAGGCCGATTATATTGGGTTCCGGCCTCCTGTAACTGTTTCACGCACGACACAGGCGTATACAAGTAGGGTTGGGGGCCGCCGGGGCGAGGCTGGCCTTGAGCTGGAGACGACAGATCTTCTGGATTTTCGGTAAACCCAAGACGGGGCTGGGCACTCCGCGAAGTTGCAGCCGTGAGCTGGGCGGGCTACATGTGCCGGCGAGGCGATTGATTGCGCTGCAGAGAGCTCAGAGGAACGAGGGGTGATCGCACAGCGATTGCATTGAATTGAGTGTTGAAGAGGGAATCTTTCTGTGGGCCGTCAAGGAAGGGCAATGGCATTAATGGAAGAAGGACGTGTGGAGCGACTGGGCAGAGGCGAGGGGAGAGGCGAGGGGAGAGGGGGGGGGGGGGGGGGGGGAGAAGTGTGCGCCGTCATTCGAGGCTTCCGTTGGTGGGAGGATCTGACCAGGGGCGTCCCTCTCGAGTCTCGACGGCAGTCAGGGCTGCGCGGCAGAGGCTGGAGGGAGCGTCGTTCCTGGCGAGGAGGCACTTGATCTGATATGTCAATTGTTGGATTGTTCGATGATTCGAGGATTCGATGCCGGCACCACGCACTGGAAGTCTGAGACGCGACAACAGCACTGCAGCAGCCTTCATGGTTCAGCAGACAATATCGGGTCCAATTCCACAGAGGAACCGGCCGCCCCACGATGCTTCGATTTGTGTTGTGCCTTTGTGCCCTTGTGCCTGCCCTCCGACTTCCATCCTTCCTTCGCCGGCTCACGGCCGCTGTTGCTTGGACGTTCGTCGACCGTTCGGGGAGGGTAGGGGGGCCCTGCTGCGGTTTGGCAAGATGGGCGATGGGGCGATGGGGCGATGGGCGATGGCCCTGGCCCTGGCCAGTGGCCTGCAGGTTGTGATTCGAGGTGCAGCAGCGAGCCAATGCCGCGGTCAAGTTGACCAGGAGGGATGATGCTGGTTGATGCTGGTGAGTCTGGCTGTTGCTGGCTGCCTGCCCGTGCGGTCGGTTCGCTGCGGCAGGCCGGCAGGCCAACAGAGAACTCAGGGAAAACATGACCCTCACCAGAACTGCTGCAGATGAGCTGTGGTCCACTGGTCGCGGCCGGGGTCTGGGAAGCAAAAGTTGGGCGGGAGGACACCCCAGAGCGCCACCAGAGGCTGCGGATGACGTCTCCTGGCCTCGGAGCTGGACCTGGAACGGCTCTGCCAATGGCGAGGCGGGCGAGGCGCAGGCTGTGGCGCCCCTCGCTGGTCAATTTGTAATACTTCCTGACTGGACTGTGCAGTACGGAGAACGGTACCACCACACTTCTGCGTGGCTGAGGGCTGGTTGGGTTGGGACTGGGGACTGGCAGGTACCAGCAGCAGTTGTGTCACCCCCACTGCCCCGCCGCGTACATTTCTCGTGCTGTGACTCTGTGTAACAGTGTGAGGCACTTGAGGCACTGAGGTGAGAACCGACCAGTGCTGCACTACTGCTGCACTACTGCTGCACTACTGTTGGTGGCCGAGGTACTCTGCATTAGCACCGTTCAGTTTCGCCGGAAAGCTGTTAGCTCCCAGGGAATACCGGATGCAGTCTGCGTGGAGAATCGTTAGTGTTCTGGAACTGCTGAAGGTGGCCAGGCATGCTGACTGTTGGACCCTGCCCCGAGCTGTCAAAGGGGCGTCGAACGCCTCGCTGACAGCGGCATCGCGGCAGCGCGGGTCCTCCAGTCCTGTAGTCTGTATTGTACCTGCCCCTCCTCTTGCGTGAGCGCGTTAAATTTACCTCCATCTGTTCAACACACCCTTCCCGACGTGGGAGTGATGGCTTCTGCAGCGTTCTGCAGCACGCTGCACGCAGCACTGAAGCACTGCAGCTCTATGCCAGGGCCCAAGGCAAGCACTTCTTTGCTTCTTCGACCCATGTCCCGCGCGACGTTTCCCGCGATTCTGGGGCCACCCCCCTGGTGCTCTGGGGGGGAACCATTCCTGGTCGTTTTGCAAGGAACGTCCCAATGGTGTCACACCCCCCTCTCCCACCCCCTACTCCCTGACAAGATCGAGGGGATATCTGTCGTGAGATCCAGCAGCCCAATCCAGCCCAGCGTCCGGGACCGTGCTTCCTGGGACTCTTTTCCCAGGAAAAAGGAGGAAGGGTCCTTCGTCAAGCTCGGCCAGGAACCTTCAACGGGTTTCTTTCTGCTCGAACTCGAATGCTTCTACACATGCCCGGCACACAACAAGACTTCGTGTGAGAGCCACTCTGCAGGTCGTTGCTTCTTCGGCGGTGCCGTTATTGCCCCCAGGCAAACGTGGGCAAGACTTCCTACGGACTGATACGTGGTAGGCATGTTGGATAAAGAAAGTCCAACGGTCCGAAGACGGATAAATCTCCGACGGAATCACAGACAAGCGGGCGTGCTCTTCCAGAAACAGGTCTCCCAAATTGTCCCAATCTGAAAGAGGTCTCTTTTCGGGTGTCATACAGATCTCCCAGGAGGTAGGGAATCCCCCACTAGTGAATTTGGCCGAAGATCTGGGTTGTATGGCAGTACCTACTCATGTCGATAACACTGCCCTATGAGGCCACGAATACGATTATACGACGTTCCAGCAAATTGGAACACGACTCCGATGGAACATTCGAAGGACGCTTGCGCCTTTTTCTTGATCCAACGAGTCCTTGACATGATGTCTTGACAGGGCACGTGGCGAGCAAGACATCCTTTTCACTTCAGCTCCACATCTTCAACGCCTCTGGACATGTGTTTCGCCACATACAAAAACATCACGGCACTTCACAACATCCAAAATTCAAGTGCAACAACCAACCACACTCCACGACGACGAATTCGGGGACGCCACTTCACTCGCCAACGAATGCCAAATTCGTCATGGAAGAAACCGGGTTGGCGGTGACGGAAGCCCGTTGAGCTTACCACCCAATCGCGTCCCCAAAAAATGATCTGCCCCATGGAATGTAACCTCCCACGGGAATATCACTGCGCCATCGTGTGACCTTGCCCTTGCTGGACAAAACCTTAATCCGGGGCCACATCGTACGAGTATCTGTTGCACCACACGAAGATACCAGTATTTCAAGGATCCAAGAAACATTTACTGGCAACGATACTTGTCAGAGAATAATGAAAGATGCCCCTTTCTTGTACGCCGGGCCTTCTGGAAACCCAGCGATCGAAGTTATGGATCGCAACACCTTCCCGATCCGAGGTCTTTAAGACAAGGCACGCAACTGCAAGCGGTACCCCGACATCTTGACAGGCTCAGAAACGATAGACCAACTTCGGTAACACCGTTCCAGCTTGCTTCCTTAAAGCTCTTTTTTTTCACATCTTGATCGTTTCATCCATTGTCCCAACGTTGAGCCCAATTCAAGTTTCTACGCATCTCACTCGCTAGACGGTTGATGTTCAGGTGAAAGATGTCAACGCGGAACCTTCAGAACCCGATTGTCTCCCAGATGGTAGCTGTCAATCTACCAGTAGCATGCTAATGCACTGTAATGCAAACTCAGCATGTTTCTTGTCGTCACCAAGAAGAATAGAAGAGTTCTGCATGTGAATCTAAGATGCAATAACTCACCACAGCAAAATGAAGCACACGAGGTCCAGACCCCAATAGTAAAAAGCAACTCTGCACCTCCAACAAAAACAAAACATATCAAGGTGCATCTTTCTCCGACCTCAAAACAAATCCTCTTCTAACCACAATTATCTCCAAAGATTCCAATCCTCTACCAACTGCCAACTCCTCCTCGTCTGCCAAGCAGCGTGGCTCCCAGCCATCCCTCCACTCCGGGCCGCGAAAATCACCGGCACACCAACCATCGTCAATCCAGTAATATTAGCCGCAGACATTTTTCATCGCGAATCCACATACAGACGGGCACCTACAAATTGGTTATTTGTTTCCGGACACACCGCACTGACTAACGTCCCCCGTTGCACTCGCACGGCGTCTCCACGACGTCAAACATTGCCTCCACCTGCGTAGAACAACCGAGGAACATTTTCGATGCGAAGACATCGCAGCTAGCGAGTCGCGGCGATTGGCAGCACGAGTGAAACCTGCATCGTTAGCTACCTCTTCCTCGGGCCTTCGTCAAGCCACATGGAACATTCGAATTTGCATCGAATCCAATGAGCGACGACCTTCGCCGAGGAACACCGCAGGGCTCTTCCAGCCCGCCGTTTGCCTCTATCTCCAGATCTCCATCCCATGAGTCCCACGTTGGTTTCCCTTCGGCCTGTGCCGGCGCGTCCGGGCAAGGAAGGTAGCTGCATACGCATTGCCGTGTCTGCCTCCTCCTCTATCTATCTATCCCTCAATGCAAAGCCGGCAAATATCTTTCCTCCTCCCTACCCTGATTGTTTGGATTCATTTCAGCTGTGTCTACATCACGCCGTTCCCTGTCTTGTGGTCTGTCAAAGACTCAAGATTCCAACCGCGATCTACATCAGCACACTTCAGTTGGGCGTAGTGTGATAGCGAAAGTGCCACGTTTTTCACACATGGCAGTCTGCTAGTCATGGCTTAGGAAATGACGCCGCTCGCCTCGCCTCGCGTCGCGTGGTTAGTTATTAGCTACAACTAGCAAGGCAAGTTTGCTAGCCGATCCTACTATTGTTGCGCCATCCTTAAGGACAAGGTTCATGCATTGATGTTCGAATTGAATGACTCGGCTCGCTCCTGATCGGCAACGCTTGGATCCCGATGGTTGGCCGTTGTGACGGCAGATCATTCATGGAGAACAGAACGTATTAAGTTTGATTGCCTGCTTTCAAAAACGGATCATCATATATGCTCTCGATATACATTAATTTCGAGAACTGGTGGGTATGGGATTTTCAACACTGGCAGCGTTTAGTTTTTCACATCACGTGCGCCATACACAAACCCCTGTCGATCGTACACTGTGTAAACCGCATGAGCCTCTCGATTCCAGGCTGCTCCAGACGGCAGGAACCAAGTCTTAACTATCTAAAAATAATTTCACAAGTCTCTTCCAACTTCGTACGCCCTACGGATCCTCCCAGAAGTCCCGGCCAAGCAATCCATGGCATCGAAATGCCACACTTCTCCAACTTTCAGCGTCCTGCACCTCGTCTGAAGTAATCTCCTTCGGAACCCCCAATCACAAACTCTCCCCACAATCCGAAGATCCGAAAGACTATCCATTTCCCTGACTCCCACAGTCTTGCTCTAGCCTTAAATCCCAATGCCTCCCGTCAGTGTCTGGGAGACATCCGAGCCTCGAAGCATCAACCCTGAAAAAAACCCAATCGGGCGGAGATCTAGCCTCATCGAGCCGTTAGTTCCACGCCCAGAAACTACAACTAGCAGATGTCAAAGCGTTTGCCAGACACAACTTGCACGCAATCATGCTGAGGCGGAGTCGTGAACCAGATACGTGGTTCCTCTACAGCCTTTCAAATCGATTTTGATTTTTGATGTGGGGTTGCGCTATATTGGATCGACAAAGTTGGATATCAAAGCCAAGCTTTGACGATGGCTTCATCAAGGTGCTTCCCGTCAGGAACAAGCAGCCCCCATCGTCAAGCATTGGGAATCTCGATCCTCACCCATTTATTGCTCCAAGCCAAGTCACAGCACGGGCTTGAGGTCGTCCCAATGCATTATTCCAAGCCAACATCAAGGCTTTACTTCGTAGATGAGCAACATAACATTCCCAGTTATCTCTCAGATCATTCCTGTGTTTGAACAGCCCCGCCGACGCCATGCTATGCGTTGAGGTCCGTCCCGCATAATCCATCCCGTCATGGGATCCAGCCCCGCGGACGCAGGTCACGCCTTCCAAACTTTCTTCAGCAGGATTGACTCTTCCCGTCCGGAAACGACCCAGAGCTGAGCACGATCCATTCCAATTCACGCATTGCTTAGTTTGGATCGGTGCGAAGGGATGCATACAAGTATGCCGAAGGCTTGTCCTTGCACCTTTCCTCAAAAGACCAGAATCTGAAAGGATTGGATGATTGAGGACCACTATCTCCAACTCACGACAAAACAGAAGACTGCGCCGCAATCAGGCAGGAACACAAATACTCCCTGCCCCCCACCCCCCAAAACATTATCCCCCTTCTGCATTCCGGCAAAACCTTCTCCATATCTTGACTTCTCTTTTCTCGTTCGTCAACCCCTCCTGCTTCTCGAACACGATGACTCCGTGGAGATGTTTCTAAAAGCAGACGGAAAGCCCTCGCTCTCGGCCAAAAAAGAGGCACAGAGAAAAAGCTAAAGCTCTCGGGAGACACTCTCACTGATGGAGGACAGGCGTACTTCGCTTCAATTACCAGTCCAAGAGAGCATCTCCGCCATCCATCTGGATGCCGAGGGTCCCAAGGTCAATTTCCTGAGTGGAAACACAGATAAGCGGGATGTCGTTGCTGCCCCTGAAATTGGATGAGCAGGGAGAGAGTTGACCCCGCTCCCTCATGTCTGTTTCAAACCCTAAGCTCCATCCGCAGAACGCTGGATTTAGAAACGGAACCTGGCGCGGCGGGGTGCCATGCTGTCATCACGCTGCCATCACACTGCTGAAACGTAGCGCTGCACCGTGGTACCGTACCGTCCTTCCTGGCCAAACTCTCCAAGCTCCTGCCAAAAGACACGTTTTGAGACGGGGAGTTCTACCACCAATCACAGGCTGCGCCTCAGACTCATTACCTGCCGTACCCACGGACCCCCTTTTGAACCACCCACCGCCCCCGTCCGCTCTGTACGACAACGCGCACTCGCAGCAGGCAAGCAAGCAAGCAATCAATCAATCAATCAATCGATCGATCAGCAAAGCAACAGCCAACGACGCACATCATGTCGATCACCAACGCAATCGCAAAAATCAACACATTAACCCCGCCAATCTCGAATTCTTCCCATCCTAATCCCCTCATTGGCCCATTTAGGTTCTTCAATGCAACACACGGACTTCTTCCACCATCACTTGATCCAGACCGTCCGAGCGTACAGACGCCTTTTGTGCTGTCCTGGTGAGTACGGTAAAAACTCTATTTTCAGGATACTCGAGATAAGGATATCCTTGCTTTTGAGGATACATCTGGTGGCCCCGCAGGGATTAATTCTGTTGTGTGCCACACCTCGTTGTGAGGATACTCAGTATATCCTTAAGAATCAGCGACAAAAACCCCATCCTTATAGCGAGTTTTTAGCTGGTAGACCCATTCAATGTGAAGCACCCCGGAGTGCGGGTCTCCGTTCCCCGAGCTTCCCCATTCCCATCATTCACTGTCAATGTTCATCTTCAACGTCATGATGAGCGAAGCACGATCCTCGTCCGAGATCCTTCCCACCAAGACGGCATGACCCCACGCACATCCCGTCGAACAAAATTACCACTTTCCTGGTACGCGTCTCCTCGACACAGCGGCAGGCTCGCCCTCCCGCCCTGTTCTTCCCGCCGGCTTCAGCCTCATCTCTCCTCTCCCGTCCCTCTTCAGCAAAGATCTGTGACAGGGTTCTCCACACAATCGTCGCATGTAGACTGCCGATAATCTCTTTCCTCCCAAATCCACTCGCCGCCTCCCAATTCAATTGGAATTGGGAAAATTAGAGTTGCGGTGAGTGAGGTATGACAGCGATATCTCGCATCCTCGCGGGCTGTTTTGGTAAGCTGCGTCATGGTTTATCCGAGAGGTCTGCGTGATACAGAGGGCGGGAACGAATTCTCTTCACTCCCATCTCTCCTCTCACTATCTCTACAAACCTTCTCCATCCCCGCCAAACAGCGCTCCCCTTACCTCCCCCACAACTCCAGGCGATCCAAAACCCGTAAAAATAATTTCTATAAATAGTTCATAGTCCCGTCACAGATCTCTACCAGTCCACCCCGTTTCGAAAAAAGTCCTCGGGTTGCAAATGGAGGTCTTACCCACTCACACCCACACCAGTTCTCGATCATAGGAACGAGCCCCAAGCGTCCGTGGTCCAAATAAGCTCACCCCCTATCGAGATGGGAGTGCAGTGCAGTACCTAGCTGCACCTCAGCACCACCAGGAAGGCCGTGCACGGGGCTTCACCGCCACGAGCCGCGAACCCGTGGACTGTGCTTGCTGGTACAGTACGGTAAGACACAAAATCGCAGTCGTGGCCGTCACTCCGCCTCTTATTTCGATCCCTTTTGAAACACGAGAAAGATGATAAGTTAGTCTCTTTCATGATCTTCGGTCAGGTGAATAGTTTGTGTTTTCGCTCGGCGTGGTGATCGTCAATCTATACTTCGAGGGGGGTTAGGACTCGCTGGCGCTGATCTCCGATTGCCTTTGCGAACGGCGGACTGTGAACACGGGGTCGGGAAACGGCTATGCTGAGATTTCGATTTTCGGTTTCTGGTTTGCGGATGGGATGTGGGGGATTTGCGGTGCCCCGTGAAAAGGTGTGGGGACCGGGGAAATGAGAAGGTGTTACTGTATTGGAGGTTGGAGTTATCGTTCGTTGAGATGCAAGCCCATTCGGTAAATGGAAGATCTAAATTTCTAATTATTTCTAGGGATTAAGGGGAAGAGTTCTGGTACTAGGGCTATTCCGGCTATAGGCTGCGATGTTAGGACTCGGTTATTTAGGGATCATATGGAGTTGGAATTAACTTGTTGAGAAATGATATCCGCCCGTGATTTATATTGCGGGGAGGGGAATGTGGAACTCACGGTACTTTCCCGTCTGGTGGGTGACCTGAGATATAGGGGAGCCTCCATATTAATCATAAGTCCCAGTGTATATCTCTTATGCCACATAGTACGTCAGGAGTCCATTCCCAGGAAATAGGGGTAGGACTATATGCCAAATCCAAACACTTTCTCCGCAGACAACGCGGCGTCGCACAATCATATTTGGAGCGTACCGTGCCAGCTCCACTTGCCATAAACTCAATTGAGATTGATCTCCACAAGTCTCGATATGAAAAACTCCCTAGTGAGAAATGCCCTGAACCGAAATGCTCAGGGGGCCATCAATCAACCCCAGGCAAAACACAAGGCTACTTACTGTGTATCCTCCCACTGGTCCACCAGCACACGAGATCCGAGCCAAGCCACAACCCCTGTCGTATACTCTACAGATCGAAACCTACCAAACGAATAACCAGTCACGCGAACCTAATGACTCTCTCTCTCCAGATCGTACTATATTTGTACGTCTTATAGGGGGTTTTAGCTGGTTAGTTGGTGTAATCAACACGCAGTTCATTTTACCAGATTGGAGCTTGACGAGAATCAAGTGCTCGATATGCAACAGAAGAGAGACGTTGCACTTTGTTTGGGAGTCCACGAGGAGGGAGTTCCCGCGACGAGGGTACCAAGTGGGTTCACGTCGGATTCAATTCTAGGAATTGGGTTGTTTAAAAATAGATTGCTCGATGTGCAACAGAAGTCAATTTTCAGTTCGGAAGGTTACGAGGGCTTTTTACCAAGTGGTTCGCGTTAGCGAGATGCTTCGAATGCTCGGATATTAGTCTTTTGAGAATATAGTGCTCCGCGTGCAACAGAAATTCCAAAGGTTGGTTGGGATAAGCAGATGGTTGACGTGGAGTTGCTGAATTCATCGGTATTGGAAGAAGGCGCAGGGCTTTTTGTGACTCGTACTCGTCTGCCGTATAACGTCGGCCAATGATTGATTGATTGATTTAGTCATAGAATGTAGAGCCTCCTAAGGTGGCTATAAAGCTGAGCCTAAATGACCAATATATAGCATACAAAGGAAAGGAAAGGAAAGGAAAGAAAAAGTTTTCTTCTGAAATGACGAGGCACAAAAACCTTGTGGCTCTCGAGGCATAAGCTCGGTAAGGGATATTGGAATCGATGTATGATGGTGACATTTAGGCCTTCCGGACTTCACCCCTATATTCATTCCTAATCGAAACCTGTGTCATCCCTCTCTTGAACAAGCGTCCCTTGCTTCATATATTTGTTCTCTCTGTCCCGGTCAGTTGGTACCTTAGAGATACCGATGCATTTCGACCGAGCCCACCTTCCTTTCTTCTGGCCCATATCCTTCTCCCCAGATCCATCAGATTCCATCTCGTTTTCCTCCGACTCGTATGATTTTCCTCCGATTGTCGATAATGATAGTAGCCTCACCATCCACTCCAAACAAGAATGCAACCTCAGCTGTAACAATAACACGCCCCTAACTCCCCTTTCAGATGGTTCACCTCCATTGATAGGTAACCGAACCTAATTATCAACCTCTTGCACTCCTTGGGAAGATGTATCGGTTCGATTTCCGACGGGGAGAACGAGTTCAACTTCACTGACACTGGTAGATCTTCGAGAGTGGCTCTCTCGCAATCTTCGAACCATGTTGGAATCGTTGAGGAAGCCGGCTCTCCATTGATTTGCCTTTGGAGCGGCAAACTGGCATTCTGCAATGGTGATCTGGAATCCTGTTTCAACGTCTGAAAGGTTTTCTTTACGAAAGATGGAGACACTGGTGCCTGACATACTCATTCCCTTGGCTGACTGCAAACTCCTTGCTTCAACGCGAAATTGCTATAATGTAGGAGTGGAGGATGATCTTGGATGACCCATCACACGCTCAATTACGCCCATGCCTGTGTGCCCTGTTGATATCACTTTTGAGAGTCTTTGCATCTTCGAGAAGACCTTGCGGTAGATAACAAACGCTCCCACGAGATTATTGATGTGTAATCGATCGTGGCTGGCGGCCGGGAGGACAGTTGAATATACCTTATCCCCTATCTACACCTTCCGATTTATAAATGCGGGATTGCGACTCCAGGAATATTGCAAGTAAGACTTGCGGTGCTCGACCAGATAGTGAAGAAGCGATTTATCAAGCGCCTTTCTCGCGTCATTATCGAGCAAGTAGTCCATCATATTTCGGTCTTCCCCGTCCGTCAGTGACAGATTTGCGCCATGACTCTCAAGGCACTTGAACGATTCAAGGGAATCTGACATGGCAGCGAAATGAATCGGTGCGAGTTCGCGACCAGGGAAAGGGCCATCGACAGATCCACCACTTGCAAGGAGTCTTTCGATCATGTGGCTCCTGTCGTAGAGAATCGCAAAGCACAAAGGCGAGAGGTGCCCTTCCTTGAGTATGCGCTTTCTCCCCAATTGGCCAAATTGCGCCCATGTATCTACTTGCTCATTTGTAAGCAATTCCCACAGGTCATAAATATCCACCCTTTTCTGGAGCAACAGATCAAGTCGAATAGGCTTGTTTTCGATGATCGCATCAAAAAGAAGCCACTTGCCATGAAAGCTGGCGTGAGGGAAGTAGCTGTACTTTCCAGCCGCTAGAAGAACATTGATCTGGTCGTCAATGCTACCATCCCTGAGGGTCCGTATCCAGTGCGATCCTAAGGTTCTCGCGCCAGAACTGATAGAATTAGCAGCAGAATCAACCAAAAACTTTAATACTCGGGCACCTGCAGCAGCGGTGGATCCACTAGTTTTATGAAGGCAGCATTCGATATTCGACAGGGATGACTTCGTGGCACCGAATATCCTCAGGTAGCACCTAACATTCTCCACATCATATGACTTCAAGGCTTCCGGCAGACTTGAGCCAAGTAAAAGACGTTCCTTAAATGATGCTGATGCTTCAAATCCAAGCGACGCAAGAAGTTCCATCAGATGCTCGGATTTTGAGAGGAACGCCATCTCAAGCGCATTGGATGCGGCATCGGTGATTTTCGTGGCTGCCCTCAACTCGCTTCGCATGCCCGCAGGCCAAGTCCGTACGATCTTGGCGAGAACTTCAACAACTGAAGTTGCCGAGTGAGTAGCGGCATCTAGTAGGAGATGTCTGATGAAAGTTATCTGAAGGTGGTGTGTTCCGGATGCATTGGATGCTGGGTATTGGGCCCGAACTGAGAAGCAGAACTCCAGAACATCGGTGAATGATTGATTGGATGCTTTAAGCACACAGTTGTATAGCCAGCATTCCCAGTCCTCCGAGTTGGGCCAAATTTCAGTTGAGCGTCCGCTAAATCCTCTGAGAGACTGTAGATCATCTCCAGAGCTTGTGGAGGAGAACTCGATAAACGCCTTCGTGGCGTGTTCAAGATAATCGCCTATACTACCTCCGCGAGTATTTTTTGAGATGGTACGTAGTAAGGGGAGATGGTTTGTCGATAGTGCCCATCCGATTTGCAGGACAAAGGGGAATCCTATACACCGAAGCGGAATCGAATCCCACGGTCTGATATCGAGTGAACCTCTCTTTTCAAGGACCAGATTTTCGAAAAGGCAAAGATGGCGAGGGCTCCAAGGGCGAGATTCCCTCACATTCCCAATTATCGTGTTATGATGCAACCAGTTCTCCGCTAAGTACGACAGCAACCGATACTTCGACTTGAGTGAGTCCGCAGGCTTCCTCCACTTCAGCCCGCCAGCAACATATCGATCAAATCGGATATTGGTTGAAGTTTCCGGACTCCCACGAAACCACTTCAGTGTTTTGACCAATTTTGCTGTCTGGGAATTTGGCGGAAGCATCGACTGCGTTCTCACTACGTCCTCCAAAGCGGCTAATTTTGAAGTAGTGGTGTCTTCGTACTGAGTGAGCTGCAACTCGAAGTCGGAGAAGGAGAGGTAGGCCACGCAAACTTTGCCGACCTCAACGCTGGCTTGTGCTCTGGTGAAGTGGAGCAATGCTGGTTTGTATCCGTCCTCTTTGAGAAGATGCTGCTCCACAGTATAGTGGGCTATTTGAATGCTATTTTTATCGTCGTCGATAACAATGAGGTTTCCACAGGCCCTTGCCAGTCGATTCAGGTCATTGGGAATTTTGGTATGATCAAAATGGTCATCTTCAATGGTGAAGGCAATTGCCTCTCGGAGTTCCTCGATTTCAAGGGGTCGTCTGGCACAAATGATCCACATAAATATCCTTTTGACGTATTCTCGCTGCTCGGCATTATCGATGCGGGTGAGAAGGCGGTCGTAGGTCTCGCCGAGGTTGCGAGGAAGGTTCTGCAATACCTTTCGAATACTACTGTCGGTCTCCGCACGGCACAAATCGTCGAGCTGGAATTTCACCCAAAGAAACCTGCCCGGGTATTAGTTAAAGACACTGGGTAAAGGGACTTTCGTCCCACTCACATGCCCTTCGCTCCTTTGGAAAGAGCCCCAAAGATTTCTTCTTCAAGAGCAGGATCACCGATCACCAATTCTTTCCTATTGATCAGGTCTCGGATGGCATGCTTGACGTAGCAGTCAATGTCACCAGCAACAACGTCGATTCCAATACGACGTTTAAACAGAGCAGCATCCGGTACTTGAGTTAAGTAACTCGTATCTTCTCGGCTGGCGACGAGGACTTTGATTATTGGTGGGGTTGCTCGTGTAGCGATGTCTCTGAGGTGGTGAAAAATGAGCTTTCGATCGTTCTCATCGACCTCATCCAAACCATCAATTACAATGGTCGCTGACATGGCTCTTTCAATGGCTTTTAGCAGGAGATGCAAGACATCTTCCAGATCGACTGTCAAGCTATCCTGGCAAATCCTCTCCAGCATTTCTAAGAGGGTTGTTGGCAACTCGCCTAAAGTGCGCAACAGTTGCAAAGCGAGGCTGCTGAAGATGTTGACAGGATCTAATGTCCGTTTGTCTGCATGGTCGCAATAATAGAACATTATATTTCGTCCAGTGTTTGAGTTGTCCTTTGCAAGCATTTCATCGATGAGACTCGATATGAGGACGGACTTGCCGCATCCAGCTTAGGTTGGTCAGCTCAAGAGTAACAGCAGAAGGAGTCAATGGATGACTCACGTATTCCATACAAGCAAAGGATCGCAGCGATTGCACAACTTGACCAGGCCTTATACTCGTCTGAGGATTTGAACCATTCCCCTGTTCCTTTGTGTCGAATTCTTTGCATGCGTCGATGCTTGTATTCGTTATCTGTTTTCGATAATGAGGACAGTAGAGTCTTCTGTCGATTCTCTAAAACCTGTCAGCCACAAGAGCTTCCAGATTGTGCAAGGCATGCTCACGTCGTTTTCTTGCCTCGGCTGCTGCGTGGTTTCTCACGACCAGGTCTCTAGCCTCTTTCTCCTCGATCATGTGGCACAGTTCCGCTTCTTTGTCAACTGCCTTACGATGCTTTCTGAATCTCACGATAGCATCTTCTAAATGTACCTTCAAGGTTAGGGACAACGGCTGAAAGATCCTTTTCGCGGCCGACTTCTTCTGGTTTCTCAGCAGCGTCTTGAATTCCGTGCAGAGAGAAATAATGTCAAGATAAGCAACGGATAATGCCTGCGTGAATCGTTGATGTTTCTCTGAATCAAAGATTCTCTGATAATCTCCTAGAATGTTCTCTTCAGTACAGTCGCTTCGTCGCCAAGGGTCAGCAGCACACTTACGGAACCGGGGCAGAATATCGCCGATGCGTCCAAACGTATCTACCATCCTGTTGTAGAATCGACCATGGCTGCTCGCTATTACTAGAACAACCCTGATGCTCCCCCAGATAGGTGCGAGGTACAGAGAGGAAATATTCGCAAACGTATCCATAGCCTTGCCATAATCACCGACCGCAGAGATGAGTGGCTGCATGCTTTCGAGTAGTGAGCGAGTCTTGCTGTCCCTATGATCATCTCTTTGGACGTTACTGGCGGCGTAAAAGATATTTTCTGCTGTGGCCTCAGTGAAGGTTGCCTTTTCTGCGTCATCCAGCCCTTCCAAGAAGCGGGCTTTTGCCTTCTCCCAAGCGCCAAGAGACCGTTGTGGCTCGACCTGTCCGAGCAGGGCAGCCTCTGAGGTGCTCGCCATCGTAAGTATCGGTATTGCTCATCAATGATAGCGGTGACGAGAAGAGGCAGGAAACAGAGATGAAATGAGATGAGTATTCGAGATTTGAGGCTGTGCTGGGATGGTTCGATGTCTCAGATATTGGTGTTGTGGCTGCAGATGAAAGCCTTGCAATCCGCTTTGCAGGGCGTCATGATTGGCAGGCAATCTCGCGGCGGACAACTAAAACGCCACTAAGTTTGCAAAGTCCTCAAGAGTCAAGACTGGGAAGGAAAGTTCAATGTTCGGAAAGGGTTGGGGCTTTGGAAGGTAGTGGTCTTCAAATGACCGGCGGGAGTTTAGAGAAGAAGCTTCTTAAATGGCCACCTGCACATAGGATAACAGGAAACGAGTGGCGGGGCTTTTGTCTCTCACGTTGCAATGATCAATAGAGATGGAAAATCAATCTTGCGAAGACTTAAATCTAAAGAGGAGAAGTTGACTAGCTCGGCCATTGCAGGGTAACAAATAATTCGGAGTGTACCTTTTCGTTCAAGGGAGTCGTTCATGGGTTTAGTCGTGTCGCGTTTTGTGATAAGTATTTCCGAGACGTTCGTTGTCTACTGAGTGATACCAAAAGTCGTTCATTGGAGATGGCAGCAACAGAAGAGCCACCCCCATCGATGCTACCGCAAATTCCAAAGATCCAGAGAAACATCTTCCAACAAGCCACGAAGCTCCGCTGCTTCAAATTCGTCTGTCATGTCGTTCGTCTGAGCCTTCAGCTGGTTCACAAGTCCCGAAAGCGCTGCGTAGCTGGTAATATAACGCTTCATCATGCCACCTGAAGCTTTGGACAGCAATGCGGTGGATAGCTGAAGCATCGCGATTTGAAACTCAAGAATGATCGGGAGAGGAATACTGCTCAAAATCTTCATGGCAGCTGTGGTTGTGACGACGGCCATCCAGTCCTCCCTCGGGAAAGGTGTGGTTGGGGAATCGATTACAGCGAGTAAAACTCGGACGACCTGAAGTCCTCGATTTACTTCAGCTGATGCGGATGCATCCCTTGGAGCATTTTCGTCTGAAGTCTGCTGGACGATGGCTTTCAGATCCAGGAAGAGGATTTCCCAGCCCGTTTGGCCAAGAAAGATCTCAACACTCTCTTCTGCGCTCAGGATAACCTCCAATGCGAGGAGAACAGGGTATTTAAAGTCCAAACTACTTTGAAAGCCAGATTTGTACAGTTCTAAAAACATATCCATAAGCCCAGCACTCTCGTTCCTCAAATTCTCGTTCTCGTCTTCGCGGATCCATATTGCAAGAGCTCGAATTCCAGCAAGAATCAAGGGGTCGGCGTTGACATTGTCTTTCATCAATTCCCATGTCAGGGTGAGTCTAGTACCCTCTGAAGTCGCAGCGGTGCTAGTACGAGCTTCTGGGTGAAGACCAGAGACCCCAGCAACAGACGCATCCCACCGGTCGCGAAGATATTCGATTGTGAGGGACATGGTTTCTGCGATATCTTTTCGAAGTTTCAGTAGAAGGTCAGGTGCCAGACTGTACCCGGATGAAATTCCCTCGTCATCCAGACTCCGGACGAGAAAGCCGATGAAACTCGAAAGCACATCAAATGCCGCTGCCAATCGCTGCGAAGTTGATGCATAATCGGAGCTATTTAGTTGAGCCAGCAGCGAAGGAAACGAAGAGCGAAGATCTATTAACAAGAGATTCACAAAAAGATATGAGAAAGGTTTGCTATCCACGGTGCTTGAAGTGTCATCCTTGAACAGAAGTTCGGGGCATGTGGCTGGGTACGCTTGCAGAAGCGCAGCAGCAAGTTTAGTGTATGCTGCTCTGCCAGCCACTGTGGGTTTGCTTGTGATGAGATTTCGTAGAAGCAAGATTAGAGACTTGAGCCATTTCGAGTTCCCTAGTAGAGCCTGCTGGTGGTCAGAATCAGGCTGACACGGCTGACCCTTGGCGAACTTACTTCTTGGTCTAGTTTAGGGAGCAAGTCTCCAAGAAAACTGATGAAAGTGACTGCATCGGTCCCTTTAAATACAACCACCAGTAATGGAATGATTTTGTCGACATTTGCCCGGACCGCTTGAATCTCGTCTGGTATGGTAGATGCATTCAGCCACATGTACTTGACAACCTCCAGCACGAGTGGGCAATGGTTAGCTATTTCGATCAACGAGGAGATATCCTGGATATGTAGCAGCTCCACAGCACCTTCTGGCTGACTGACAATAGTCAATAGAGTCTGTAAAATGAGCTTCGTGGTCTCGGCAGAACTGGGAGCAAGTCAGCTGACAGTTCGATGAAGACCTCGGGTTTGGAATATACCTCCGCACCACTGCCTTGGCCAAAGAACCTGCCCGCCTTGTCAGTTGCTTTTGTTTTCGTGATTCTGCTGGAAGTAGAATTGTAAATGTGTGCAGAACAGCCACTGCTAAGTCGACCATGTCCATGGACTCTGCTTTGTTGACTTTCTCACTCTGCGGAGCTCGAAGCAGACGATCAAGAAACTTTGGAGACAAGGCTTCCCACAGCGACCGCAAGTTCTCGGGGTCTTGGGCAAGCTGTCCATTGTCAAGGACAGACTTCAGAAGAGCGAGCCCAACGAATCTAGACGTGTCATCTTTCGCCTGAAGGAGGTCTTTCATTTTTCCCATGGTAGATGACGGGTCAAGGCCACCCTTTGGCTCCAAGGGTGACTCCCCGGGATGTACGGAATATGTTGGAAGGTCACTCATTGTTGGCCGCAATCAGTGCAAAGTTTGTTCAGTTACGGGCGAGGGAAGTTTTTGATGTTTAACTCGCACGGAGCGGAAGAAAGTTTCTGCGAAGGAGTGGCTGAATCCGGCCCCGAGATCCGCCGAATGCGTCAGCCTTCAGCCTCGACTACGAGTACCAGTTTAACCTCACTCCCAACAACCATGCGCCAACGACAACCACCCGTAGATGTGTGAATATGGCGAGCTCATCAGCTGGATATTTTCATCCATTGGAGCAAGCAGGCTCATCTTCCTCGAGTCGGAGTCCGCCGAAACCAGCTGCAATCGATGAGGATAGCGATAATGACGCGGCAAGCTCCCCTGGGGACCAGGGCTTACTTACGGACGATCCACTCGAAGCAGATAGCGAGGATATAGTATCGTTCAAACGGAAGCAAAAGCAAACAGCCGGCTCACGGTTCTTGTCAGCTATCTCTGGGAACGGCTCGAACTCGCGGCAAGCTACACCCTCACCAATCCGCGGCGGCACACCGACCTTGGATACCTGCAGACTGTTGGGATTGGATACAGTTGGGATGGGAAGAAATGCGGGAAGTAATTCAAAAGATGGGGGGCCGCTGGATTGGTATGTTGAGGGGCCGGGTCGAAGAGTTGGATACCAGGATTTGACGGCAATCGATTGGATTTTTGAATACACAAAAGAACGACAGCGTCTGCGAACGTTGTATTCGAGTGCGTCGGGTCTACTTGGGTATGCGGTACAATTTTGGGATGCAAGCCAGGTCTGGATTCTCCTCATCTTGACCGGCCTTGCAGCAGGTGTTTTCGCTGCATCGATTGACGTCGCCAGCGACTGGCTGGGGGATGCGAAGACAGGTTACTGCTCAGCTGGAGAAGGCGGCGGGCATTTTTACCTGAACAAGTATTTCTGTTGTTATGGATATGATGAATTGGCGCAATGTGGAGATTGGGTTCCTTGGAGTCTTGCATTGCATATAAACTCGAAGGGAGGTAAATGGTCTATAGAATATTTCTTCTTCATTATGTTTTCGGTACGTCCCACCTCGATTTGTCATCGTCGTGATATGCTGATGAAATCAAGGTGTTATTTGCTATATCTGCGAGCGTCTTGGTGAAAGAGTTCGCGTTATACGCAAAACATAGTGGAATCCCTGAGATCAAAACGGTATTGGGAGGCTTCGTGATTCGGCGTTTTATGGGTGTTTGGACTTTGGCAATCAAGTCCTTAGGACTGGTAAGTGCATATATGGAAGTTCCTTTGCCGTCATTCTGACAATCGCAGTGCCTCGCAGTTGCGTCGGGGATGTGGCTTGGGAAAGAAGGACCACTTGTGCATGTTGCGTGTTGCTGCGCAAACCTTTTCATGAAACTGTTCGGTAGTATAAATGACAACGAAGGTCAGTCGTCTTATGTGTTACACCTTGGCTACCATGTCTAATTTGAACAGCTCGAAAACGCGAAGTCCTATCTGCTGCCGCTGCAGCGGGTATATCTGTTGCATTCGGATCTCCCATCGGCGGAGTTCTGTTCAGTCTTGAAGTAAATCTCGATCCACAAGCCACCTGAAGTAGTGACTGACCGAATGCAGCAACTATCTTACTATTTCCCGGACAAAACCATGTGGCAGAGTTTCGTCTGTGCCATGACTGCAGCGGTCACCTTACAAGCCTTGGACCCATTTCGCAGTGGAAAGCTTGTGTTGTATCAAGTCACATATAGCTCGGGCTGGCATGGATTCGAAATGGTTCCCTATGCAATATTGGGAGTCTTTGGTGTAAGTAATAGGACATTTTTCTTAGTCATATCGCCCTTCTAACATTTTCTAGGGCATATATGGCGGGTTGTTCATCAAAGCGAACATGAAGGTCGCTCAGTGGAAGAAAGCAGCTAAATGGCTGCCTGGACCCGTGATACAAGTAATGCTCGTTGCATTACTCACAGCTCTGGTCAACTACCCGAATTTCTACATGCGGGCACAGTCGTCCGAGCTCGTGTATTCCTTGTTCGCAGAGTGTTCCAAGGTCCTAGATGACCAATTCGGACTCTGCAAAACGGGATCGGCTACGGCCAACACCGTGTTCCTGCTCATATTTGCCGCCATACTCGGTTTCTTCTTGGCATCAATAACTTTCGGGTTGCAAATACCAGCTGGCATAATTTTGCCTTCAATGGCAATTGGTGCACTTTTCGGTCGAGCCGTGGGCATCGTCATGGAAATTTGGGTGCATAATCACCCAACATTCTTTCCCTTCGCGTCTTGCGAACCAGATATTCCCTGTGTTACGCCTGGGACGTATGCCATCATTGGTGCAGCTGCAGCTCTCGGAGGCGTCACTCGAATGACAGTGTCTATTGTCGTTATCATGTTTGAGCTAACAGGAGCTCTCACATACGTCCTCCCTATCATGATTGCAGTCATGATCAGCAAATGGGTTGGTGATGCATTTGGGAAGAAGGGGATCTACGAAAGCTGGATCCAACTCAACGAATATCCCTTTTTAGATAACAGCGATGAAGCGCTCATACCCGACATACCGGTTAGCCAAATCATGACTCGGATTGAAGACCTTATAGTCTTGACTGCAACAGGCCACACAATCGCAAGCCTCACACATATATTGGCAACGCAGCCTTATCGTGGCTTCCCAGTGATCTCAGATCCGAGGGAAGCTATTCTTCTCGGCTACATTTCACGAGCCGAACTTGAATACAATCTACAATCAGCAACACAAACACCGCGCTCTCTCCCACCAGAGACAGAAGCCTTTTTCTCCCATCAACCCCTCGCTGACCCAAGTACGACACTCGACCTCCGGCCTTGGATGGACCAAACACCCCTCACTCTCCCATCCCGCTCAAGTCTCCTTCTCACGGCTAACTACTTCCAAAAACTCGGGCTTCGCTACGTCTTATTCAGCGATAAAGGAGTCTTGCAAGGAATATTGACGAAGAAAGACGTCTGGTATGTGCTGAATGGGGCAGAAGAAACGAGGAGGACGATGGGAACAGATGTCACGACTGGTCTTGCACGAGAAGATGGAGAAGGCGAGGAAAGAGGTTTGTTGAATAATGACGGAGAGAGTGTGGATACGACGCCCACAAGCCCTGCGAATGATGTACCTATATTGTGATTATACATTGGCAATGCATCTTGTATGTCTGAGCCCCTGTGGCGTCTTGTTTCTTTGCTTTGCAGATGTTATTGTCCGCTCGTTCTTCTTGTACAGTCACGTTCTCGGCATTGTTTTGAGTTTCGCTCAGCATTTGGAGTTTCTTGACGTTTCGCATGCATGCGCTCCCCTACAGTAATTCCCTCGGGTGAGGCTGGGTCGGCTGAAGAATCATTTGATACAACACCCCCCGCACCTCATGAGAGCTGCGCAAAGGTTCGCATCTGGCAAAAGAACGAATATCTTATCTGTCTTCGACCATGGATGGACCTGGCGAAACGGGATGGCTTGCCAGCTGCAGATCCCGTTGGTCGTTAAACAGGTGCCTGATTTCCGCCCCGCTTGAAAATTGAGGCACCGCTCTGAGGCGGCGTCCATAGACCCTCTGTGCTCTCAGAAGAAAGAGAATTCTGATGCTCGGGTTTCCTTTTTGTGAGGCGGAGGATGTACCAAGTCTAGTTGGGGGGTTGAAGACAGGAACCAAATCAAAGAAGTGCTTTCGAAGTCGTCCATCGCTAGTTGGCGAGAGATAGAGATGTAGCAGGGCACATGCTTCATATTGTGCCACGTCGGAAGTTGCTGCCGATATGGTAGTTCGGGATTCTCTCGTCGATTGCATTTGTCTGATACTTCTCTTTTCTGTTCCATTAGGAAGCTTTGAGATTGCCACGCACTGTGGTTTCCCACCGTTGGTTTGTGCCGGTGATGGTGCTTCTTTGGATGGAGGGAATGTGCTTCGTTCACTTGCCAACGCATTAAGTAAATTGCTTCGTGTGAGCTCAGGAAACACGAGGATAATTAAATTTGGCAGTTCGAACCACAGCCACAGAGACCCGTGTTTTCTTTTCATATCGCCCGTAGGTAACCTCCACTCAGGGGGTTGCAGGTGACTATGCCAATAAGCGATAGCCCGGAAGCTTAAGGCAGCAGCATTTGTCCCCTGAAACCACCCTGGACACATCCAAACACATCCAATTAACCTCAACTACCTTCCCCAGAACTCCATGATCTCCGCGTGTCATAAGATTGATGCTGCTTTATTGGAATATTGGGCGTCACAAAACAAATTGCGGTAAACTGCATGAGCCCCAATGAGATATTTGCCGTAAACAATGTAAGTGAGAGAACGACCGCGATCCTGCTCCAGTGAGATTGCCGAATCTTGTGTTGAACAACTTAGTCGAATTCGCAAGTGCGGCCGAGAAAGAGCACCAGACCGGTCCCCCCTTGGCGAGGGCACAGTGCCGTGAACGGCAGACGCACAACCTCGTCGGGAAAAGGCCGTCCGTGAGTGGAGAGCATAATTTGACTCGCTCTCTCTTCTACACAGGGGGATTCTGCGCCGTAAGGCCACATTCGCTGCCCTTTTGCTTTGTTGTCAAACGTGTGCACGTTACTTTCCCACCTTATTGAAACACGAGCTTTCTCTTATCGGTTGCTGCATCTTTGTTTATATGATTAGGCTCCAGCTTTGCATTTGACGTCGTGAGACGGCATGTTTTCTTCGTGGTAACAGAGAAACCCTCTTCGTTCAATCGGGCAAACCCCCTCTCCTGAGTCTCCTCGATCGATTGATCACATCGGTTTTATCATCAATTGTTGTTTCAATTTGCAGAACTGGCAATTGACATCAACGAAATGTCTTCTGTTCGTCCATCGCCTCAATGGCGGAGAATATACCGCCAAACCATCACCCTCACCTACAAGAATCTTCTCAATGCGTTCAAAGCGCCAATTGCAACGGCCTGCAGAGCTCTGATATTTCCGATCGCTGTGACGCTCATTTTCTGCTTCTTGAGGCACATTGGCGTGACACAAGGTTATAAGCCAGATGTTGCGTCCTGGGGGATTGCCACTTCCTCGATTCCCATCAAAGATCTAGGAACTGCGATCAACGCTCTACCACACGACATCGGGAAGCGATTGCTCTTTGTCCGCAATGGCATCTCGAATACCACCCTTGGCACCATCATCGAAGGGATTCTGAACGAGCCAACAATGAAAGGGGTGGAAGGACTTTCAGTAGACGACCCGAACGACCTCTTCACCCTTTGCAGACAGACCCTCGCGGGATCAAGTAATTGCTACGCGGCCGTCCTATTTTCTTCCTTCAACGAAACGAATATCGAATACACCATCGCAATGGACGAGAGTGCCCTCGCATATACAGGGTACGACGAGGGCATGGGCGACCAGTCATCCAACTCGCAAACCAACAGACTCATATTTCCGCTACAATATGCGATTGACTCTCATATTGGGAACTTCTCGACAATGACACCTCCTTCCACTCAAGGATTCAGCGGAGTCTTTGGTCCGCATTCCAGAGTAGATGAATGGTATCCCTCGGCGGACGTGGCGACACATGGTCCTTACTGGCTGAACTTGGTCGCTATGTTTGTTGCACCGCTCTTCTTTCTTGTTCTCATTGGCGTGGTCTATCACCTCAATACTTTTGTTGCGACCGAGCGTCAGACTATCATCTCCGAACTAATGGCCGCCCAGAACGTCACTGCAACTCCACAGATCCTATCGACCCTCATCACATTCTACTTACTCTACTTTCCCGGATTATTGATCTGTTCAGTATTTTTCACCCAAATCCTATTCACTCACACGTCCGACATTCTCTTCCTATTCGTCATGCTCCTAGCTGGCGCCTCCGTTATAACATCATCACACTTTGTTGCATCATTCTTCGGCAAGGCTCAACTGGCTGGCTTATACTCTTCAACTCTCACGATTGCTCTTGCATTCGTGACTTTAGATGCAGCGTTGAAAAACACCAACCCGCCAGAAGCCGAAATCGTGGCTCTCTCTCTCTTATTTCCACCAGCTTGCTTCGCCAATTTCATTGCCGATGTTGCCTACAGGGAATACATGCTACACCCATTCTCTCTAAAGTACCAGCCACCTTTGTTGAACGGGGGCATCGAAGAATATATCCAAAAGATTGACGGCTATAAATACGTAATCTTCTTCATCGTCCAGATCGTCGCCTATACAGCAGCAACCTATTTTGTTGAACGTGGGCTTTGGGGAGTGCCGAGAAAGTTTGAGAACATACCTGCAGATAGCGATGTGGCGCTCCGCTGCACGGGGTTGACCAAGACCTATTACGGCAAACGGCGTTGGTACTGGCCATTCGTGAGGAAGGGGGAGCATGTCATCGCCATCGACAACCTGAATCTAGAGGTCAGGAAAGGATCAGTTACTTTCCTGCTCGGACCTAATGGTGGTGGCAAGACCACGACCCTGAAATGTGTGGCCGGCATGATAAGTGTGGATCCGGGATCAACTCTTGCGCTCAACGAAGCTGGGACTATCTTTGGCATCTGCCCTCAAACCAACGTAAGCTTGCTTGTCTCCTGCGAAAGGCTCCTGGTTAATCTTTGTAGGTATTTTGGGACAACTTGACGGTTCAAGAGCACATCAAGATTTGGAGAAAACTTAAGACTGCCTCGTTTGAAGACGTGCAGGTCGATGACGACGATATTCTGGCGGAATGCGATCTTTTAGACAAGGTTCAAGCTCCAGCCAAGACATTGAGCGGTGGGCAAATGCGGAAACTGCAGCTGGCAATATCATTTGTTGGCGGATCGAAGGTCTGCTGCATTGGCGAGGCTTCAAGTGGACTGGTAATTCTCTCCTTCATCCATCTTCGGTCTCTACATTCTAATTTGTTCTGTATAGGATCCTCTTTCTCGACGGAACATCTGGAATATTATCCAGAAGGGTCACAGCCGACGAACAATTCTAGCCACCACCCACTTCTTGGATGAGGTACGTTCATCAGTTTTGATGGAGTTCCTGGCTAACAGGTCATCAGGCCGACATCTTGGCTGACCACATTGCCATCGTATACAAAGGCCGTCTAGTCTGCGAGGGACCCAGCACTTCCTTGAAAGCTCGCTATGGAGACGACTTTATAATTCGCAGCGAAAACGAAGAGAATGACGAATCCTTGGTTTGGCGAACCTCAAATTCGACGGAGGCCACCAAGAAACTTCTAGAACTAGAGGCTTTGACCGAGGACACAACTTACGATGTCCGATTCCCTACACTGGAGCAAGTGTTCCTGAAGGTCACTTCGGCATCCAATACTGCAGTCACGACAACGGCGGGGATGGTATCACAGGGGAAGAGGAGATAAGCACCGTCATCGACGAAAAGATTTTTGCCCTGGAAAACGAAACACCACCAGATATCGACTTGGATGTTGGTCATTCTATTGGTCTAGCGAGACAAGTCGCAGCTCTCTTCCGGAAACGGTACACTCTCCTACTCCAAAAGGCGGGCTGGATCTCGTACGCGATCAATCTGGCGATTCCAATCATTATTGCTGCGGCTTTAGTCAAGTTCATGTACCGATTCAAACCCCTCCAAACTTGCGAGGACAACAACTTGTTGCTCAGGAACGCATCATACGGAGATTACGCTCCATTGGACTATTCATATCCAATTTTTGCCCCTCTCGATTACTGGCAACCTCCGGAGTCATTTCCAGAATACGATCACAACCCTTCGGCAATCATCGGCCCCGAATCTGTTTTTACCGGAGCCATCCAAGACGACTTATACCTTTTCAATATTCCGTCTATCTTCCACCAATTCGGCCCCGACTCGGTCAACGCAAGCTGGCAAGACAGTATGGCTTTGAGCACGCGAGTCTTGGTGAACAGCACCGATGATATGCTTTGGCAAATAAATAACAGTTCAGGATCTGGATACTTCGGTTTCGGCGTCTTTGCACCCACCCCCCAAACGGCAACCTTGTTCTACAATGCCTACAATTTTATTGAAAATGACGGCATGGGAGTACTGGGACTGAGTTTGATCACCAACCGGATTGCCAATGCAACCATAACAACAGGACAGGCGAGGAAAGTATCCGCTGAACTTCGCACAATGCGGACTGCCCCTAGCAATGTCTCACTATTCAACCTGCCGATCGCCGCCTTGCTTTGTCTTGCTTTCATCGTCGCATCTAGCATTGCAGTCATCTACCCTGCTTTCGAGAGGATCAACAGAGTTCGCGCACTCCATTACTGCAATGGTGTCTCGCCTTTTGCTTTATGGTTTGGATACCTTCTGTTTGATATGCAGTTCATCATTATTCAGGCACTTTTTGTCTGGGGTTTACTCTTTGTCGGAAAACCTTCACATTTGTGGTATGAAGGCAATTACGTCCTCGGAGCTTTCATCCTGTTTGGAATCGCGACGTATCTTGGGACCTATTTCCTCTCTCTCTTCGTGAAGAAAGCAGCTTTCGCCATTGCTGCTGGTATCCACACACTCTTATTTGTGCTTTATGTGGTTGCATAGTAAGTTTTCTATTCAAACACGTGTCTCATGACATCTCTTTCCTCTCGAACGAAGCTCGATTTACTAGGCAATCACTAACCTCCTTTCCCAGTGTCATGAACCAATCCTTCGGCCACAAAGTCAACCTCCACCAAACCTATTCAGCCATCCAATACGGACTCGGCCTCTCATCCCCCGCTGCAAACCTCGCCCGCGCCCTTTTCGTCGCATCCAACAGCTTCGAAATCCTCTGCGGCGTCTACGGCACTGCGGATGTCTCCAATCCCTTCGCCTACGTCCGCTACGGCAGTGTCTACGCCAACATGCTCCTGCAAATCCTCTTCCTCATCACACTGCTCTTCATCCATGAGTACGGCAGCGCAGATTGGATCCGCCGCAACATCACGCACCGCGGGATCCCCGCTCGTCTGCACTACATCATCGAATCCGATGCCGCAGCAGGAGCAGAAGCCGCCGCTCCCATTGAATCAGAGAAAAGTGCCATCGCATCCTCCACAACGAACCCGCAGATCCTAACCGTCTCGCGCATCTCCAAATTCTTCGGCAAGCTCTTCGCAGTCGAGAATATATCATTCGATGTCTCAGCCAACCAGACACTCGCCCTGCTAGGCGGCAACGGCGCCGGCAAGACGACCGTCATAAACATGATCCGCGGCGAGCTTACGCCCAACTTTGGATCCATCCACCTCGATGGCGTGTCGGTGTTGAAGAATCCGCAAAAGGCGAGGATGCATATGGGTGTTTGCCCACAAGACGACGCAATCGACAACCTGACCGTCCGACAAACGCTCTCTTTCTACGCTACCGTCAAAGGGCTCAAGAATGTCTCTGGGAACGTCGACAAAGTCCTCGCGGCGCTGAATATCACCATCTATGAGCACGTCTCGGTTAAAGACCTTTCCGGTGGGACGAGACGGAAATTGAGCGTTGCGATTGCGCTCCTCGAGAACCCGAGGATTTTGCTGCTTGATGAGCCGTCCACGGGTCAGGATGCAGGAGCTAAAAGAATCTTGTGGAAAGCATTACAGGATATTTCACGCAACCGTGCCATTCTTCTCACTACCCATTCGATGGAAGAAGCTGAAGCATTAGCCACTAATGTTGCGATTATGGGGATACGTATGCTGGCAAAAGGCACACTGGGCAATTTGCAGGATAGTTATGAGGGCAAGTATAGTGTGAGGGCGGTGAGAAGCCAGGGGGTGGAGAGAGAGGAGGTTGACCAAGCGGTACGGCAAGCTTTTGGCGGTAGTGTTAGCGGGTATTTTGATGTTAATGGGCAGGTGGGCTTTGGGCTGCCCCATGAAAGGGAGAAGTTGGGGGGCATTATGAGGGTTATGGAGGGGTTGAAGGGGGTGGTGGTTGAGGAGGAAGGGAAGAGACAAGGAAACGGCGAAGCAGGGAACGCGGGTGGCAGTGCGGCGGTGAAGAGCGGGCCGCGGAAGGTCATTGAGGATTATACTATTACGGGGCCGACGTTGGAGGAGGTGTTTATGAATGTTGCGAGGGAGGCGGGGACTGCTGGCGGGGTCTAGATGGAGTTGATGGAATGGGAGGAAGTGACCTGAGTTGGACTAGGTACCCTTTATCAGTCTTAATGTGAGACATGGATTTTATTTCATGAACACAGATTTTTGTTCGCAAGCCCCATTTGTATCATTGGTTCAGTTCGCAGTGTTCACTCCTGACCTTTTCCCCCGTCAGTGTGTCCAAATTTAGACGACAAGTGGCTTCCAGTCGAGGATATGGGAGGAAAGTGAATGATGGGGAAGGTAGGTCGTGGCATATCACATGTTTATTTTGATTAATGGTTTTGGATTCGCCTTTGCACATTGTCAGTGATCAATACTCTTGCCTTACTTTTTCTTCAAACTCGCCTTTTGCTCGTCACCGTCCCAAACGATCGGATTTCCTTTTCGTCCAAACCGCTATGTCCCCTCTCTAAAGTGTATTGAAATTCCCTTGTTCTAGTTCGAGTACCTCTCGAGGTCTTGCCGAGTCTGCTGGGGTTAGGACTTGGTTTCAGACTCCGGCGCTGTTGCTGTCGATGGGAGGATGAGCTGGAATGCCAACTTCTCAAACGGGACCTGGGTTGATAAATATGCTCATGGTGTTCTATCGTATCTGCAAGACTCTGCGATTGCAGCATGCTAAGGGGGGGGAAGAACGATGCGGTTTACCAAACCAACTTGGAGTCTTCGGATAGTCTTTTGGGTGTTCAACTTCGCCCTGCGGTGTGGAAGAGATGTTTGGCTCCTCCGGTGGCGTGCGGTGTGGTGCTCTGTTTTATTCAAGATTAAAAAAGAACTTCTTTTGGGATTTAAGACAACAATCACCCCCGTTTCTGTCTCTGCCCTCATGGCGCCTCCTTTTGTTTACCTTCCACGCTTGTGGCTTCCTTCTCCCGACCATATCGCGGGATATCTTGATCTCGATGTAAAGTACGGTTGTTGCTGTAGGTGGAATGTGGGGATAACGGAAGAGCCCCCTGATAACCATGGGCATTAGAATTGACGGTAGGCTTGGTGTGAGCGGATCGGTGCTTTGATGAGGTGTAAATAGTCATGCTTTTTCGTTACAATTTGCGTTGGCAGATGTGATCCTTGAGATATTCGGGGAGATATTTGAAGGGAACAGGACATCATTCTGTGCGCAGAATGTTTGATGTGAACGTGGAAAGAGAGGTTGGGAGACTGAGCTTTTTGATTTTTTGGTGCCGCTGAAAGGTTTTCGGCCTTCACTTGGTGGCCAGAGGATGGTGGGGGCAACTTAAGGCCGCAGACGACGGCTCTTTACCTCTACAAGGTTTCCACACTCGGTCATCTTGACCCATTGCCCTCCTTCAAACTGCTGATACGACAAGAATCACTGATGTTCGGATGCACTTAGTGTTCATTGAAACTCGGTGCCTGTACTGTTATTAATTCGACTAATCTGGATGGGAAATGGTGGTGTGGGTCGCATAAACTGGTGGGTGCGCTCCATCGTGCATTGCCCAGCACTCCAACCTTCTCACACTTACCGATGAGATTCGGTCTCGAATAAAGTTGGGTCCCCACCAAGGCTTCACTACTTGCTATTGGGTTCCAATTGTGTAAAATGGCTGGGTGACGAACCTTCAGCCCAAGAAACCTGAGCCAACGTGGGAGCAAAAGGAAGGTTCCCGTGGGCCTTGGACGCGTCAAGCACACAGAAAAGCCCAGGGAAAGCCCTAGCAACCTTGTGTAGCCTATGAATTCTGTACTTCGGGAGTTCTTACTTGTCTCAACAGCCACTGAGGGCATTTTCCTACACATCATGATCGTCGGTGGCTGGACTCTGGGGGTAGGCTGTCAAGTGAAGGGTGATTTTCGAAGAAGCCAGGTGCCAGCACTTCCGAGTCTTGCAATGTTGAAAGAGCTCCCATCATCAACTGGGTTTGGTCTTCAAGTAGAGCTTGTTCTAGCATCTCGCTATCCTCAGCCGTCTGCCCGTCAGGTGTACCAGAATGCCGTCTTTTGGTAGTTGAGCTACTTGCTTCTGAGAACTCTGTAACTTCCAAAATTTCAACACCTCAGACCTCGGGCCTCAAGTAGGGCAAAAACTTTCACATGTCTGGAAGCATTCAAGAGCATGAACCGCAGAGACGGGACCAGGTGGTCCTTCCGATATTGGACAACAACGGAGCTACACCAAAAACCCTGTGTCGGTCGATTACACCCTCCCAGGGGCTGATATTTCTAAGCTCTCAACGGTTGCCACCCCATCGGTTGGCTGCTACGGTCGTGCTTGAGAACCCAGCGCGACGCTGTGAAACCTGACGACGGCCCAGGCTGGCGAGTAACATCAACGAACACAAGCAACAAAGAAAAAACAAGCTCCGGAATTTAGCCCTCGCGCGGATCTACCGACGCGTCGCATCCGTTCATGGGTCCAGGCATAGCAGGAATATGTCCCAGCCAACTGGTAGGCCGAATGCCGTTGTGACGCATGGAGAGTGGAGAGCCCTTGAATCTTACGATACGACAATATGCGAGGACTGTTTTATGACTCATAAGCGCCTCTGCATAAGAATTTGACAAACCAAACCCAACGGAGGTACCGTCATACACAAGCGGCTCGTTCTGGGGTCCGCATCAGGCACAACCCCATTGCAGCCCTGTCAGAGAAGCGCAATCTGAACGAAAAACATGCATGTAGGCACACAAGCCTTCAGAGAAAAAGAAGAAGAAAATCCTTGAAGTAACTGTGCTCTGATTCACACCCTTAGTGCTCGAAGATGCCGACATTCTGCAGGCCCAAGTGCACAATCACGAAGGGATTCCAACCCGAAGGTCGGCTTCTGGTAATGACTCATCTTTGGAGGATATGTTAGAAACACGTAGATGTGCACAATGGCTATCTGTGGGACTCTGTGTCGTCCGCTACGGGGCATCAGGTTAGATGAGCCCTTAATACGCGACCGCGAGCCATGACACCGGCCAAACAGCGAGGAATCGATAAGACGAGCAATAGGGACAGTAAAGTATGCATTTCAGAAGCACATAATCCTTTAATCAAAATCTACAATGTCGAAATCAAGGTTGAGCATTGCGAGGCAGCGAAAACCATGAATATCGCATGCATCACGTGACGGTGGATGGCCGCGAAGGCCGGGACTTGTCTGTTCTAGCTCCATATGACACACTGGCGACATTTGAAGATAGCAAAGCACGGTATACTTTGGAAAGTTGGCAGTAAGACTAGAGCATCAGACTACTTGCCATCACAGCTTCGTCTGACGTCTCAACTGGAGCTCCGATGAGATTATGAAGGGGAGAGGTGTGACTCCTTAATCCACAAAGCTTCTTGGCTCCCCTTTCGAGATGTCCATGGACCCAGATTCTGACCCCGCTATACTCACAGGAGGGAAGAAAGTTAGGGAGAGGATTCCTTGACGTGTCACATCGAGATGAAAGAGATTCGAGGTGGAGGGAGAATTGCTCCACAGTTTATTCGAGGTCAAACTACGGTGACCGAGAAATCTGCTCTACGTAAGAAACTTGGCCGATATCTGCATCCTTCGCAGCATTTTGCTATATAACGAGGGTTAATTCATTTTCAGCATAAATTTTGAAGTTGTTAGGAATTAGAAAAGTGTTCAGGGGCTGTTTGTGAGATTCGGCAAACACCCACTTTCCTCCCGAGTTACCCCTTTTCAGGGCCTCCTGGCGCGGAGAGAACCACGTGATCTTCGCGATTTGCCTTTCTTTACAGGCCAATACTCCTAAATTCGACAGACTTTAGTGAGTTTACTGTAAATTACTTATTATATATAACCGATGATAAACAAGTTAAGAAGTAGAACGAGGACGCTCCAGGTGAATCATGATCACGTGAGAGTATAGCAAAGAGTGCGTTGGCTACTTAGACAAATACATGATAGTTCCCTAGTAATTTAAGAAAAGTCAAAAAAACGGGCAAAAAGATTTCTTCATTAATGCAGTCTCCAGTAGCTTTTGGAATAGCATACATGAGTGCTGGAGCCATGGGGAAGGAAGGGGAGGGGTAACGAGGGAGCGATTGGAGAGACGTCTATTCATTTGCTAACCCCCAACAGAATAACGCAAAGGAAAGAGTCCAGTCTATGATGTTATACAAAGCCGTCACATCTAAGAGCCCCTCTGCTCCTTCTCCGCCTTCTTCGCCATCATCATATTATACCCCTTCTGAATCTTCCCCGCTCTCTCCTCACTCCCCGTCGCACTAAAATGCCCCTTCAACCCATGCATAGTCTTCGCCGCATTCTCCTCCGCCCTCTTCAACATCTCCTTCTCATACGCCTCCACCGCAACCGCGATATTCTTGCTATCACTCACCAGCTTTGCCGTGACGCTCTCCTTCCTCTTCACCAGTTCCCTTGCAAGATCCAGTGCATCCGCCATCGCCACATTGACTCCCACACCTGCAAATGGCGTCATCAGATGGGCCGCATCCCCAAGCAACGTAACACCAGGTCTCGTCTTCCAGGAAACTCCCACAGGCATCATCCAGCACTTCCTTGGAATCAATACATCCTTGGTTTCTAACACCACCCTCTTCAACTCCTCCCCACAATCATCAAAGTACTCCTTCACCAACCTCTCCCTTGCATCGGGAGCTTCCCAATTGATACCACATTCCTCAACCCAGTTCTCCGGCCTCTTAACCGCAGCATACGAGCGCATAGCCCCGCTCCCCTGCCGCTGACACATAATCGCCCTCCCCTCATCAAACATAAACATACTCCCCTGCCCCACAAAGTTACCTAACCACGCATTTTGCTTATCGACATCCAAAGCCCAGAGTTCCACCGCCGTGATGCCGGCGTAGAACGGTTTCTCAGTAGTCAAGAGAGGCCGAACTTTTGACCACGCGCCGTCAGCACCGACGAGCAGGTCGATGCCCATCTCCATGCTCCCGTCGCTGAACGAGAGGTTGTACTTCCCCTTGATTTTCTCGTCTTCTTGAACCCCGAGTAATTTCTTCCCCCATTGAATCGTCCCCGGCTGCAAACTATCGAGTAAAATATCTCTCAAAACCACACGATCGATCTCCGGTCTTTCCTGTTCGCCCTCGGCTTGGGGTCGCCAGGGAGGCAGCACATTGTCATCCCAGAGGACTTTTCCGTCGTACTTCATGATTTTGCTGGCTTCGCCTTCGGGTCGGGAATGTTTTTGAAATTCTGAGAGGAGGCCTGCTTCTTTGAGGGCGAGTTGGCCGGCTTTGGGGTGCAGATCGAGGGTTCCGCCTTGGTTGCGTGTCTGTCGCGACGGCTCGGCTTCGTATATTGTGAGGGGGAAGTGGTGGAGTTGGAGGAGGCGGGCGAGGGTAAGACCTGCGGGGCCGGCGCCGATGATGGCAATTTTTGGGTGGGGGGACATTGTGGTTGTGAGGGTTAAGAGAAGGGGTGAAGGTTACTTGATATTCCGTGTGATAGGGGTTTAGAAGATGAGAAGATGATGCCAAGGGGGTTGAGACTCGAAAACCCGAGAAGAGTAGCGTCCCAGTTGCGAGAATGAGATTGAAATGATGAAGTTGAGAAAGGGGGCTTTGAGGTGAGAGACTTCTGGATACTTATATAGAGATGCTTGGGGGCAGCTGCAATGTGAGGCAGTGTTTGGACCCCATTATCAACACTTCTGCCCCCAACTAAGCGGCCGCCCCCTGTCCTGGGCAATCCTGCGGCTCTGGAGTTCCATCTCACTCGCTGCTGCGCACTTTACCAACAGAAGTGGTGATAGTCGCGGGATTTGTGGAGGACAGATGCTGTGCCGCAAGCTCGAGTTTCGGCTCCTTGCTCGGTCCCGACCCTGACTCGGCGTCTCACGCTTTTAGCCGACCAAGCTACAACACGCTTAGGTCCCGAAGATCAACAAACCTCCCACTTCACGAAACCAACATCATCGCTCTCGAATACAACACCGAAACGCAAATAATCGACAGCCTCGTCGTTGACGCGTCACAAGACGTGCAACACCACCAATTGCCCCCTCCACCTCCTCCAACTTCGACAAGCAGCACCATGACCCCCAACCTCACAACCTTCACGCTCTTCACCTGCCTCCCCTTCGAGCTCCGCCTCAAGATCTGGTCCCACGCTCTCTCCAAGCCCAGAACCGTGACCATCGTCTGCCACCGCGAAATGCTCGACCGCGAGCGCCGCTTCGCAAAAGCTTTTACATCCTCCACGCCCCTCCACCCTCTCTTACACGTCAATCGAGAATCCCGCTACGAAGCTCTCTCCCGATACACGCCGTCCTTCACTACGGATACCTCGCCCATCTACACCTACATCTGCTTCGCCCGCGACACTCTCAAGTGCGCCGACAGCGTGCTGGAATATATGCCTCCTCACGAAGTTCGGCAAATTCAGAGGCTCGTGTTAGAGGTGCGTGATGCAGAGTATTTCGGACACTTTCACATGGATGTCGTGAAGCGGATGGAGAGGCTGGAGAGCGTGGAACTTTTAGCAGCCCCGGGAGCGTTGGATTATCGGTGGAATCGCGGGGATCGGTATGTGGGGACGCTGAAGAGGGAGTTTATGGAGAAGAGGTATGAGGATCCGGGGTGGAGGTGTCCCGAGGTGAGGATTGTTAATAAGGAGAGTGGGGAAGAGGTCGGTAGTATTGAGGGGGGGCCGTTGATTGAAGGGTGGAAGGAGGGGTGAGTTCGAAGACGAAAGGTTTGGTGATGCTTGCTGACTTCTTTGACAGGGATGAGTTTCCAGAGGATTTGTTTCCTTAGCTTTTTATTGGGGTGTTGGGAACTTGATTACATAGTCAACTGGAGCCATGCCGCAGCCATCCATCGAGATCATCGAATTTTATTTTGAGTCCTAACGGAAACATTTTGGGATGCCGCTTTGTGCCGTTCTGGGTGTGATCGCAGCGTTCCTTGCACTGATTGAAGGAGGAGTGGGCATCTGGGTCGCACATGAAGACACGAGGAAAAGCTATGAGCTAGATCTAACAGGCCAGAGTCTCGCATATCCCGTATGACTCTTTCTATTGCTTGTATACTCCATGAGCTGATTAAGTGGGAGAACAGCACATACTTCAACTCCCTGAAGACTAGTCAGAATGTTCTGCCCGGTGACTTCGACATCTTTCGAAGGTCGAACGATGCCCTTATCTTGAATGCCACCATCACCTCCAGCATCTTGATGCGTACTTCAACCGTAACACTCTTAGCAGTTCAACGTCAACCATGGTACAAGTAACGGACGGTCTTTTTGTAATCTTCATTCTGATTTCTGGAACGATTATATTCATGATAAATCACCTTAACCTGAGCGGCACAAGCATAGGCCTTCGATCAGACGAGCTTCTTACTCTATATGCGATTTTTATCTTCTGCATTTTACACAATACTAAGTGTTTGATTGCAGATAAAGCAAGCCTAGTCGAAGACTCGCCCCCAGCATCCTTTCTTACCTGGTCCATGTACGTGCTCGGCCTCTGTGTAACGTCCTTGTCAGGGCGATATTTTCCAATGAGCACAATTCTGTTCAAAATGTTACTCCATCGTCTCCTTATACTACATACCATCTTCTCAGATGCGACCTTCTCTGATGAGATTAAAATCCCGCTTTGTGGCATCATTTTTGTACCAGTGGTCCGTGGGATCCCTAGGACCATTGATTTGGGCTTGGAAGCGGGTGCGTCAAGAGAGACGAAACGAGAGAAAATCTTCAAGCTCAAGTTAAATCAGCTGGACAGTACTGCTGTTGTCAATTACTCAGTTTTCATTGGCTTTAACATAGCAATGCGTCGTGCACACTCCTTTGATGCGGACGCATACAGATATATGGTACTGTAAGGATCATTAAGCCACTGGCTTCAAGCTGACTACCGGGTTAGAGAAGTGAAATTTGAAATGAGAAGACCTGCCCTATTCATATTCTTTTCGTTTGTGGCTCGTCAGTGTTTACGTCCGAGGACGTCTGGGCATTCTATCGTTGGATGGCCGCGCTACCCGAAGTGTGCCATTTCCAGCCAGTACAGTCAACCCCGGGAAAATGTAAAACGATAACCCCCCTTCCCAGTACGTCGATTTGGGGGTTAATTGTGGGCCAGGGTATTAACTACTTGTAATTGGCTACTTAAGTTATTTAGAGATCTTAAGTTAGATTTTTAATATAAGTATAAGCTAAAATATTATAAGGCTTATAATATAGTAACGTGCTTCTACACTTATAATAAAAAGATTTCTTGAAATAGAATTTTAGTTTAAAGAAGTTTATATACTAATTAATTAAGTTCTTAGTTCTTGAGCTTATTAATGCCCTATAAATTCGGGGCTTATAAGGCTCTCATATCTAGTTTTAGGGACTTATTCGCTAAATTTTTAGGCTTTCTTGATCTTATCTTTAAGTTATAAAATTTTAACTTTTAACTTCTTTAATTTAAAGAATTAGTACTATTTAGTATTTTTTAATAAGTTTATATTTAAATAGTTCTTAATTAGTGTTATAAGAAAATGAGAAAGTACTAAATTCTATTGATTCCTTATAACTTAAATTAAAGTTTAAGAGAAAGCTAGATTTTTGGTATTTCTTTACGAGCGCCTCTCCTTTGGGGTAGTGTCTAGTCCGGCCCCCAATCGACACCTGGGGGGGGGGGGGGGGTCGTTTTACATTTCCCTCAAGCCCGGGAATTGGAAAAGATTCAGAACTTTCGCAGGGAAGGCAGTGTTATAAATGAAAATAAGACTATAGTTATATATATTAGTAAATGAAGTCACAGCATCGCGAAGCCCAACTAGTCCTTTGTAGCGTGGAGAGGAAATCGAATATGGTTATCAAATTCGTCCCATTTGAGAACGAACAATTCTCGCAAATCGGGATCTTTGAGGAACTTGCAATCAGACTTGTGGCCTTTCTCGTTCCAGCCAGCTACCTGACAGGCCTTAGCACACTTATATTAGCGTCCAATCAACATAATAAGGGGATCAATGGCGGTCTTACCCTGCCGCAATACCAGAAAGACGAACACTTGCTGCACCGATGCAGAGAGGCTGCCTTTTTACCGCACCCGTGACACATTCTGATACCATCAAGCTCTGTTGAGAACTGTTGGACCTGGTCGTTTAAAACCAGCAATTTATGCAGTGATAGTGGAAAGATCTACGTGAAGTCGTATTCGGTTAGCGAACGTAAATGAGGCTTAATTATACAGATTAGCAGTTATTGGAGTAATATTTACCTTGATCATCTGAGGATCCTCATGGCGGATGCCGGGCTCGCAAAACATAAATGCGTGACGCTCTGCGTAGAGAATGGCGACCGTGTACCCCTTTTGAACCTGTGCAGGTACCAGCTCACTACCTCGACTATCGGTATAGAAATATAGTGGAATGGTTGTACCGTCGACATCCTTGATCTCCATCTGCAGACGCAGGAGTGTGGTGAAATCCACAATCTCGCCTAAGAAGCACCAATGGCGCCGTGGTCGGTAACGACCCGTGTGGCTGCTCTCATAGAACTCTGGGTCAACGTCGTTCTCGTCGGGTAGGTCAATGAACCCTGGGAAGGTCGCGCGGCTCCGCAGATTCGCCAGCTGTCCAAGGATTTTTGGTTTCTCCCTCCTCCAAAGCCAGTCTTCGAAGTCGCTCGATTCAAGTCCGCTTGGGGCTTCATCTTCTGTCGTCCTCCACTTCTTTGAAACTCCATATAGAATGTACTTAGAGGGATCCCGTGCTATAGTTCCGTTCTCGATCGCTTGTGTGCTGTCGCCGCCTAGGGCTGTCCTCCACACAGATACCGCCCTCTCCGCGAAGATGCGTCCTCTTGCCAAGTCGCTATTAGCGATGGCAATCTGAGCGGCGTTGACATAGGCCTGCGCTAAACCAACGTCCTCTCTTCCTTGCTCGTTATAGAGAAGAACCTGTTGATCAAAGTAGCGGAGGGTCCGGAGGGGGGATGACAAAACCCCCTCTGTGCCGAGTTGGTCGATGACACCATCCAAGCAATGAATCTCATCCAATCTCCTATCGCTTTCCTGGCTCTGCTCTAGCGGTAGGGAGCAGAGAGGGCATAAACATTCAAAGTCGAACTTTGCCTGAAGAGCTTCACGTCGGGCTTTGCGGTCCCTGAGAACGACTATGTAGGTTATCGTGATCTCTTCGCCTTTGTTAATGTCTCTCAAAGCATGGACTGTGTGTGTCATTGTATTCTCGTTCCAGCCCTTCTGTGCGTTGTTATCACAGGCGTGGTTGATGCGGCATGCTTCGAGGAAGATTCCCCCTCCACTTTCATCAGTATCAATCGGGAGGGTGTTTGTCCGAAGGATGCCGAGATACTGCTCAGCAGTGTTCCCATATGGGTAGATGCTGTGCATGGAGAGGAATCCTTGCCGCTGGTGTTCGCTGAGGGCATCAATTTGCTGGCTAATAGTTGTCCGTAGCCGTTCACTGTTTAGTTCATTGCGAGGTATTGTAATAATGGGCTCTTCGGAAAGAATTCGCGTGCCCTTGAAGATCTTTTCGATTGCGACGAGACCTTTTCCTTTCCCTGGAACATCCTGCAAGGCGTATAGGGGATTGCCTGTCGTGCTCGGCATTGTTACGTCCCTTGCTCCCTTCAAAGTTCCGCTATTCTCATTTGCAATGGAAACTGCAGCGGTAAACTCAGACGAAAAGTTCTTCTAGATGGGAGTTCAGAATGGGCTGATGGAAGCAAACATTGCAAACACTATGGAAGTAAATTTTGTTATTGGATTGGCAAAAACCACGTCGATTCATCCAACTGAGATGGGCAGTCTGGCGTGGCGTGTCGACCTGCTGTGTGACACCACTGACTAGAGGATTGGCTGCACCCATGCGTTGATACCCAACAGGATAACCTGTATCCACTTCAATGCCAAACGACAAATGGAGTTGGCCGGTTCGGTAAGGCCATTTGCGAAGTCTTTCCACAGGTGTGCCTGCTGTATGGGTGTCATTGACGTCGAGGATTTGTCATAGATTCGTCTGTCTTAAGAGTGAAGTCGATCTCGGTGCTTTATTTATCCTACGTGCATGTGAATCGACATTCAACTGCGTCTTGGGCAGGGACATTGTGAATAAAAAGAACATATGTATCGAGACGGGTACATATAATGATCTTCTTCGCAGTGTTCCTACCGTAGTTCTGGAGTTCGTAGCTTGGATCATTGGCCGCAGCCAGCGGCGGCGTCTATCAGCTAGGTTGGCCAATACTGTGAGATGCCAAGCGTCTGATGAGTCCGTACATAGTAAGTGGCTTGTTTTGAGTTTAAGAGAATACGGTCGAGAGATTTAGTGAGAATGGTCGAGAGGTTAACGATAACCTTCCTCAATGTAACTATGTCTAAATTAGATCAAGATATGTAGCTTGTGGCTTTGGACGGAGGGCTCATGATGCCTTCTAGCTATCCAATGGCAGCAAGCCACGTCAATCGGCCCACTTTCCATTACCAGTTGATCTTTTCCTGAAGAAGATATGTACTTATGAAGTAAGACGGCAACCCTCCGTCTATTATGGCAACACGATTGTTACGTCCAGTGTGCGAAAAAATTAATCTGATTAATTGATTAATTCATGAATATTCATGAATAGCGTGAATAGAATTTGATTAACGTGATACTTATGTAATTTGATTAGATTAGAATAATTAATCATGATTATTCATGAATACCTTGATTAATGTACACGTGATTACAGCACGTGATGGTCTAGCCTAATTAAGTAAGGTTCTTGCTCTAGCACTGCCTTAGCGAGCTTTTCTCTCTAGAAGCAAGGTAGCACTAGAGCCTGATCCTTACCTAATTAGGCTAGCCTGTCACGTGCTGCGGTCACGTGTACATTAATCAAGTTATTCATGAATATTCATGATTAGCTTAATTAATTCGTGAATAGAATATGATTAATGAGAAAATTTCATGAATAGATTAGATTAATAGCCATTAATCTAATCTAATCTATTCATTTCTCACACTGGTTACGTCGAAATTCTCCTCCCAACACCGTATCTTCTGGCTCGATATTCATTGCTCGCTCAAAACGGGTTTATCTCCTTCCTCAAGCTCTGCCATCGTGAGCTTGCATATAGGCCAGACTCAAATTGTTCGGCATGGCGCCCCCAAAGCCGAAGTTGCACAGAGAGCCAAAATCACGCACAAGACAAAAGTCGAAACCGCAAGGTTTGAAAACTCGTGGTCTATGTATCCAGCATTGCACGATAGTGTAAGCCGCCTGTTAGAGGAGGATGACGTCTCCTTTACTTTCTTCGCAATCGACGAGAACAAAGGATCTATTGAAGAATACGATACCAATATCATGGGACGCTTCAAGTGCTTGAATAATGTTTGCCCCAATGCAGGATGGGCTAGCAAAATGATTGCTATTACAATACGAATGTATCCCGAACAACACTACAATGCCCGAGTGTATCACCAATGCTGCAAAGATTGTGGAAGTCTCAGTCAGCCATTCTCGGATGATTCATACGCACAGAGAATTGCATATCGTCTCAAAAAGTGGAGTGGTATAGAGATGGATCGACCCTCTTTTACGGTTCGTACGAGTGAGCATCGACACGAAAGCGCTCTATGCGAGGGTTGCAAACACGGGCATTGCAGGTTGAGTTACGGCGTCGCCCCACTATCGTTTCGTATACAAGGAAGTAATACATCGGCTGAGATGAAGTGAGTCGAGTAAAGGTATTGGGATGGGAATGGTGGGATAGAAGCTCTCCCTATACATTTGTTTGGATGTAGGCGAAGCGAGAGTTTTTCGGATTTTTTGATTTTTTTGATTTTTTGAGGATCTCTATGTATTTGATTGGGTCAGGCTATTCTTGCGGGTTGATTTGGATACTCATGATTTTGCCTTACAGCTCCCTTCTCCCCCTTCTTATTTCCATGTATCCACAAGTAAATTTAGATAAATATTGAGTTTCGAGATGACTTTCTTCCATCACGTGATTCTTTTCCTTCAAAATCACCTCACAAGTAAATGAATATCTCCTTTCAATCTAGACCGCACCCAATTTCGAGGCCCTAAGCTTTCCCATATGCTTGCTGATTACCCAAGCCAACATGCTAAGAAGAGAGAGACCGACAACTGCCACTGGGTTGGGACTTGAGTAGATTAAATACACTAAGCGAGCCCCTGAGTTTCGCGAAATTGATCATGCTTCAATTTCCAAGATTCGAATACAAGATGGTGAGAATATAGAGGCTGCTTTTATGAGCAATGTGTTTCCTTCAGCATCGCCTCTCAAAAATTTATTACTAGGTTGATACCGAGAATGTTGCCTTCCCGTGTGTCAAGGAGTAGGAGTGGCGTGACTTTTTAGACGTGTAGGTGGAGGAGTGCGAGGAATGGAGAGAGTGGGAGAAAGATCTTTGCCATGACTATTATTACAGGTAATGGCGGAAGGAGGAGGGTGGAGAGGTTGGCTTAACGAGCAACGTGGGGTGGGAAGTTGACCAGGGAGGAGGAGGATATGGCGTCATGACGGGATGATGGCATAATGGGGAGGGGAAATGAATATACATTCTCCTATAATTTGATAGTTGAGACTATTTAGTCTAATATTCAGCCATTTCTAGACAATCCCGCTATTGGTGACTGGAAATTCGAGAGGTGCCAGCATTCTCGATAACACAAAGGTTTGTGTAAGATCACTCTTTCCTTTCACCTGAAGTGTGTTAGCATGTGTCCCTGATCATTTTCCTTGGGATATTCTAAAAATAGCCAGAAGACTGCTCACAAAAGATCATTCCATCAAAAAACGTAAATCAATGTGCATTCCTTTCCCCCCTCCCCAAAATGGCTTGTTGAGGCCTGACACCTCCATTAGCGTATCCCTCCAGTCGAAATAGTACCGTAACCTTTCGTCCGTAGCATCACCACCCTCCGCACAGAAGGGCGACATTCGATTGTTCAGCGCAGCCGAGGCTCTGGTAAGATTATGCCAAATCCGCTCGAGATCATGCCAGGTTAGCCGGGGCTAGGGCACATACTCCGTCGCGAACGTTGGAAGGATAAGTTCGAACGTCGGCTCCGCACGCGGGATTCCGATTGCTCAACAGGATCATGCTCTTCGATTGTCTCGATTGGGATCTGAGGAGAGATGAGGTGCCTGTTGAATGCTGTTGAAGTTCTTCCACCCGGCCTTCTTGTATTCGAATCTAAGTGAGAACGTCGGTGAGATGTTTGGAGTGTTGCTGCTTGACGGTAGGCTCCCCGGTAACCTGCTTTGAAATCCAGTTTAAGCAAGAACATAAATAGCAGTTTGCGACAGTACTTGCTCTTCCTTCCGCTCGTGCTATGCCTTCGTTTATTTACATTCTGCATTCGCCATCTCCTTTTATTGGAGAAAAAACAATGACAACAATGCTGTCGATTGGGTAACCCGGAACAAAAATATCTTGTTCTTGCCATCTTGCGGGGTTTCCTGGTCTCTCCTCGGAAACTGATTTGGTATTTCTTCGCCAAAAAGGAAACAGGGTTTGGCGTCCGTCCAGGGTTATTGTGACCCCGAGGAGATGGAAGATTTGATAGCTTTCTGGTATAAGAAAACAGATATTTTCAGTGTAAGGAGGGGTGGAAGCTGTCGTGCTTTGAAGTTCGTGGGAGGTATCTTCGAGGTCTTCGAGTCTGAGATGGGGAATTACAAGTAATGGTTTAGCTCGAAAGATGTTTTACACAGGAAGGAGGACTTCGGTAAAGAAAGGATGTGCTGCTGATGCTTATATCCCATTTTGAGGGCTGGAGGGGTTGCGCCCGATGTTGTGGGCAATGACACCCCCACCTCCCCTGTGAACACCATCGTCCTGAATCATATCAAACTAGTACCCGCTTCAAGTTTCCTAGATAGCCAATACTTTAAGACCTAACTCTTGGACTTAAAGCCCCGGTGGTCCTCAAGACGGCGTCTGCGCCGTGTAGCCGAGAGAAACTAGTGTCGCACACCCTCCTGCATTGCTTCAGCCCCAGCCTTCTCACTTCTTCTACCTGCGACTGGATCTGAGATGTAAGGTTACTTGGACTCTCATTGGAAACTGATTGCTTGGCGTTGGGCTCCAATTATGACACACGCCGTGATGGCCAACCCTTCACTTCGAGGAATTCGAAGTGGATGGCGTTTAGCAGGGTTGAGGGAGTTCTGTTCTGAGCCTGTAACTGCGGTGTATGAACATATCATTATTGTTTATTAAGGAATCCTACGACCACATGTTGGCGAAGTTGCCTCATGGGGCATAGGTCCTCGTTGGCAGGTCTCCAAACCTTGTTTTGGGGTCATCAGGCTCGCGCGAGAGCAGGGCTTTGAAGTGGAAAAGTGTCACACAGACTTTCACTTTTCTAATTGGGTAGATCCTGAGGCTTGTATTTATATAGGCTATTCTATCGGAAGGCAAGCTAGTTCGAGCCGGACTCATCCCAGCGTATAATCGGGTAATTAGTCGAGCTACGGCACTGATTGATTCAAATCTAGGCCGAACTCTGAAAAGGGTTCAATTGATCGTGGATTCGAACTTTAAATAATTCAGTTTATTCAAATTCAATAAATATGCCTCGACCGTTAAATTTGACGAATTTTAGTAATATAAAGTATAAATTTATAACTTCTTCAAATAATTTGCTTAGTATTATGTCCCTTTTATTTTTATTTCCATAAATAGTATTAAAAGAATGGAGAAAATAAGAGAGAATACTTACTGTCAAGAAGTAGAGGAGATAACTCATGCTGGAAGGCTTTAAGGAAAGAGGAGTAAGGACATATATCACGTGAAAGTAATGAAGAAAATAAAGAAAAGGAGAGGATAGGATAGGAAATACGAGGAAAAAGGAGGATTTAAGTGTTAGAAGTAAAAGGGGGTATAAAGGAAGTATAAAAAAGCATAATATAAAACTAATATAATAGGGATATAAAAGGAAATATGTATAGTGTAAAACTTTATTAAACCGTCAAATCTTCAACGGAATTCGATTTAAAACTCTAACCAAACTTCGAACTTATAAATTGATTTTATTCGATATCATTCGTCGAATATTCGTCAAATACCCATTACTTGCAAGTTCGATCCGAACCCTAAGAGGTATATAAGGGGATTATATTTCTGGCCCGGTCTAGGATATAAAATTTCTCAGCCTCAGTCAGTAAGGCAAGTCGGGATATCTCGAACCCAGAGCCTGAGACAACCGGAGGACAATGCTGCTGCCACGGGTTGACCAACATCTTCGGCTGGCCCCTGCATCGGCAGCTTGCCGCCCTTTCGAACCCTGCCAACGCCGCCTGTACAGAATGACCGCCACCCGGCCGGCTGATCACATGCACCCAAGCCTCCAGGACTTCGAGGTTCTGCGTTGTAAGGTCGCCTCCCCAACCGCTCGGTTGGTTGCCACGGCCTCCTCGGGTCGTACTTGCGAGAATCAGCAGGACGCCATCAAACACAAACCATCTGAAAGCAGTGAAGGAGGATAGAATGATTGGGTGCCAAATATAAACAAAGAAAAATTGCTGCTGCTGACAAGGATCTAAGTCATCAGTTCATCGAGGTTATGCCTGCTTGTTGGCTGAGAGACTCCCAACCTCCCCCGAATGCAAACCTTACAAGTAAGCAGTGACTTCGAAGCAGGTGCTTGAGACGTCCAGATTCATGACACCTAATGGAAATCATACATGACTCATGCGCCTCTCTCACAACCAGAACTTCAGAGGGGGGGGGGGGGGGGGGTGAAAGACGCCCGTGGAGGCCGTAAGACGTGTCGTATTTCCCACCTCTCAGCCTTCTCCCCTGGCCGCCCCCAAAAAGCTTCCGGGGGCGCGTCATTCCAGCCACCATCACGATTTGGTCCTTCTTACAAATGAAACTTCCCCTCTGAAGCCCATAGGGATGCGTCATGCTCTCGCTTGCAGCGGCTGGTCACTTGAATGCCGGCACTGTGCGGGTCTCCCCGAAACCGTGAGGATATGTCAGTCGAGCCGAGACTCTCACCAACCTCGATCGATACCGACGAACTCTCCGTCAGACACGCGCGAACCTTGAGTCAGAGGACCTGTGGACCTTCCGAAACAATATTGCGGCTCCGTTACATGCACAGCACTCTCCACTCGCCCTACCGACTAGCCCACGGCGTGCCAGACACGTGAACGTCCTCTTAGCCGTCTACAATTTGCCTCGATGACAATCCCTTACACTCCGAGCACAGTGGAACGGAATGGATATGCGGAGAATTGCTAGAGGCGTGCTCACCGCCGGACAATAAGTCCTCAAGATCAAGAAGGCGAAGTACTTGGCACGGATGGCATCGAAGTCGGCCCCAAGAACGTGGCCTGGAGCTCGTCTTATACTAAAGGGACGAGCGTCTCACTGGAGGTGGAGAAGAAGCTGCCCAGGTCACTTGCGAAGCTGCACAATAGGTATCTAAGGCTTTGTTATTTCTTCTCAGCAAGATGTGCGAGTCTGCTGGCTGGTGGCTGGTGGCTGGTGGCCGCGGAACCATAAAACATCCTGTTTCAATAAGATTGACATCAATTGATAAAAAGCCGCTGAAATTGTGGCAAAACCGTCACCGCTGGGCATCCATAGACGCGCGACGCAGGCTAACACACTGTGTAGGAGTGGAGATATACCTCAAGACACATTGCAGTCCAGCCCAACTTGTCCCGAGCAGAGAAGACAGCCTACTTGGCTCATGGAACTCAATATGCGAAACAACACAGATGCAAACAACAACAAAGATTCCACGACCTTGCCATGGAGCGCCTGGTGTCTAGAATCTCAGCTCTCATTTGCCAGAAGGCATCTCACATATCTACAACAGATCAGGTATCTCAACATTAATATCAACATCAACATCAACATCAACACCATCTTCACAATGTGAAATTAAATGCACATTCCCATCCCAAACGCCAGCGCCATCCATATGCATCGAATCCCACCCATATACACACCCTTCTCTTCACTTCACCTCCTTCTCCACCTCTAGACTATAGTACATCCAGATCAAGCGGCGGGATCTCGCCCCTAAGCGTATCCCAGTTCCCCTCGCCCTCCTTCCTATCCTCCTTCAGCACCAGCAACTGGCGGACTCCACAGTAACCGCCTCGCCTTGCTGTCCGATTGAAAGGGACGTAATACCCTTCGTTCCGCCAATACTCTTTATCCTTCAGCTCGCCTACAAGTCCCCTCCTCCTCACCCTTCCCAGCCCTCGTTTCCCCGCGGGTCCAGAATCATCGTGATCGATACCAATGGGACCCGATGAATCCCTGCCCCCAAATCCACTATTGAAGTCCCTGCTGCTCAGGCCGGAGCCAAACTCCGCCATCGCAAGCTTGATCTGTTCTTCCTCGCTTTTCCCAGACTTGAGTGAGATCCACAATTTATCTTGAATGACTTGTCCCTCCACCTCCGCCCGTCGAGGGTTGAAGCGCGGCATCCTTGCTAATCTGTTGATGATAGCTTGCGGGATGGAAAAGAGGGCTTCGAAGTGTTTCGCAAGCCAGATCCATTTTTGCGTACCAGCCGAATACGAGACGCGCACGAAGGGGTTCATGTAAATCCCCGTATCCCACTTATCTGGCTGGTCTTCGTGCTCTGGGTACGTGAAAGTTGAGATAGGGGAGGCGGTCATGATATCAGCGTGGATGAGGCAGCATTCGCTGCTATCCCAGAACGGCTCTTTCTCTGAGCGAAACTTCAGCGGAAGTTGCACTTCTTTCCCGGACGATGCTCCTTTCGTCGCCCCAGCTTGGCTGCTGGTGGGAGATTGGAAGAACGAGCCGTCGAACGCAACCATTCCACCCCAACAACTCTTCACTCTCACTCTGTCTTTGCCCGCCAGTACATCTCGTCGACTAACTGCATGTCCGATGTTTGCGAACCAGGGGTAGATCGGCACGCCGAGGGAATAGCCCTCTGTGTCCCGTGTAGCGAACGTGTCGTAGTATTTCCACGGTTCGATGAAGTCTGTTGCACACACCGCCTTGGTGACTTTCTTCCCCCCATTCTGGCTTTCCACCCCGTCACTTCCCCACAGTAATCTCAACGCCCCTTCAACATCAAAAAACACATCGTTGATAAAAAGTACCTTATCCCACCTCCTCCGCCCATCCACATGGCTCAACGCCATATTCCTAACCTCAGCCAGGAAGCTAATCCTCTCCACGCGTTCCTGTCCAGACGGTAATTTCGTCTTCCCGATCGCCTCGACATCAACCGGCATCACCTCCTCACTAACCAACTCCCTATTCCCATCCCTCAGCCCCAGTTCCTCTAACCGCTCATCCAACTCTTTCAATGCATTGGTCGGTCCACCGTAAATTGACACATAGATCCTCTCAACCCCAATACTCTGCACCAACTCCACAATCCTATCTCCCCACGCCCCCCTTACAAGGTCCCCATCAATGATATTCGCAGCCACAAAAACTGTCTCCTCTCTATTGACCTCGAATTTCGGCGCCTTGCTATCCGCATACGGGACATTGAATATCGTCTGCCACCCCAGAAATATGACGAGGAAGAGGAAGATGTACAGCGGTCTACAAACCCTCGAGAGGAATCGGCGGAAGAGGCGAAGCAGAGCGAAGAAGACGCCTCGTCGTCGGTGTCTGCGTGTTAATATGCGAGGTTTGTCTTTGAATTCATCGGAGGACGAGGGGGGGCGGTCCTCGATGTCGGAGGAGGTGCGGGGAAGGGGCTCGTATGTTGCGCGGGAGATGGGAGGCATTCTTGCGGATCTAATTCGTGCTGAGAAAAGGGAGGAGGGTCGTTAGGTCATTGGTTCCAATGAATGAATGGGGGTCGGTCTAGTATGTGCGTGGGATGCTGTGTCTTTCTCTCTCAATCTGTCCGCCTAGATGCTTGTGTAATTTCGTCGCTTTGCGCAGAGGGAAGCCGTGAGATCAGGTCATTGCCTCGCGTCGTGATAGGAATCGTGTGTACAGTAAATTATATTATTCGTGTGTTTGTAGATGGCGAAAGAGATCGATTCATATCATAGGTGACATTGTTGACGGACGAAAGAAAGTTGGAGGTTGCCGAAGGTCAGGTGTTGAGGAATCCCAGCGCGGCTGTGCACTCCTGCAGCTACGCGTGTCGCACCTTGGCTGTGGGGAAACGGTGCCTGTGGACCCTCCGTTGAGGCGAAGTATCTGCCGATCTTCCTCTCTTTCCTCGACCATTATTTAGAAAACCTACTGGAAAATTGAAACATACGTTTAAGCAATCGTGATATCAAAACACTATCAAGAACGGCTGTTTTTTTAAACATCACAATTAGGTTCCAGGAGACGGCACCGCCAGTCCGGGGCCGGTCTGCATCGCGACCCGCCTGTCAATCGCCACTATTTCAGGGTCCAGAACTAGCATCACGACGAACGAATAACTAGACCCAAGGTGCACAAGCTCGTTGATTTTTGGGTCCAGCCCCTATGCTAAGGGACCATTCACCCGCGTGTGCTCATATAATACAATCATCGGCCTCCGCAACTCGCCCACTCCAGCAAAGCCATCAGTCAGGTCCAGCCAAAGCTTAGCTCAACTATCTATCGAGTATTATGTATGTGCAAACCTCCAGCTCCTATCCCCAGAGGGAGAAGCCAGTGCATGAGGAATACAAAGTAGGGGCAATGACAACCAGGACAATTGCGCCTACCGCCAGCAGCCTATGTATGCAGCTATCAGCATTGTCGGTAATTGGGGAATCTTCTACTCGTAACAAAATCGCGAAATGGAATAAGACATTGATGAAGGGAGAAAGAATGCGTCAGTAGCCGCAACAGGCTTACGTATAACTGCCTCTGCCACCGCAGAGTGCACGAATCAGTCCTCCGATCCAATCAACGAACACGACACGCCAGAACGCCTTCAGGAGGTTCTTGGATTTGGTGTCTCTGGTGGCTGAACGCATGGAGCTGGGTGTGATGGGTCGTTCTGGCGATTGGGATCTGGGGTTCTTCCGGGACTTGACTTGGCGGCCGTTCTCTTCTTCGATGCCTGTGCTCTTTGCAGCGTCGAGTGGCTTCTGGACGAATTCTGTCTTCAGTGCAGCTGGGGTTGCTGGTTGGACTGTGATGTTTGGACTATCGCCGTCTGTGGATATCTCACGAACTTCATCGTCATGACCAAGTTGTCTGTCGCCAACCACGAATGGGGTAGTTGGCAAGGGTACGTGGGGTTTCTCACTCGAAGTCTGCTCGACAGGCGCAGGAAGGGGGGTCTCGGGGCCGACTTCATTGACCTCACTCGAAATCCCCTCTGGTGCCGCCGTTCTCTCTTCTCTCTGCTCTTTGCTCGTCATTTCTGGCTCGCCGCTAGCTCGTGGTACTTCAACACTGGGCGACTCTTCTGTCTTTTCGACAGTCGCCTCCTCAACCTCGGTGATATTTGAAAATTGAGGCTGGTGATTTTCTTCTGCAACTTTCCCATCTGGAGTCTCCTTTGATTCGACTTCGTCCTTTGCCTGCATAGTTGGCTCGACCTCAACACTTGGCTTCGTAGTAATCTTTTCTGGTCCGATTTCAGTCGACTCAGTGGACTCGGGCTCGACAGCTTCATGAGGACCATCCAAGCTTGCCTTCTCGGTTTCTTTAGGCGCTGCAATGCTGTCATCCAACCACTTGCTCAAGGCTTTATTCTCTTTCTCTCCATTTCTGGATGCCAACTTCGAGACTTTAGGCATTAAGACAAGTGTTTCTTGCAGATCGTCATTTTCTTCGGTGATCGAATCAAGAGACGGTGAAATTTTATGCGGAACCACGGCTGGCGATGGCGCTGGCGACCGTCCTTCAAGAGGTTGACCGTTTGGTCCAATAACGGGGGATGGCGGAACGATATCCAAATCAGGGACGTCTTCAGGCAAGCGCTCTGAGAGCCTCCGAATCGTGTCGAGGATTGATGTTCGGTCAGTAGGGAATATCTCAATTGAAGGATCATTCCAATCGACAGCCACGGCTTCGTCATATGGCGAACGGACGGGCTCAAGCGGATCGATGGGAGGTTGGCTACGAGTCGGAAGTGCGGGAACACCGATATCATCCTCGCCGAGACATTCATACGCAAATCTTGGGGCTTTCTGGGATGCTGGAGTACTCGCACCAGAATCCAGAAGATCTTCCTCATCATCTTCTTGGATTTCTGACGCATGGGGTGCAGTTTCAAGGTGAAGCTGATGCTGTTAGTAAACCATTTCAAGTAGAAATTCGAGAACTTACTGTAGGTCGCTCATCGAGCGTAGCAGCAACATCCGCAACCTCTGCAGCTGTCTTTGCGACCTCGGGAATCGGGGTACTTGACATTCTTCTGTAACCAATACGTCCAGCCTCTTCGTCGGACATCGGTGGTGTGGGTGGATCTCTGTCCCTGTCAAGCAAGGCAGCGGACTCGGAAACTTCAGCAGCGGTATCAGCAAGTTCTGGCGTGCGAGACTCTGATCTCACGACCACATGGTCTGGCTCAGCGTCCCGGGAGCGGGGGAGATGCGCATCCTTCTGTCCAACCGTTGCTGCCGATCCGAAATCATCCCCATGTCGTAGTTCATCGTCTACCTTTTCGATGATCAAGGTTGGCGATGAGTTTGTTGTCTCTGACGATGGTTGATCAACTTGAACTGCCGGTGTGGAGGTTGGTTCATGAGTTCCGGGAAGAAATGGAGCGAGGGAAGCCGAATCAGTTTGGCGTCCTGCTTCTTGAGAATGAGCAGTATCGGTAGGATGTAGGAGAGAGTCTGCGACGTGTTGTGTGCGCGCACTATCATCTTCGGCTGCTGCTGGGGTAATACTGGCGTCTTCATGGACGTGATGTACGTTTAATTGAACTTTCTTTGGGATCTCGACCGCCTCCTCTGCGTCTGCCTCCTCTGCGTCTTCAACAGACTCTGGAACTGGTGTGTTCGTGTGTGCGGGTGTGATCATGGTGTGATCCTTAGGCTCTGCTTGCTCTTTTGACGTCTCGACTTCTCTTCCCTCGCCTTTGGTATCAATCGGGGCGTCCTCGACTATCTTTTTGCCTGCAAGTGCTTCTGAAATTGTGCTCGCCATCTCTGCAACAGGATGTGAGGTCGCCTCCGCTGCTGCCGGTGGATGTTCGTCGTGTTTGGGTTGTGCAATTGGCTCTTCGCTCTCGGGGATAGAAAGAAGATTATTTCGGTTGCCAACGTCATCGGTAACTGGAAAATATTTTGTCAGAAGCGATCTCGGACGGAAAAATCAGGCTGTGGAGAGAATTCACTGTAGATTCGCGAATGTAGATCGGGTTCATACCTGTAGGCGAATCCTCGTTCAACATCCACCAATCGCCCTCACCAACGCGAAACTTGTATTGATATACATTCCCCTCCTCAGCTTGAACCTCTTTATAGAATTCGTGCTCGCCGGCTTCGTTCGTTGTATACTGCATCTCTTGTGGATGCCATGCTGGATCGGAGAAGGAACCAGCGAGGAAGAGCGGGGGCTGGGTTCCCGGCTTCGAATACTTGACAGTCACGGAGACTGATTTGGGCGCCATGGCGGCGACGGTGGATAGATGTGTGGCAGAGTTTGGTAGGATTTGATTGTGTAGAGGATGGAGTTTGGGTTTGTCGTGTTGAAGAAATCCAGGTCTTCAGCGGTGCTGCTGCGAATGCCAAACGAGGAAGGAGCAGCCCTAACACTCAAAATTTAGCCCATGAATTGCGGAAGCACAGATTTATAGTCTCAGGGGAAAGCACACAATAGAAATTCGAGTGAATGATACTGTCGTTGTTTGCAGAGGTGGGGTTCCGGTCATACGATTCGAATGATGAGAATGGTGCGACCTCCCAACTCACCATATGCCCACACCAAAACAATGCAGAAGGTGTCTCTTCACTATCAATCACCGTGTACACTGATCGTCAGTTGACAAGTGCATTGGGGACGAGGAGTGAAGTGTGTTTGTGTCGACGCAATTGCTACGCTGGCTGACGAGATCCTGGATGTTCCCTCGAGCAGGGCTGAGCAAGGCTGGAGTGGATCAACAATGCCAGGGCGTTGAACAACAAACACGACAAGGGACCAGCTCAGATTGAGTCACTGGGCAGTAGCTCAACAGCAACGATTACGAAGAACAACAGAAGAGGAGGCCGTGAAGTTGAATTAAAGGTAGCTGACAGACAACCACCTCGGAAGAATCCTTGGATGCTTGGATATGCAAGCCATTCCAATCATCATCCGCTCTCGGTCTCCCCACTATCGAAATCTTGATTGAGTGCATCGGAATGGCAGAATATCCTTGGAGTCAGCACATGCCAATGCCGTGCTGCGCCAATCAAATCCCTGAGGTAGATGCGCCACAGCGGCCGTTTCAAGACCAAGCCACCATGACTTCACGCCACAGTGAGATCAGCACGAGCTGAGGGTTGGTTGAGATGCTTCGCTGTTGGAGGACGCGGGAATGACTTTGAAGTTAATGCAAGTGATTAAGAAAGAAAAAGTACATCTAGTTGTAAATTTTCCGCACTGAATAGAGACAATTTTCCATGTTTGTTGCTCTGCTCTGATACTCGTCACCGCTATCCCTTATCGGCCGCGCCTCCTCGCTAATAGCTTGACACCTGACTGATGAGGCTTCAAAATTTTCCAAGCTCTTCCCAAAGTCAACAAAAAGACAGCTCAGGGCGTCTTCTGCCAACGCGTCAATCTTTGAATACACAGCGCGTCAGACCTGTCTCGAGCATCTTTGGCGATAATCCGTTGATTCTAAATCACTCTCCTCTTCCCTCACAACCAACAGCTACCCGCATCCAACCATGTCTCTCCCGCCAGCCACAATTAAGATCAAGAGGAAGCTCGGAGATGATCCTGTTGATTACCTCCGTGGGCTCATGTGCTCTCCACTCGAGGCACCAATGCTAATTACATTCCTGCAGAGATTCATCATGCAGAGGGAAAGAGACAGAAAGTGCCAGCCGGCTACATCTTTTCCCGCCAGCCAACTGACGATGGCCCTGCTTCGAGCCCACTCGATCCTCAACCCGTCCGTCGAATAAAGCAACTGCATCAGTCTGCCAGCTCACAAGCACTCCGCGCATCTTCGAGTCAAGAGAACCCAGCACCAGCACCAGCAACCCCTCTAGGCAAAGATGTCTTACCAACAGCTACCCCACCATCCACTCCTCTCAACCATACCCCTCGAAGATTTCATATGTCAAGAAGTGGGACCCCAATTAGTACTACACCAGCTATAGCAGGTCGTAAGCCCAAAGATGCCACGGTTTTCATAGAACGGAAGCGTTGCCGAAGCTCAGACCGAAAACAACAAACACCCCAGCCTGACGAAGTTGCGCAACTGGATGTCACAAAACAAGATGTCCCTCAGCAAGATCAAGAGAAGCCAGGCCCAGGCTTCGCGGCTTCTCAACCAGAAGACAGACCAAGAAAGAAACCCGGCCTGGCAGCTCGATCCTCCACACCACCTATCCGACCCACCTCTCCACCAAAGCCTCTCGCCGCACCCTCACGAGGTGTCCGCCTCGCGTCCGGCGCGATGTTGCCATGGGATGGCTCCGAGCGCCTCGCAGCAGAAATGCAAGCATACACTCTCGATGAAATCGGCCGGACACTCGCTCGCCAAGAAGAAGAAGCCGCAGCCGAAGCGAACCGGCTCGCAGCACTTAATGAGAAGTCCGCTTCAAGTCCAGTCCATAAGTACTCCTCGAAGTTCAAGCCGAAGAAACCTGCGTTGCGGTATGTGGAACGGCATCCCGAGGCAACGGTGGAGCATGAGCATGAGGCAATGGATGTAGATGAACCGCATATTGGTGCCGAGGACGAAGACATGGACGATGGGGAGTATATCATCGATACGTACGTCCGAATCCCAGCCGATGCGTTGGAGACGGAAGAACAATCGAAGAATTTCGGTCTTTTGGTGCTGGATTCACAGCCTGACATCGATGAGTTCTATCAAGAAGTGGATAGTGAGGAGGACGACGATGAAGAAGAGGATGAAAACGGTAGCCTTTCTCCCCTCATCGTGATTTGATTCCCTAACAATCTTCCAGCGGAAAACCACTACACAGCCGACTACCCAGACGAAGAAGTAGCCTCAGACGACGAATTTGACCGCAACGCATACAACTACCGCACAGGCAATGCCTCAGATCTTGAAGAGTATGATGAGTTTAGTGACGAGCACGACGTGGCTTTGAGTGACGATGAGAACGAAAGCACTAAATACCCGTGGAAAGCGAAGCAGCCGCCGTGGATGAAGCGGCCAATTGAGAAAAGCATCTTGGATGAGGACGGGAGAGAATAGATGGCCCAGGCGGATTTTGAACAGATCATTTGTGGATATTGTATGCAGGTAAATAGCTCTGCGTACAAAGTGACCTCTCGTACCTTTTCCACATCCTACCTTCGGTCACTGATCCTAAACACGTGATTCCCCCCTTTCCCGAAGCTGGGACTTGCTTGAAAGGCCAAGGCTTCTTCTTCAGACTTACTGCAATGATTCCTTTCTGGCTAGCTCTCATTGCTCATGTGTTTTTGTTTCATATCGCATTTGGCTACAATTGCTCTTCTGAATCAACGAATCGACGAAAGACTTTATCAACTTAATCAACTCGCCTCCAACGCAACTCCCGTTCCCCTCACACCACCTTGCGACCTACTCTTTTTCTCAAAAGAGATTAACTCTTTACTGCCTGTTTTTCATCTGTTGAAATTTAATGAACTATGCTGTTAATTTCCGACTCGCGCACTTCTTTATTCGCCTCTCCTTTGTCTTACAAAGTTCGTGGCAATATGCAATATAATGCCCTTTACTTATTCAAGAAAAGCTCAGCGGAGCCTCTCTTCACTATAAAATCATTTGCATTTTCCAACTGTTTCTGTTGCATGTCGTATCCTGGGTGCATTTGCTTCTACGGATACAAAACGGAGGCGAACGTCGAGTCAAGTCGATTATTCGACGAATCTCTTCGGTTCAACTGAACACTACCTATATCTCCTCAATTTATGACATTCCAAAATAGAACTTAAAAGATTCTGGGTCTTTATATAGTACTTGAATAGCAAGACGAGTATTTGCTTTGAAGTAGTTGGGGTCTATTCGGCTTCGTCCATCATTGCCGTTTCATCGACTTGACTTCGCTCATCTTTTGAATTCGTATGACCCGAATCACCTTCAAGATGCGATGTGCAACAAAAACGCGTGATTTCCCCATCTAGGCCGAGAGTGAATACTGAAAGGGGTTGCAAACTTCTTGAAAGATGAAAGGTGAAGTAAAGGGGGCGGGGTAAATAAGCGAGGACTTCCTCGACTTCCTCTAATTTCAATTGTTGCTCAGGGCATTATGTACAGTCTTCCCCTAAGAAATCGTACCTCTTTTCTATATTATAAAATCATTTATATAAACTTTTCCCTTCTATATTTCGATGCAATTAATCTGCTTTCCTTTGCCTCCTTCTGGAAAAGAGTTTGTACCCGGAATCTGGGCTGAGACCTTCGATAGGCTGAAATGCGTGAGAATGGTTCGCGGGCTTGGTTCATGTTAGCAACCAGGGTAATAACATATCTCGCCAACCATGGGTTGAGAAGGAGTTATGGAGCATGTCCTCAGGGTGCAGTGTCGGTCAAGGTATGCAACGCCGTTGTAGGGCTAAAACGGGGTCACCGTCTTGGCATCTAAGACACTGCTTGTTCAACTCGCAGCCCAAATTACAGCTTCATCTTCATCAATCTTGTGAATACACAGGAATGGCTCTCCGGAACTCAAAGCGATCTTTTGCCTGAACCTTTACTACACCGAATTGCGGCCAGTTCCAGCTACTTGCACCGTGGAATGTGTTCGCGACGAAGCTTGCTTTCGCGTCTGGTCGACATTTTGTACATTTATGATCGAGGCCAAGGATGCCAGGGATATGACAAATGATGGAACAGAGTGGCGTGATCCACGATGTGCTCTCCAGCTCTCGATGAGATCGCCCGCAACTGGGAAACATGTGCTGGAAAACTCAAAACTTCCAACCCCGTGCATTTGCAAGGAGTTGCAAGAAAGACGCCTTGCGAGGGCTCATTCCCTGCAGTTGAAAAGCTCTATTGAAAAAATGAAAAAATGAAAAAAAGAAATGGGCAACTGGTTTCGGGGGGTGACTTGGGCGACCGAGATGGTGCCAGGTGTCGACGTTTCTTCCCCAGTGAGACGGCGACGGCCCATCCAGTACTCGCATTGCGACATGTATCTAACGCTTTAGAAGTAGACCACTAATATAAATTCTCGTACAGGATTCGACACCAAGCCACCGAGTCAAGCGTGGCCGGCAAAACCAGTTAGAGACATAAAGTACTCGACATCATGGAATCTCTCATCCGTCTGAGCATCCTTCCCACCTGGCTCTTCTCAACGGAAACACAGTTAGATGTTCCGAACTCCGAGATGCCGCTCCATTAGAGATGATACGAACACTTTGTGAATCGGAAGCAAGATTTGTGGAAGAAGCGACACGGCAGAGCCACCATGACTTGTTTGTCAGCGCTAAGTCATATGTTAGGATGCTTGCTAGCGAAGAGATCTATGATCGAATGATGAATGCATCTCTACCCCGAAGTCTGCAACAACAGATCACCCGCTACAATCGATCTTTGGAAACGCATGATACTACGTCACTGAGACGAATCGAGGAGAGTGGCACAGACTTATCGTGGATCGGAGACGGTTTCAAGATGAATACCGAGCCCTCCGGCACCTCGAGCAGTGTGTCATCGAGCTGCAACGCGAAGAACGTCTTCACTCTTCGATCCTCGGCGCGCTGAATGTGCAGCTCGACTTGCTAGTCCCTGATTTAAGTGCTCTGAACGGTCTCTTGAAAACCAGGAATGCCGTAGACTTGATCTCCAAGAGCTTTCAACACGGGTTGCGAGAAGTTTGAGAGGCGGACGAATTGCTTCGAGATGCAGAGTGAGGCGTCGAAGTTTGTTTGGAGGTGGCTGATGAGTGTAGGGATGTAGAAGACCGGTAGTTGGTACTGGGCTCAGTGGCCTGGGATCTTCATCAACATCGAAAACATAATACGTTGAGGCGGGAGACTAAATGGATGTTGTGAGCCTTTGCCATTTGGGGAGGTTGAGACTTTCGCGAAACGTCGGAGAGTGATTCCAAGATTGCGTTGTTGCTGGTAGAAATTTGGATTTGATTTTAGTAGAGGGGTTGGTTGTGGGGGGTGAGGGTTGTTTTACAAGAATTGGGGTCAGAGGAGAGGAGATGTTTCTTGGCCAGTGCTGGGTGTTTAGGTTTGGGGGTGGTAGGTTTGGTAATAAAGGCATGGAACGAATGACTTGGGGACTTCTTTCTAGATGGGAGGTGGAGCGTCGGGAATTTGAGGTGGATGGATTCGGCCTCAATTTTGCTATGAGGTCCTTCGAGGCGAGCGAGGCAGATGGAAGGGATAGGTGTCTCTTGTCTCGTGTGCAGTTTTCGTAAAAGTTTTTTTTTGGCTTGGGTAGGGAAGGAGAAACGGCCGAGGAGCGGTGTTGGCGGCATAACGAAGCTCTTCTCCGGAACAGAGAAAGCAGTTGCTTGATGTTTCAGACGGTACAGTACAAAGCATTAACAGCTATAGTAACTTGCATTATTACGCTTCACCTTGGCAAACACATCATAAGCGTCGTCATCTCGCTCCTGAACGCTCAGATCATCAGTATCTTCGTCCCCTAAATATAGACCAGGGTTCCTGTTGACAGCCCTTTTTTCAACCACCAACACGGCACAGAATTGGGCCCCGAGGTACCGAGCCTTCCTTCAGCGGCACTGCCACGGGATATTCATGCCGTTGCTGATTTATTAATAGGATGGCACGGTTAAAAGTGGGTTCTTGACGCCAGTGGTACCTGGGACCCCGGATGAGGACAGCTCACTGGGAGTATTTGAGACCGATAGCCAATGATATCAGTTACCTTTTGAGTTTGATTTCATCTTGAAACTTGGCGGGAAACAAGTCCAAAGTGGAACGGGGCTTCACCATCTGTACTTCCGCAGTCATGCATCCCAACATCGAAGACACAAGTCTTGGCGGGAAACAGGCTAGCCTGCCGCTGACTGATATGGTATTGAGGATTAGATGAAGCTTCATAATCGCTTTTCTGGTTTCATAAGGTTCGTTCATGGTTCCTACCACTGCTTTGGCCGCGTAGTCGTTGGTCAGTCAGGAAATGCAATCTTCAAACCCATTGCAGGTGTGTTCATGTCTGTTGGCAAAAGAACTTTGTCCGTTGGTATATGCTTGCAAAATTCAAAGAATAGATATGTCAGACTCGATCTGCTTTCATTAATTGTGATTGGCGTTGGTGAAAACCGGGGAAGCGATGCGAAATAAGGGGTAAATTGGGCGATTGCCAGCGGGAGTCGCTATTTCTCGCGCCACAGAGACTATTCGACAAAATGGTGCTGGAAATGAGTATATCAAAAGCTCATGTTTGTCATGATTGGCGAGATGAGGAGCAGATCACCAAGAGTTTGATTTTGTCCCTCATCGGCTTTAGGACATCATAATCTCTCGACTCGAACAAAGTAGTCGAACGGGGTGTTGGCATCTTCACCGCTGCAATTTCTTGGCCGGAAACGGTATAATCTGTCAAAATGGAAGCAAAATATTGTTACACCAGGTTTATATGAGATTTACAGACTGGTTGTTGCGGTCGGTCGAGGAATTGCAGACTCAAGATATGTCATTATCGTCCAATAAACTCTCTGGTACAAATCCAACATACAAAAAATCCCAATCTCAAAGCCCCTTGTGCAGCCTCCAAAGCCAAAATCCAGCGCCAAAGTGCATAGCTGCAGACATTTACAAGACAAGATGGGTATCTCAACACAATGAATCTCAAACCACCGACCGCCGCCAGCATCAATTATACCCATCAAACAACCCACCCCAACAAACATAAATCACAATTTTGAGGATATAAATGAGGCCCTTCCTTGGACTTGTGCAAGCCGCATGGCCAGTTCCTGGCTCTGGCCATCGATCGTCCTCAGAGCGCGCTGATAATTCTTCCATTCTACCAACATATCAGCAAAGTCTCCCAGCACATCGTCAACGGAGAAAACTTACTTTCAGACTTGTCCCCGTTCCGCTGCTGAAGTTTACCATCAAGCTCTTGCAGAACTCTCATCGCCTTCCTCTTATCATCTGCCGTCACCCAGTCATAAACCAGCGCCCAATCAGGATGCACATCCACAAACAGAAACGGCTTGTGCTTTCCCTCCTCTGTAGCCCTCTCCCGCACCTTCGCAGCTTCCATCACGAATTTGCCATTTCTATCCAACATCGGCTCACCGTTCTCACCAAGCTTGGGCAAGAGGTTGCTTCGGTAGTAACGACTGGTGATACACGCTACGCTCTCGCGCACCTCGCCCGGGAATTGTTCGTAGAAAAGAGCGTGTACTTGAGGCCAGAAGAGTCCCAAGTCTTGGCGATGATATCGCATCCAGTGGACCTGTTCACCTGTGTAGGGTTTGTTCGAATGAGGCCCAGGGCGATTGCGCTTTGATGGTTTAGTGACGCGGCTGTTGGCTCGCCGAGAGGATGTCGTGACACTCTGGTGGGAGTGGTAGGAGGACGGGTGGGAGATGTGGATATTGTGCACATGAACGGGAGTGTTCCAGTAAGCATCTCGCGCTCGTTCTTCATCACAGCGTTGTCTTGGGGAGAGGGATCCAGCGTGTTCCCAGCTCAGGTGGTGGGGACCTTGTGGCCCAGTCATATAGTTGCTCCGGCGTTCAGGTTGATTGAGACCACGGTGTTGCGGACTAGACGGAGGTGGTGTTGGGTAGCCGTGATATAATGTAGGGGTGAAGGCATGTTGTTGGTAGCACTCAGATTGGGGAGACTGCGGAGGAGACGGATTGCCAGCGCGCAGATGATAGGCAAGTGGGAATTGATGATGGCCTGGCACAGCTGGCTCCAACTCCATGGATGGGAAATAGAACTGTTGTACTCCTCTTTCGCTTTGAGGAGAGTCGATGGAAAATTGGTCGGATCGGGTCTGCTTCTCGATTTTGTGACAGGATACTTCCGACTCGCCCGCCGAGGGGTTCAGCATAGCACGGATGTCCATCGGATTGTTTTTACACAGAGAACTTTGGCTCGGGCTATCGAGAATAGCACTCAGGCTCATTGTAGAATCGCTTTGAGTGTCTTGCGAGTCCACTTCGTCGCCGCGTGAAAGAGATCTGAGCGGTTGAAGTGTTTGGATGAGCATGAGGGTAGATTGATCAAGTCAAATCGATCCCATAAAAGATAGAAGTGTTCGCAATTCACGGAAATTTGACGAGGCTAAAGTGTAGGTGGAGGCTGAGGCAAGAGTAACGAGACAGTCAAGTTGTGTGGGATGGTTTTCGTCTTCGGATGTTGTCGTATTGAAGTAGTGGGGAAGAAAGGGCGGTTGGCTTTAGCAAAGGAACAGGATTCAAACCCCGAAGTCTCAAGCAACTGCAGCCGGCTTCCCCAACATAATATTAAAACTCCTGTGCAAGCAATTCTTCAAGGTGCAGGAATGAGGGAAGTGGGGTCACGGCCGCAGGGGTCTGGCCGATGTGTGGCAGAATAAAAAAGGATGGATATCGTTCGAGTCTCATTCGACCAAACGTTCCAGAGCTCTGGTTTACATATTGATCTTCAACATTACGATATCACTTTTGTCTAGAAAGGGTCAGCTTGGCATGGATCAGTGGATTGCCTGCTCGCTTCTTTCCGAGGGAGGATGGGACGTGATTGGGAGCCCGGCAATGCCTTTTGCGGCAGGCTTGAGCCAATAACATTGAAGGAAATGTGGCCATTTCGAAGTGGGGTTCCGGACCCAACAAGTTTCAGCTGCAACTCCCGCACCAAAGCTAGATTGTCACCGAGCTATACGTGGCCCAATTGTTATTAAAAGGCTTCATAGGCTCGCCTAGAAAATAAATCTAAACGCCATTCGCAGGTCATTCAGAAGTCCTTCACCTAAATCCCTCTTTTTCACATGTTCGTCAGCTTCCAAACCGAGGCTTTCCGGGGTCGTCGAGGGTGCTCATGCTGTGTTCACACACCGTGCACTCAATCCTTTCTTCATGTAACACTTGACAACCTTGAAAGTTGGTACTAGGTCGAGGGAAGGATCCCATAGGCCCAACCGAATACTCGGGATGGAGAAAACGGCACGATGAGAACCCATGCCACGTCAAAGTTCGGTCAGCTGATTTGCAAGCAAATCAGCTTCCTTACAAACAGCCATTGTTTCAAGGGGAGGTTATGACCAGGGAGAAATACAACCTAGCTTTCCCGTCTTGCCCAATAAGTGTGCGACACGGCACGACTTGGATTTCTGCAGCTTCGCCTTACGTTGGGGGTCCCGGCGCTTAACGAAGGTATTTAAGAACTTGAAACGAATCAAAAGATTTCGAGGTGGCAGTGGCGCCTATCTTGCTTCTTTAATTCAACGGCGAGGTAGCGTAGCACGATGTTGATCTCACCTCACGGAGGTTGGTTCTAAAGAGCCAAAAGCATAGTCTGTTGCTAAAAATACACTAACCTGTCAGTTTCTAAAGTTTCATGTTGGTTGGTTTGGCCGCAGAAATCGCCCTGGGCAGGCGAAAAACACCATCCCAAACACTTCGCGACTACAGGCGAACCTGCGCAGATGTGCCATAAAACTGGAGTCTATCATGCCACCTGAAGACACTTGCATCTGAACTGCTGAAGAGAGAGCATGCCGGCTGTCACGGGAACTAGCAAGCGCTTTTACCGAACTCCCACACGGGAGGTAAGACAATTGTACACAGACTTTGCCGAATGAGGAGCAACTCATACACGGAAAGGAGGCAAGGAGAACGTCTCACTAAAGGTATCAGAAAGACACATTTCATTGTATATCTGAAAGCTCGCAAAGAATATCGCAGATGTTCAGCCGCGTGCGCCCTCGACAAGGCTGCAGATTCCAACAAACAGGATAGGCAATCAGCGAAGACCCTGAATTCATGAAGAGGATGACTCGTTACATCGCCATGAGGACACTCCCCGTCTATGTGCTGAAAGGAAGCTGTATCGAACCTTATAGACACGCAGTGCACCCCACGCTTTGATGTCCTAGGGCGGAAGTGGGGGAGCAACTGAATCTAGATCTGGGGTCCCGCGTTGAAAACCTGGTTTCGATCATCCGCTGAAGATGCTTTTTCAATTGCCGAGACATGTATCGGAAGCTAAAGCCACACCGCTCGTTAGTGCGGAGCTCCATCCGAATTACTGGAGGGTTTGCTTGGCGAGGTTTCAATTTCAAATGTGACCCTCATGCGGAAAGACGTTTTGAGATATAAAAAGGAAAACTCGATCTTTGAATTAGCGGATCGTGTCCTCCTAGACATATGGCTGGGGAAAAGGCAAAGTCACCGCATCGGAAGAGACAACGCAGGCGCCACAAAACACACATGCATAAATTAGGCTATGCACACGATCGCGCCAACTGTCATTAAGTCTGTAATGCCTGCCAAAGACGCCATTCCGCGAGATCTTTCTGTCTTCGACGGGCTTTCCTTGCAGAAGCAGGGACTTTCCACACGTTTTCAATCAAGACCATGGCTGTCAGATTTCACACCCCAGAAGACCTGGAGTAGCACAGGGCGTTTCCCCACGATTTTGCGCAAGATCAAGGATTGCTGAATGTGGAAATTAATTTAATGCTAACTTCCGAAAGCCGACTGCGGTGTGCTGATGATGCAGTGTCTTCACAAGCATAATGCGAGAATGGCATCAGCAACTCCAAGTCAAAGCCTGTTTATTTCTCGATTTTAAGTCACTCTGACCATAATTCACGCCACCTTGAGTTCCTGCCAAGTGCCAAACAATATCATGCCCGGAAATAACTCAGGTAGCGGAGATCCTGAGTCAGGTTGAGATCTGTGGGGTTGGTGACCCGTCAGGAGAGTTCCCGGCCTTATTGCGATGCCGAAGGTCATAAGTCCAGATGAAAGTCGTGCCATTCATGCACGCAGAAATTCTCGGATCTAAAGTTTTCCAGGATCTGAGAGAGAAATTCGAGAGCTCATAAACTGGCTTGTAGAGAGGGCTGCCATGAGTGGTTCATTTACTAGCTGCAGAATATGCAAGGAGGGTCTCTGTGGCTGAAGTCTCACTGGATCGTGGGGAATGGTGGCTTCAAAGTCTGGCAATACCCCCCTCCCCCCCCCCAAAAACTTTCAACACTTTAATAACGAGAACTTGTGATACGCGGCATCTTGCCTAAACGTTGAAATTCAAGGATTCCACTAGCTACGGATGGTGGTCATGTCTGAAGCAAAGTCATAGCAATGATGTCAGCGACGGAATTTACTGAAGGCAAGAATTTGGTTGCAGTTGGCGGCTCGGACATAGGTCCTAGAGAAAAGGACGTAAGAAGCATTAAAACTGAGGATCTCCTCCTGCTTTCTGCATGAAATCATGCAGAAGTCGGCTACTGCTGCGGTTGAGCTGATTATCCCTTTCATGCCGCCAGATCCAGATGACATTATGACGCAGATTTCCAAAGGGGTGAAGGACCACCGGAAATGCAGCCACGGAGGAATGTGCACGCCAAAGAGGTGTCAAGTTATCCTCGGTCAGGAAAAGGGAGAAGGTGGGGCCTCTCGACTGTGCCCGTTTTTTGCTGGAATCTGAACTCTTCAGGCGCTGAGAGATACTTCGCAAACCAACTGGATGAGCCCGTGCCTCCATTCTGCTTGGACCGTATAGTAATCAAACTCAGAACGTCGTGAATATTGTTTGCAATAACTTCAATAATTTATCGCTTTAGAGATATCGTGACGTAGTCACACCAAAGAATTAGCAAACAGATCTTCTCGTACCTCTACTTATGGACTGATCTAAAGAGCAGATGACAGTTCCAGCCTAATATTGTCGGGTGTCTGTGCCCGACTTTGCTTAAAAAGTTCATAATATCCTCACGAAATCTTTTAGAAATGTTACCAAACAAAGTGCATCTTATATAATAAAGTCTTCCGCCTATAACTTCTTGAACTTGCACCATTTGCTAGGTATCCGCAATTCAGCTGTTGGAGAAATTTTGTGTTTGGTCAAGTTCACTCGCCAGACTCGCTTAAATTTTGACCCCCTATCTCGCTTAGGGAGTAAATATTTACCCCGCCCCCACCCCCCACCAGCCATCTAAAAATGCGACCACTTTCGACAGCCATTGCGATCGCCCACGGTAGCAAAATCTGCTTACGATAAGATTGTAGCCATCGATTTTTCCAACCATCATAAAGCAGGACGGCTCCCACCACACAATTCCCCACGAAACTCCAACGAAACTCGCGGAGCAAAATCAACCCATCAGATCATCATCATCAAGCACGCAACACATGACGTGCCTCCAGACTCCCTTCAAACAACTGCTTCAACTCCAGGTGATCATTAATCTGCCGGTTCTTCCACAACCAACAGCCAATCTCCTTCTCCCAGCCGAGAAACTCAGCGCAGTGGTTGCTGAGGATCCGGTTTCGTGGTTGTGTAAAGGATTAGCTGTGCAGCGAGGTACAGAAGATTGCTTGCGAGACGCGTGAATGTCGTTACGTCGATGCGGTACGAGGGCCCGAAGAAGATATGGTCTTACGTCCCTGCCCTACGCCTATGAGGTCTACTACCACTGCGATGGTGTACTTCGCCAATTGCTCCGAGGGTGCAATTCCAGACACCATGAGGAGTTGAAGTGATTGGAAGGTTCCTGCCCAGACTGTGGTTTCTTTGTTTGCTGTCAAGGTGTAGGAAATGGCGTCTGACTCTACGACAACACCTGTGCCTTTCTTGTTCGAGGCGACGAGAATCTTCTTTGCCATGGTATGGGAGAAGACTTTGAGGTTTGTTAATTTCTGTCTAACGGCTTCGCGGAGGAAGGATGTTTGGAAAGTATCTCTTGACTCGCCGCTTCGCCGGATTGTGGAGGAACAGTATTGAGCTCCGAGGAGGGACCCGCAGTTGGAATCTGGGACGGTGGGAACGCCGATCTCGTTCAAACCGCCTTCCATGTAGCTGCTGAAGGATTGCCCTGTGTTTATTTGCATATGATACCTGAATAGGGCCTCCGGAAGCACTGGAAGCGCCAGCATTTTATTCTGCACTCGCCTTCGCAGCTCATCACGGGTTGATTTGGGGGTAGTGAACTGTATGCTCTGTTTGAATACGGTAAGACGTTGTCGAAAGTGTACCGACAGCATCTGCCCATTACCACCTCCGCCAACAATTATAACCACTAGGATCATAAGACTCACATTCTGGAGCGAGCCGACGCTTGGTCTCTGCTAAACCATGAAGTTCCGTGCCGAACTATTCAGTGAGTGAAGTCCTTGGGGTTGACTTGCCCATGCTTACCTTCCACCAAGACATTTTACTCTCGTGTAAGCTCTCGCAATAGAATTCGACGCCGGATCAGTAGCAGTGTAGAATCCTCAACAAACCGTCGCTAGACGCCCCTTCGTCCCTTCACACAGATTAGACTCTCCCCATGAATACCGTGGGCGGGACCCACTGGGCATACCAACGAATGTGACATCCCCAGCTGCCGTTGTGGAAAGCACGGGAGCAGCAACCTGATACAAACTCCGCGCTTCGATCACAACATCCATAACAGCTTTATTTTCAGTAAGCCGTTGGCAGGGCGAGGCCTGCAGTACCGTCTCCGGGAGCAATGTAGTCGAAGGACTGCTGGACACCGAGTGTACCTGTGAGGCTTGCGAGGAAGCCATCAAGCTGTCTCTTATCTTGCTGGACCGGAGAGGCAGCGACCAATGTCAAAGAAGTGAGAAAAGATATAATGACGGGAAGGGGAAAATGGAACAGTGCGGAATACCAGAGAAACTAAGGAGACACCTCCGCATCATAACTCTCTCCTGCCTTGTGAAGCTGTGTACCCTAGTCTGTGACTCTTGCATGACGATCTTATGTACGGTAATCTAACGGTGTTGGACTCATTAAGTTGACGATCTATTGCACACTCGAAAGAACTCAGCCGTGCAAAGTATACGGGGAGGCTGCACTAAACCTCGCCAACCTTCTCTACTGGAACACAGCGAGCCTTCGAATTTCTTTCACGCAGCACTGGCCAGACTAGGAGACGGGTACCTGTTTAGCGTCCACGCACGTTCGGGTTTTCAGTATCCCCGAATACGACAAGAAAAGCTCAGCTTGGAAGCAGATGCAGAGATGGGGATCTCCTTCGGCATCCCTGGACACCTCTCTGTCTTGGTCATGCGAACACTCACTGCGTTTGCTCTCATCTCCTGAACTGCATGTGCACTCTTCGGGGATCAATCTGACCACTTCCACAAATGTAGACTCCTAACTTTACTCGCGACCACTCAACTGAAGCCCTGTCCAACCCCCAGCGTTGGCTTCACATCCACGAATGTGCACTCATTGTTTTGTTCCAACAGCATTAATTCCTAGCACACTTCCTCCCACCTAAAAATTCCTGGCTGGCTCAGGCGCGCCCTGCCCAACTCGCCCATTATAAGCACCCTGCTCCATCGCACTCCCATTCCAGCCTCTCTGCCTACTGTCCTGCTCCATCGCAGTCGCCATCTCCAACTCCGTCTCCTTACTCGCATAATGCCTCGTCCTCACAGCAGGAATAAAATCAATCGCAAAACTCCACACGTAAAACGCATATATGAGCGCAATAACCCACTCACACACCGCAGCCGCATTATAGTGGTCCTTATCGCCGAGGACGCCGAACGCGATCGCGAGGCCGAGCTCGATGAAGATGAAGGTGAGTTTGATCCAGAAGGAGATGCGCAGGATGCGGTGCTGGCGGTGGTGGATGCCGAGACGCTGGTACTCCCAGCAGATGAAGATTGCGGAGATGATGTAGCCGGCACTTTGGGAGGTTGGTTAGTGAAGTGAAGTGAAGTGAAGTGAAGTGAAGTGAAGTGAAGTGAAGTGAAGGGGAAGGAGAGGGAAGAGAAGGGTAAGGAGGGGAGAAGGGGAGAAGCATACATGAAGATTACTAGGCAGGCGTCGTGGGCTTTGTTGTGGTGGAGATCATTGAGACAGGTTAGGAGGATGAGGCCGATGGCTCCGACCATTGCAGCGATTATGGCGCAAATCGAGAGTCCTTTTTGAAGCGAGGAGGTGTTTGGTGCAAGCTTGCCGCGGTGTCGAAGCCAGCGTTCGGCGATGAAGACGATATCGAAGGATACAACTGACACTGTGCCCATAGCTATGAATAGAGGTTGAAGGCTATGGGCGCCGACGTCTGAGATGTATCTACATGGTTTATGAGCAACTTGGGATCAAGAAGGGGAATGAATACCTACGCAATGGTTTGATTTCGTCTCATTGGCGCAAGGTATGGGGACCCTTCTTCGACCGTCCACCATAAAAGCATTCCCAGAAGCATAGCCAGCCATACGCAGCCAGAAAATAAGGGAATGATAACATAGATCAAGGACCCCCAAGAATGGGCATGAGGGGCGGGCATATTGGCTGGACTCGGATGTCGAGGAAAAAGAAGTCAGGGGGCAAACCGGGGTCAGGAAAAGAATGGGTTGGCCAACCCACGAGCAGCGGAGAACGCAAGAGGGATTAGAATTATTGAGAACTAGGAAAAGAATAAGGGAAGGAAAGAAAGAAAAGTGAAGAAAAAATAAAGTCGACCCAGACATCATCGAAACACTAGTTGTACTCTACGTCATCCGAGCGATCCGAGCTATTCCCTCGATTAGCTAAAATCGCATCGGACTTTGGAAACCTAATTCCGATCACAAGAACATGAAATTATTTCTGCCGGAAGAAGTTCGTGCTGCATTAGAGTATTTTTGAGCTTGCAGACGTGGAAGAGAGTTCTACGAGGAGGGTTGACTCGATGTTGTCAGATCCCGGGAGTCGATCGTCAGCACGTGACCGAGACCCACCCCCTCTTTGCGCATCCGCATCGGGAAACCTGTGAAATAGTTTTTGTCGTACGGATACGGGTGCGGGTACTAGGGAGCTTAGCTTACTCAGCAGCCCCTTTATTTACCTAGATCCAGAGGCTCCCTCAGAGCTTCTTTTAATCAGACAACCATTTATGCAAATCACTGTTCTCTGCTCTTTGCAATAGTTTTTCATATAGGACTTCACTACTTAAAAGTTTGTTGAAAACCCGCATAGGTGTCATTTGACTTCCTCCTTCCTGCACTCTAAAATACTTGTCATTCCTCATCTCAACTCGCTTGGCACAAAGCTCAACAAACACCGCACCCTATCTCTTGCCTTTCGATCAAAATCAAGGCAAATTCAGCACCCACCATGTCTAATCTAGCACCCAAAATACTCATCATTCCAACATGAATTTTGACCTGGTCCTAGCACATCCCGCGTTATCTGGAACGCAGTGGCAGGGTTGCGATACCAGGCCGTGGAGCCGTGTCTCTAGTGAACTTGGTGTTGAGGGCATAGATGTATCGCTGCAGGCAGTCGATGGTGGCGTTGCCGTCGTTGTCGGCGAACATGCTCCTTGGGTATCAGTGTGTTATTGGACTATCATAGCAATTGCTGGATTAAGCAATGTACTGTACGGAAAGAGGTAGGGAGGTGGGGGTTTGGGTTAAGAGAAAAAGGTCTAAGATACTGTAGAGTGGAACATAAGAGGAGGAAAGTGGTACAGTTGCTGTTGAAGGTTACGGCGCCGTTATCGATGGCGATGGAAAATTGGACCTGGTTGCTGCTCTCGATGACGCGAAAGTTTTGGAGGCAGCAGAGGGCCGGGGCGATAGAAATGAAGGGGAAGAGGGCAGTGAGTCCATGGTGGAAATGGACACGAGGGTGAATTGCTATGAGTAAGAGAAGCAGCGAGTTGTATCACGACCCGTGGCTGGTGTTCTGGATGCAGAATCAGCTGTATTGGGTGTGTAATGTACGTCTAAAGAAGGAAGAAGGAGCGGGGAGCTCGAGATCTAAGATACAGGGTGTCGCGCTAAGCTAAGTCACGTGCGACACAACAAGTTGGGAGATGCTTGGCGGAACGGGGTTATTAAAGTGAGTGAGGTTACTTTCTGGGCCTATGAGAATAGCGGATGGTGGTCCTTATGTATATTCTTCGGCTGGAGGGAAGATTGGAAGGAAAAACTACGCAACTCCTTTTGGAAGGAGGGACATTCCGGCTTGCGTGACTTCTCTCCTATGCCGAAGGTTGAGAAATGCTTTTCGCTACCGAACTGACATTGATGGCGTGTCGACATCGAAGCTTATATTTATTGCAAAGGCCACGGTCAAAAGTCCGAGTAAGATAGGAACATGCGCAATAAACAATATAATTGGCCAACCGGTAAGAAACTCGAAGATGTTTGAAATCTGACTACAGGAATCTTACCCAAACTCTTGACTGCGATCGGGGGAGTAGGAAATGTAGAATGCTGAGCCTTAGCAATACTTCACAGGGGACCGTGCCTTGCTCGCAGTCGCAAGCTTTTGACCAGAATCTCCGTACGAAGTACCCTCTCTCATTCCTTTAAGTTGTCCTCTACTCCCCCAGAACTGTGATGAAACGCAATTGACCCACTGACACTCTCTTCTCCCCCCAGTGACCCTCGCGTCCCACGACGCAAATCCAACTCGACCAACCACGGTGCATTCGTGGGCTTGTACTTCAGATTCACAATTGACGCGTTGACCATCAACGTCTCCTTACCAAATTTCACCGGCAATTTGCTGGGTCCTGGATAAGCATTTGGCATTGAAGTCTGATTTTCAATCGCATCCGCTCCTATCTTCGTCTTGTCATCTTTCCAGGTGACCATTTTAGCTCCACAAGCCTCATGAATGAGCCCAAAGCAATGGAGCAGAGGCCGTGCACGGCTGACCGCGCGCATCAACGCTCTGCATCCAACGCTCGTACCGTTGTAAGTCCAGTCGAGGATATCTTCGGGCGGCCCATGTGTCATCATAATGTCGATCCCGGGGAAATCGGGGACGGGATTCTTCGCAATGCATTTGACATCCGATGCAACGTGCTGGGCCGGATTAAATCGATCTTCATTGCGCTCGTAAGGGAAGCCCCAATCACAGAACTCAGGCGTATATGGAGACGTGTAGATCGTGAACTTGGCGCCGTTCTTGAGCGTGAAAGTGTTGAGGCCCTCCTCCAGGTAGATGACACCGGCTGCCTTCGCCAATGGACCTTTCATGACCTCAATCGCCTTCTTGTGTCCGTCTGGATCTTCGTGCTCTTCGTCAAGGTGAGCGCCGAAATATCGTTTGTCGAGGTCGAGGTCGCGGTTCCCGGCGATGACGAGCTTCAGTTCAGCATCGATGTTGCCCAGCACTCTGAGGAGACTCTTGTATGCAGGGACTCCTCCGACCGAGGTTAAGTCGCCGCAATGGAGGAGGACATCTGCTTTTGGAAGTGGGTGTCGAAGGGGTTCATTGACTTTCTCCGTATCGCCAAAGGCGAAATTGTGGGTATCCGAGAGGATCAGGAATTTCGTGGGTATCGTGGATGTCATGTTGTAATGTTTGAAAGTGAAGTGTGGGTAATGCCGTGTTCTGTTGGTGAAAGACGAACGGAGAGAGAAAAAGGGTCTCCTATATAATTCCACAGTGGGATATTTGGAAACTACCTGGGTCCTAAATCAGTTTGTGAATCACGGAATCGCCGAGGAATGACATTACCAGTTGATCCGAGTTTCAAGAATCGAGTATGTGGTTGGTTCGGTGGAGTATTCTGTTTGTGTGGAAGACGAAGGGAAACAAAAGCTGTCGTGCACTGCTCCTTCCTTCTTTGTTCGAGTTCTGCTCACGTGCCACTCAAGTGAAAATAGGAAAGACAGGTCTTGGAGTGTAAGGTATATGCTCAATCTGAGGCTGTACTTCCAATGCCTCTCTCAGCCCCGAATAAGATGTTCTATGGAAGACTCAAGAAAGCATAAGACGGGGTTCTAGCACGTGACCCACTCCTTTCCTCTTTGAGGAGCGCACTGCGCATTAAACCCTTGGCCTTCTGCAATCTCTTCACGCGTTCCTATTTGAGCCCTAGCTTAAAATTGCGCGCAATCCGAGCCAGCTGCACCGGTCGAGACGCTTCGAGGCTTTGAGGTTCTGAAGAGAGGAAGGAAGTTGAGTGTCGTCCAATATCTTCATTGGCAGGGCGAAATCCGATCCCAAGTTCAACTGAGAGCCGGGGTCGAAGGCAATGATCAGACTTGCTCTCGGCCCTTCTTCCTCCATTCTCAATTCGCAGGCACAATGAGCACGCACATCTCCCAGTCCTTCATCGCACAAGTAGCGGCTGTCGTTTTCTCAACTCTACATGCGGCGTTCGAGTCGTCCGACAATCCCGTGGAATTCTCGACGCGTGTGTCCAACATCGAAGGACTGCTTGCAGGCGCGAAGGACTTGAGCTCCTCCAGAAGACTCACGCTCGCATCGATGTGTCAATGAAACGAGCAAGTGCTCGCAGCTTTCAGGCAACAGCGACGCGTATTGGTGATATTTTCCATTTGTTGCCAAGGAGCCTTATGGTATGGCCTCTCAAGCGAAAATTCAAATCCCTGTGACGTCGCCATCGTCATCGCAGGCTCGGATTAAAGTTCTGCCACAGCGTCATCTCATTCGTTTCATCTGTTTATAATTCCCCGCATTTCCTCGTACTTGGTATTCAAACATTGTACCTGATCAACCTCAAACATATCAAATCAAACGTCCAGTTCCTCGTCTGTCAACAAGAGCCAAAATGTACATCCCATCCCCACAAGCAATCCTTACAGCCGGCCTCGTCGCCACTGGCTGCATGAGCCCCAAGACCTCGATGAAACGTATGTCTGATTCTCCCTCCCATCCCACTTCCCCTCCCCCCATCTATTCTTGCTAAACGGCCGGATAATGTAGCATCCGAAGTCGCCTCCGGCTCCATTATGGACTTCGCAGTCGAGAAGTGCGTTGACGCGGACGGCAACCAGCGGTGCAGCAAGCCCTTCCTGGTCGAGAAAGCCACCTGCTATAATATTGAGTGGAGCACGGAGGGTACTCTGAGCCATACGACGGTGGAGGTTAAAGATGCGGGGAGTGGCGAGATGGTGTTTTATCGGGATACGAATGGGGAGTGGACTCCGGATAAGAGCGAGGTGAGTTTCATTTGGAGGGGAGGGCGAAGAGTGAGGGGATTGAGTTAATGAGTTGACTGATAGTTGGTTTACATGGATTTCAAGCCGAAGGTCTGGAAAACTGGTAACGATACCGTTAATTATAAGGTCACTACTTGCAAGTAAACACACGGGATAAACGGCCAAGGGTTCAAGGCGCGAGGCAGGGGTTTGCATACAAGAACTACAGAAAATAACTGGAAACTGCGTAATGAGGGCAAGGGTACAGTACAAAATAAAATAAAATGGTCTTCCCTTCGCAATTCTTCTCGTTCATTCCCACTCTCACACCACACTCCCAACCTTCTTCCCCCAATTTCCCATTATCGCAAAGCTCCTTGCAACCCCCAGAATATCTTCTCAAACTCTTCCTTCCTATGCTGCGCATCTTCTAAATTAGGTTTAACATTCACCGTCCTCTGATCCAGCATCATTAAATTCCACAACAGTCCACAATCCGTCCTGCTCTCTTAGTTAAGTTTAACATATCTTATGAAAAGACTTATTTTAATCACGTGCTGAGTATTCCAGAGTATTCATGAATATAATTATAGCCTATTTTATTTAATTACCTAATCTCACTACTTGGATTCTATTTAAGCTGTTCATGAATATTCTAGACTAATTCTTCTCACACTGGACCGTAGAAGCTATCCCTGCTGTTTGCATGCTTGCAACTTGTTACATAGTGGTATATGTCAACTAATCATGTGCACTTGGTCGGCTATGAAACTGTGACGGTTTGTATAGGACGTTGGTAGGCATTACGACAAAGCATATTGGAGGGGTTTACTCGCAAGGCTGGGAGAAGGAAGGCGGGCTCAAAATGTGTCACCCTGACTCGACACGGACACTGTAAAAGCCCAAGGTATTGGGCCGCACTGTAACGAGTAAAAATATCTCCTATAATCCTCAAGGTACGAAGGCGGGCGAAGCAGGGATAAAAATTAAATTCTTTGCAAGCTGGGTATAATAGAGAATGGATTTCGTGTCCCTTAATTGTGGCGTCTCCTTACTAACAATAATTTTCAAGGCTACTGGTGTGGTTTCTCGCAGCCAAGCAAGGCTGCGACCAAAAAAGGTCGGCACCCTTGGATTTCCTATTTTTACCGCTACAAGTGCTCTGTCAGACTGTCACCAGCTTGAGATGCTGTTCTGTAAGTTGCAACGGATTATATTTGCGCCATATCAATAAGGGAATTAACTAAGAATATAGAAATAAACTTCATAAGATTGACAAAATAACTCCTCTATACGCCGCATAATTTCATCTCCAATAACCGATAAAGACAAGATAAACAAATATAAGCTCCTAGACTCCTCAACACACTCACACAAAAACACCTCACCTCTTCAACTTAGCGCAAGCATCTCAACCCCGCTTCTGTCTAGCCTCCCCAATACGCCTCTCAATATCCTCCCTCTCGCTCTCCAATTGCTGCAACTCCTTCATGCGCTCCGCTTCCTGCCGCCCCGCAGCCATGTGGGCCACAATCTCACCTGGATCATCTGAGTTGCCGAAGCCGACTCTGGCAAAGGGATCGCGGTCGTTCCTCTCGACCTGTCTGGAGGAACTGCTGGATGTTGGCAGAGGAGAGGAGACATTTCTTTGGTTTTGCGGGAGTCCGTGAGGTGGTTGTGGTTGCTCTAGTTCGGCGCGAGATTGACCCAGTGTTCCAGCTGAAAGTTCCAAGTGTTGATCGGGATACGGTGGAGGTGATTGGCGAGCGACCCCGACGTCTTGCTCTCGGACGGGAGCCGAAACGACTCGCCGTGTGGGAGTTGGTGACTCGGGATCGTTCCGCGGACGGTTGTAATTTGAGATATGTCTTCTTTCACCCGAGGCGTTTAGTCCGTCTTCTCCACCGGATGGAGAAGCTGTGGGTTGGTTGTTTGGAGGAGTGACAGCGTCTTCGCTCCATGTAGGTGATGCTTGATTTAGCGTTGGGTTGACTTCTTGTGTACGGAACAAGAGCTTCTTGATGGGAGTGACTACTGTAGCAGAGTGGGAGTGTAGTTCCTGTCGTATTGGGGTTGAGTAGTTCTGATACTTGGATTTGTACCGTGTTGGGGTGGTGTCTGTTGACATTGTACGGGGAGAATGATCCCCCCTGCGGGCTTTGTCCCTCCTGTTTCGCAACAAGAGCCCAATACATGTGCCAACCACAAAGACTATAACTGGTATGACGACTGCGAGGGCCACTTTAACGGCGGTTGGAAGTCCGCCTGAGCCCGGGGATGAAGTGTCTCCGGGGTTGGTACCGGGGTTCTCAGATCCATTGAGGAGAGGGTCGTCAGATGAGACCCATGAGGCGTTGGCACCTTTGATGCTAAATAGAAGACTCCAGTTGGGTACTTGGTCGTCGAGGTCGGTAATCTTGAGGGAATTTTGATCCACAGGTACGTTTTCGTTTGGGGTCCAGTCAAACGAGTTACCTTTTATGTCCTCTGAGTATCTTTGTCAGTACATAAATCCTTACATAGGAAGTGTAAACTCACTAGCGATTACCTCCACCGGGATTAAATTATATCGGGGCCCATGCACGAGTTCCAGACTCACGTCGTTCTTGTTACCAGTCCACTAAATGCGCACGTGTCAGAGAAAGCTCCGATGGATTGCAGTCTATTCTTTCGCCATACGAAAAACCTCATATTCCAAATTGAACAGAAGTGCAGCATAACCGGGCGAAAGATCGAGAGGGGAGTTATAGAGATCGACTGACTGTGATGTGGAAGCTTTTGCCAACTTCGATAGTGTTAAACTGACTGTTCGTAAAATTGGCCATCCCATGGACGGCAACGAAGAAGATAGCCGCAATGACCAGTTTAGAGATGAACATATTGTAAGTCTAGAATTATCTGTTAGCATACAATAAACTCAAAACATCTCTGAAGTCTCAACGTGAGGCAATCACGATATATGGGGCAAGGCTATACCTACCAAGCCTTGCAGTCGTATTTGCTATTAGCTACCCTGAAGTTCTAGAGAGCTTTGAACCTGTATGTTAGTAAAGCCTGTGACAAACAAAACGAAAGGAGATAGAGAAAAAAATTCGAGAAAGAGATCGGCGGCAGTCTAGCATTATATCTCCAGAGCCTTTTCGTTAGGGTGGTTATATCCGCAATGGCTGACGCCCTGAAACGTTGATTTTGAGAAGCCATAATCGTGGCTGAAATGGGGTTTTTTGATTAGTTTCTTGAACCTTGAGAACCCTTTCGCCTCCTCTGCAGGCCAGAGAGGAGTGCTTCCTGACCTTCCCTCTCGACGTATCGTCACCCTCCCAAAGTAATAATATCTGGGATTGATTGGGGCTCAAGATTCCAGATGTATATTCGAGAGAGTTGCTGCTATAGCTTTATGCACCTGCGGATCCTATTTCAGGAAGCTGAATTAACCACCCCAAATTGCAGAGGATGAAGCCAGGCACTATTCCAAGAAGTGGTTCTGCAGATACGACTGCGGATGGAAGGATGAAAACCCAACCTGGTCAGTATGAGTAGGAATGTTCTGCCTCGGGCACTGAGATTTTCCGGAGATGCGTGCGGAGGCAGCTTCTATCAGTCCAAGCCACTTGCAACTATTCATATTTTTCAGTCCAAAACCCAACAAAAACTTGCTCTCAACAAAATTCTTAGACTTCTTAGAACTTTGAACTTGGCAAGAGAATACCAATAAGACAAACTTTCCAATTGCGACGGACCAACTGCGCTCAGAGATCACCGTCCGGGCCCCGTCCTGCATCGCAATCCCCTTCCAAAAGGTGTTCCAAAGTCTGCCTCGCCAAATATTACACAGGAATAAAGTCGCGGCTTCCACAGCTCGGCCCGCTGCTTCCCAGCGCTGCTTTAGTTGTGCTGTAGCCACTTCAATCTGTCTCAAGTCCGAATGCACTAAAAATTTGATTGGCACCAGGGAAACACTGCCCCCACGGCCCACCGATTAATATCCTGTACACCCCCATAAAACAAAATATATTTCAAGCCCGGTGTGGGCCACATAATCCTTCTGGTGACACCTTTTTCTCTTGTCTCACACTTTCTTCAGGTGCATGCTTCACCCGATAAGAAGAAACCCAATGAAGCAAATACAATTCAAGCCCAGTGCTGGTTGCAGAATCCTTCTGGTGACACATCTTTCTCTTGTCTCACACATGCAGAAATTTACAAGGCTTGATTGAAGGAAATTTGATGCACGACAGCTTCGCCCAGCTGCAGCCTTGATTATCAATGAAACTGATTCATCTTGATGAGGCTGAGGAGGGGCAATGCACTGTGCTTCTTATCGTTAATGAGTACAAGATTGAAGTATACTCGATCAAATTGGGGGTTTTCAGGCAATTGATTCAAAGAGATGAGATTCAAAGAGATGAGTTTGGTGCGATACTTTGGAACGAATGCAAGGAAGAAGCGTTCGTAACGATGCAGGTGATAGACGAAGAAATGATAGCGGGATTTATTCAAGCAAGCCAGGTCGCCATTGGCGTTCTCTCGATGTTGGATGCTGTTCCGACTCGCAGTTCAGCCTCAACTGTAGCCTTAACTGCAGCCTCACTATCAAAAGCATACTGTTTAATATCAATAGAATATAAGATTATAAATAATGAATTCAGGGTACTTCTATGCTAATACACTTTTATCTCTGAAGATCTGCAAAGCATCTAATACGCCCTTCATCTGGACTTTGGTGGCTTTGATATGGCCCGTATGGTATATAATGCACCGTGTCTCCCCTTCCAGCACGAGAGACCAGCAAGGAAGGGTTATGAGCAATGTGATTCATGGTTCTCTCAACGCTCTTTCACTAGGGTCAAGCACAGTAACATGTTATTAAAGAGTCACACGACATTGATAGGGCTATTAACTATGCGTATCGAGGCAAAAAGTCTCCAATTGTCAAGTAAATAATATGTAACATCTAAGTCACAAAATTCTAGTCTGTATAATAGATTTCCTCCTATTATATTATTATATTAAGCCAATTATAGCTTAAAGAACTTTTATTTAAACTAAAATTCCCGCAAACTTATCTTACTCCGCATTCGTATAATTGCTAGAGAACAAATAATATAGCATCTAGCCCCGAGAACTCTTTCTAGAAACCTCTTTCTTCTATATTAGATAAGAATTAAAAAGAGCTAATATATATTGCATGATACCTTTCTCGTAAATACTAATAAGCGAGTGGGGATCTCTTGCAAGACTGAACCTAAGGTTTTAGTACTAAGTCGCTAAGTACTATTATTATCTCTATATATTCCTCCATTCTTACATCAAACTTACCCTGGGTAACTCCTTTATTTTAAGTTCGTGATTTAGCAAGCTATTTGCTCTCAGTATATTATTAAATACAAGCCCAAAAAAATTTCCGAATCCCAACAAGTGCACACTCTTGAATGAAAGGTGAAATTCAAAAAAAAAATATCTAAAGCTATCTTGGTCATCCTAAGTTCGAAAGTCTAACAAGTATGTACAAGAGGCTTCGTGGAGTAAACACTATACAACCTTTTCTACGGGTACACTACTGGCCTTCTTTGTCTTACAGCTCGAGCTCGAGCTTGAGATTGACCTTGTGGATTCTGATTCTGACTCAAGAAATCCTGCATCATCTGCCAAACAGGCATGACCCCACCGTTCTGCTGCTGTTGAGCCATGGTCTGTAACTCAGCCATTGTAATTGTGACACCATTTTGATTCTGGCTTGACTCGCTTTGTGTTATTCCAGCAGTGGATTTACCAATGGTGAGGATGTATTCTCCATCAAGCTGGGAGACTGGAACGGCAACGCGGTTATTGGTCGTGTCCAGCACTGTGGTTGCGGTGATAGGGGCAAAGGTTGGTGATAAGAGAAGTTGAGTAGCGGCGGGATTTTGGGGCGGTGTATTGGCTGGTTGAGGGTTTGTTGCTGGCTCCGTAGGAGCGGCGTCTGCGGCGGCAGAGGGACCAGACGATGGAGCTGATTCTGCAGGCGCGGATTCGGCGGAGGCACCAGAAGATGAAGTAGCTTCCGCGTTGCTCGCAGATACATCTTCTACTGTACCAGTGGCTTCAGCCCCCGTTGCATTAGCAGCAGCTTCGGTGACAGAGGCAGCGATTGCAGTAGAGGTAGAAATCTTGGTGCTAGCGGCTGCTCTCGTGCTTTTTGAGGACACCGTTGCCCTCTTCTGTCGTTTTTGAGGTTGTGGTGAAAGGCCTCCCTGAGTAGCACCTCCGGGATTTTGGAGAACTCCTCGTTGCGCAATACCAAGGGATACCGATGAATTCATTCCAACTCCCATGCTCAAAGCGGTTTGCATGACCTTATTGGCGTTCACTAATTATTGTCAACACACAGCTCTAGAAAGTCGACCTTTCACTGAACTTACGTGGGAGCTCAACGACAGTCATCATTCGGTTGAGGTTGGGAATGACACCAGCCAGATTGGTAGTGACGAGATACCTATAGTTATCTGGACATAGAGTTAGCAAATGCAAGGTCGTAATTGCGGTGGTCATGAAATTACTTACTCACGGGCATCACATTTTGAGTGAGCATTGACGTGCTGACTCCGTTCACGACATCGGTATTTATGCTCATTGGCATATTTGCCTTTATAGACATGCGAAAACCATCTGCAAATTCGACCTCTTGAATCCCGCTTCCAGTGATATTGACGGACTGTTGTGTCCCAAATGGCGTCAGCACGTTGCCGGTCTCTACCGACTTTCGGCCAATGGCCATGTATTCGCCATCGATGCTGTTCATCTTTACCAGACGGACGGTTGAGTCGGTGCTGTGTTCAAAGTTAGACTAAATCTTACATAACACAGAGACAGAAGAACTTATTTTCTGACTTACGTGTTGACGCTTTTGATTCCCTCCATCACTATCCATGCCTGTCCATCCGAAGAGAGCTTTGCAACGAATGTGTTATCAGCCGTGATTCCATTCTGGTCAAGCGTTGCTTGATTGATGGGTAGCTCAATTTGAGCCGCGACAAGATCAGTTGCTCCATTTGTAGAAATTGTCATGGAATTTGGTGACAGCTGAACGAAGGGTTGGCCCGTAGATCCCACGACATGATTAGCCGTAAGAGGAGCTGGGTTTTGGTTCACGAGGACCTGACGCTGTGATTGGGAGAAGGTCTCGATCTTGGAGTTGTCAGGGAAGATAAGTCTGTTGAGTTGCATCTGTAGATGGTCTTGTGAGCACATGTGCTCAAAATTAATTGATCACAGGTTACGTTTACCCGTGGAGGAAGACTTACATTGCCATTCAAGTTGGCTACCTGATTGAATTGGACATTTTGATCTTGGCCACTGACCAAATAATTGACTCCCAAGCTAATTAGAAAGAAATGAAGGTATGATTGCGTCCGTAGCATTATGATTACTAGAGAAGGACCGCCGCCAGGGCTGTAAAAACTCGAAATGGGAGGAAAGAGAAAGAGAGTCTAAAGACAGAGTAGCGATTCTGCTTATTAGGGTTGGGATTCAAATTCAGACATGGGAATAAGACGTAGATGAACTGGAGCATTGCCAGAAACACGTCACGTTGATTCGGTCGCAGCCCAAAGAGGAATCGCATGCGGGATACCCACACCCGCGGCTTATGCTTAAATTTTAGCTCACTGAAGTTTTTCGGAGCAAAAGTTTCCGACTGTGAGATGTGAAATGATCCGGCATGGCGAAATCCGATGGCTTGTGGGTTTAGAGACTAGAAGAAAAGTCGCGGAACAGGCTGACAACGTCTGCAAGATGTTTCGAGCAGCGCCAGGAGGCCGTGAGATAGAGGGAAATGCTTGGCGGGGCTTGGCAGTTTCTGACTGATGTTTCTTCCCCAGAAACTCTATACGACAGTGTTGATGTGCTGTAGGGTTAGTGCTTGGGCTTTACTTGGCAATTTCTTTGACGCGTTACGATTGGATGCACGTTTCTTATCCCTTGTATGTTTAAGACGATCCTCTAACATCCACAACATCGTGAAGTTAAGCGACATCTTGGCACACCCCCTTCTGGTGGCTTGCCGAGTGCACTTTCGATGCTTAAAGGATGGTGTGTGGCCAACGTCCCATTCCATGACTCCATTGAGAATACCCAAGAGCTTCAGGTTTCGACAGTCACCTGTCCATCAAACATACCCTAGAGATTGTGCGCTTGGCGACTTGCGTTTGCTGTGTGGCAGTGCGTCCCAGTGCACCCCGTGTCTCTGATTCTTCTCCCTTGATCAAGGTGTTCAGTCGGAAGTGGATTGTAATTTGAAAATGCTTGGAGCTGAAGGACATTTTCTTCAAGGGACGGAATAGGTTAAGGAAGGGTCGCATCAAATTGCCGTAAAGTGCGAATGTCTAAATCATTTATTTGACTTGAGACTGAATTGGTAGGCTCATGAGTCTCGAGGAACTCTAGCTTGATATGGCAAGGCTTATGCCCAACCACACTCCCCCCTAATTATTTGTAATAGTGGGCCTATAGAGCACAGACATCCTACTCTACGAACCCCTGGTCAAGAGGGTCCACAATTACAAGTAATTAGGGGGGGAGAGTAAGTAATCCTCAGATTTTTGCCTTGGCCGCGACAATTTGATCCTCGAAATCACTTGGTACACCAAATCTCCTGTTGCCAAAACTGACTCGGCGATAAAAGTGTTCCATCTCCCCAGCCCCTCTGCTCGGCTAGGCTGGCCCTTTCACTACACTCCCTCTTCAGCTTTTCTCATAATTTTACTCTTACTCAGACTGCCGCCTTTGAAAGGCGCTTCGTAACCACTGTCCTTCATGGTTTTCCTGTACACTTCACCTTCATAAAAAAAATTCGTTGTAATGCTGCTCCCAATACCGATATTTGTTCTTTTTGCTCTGTGGGCAGGTCTTGGCTTAGCTGCACCTGCAGCGGCCGCGAGCTCATCTGTTAAGGGAGGCAAAGCCGCGAGCACAAGTAAAGCAACGGCCGAAAGCAAAACGTCGACCGCTGCTAGTAATGCTACTGCTGGCAAAGCTGGTGGTGCCACGAACGGTGTGAGCGACAAACAAGTCGCAAATGCCGTCATTTCTTGGATGAACGACACCGCCAAAGTCACCAAATTCCTCAACACTGCCACCTCCTTCACTGGAGACGAATTTACTCGCCAGGCCACAATTGCACTTAATGCCGAAATCGACGAACTCAACCATAAAACCATCCTCGACACCGCTTTTGGCCAAATGGCCATGATCCAGGCTGCTAATGACACGCTTGCTACTCAAGGGACTTTTCAAGCTGTGGTCGATACGCTACAGTCTATGGTTGACAGTGGTCCCGACACCGCTCAAGCTCAGGTCGACGTCATCAACAAGAACCGATGCGTGAATGTTCTACCTAATATCGACATGTACTTTGCTGCCGCCGGATCCGCGTCAATACAGGCTGTGCGTCCAACTGGATGCTTAGAGATTGATGCCGCTAGTGCATCGACTCCTCCTGCTGCTCAAGCCCCACCTCAGGCTCAGGGTGCCGATGGAGGGTCACCAACCACCGGGAGCCTTAGCAACGGAACCACCTCATCAAAGGCCGCAGCCAAAACTACTTCAAAATCTGGAGTCAGTGCAGCCGCGAATGAAGCGCCCTCTGTCACCAAAGTTTCAAGCCCTAAGACTTCAGGAGCAGTGTCAAAGACTTCTGCCTCTAAAGCCGCTGTCGGTGCTGCTTCAAAGGCTGGAGTTAGCGCAACTTCGAATGAAGCGCCAGATGCCGCCGAAACTGCAGCTCCTGATGCGGAAGCTGGGCCAGCAGAAACTTCTACTTCGAAGGCGGCGGGATCTGCACCAAAGACCTCGACAACCAAAGTGGCGGGAAGCGTGACCGCGAAGGCCTCAGTTGGTGCCATACCAAAAGTAGCAGCATCTGGTTCGAAAGCTTCAACGTCGAAAGCTAAGGTTGTAAGCACTTCTGCGAAGTGAAAATAACATGTGTAGATATGTACCCTGATTGCTACTCCCAAGCGTTTGACATACTTGATTTTTCTTCATCTCGTGTACTTAATCAGAAAGGTATGCCTTTTTTCAATGAAATTATGTTCCAAGGTTTTTTCCCCAGTGTTTATCTCATGCTTCCCGAGGAGGGGATTTCAAGACTAAAGCGCACCCTTGGTAGCGAAGGATATTGCTTTGCAAATCAAAGAGTTCTCAGCCGAGCGCCAGTCATAGTTCGCCGAGATTAGATCTATGCTTTGATAGATTTCTCATGATTTGAGAACATTTTGCTCAACAATTCAATAACGTAATTCAAGGATTTCTCTTTCAGACGAAGCCCGCTCCTGAGCTTGGCGGCCAAGGCTGCCAAGATTGCCCCTCTCTTAGGTCCGCTGCCCAGACTTTCCAAGACCACCTTTGGGAAAACTGATTGGAGCGGTGCATTGATGGTGGCAAGCCTTCGGGATTTCTTGGAGACGGTGTTTGACGGAGTAGGCTGCCACGTGTGCCAAAAGGTGTCTTGGGTTGTGATAGCGTCGTATCGATCTGGGTATTTCGCGGGGGCGTGCGGGGCTTAGTGAAAACAAATTAAAGCACTCCTTCGACATCAACATCAAAAAGTTGCATTGTCGCTTTAACTTATATGCCTTGAAATAGCTGGCAGTAGGCTGCTGAACGTAAAATTGTATCTTGGGTGTGTAGGCGAGTTGAGATATTATGCAACGTTATTTTCTTCTGACTCGGGGCTTGCCCTGAAGCGGGACAAGCTGACAATGCGGCACGGCACGGGAGTTCGACCGTCTACGGTTCGTCTCCACCGAGCGCCCAGAGATTTGCCTTCACGCCTAAACCTTATATCATAATCAAGTAATGATGATTGGTGAAGTCGCCCGATGGTTGCTACCCAGCACCGTTTTCATTCGTAGACGCTTAACTCAAGAACTCACCTCGTCTCGGCGCCCAGCCTTGCCCAGAGAATCAACGCCTTGTTTTTCTCGTCAAATGTCTTGTCGACTTCCAGATCACAATCTTTCGAGGGTATTTGTCGGGTTATATCGGGGACCCCATGTTTGAGTTTGCGGAGCTCCCCACACTGGGGAACATTCTCCAGGAAGTATGGCGGTGGAAAATTATAAAGTCAGCCGTTTTGCCATGACTGATTTTCCGTTTCTGCAGAGTATCTGAATACCCACAACATTCCTCATTGTTTTTCTTCCATCAAAAGATCTAACAAACGCGACCATGGCTGGCGGCGGAGGCAAACCACAGAACATCTTCAAGCTCAACCGTGGCGATGACCCCAAAGAAGTGCTGAATTGGAGACTATGGTTTGCTGTAAGGTTTAGCCCCCATTACCCTCTCGTTTTAATTCTCACATCCGCTTAGGTTCTTTCATTCGGCATCATGGGAGCGGCTAGAGGTAAAGTCTGCGACAATACCAGACGAATCCATTCTCACACAACACAGGAATCGATGAAGGTCTCATATCTGGAACATTGGCCAAGTCACACTTTGCGCATAAACTGGGACTGGATAAGATGAGCACGACCGAGCTTGCAAACGTCAAGGGAAATATCTCGGCCATGGTGCAAATTGGAAGTGTTGGAGGAGCTGCTTTGTAGGGCCCCGCTTCACTTCAACACATATTTATTCGTGTGCTGATGGTGAGTTAGAGCCTTCATACTTTGTGATCGCATCGGTCGTCTTTGGGCTACACGACAACTCTGTCTTATCTGGATACTCGGCATTGTCATCTTTTTGACAAACGGTGGCCGCCTCGGCCAAGTTTATGCCGGCCGCTTCATCGCCGGACTGGGCATTGGCCAAACAACAGTCGTTGCTCCTGTCTACCTATCAGAGATTGCACCAAAGTCTGTGCGAGGTCTCTGCACGTGCGCCTTCTCCGGTGCTGTGTACATTGGGATTATGCTTGCATACTTCGCATCATGGGGAAGTGAACTTCACATCCGAAAAGGCACTTCAACTCAATGGGTGCGTAATGGAATTCCTATTTCTGCAATAAGCTGACAGATGTTAAGGTCGTTCCAACCACCATCCACGTCATGTTTGCGGGCCTGATCCTTATCCTCTCCTTCTTTAACTACGAATCCCCTCGCTACCTTGTCAAAATTGGCCAAGACGACAAAGCAACCGCCAACCTGGCACGAGTCCGTGGACTCTCCGTAGACGATCACCATGTTATCAAGGAAATCTCCGAAATCCAACAGCAACTCCACGAAGAACAGGAAGCCACTCTCGGCCAAGGTTGACTCGGAATTGTCAAGGAAATGTTCCTAATGCCGAACAACTTCTACCGCATCTACCTCGGCCTCTTCTCTCAGCTGCTTTCTCAGTGGTCAGGGGCACAAAGCATCACCATCTACGCCCCAGAATTTTTCGCTATGCTTGGAACCAAAGGTCAGAATGAGAAACTCTTTGCCACCGCCATCTTTGGAGTCGTGAAGTTCGTCGCAGCCATCATCTGCGCCCTCTTCCTCGTCGACGTGATCGGTCGGAAACGCTCTCTGGGTATCGGCATCGGTCTTCAGGCTTTCTCAATGTGCTATATTGCCGCCTACCTCACCGCCGTTCCGGAACTACTTGAAGGGGAGATATTCACACCTTCCCAGAAATCTGCGAGCACAGCTGCCATCGTAATGATCTACATTTCCGGCTTCGGATGGGCCATGGGCTGGAACAGCATGCAGTATCTCTTGAACGCCGAAATCTACCCGCTGCGCATCCGAGCCATTTCTAGTAGCATGGTCATGTGTTTCCATTTTGTCAATCAGTATGGGAATAGCCGTGCGGTGCCTAATATGCTGTTGAGTAAGTCAGCAGGTGGTTTAGGACATGCTGGGACATTTTGGTTCTTTACGGTCATCACGCTGATTGGTGGGGCTTGGGCTTGGTTCTTTATTCCTGAGACGGCTGGCAGGAATTTGGAGGGCATGGATAGGCTGTTCATGTTGAGGTGGTGGCAGATTGGGAGATTTGGTGAGAGGGATGCAGATGAGAGGGTTGTTGCTGAGGAGAAATTGGAGGAGGAGAAGGTTGTGGAAATGGGGACTGCGCAGCAGGTTGAGAGAGTGTAAAGTTTACAGTTAGAGGGTAAATGTTCGATGTAGGCATAGAGGATTTTGAGAGAAAAGCTGGAGGAGGGAGCTCTATCATGGAATTCACCGGGCAAAACCTCTTAGAATTCGGGTTATTATCCTACAAATTCTCAACATGTATGTAAGTAAGGCTGTGGTGTGAAATTTATAGGTCAATGGCTCAAATATTCCCCACTACTCCAGGTTGGATCTTTTCCAGTATCTCGGACAACTCCGCCCACAATCTTTTCTGCGTCTCGACGCCTTCCTCGCTCGTCACGAAAGGAGAAACCCTATCAGTCCCCATCAGCTAGATGTTAACGGCTTGAAAATTCTCGACTTACGTTCCAATTTTACAATCGTCCAAATACTTCCCATGCGTCCCGTCTCCACCATAAGCAGCATTGACAAGCGTTCTACCTCCTTCCTCGGGCGTTCTTGATAACACCACCTTCAAGAATGCCAGCCACCAGGTATACGGCCATTTGGCATCCCGCATAATAGACGTTGCCACGAATCCAGGATTGAGTGTGGAAATGATGACCCGACCCGGCTTCCCAGACTTATCCAACTGACTTGCCAATTCGCGAGTACAAAGCAACTGAATCAATTTCGAGACCTCGTATCTACCAAATATTAGTAAAACTAAAAGCCCTGAAATTGACCTTGTCGGTTTGAGAGAAAAACTTTCTCACCTCTCCTTCAACTTCACATCCTCCTTATTCAACTCCTCAAAAATCCTCATCGCCTTCCTCTCCGGGAACTTCACATCCGCATGCGTAAAACTCCCAGTAAAAGTTAACACCGGCATCTTATTATGCTTCACTCCCGTCTCTCTCAACTTCGGCAGCACCAGCAACGCCAAAAGGAAAGTACTGATCACATTGACCGTCACCGTACTCTCATTTCCCTCCTTCAGCTCCCGGTCAAACTTGAACACCGCCGCGTTCTCAACCACGACATCAAGTCTTTCTAGCCCCTTCGCTTTCTTTGCAAACGCTTTCACGGAGTCGTAGGACGTGAGATCGAGATCCCAGACTTCGACGACGTTGAGACGCTTTGTGCTTGCTTCAATGGACTTTTTGGCGGCGAGACCTTTGGAGGCGGTGCGTACTGCTAGGATCACCTTTGAGGCATTAAGACGCACGAAGTGTCGTGCGGCTTCCATGCCCATCCCGGTGTTGGAGCCGGTTATGATTATGGTTTGGCCGGAGAATTCTTTGGTGGGGTAGGGGAGCTTGAGGAAGAGGTGGGAGGCGAGGAATTGCCTTGGATTGGTGCCTGGGGAGCCGGTCATGTTGACGCCGAGTCTCTGGGACAGCAATCTGATTGAGTGTATGAGTTTGAGACTGGATTTAGAAATGTCTGTTTGTTTCTATTGTGTCTGGATGTGTAATTATGGACGATGGTCTTGGGTGGGGTGGAGATTCTTGGATTGAATATATACATGTGCCTTAAATAAGACTTGGATGAAAACGATCATACGAAGGCCTCCGGCGAAGAGCATATGCAAGAGTCGGAATTAGGAGTCTCAGTCGTTTCCGACAAATGAGGTGCCCGATATCTCGCATCCTGGGTGACAAATTTGCTGGGCCAATCGGGGAAACTCGTGTAAAGCTTTAGCGAACCCCTGAATTCTCCACCGGAACGATAGATGCCCCGCGTCACGTGTGTTCAGTCTCTGCAATTGCTTTTTGCCGTCGTAGAACAGGATTTCGGGCGCTTTCTTCAACGCGTTTGTCCGAAGTGTTCCGAAAATAGAATATGAGGTCATTGGGTCGGCGTTGTCGAAGAGTTCAAAGTGGAATATGTCGAGGGAGTGCTTTCCTCGTTCACTACGAGGATATTGGACGAGGTTTGTCGTCTACGGTATTTCAGGGGCGCGCTCGCCACTCTTTCACTCCAAACGAAGTTTCATCAGCAAGACGATTTCCGCAGGCTGCGCGAGGAAAAGAATCTCATTCGTGCTTGCTTTCGTTTGAGTTTGGAATCTGATAAGATTAGATAATAATTAGGTGGAAACATAGTGCGAGACTTGTGCTGTTTGGGCAAAGTCGTTTGCGTTGCCGAAACTTTAAATCTTCTTTCGTCCCTTCCATCATGACGTCACTTGGTCTTCCCACCAGCTGAAATTAACTTATTTTTTTCGTATAAAGGAATGGAGTGTTAGCGTCGACGGAAAGTTATTCTCTGAGACCCTGAGATGAAAAACGGAGAACTGGCGATCTGCTGTCCGGCCGCTCCTTCATAGATCCATAGATTCAAAACCACGGACCCCTCCCACTAGTACTCGATGGCCCCGATGGCGGAAGTGCTAAATTCGCTCCTCCACAAATGCGCTGATCTTAGGGCGCGAATATGCGGATATGCATTTTTTTCTTTTTGTCATCTTTATCAGATTCTCCCTTCCTTCATACCACCCTTTAGCATCAACGTCTCTCATCCCATGCATATCATATCTGAAAACGAGATTGAAGATGAATTATATGAACTCCGGTGAGACTTCATCCTCTTCGGGGGACTTTGTGCCTGACAAAGATATCCCACTGGGCGACTTGGGCGCGGGTCGAGATGGGGGGGCTACCTCACAGGAAACTGATGCTTCCACAGCCCCCAACTTTACGCAGGCAGGAGTGAAGAATATGGAAGCTGTGTCTATGAGTTGGACGAAATGGAGTCTAATTGCAGCTTATACTAGGTTCGTCGAAAGAGCCATGGAGGGAGGATCACAAGACTGACTTGGACTAGCATCTTCCTCATGGCGTTCACAACCTCGCTTGAAGGTCAAGTCGTGCAATCACTCTCAGTTTTTGCTACGAGTTCCTTCAACAATCACTCTTTGATCTCGACTGTGTATGTAATACAAGGAGTAGTAAATGGTAAGTCTTCTTAGCCCATCTCAACACTTCACTAATTGTCTCCAGCTGTCATCAAGCCGCCAATGGCGAAAGTTGCCGATGTATTCGGCCGTCTAGAAGCTTTCTCTTTCAGTATATTTCTGTACGTGATTGGATACATTCAAATGGCAACATCTTCCAATGTCCAAACATACGCCGCAGCTCAGATATTTTACTCGGCAGGAAACACTGGCCTGCAGATTCTGCAGCAAATCTTCGTTGCTGATACAAGTGACCTACTGAACCGAGCTCTGTGGTCAAGCATGCCAGATACTCCCTTCTTGGTTACGGTCTGGATTGGATCGATCATCGGAAATTCCATCCATAAGAATACAACCTGGAGATGGGGTTACGGGATGTGGTGCATCATTCTCCCGGTCATGTTCTTACCGCTGGCATTGACGTTGTTCCTAAACAACAGAAAGGCCAAGAAATCAGGATTGACAGCACCCTCACAATGGAAAAGACTTAGCTTCACTCAAGTGCTGAAGACGCTCTGGTCTGAGATTGACGTCGGCGGAATTGTCCTCTTAAGTGCCGGGTTCGCACTGATTTTGATCCCACTCACGATTGCCGCAAAAGCATCAGATGGATGGAAAAGCGGAAGCATCATCACAATGATAGTAATCGGATTCATCTGTCTCATCATATTCCCATTTTGGGAATCAAACAAATGTCTCGCCCCGCGACCCCTCATCCCCCTCAACCTTCTCAGGTCCCGGACTTTCTGCTCAGGCTGTGGAGTTGGGTTTTTCTATTTCAGTAAGCACACAGTTCTCACTTCAATCATATGACTCACTAGCCATCTTTAGTGGTCTTCTACCTCTCAGTCCAGCCCTACTTTTACTCCTACCTCCTGGTCGTGCAAAACGAATCAATCACCGCAGCCGGCCACGTCACGCAAACCTTCTCCTTCACCTCAACAGTGGCATCCATCCTCATCTCCTTCATAATAAAGTACACTCAAGTCTACAAACCATATATCTTCGCCGGCACACTCATCTACATCCTCGGCATCGGGCTGATGATCAAATACCGTACGCAAGGCGTCTCTGTCGCCCAAACCGTCGGAACGCAAATCTGCCTCGGTATCGGAGGAGGGATGCTCAATGTTCCTGCCCAGCTCGGAGTCCAGGCCTCGACAGATCACCAACATGTAGCAGTCACTACCGCCGTATATCTCACGGCGGTCGAAATCGGCGGAGCAGTAGGTTCTGCGATTTCTGGCGCGATCTGGGGCCGCAATATCCCTGCTAAGCTGAGAGAGTATTTACCAGCAGCAGCGAAGGGGGATGCGATAGCGATATATAATAGTATTGATACGGCGAGGGGGTATGGGTTGGGGAGTCCTGAGAGAGTGGCGGTTGATAGGGCGTATCAGGAGACGATGAGGATTTTGCTGGTTGTTGCTATTTGTGTTGCGGTGCCGTTGTTGCCGCTGAGTTTGCTGATGGAGAATTATAGGTTGGATGGTATGGGGCAGGGTGTTAAGGGGCGGGTTATTGGAGGGAGAGTTGAGGAGGGCAGGCGGAACGAAGAGGGTGGGGTAAAGAAGGGACTGGCGGTTTGGCTGCGATGGCCCGTGATGAGAAAGAGACAGGCCGTCGTCGAATCGAACCCCCCCGAAGTGGGGACTTGATATTCATACTTAATCTGAATCCACAATGCACATACATCATCGTTTTCAAAGAAAACACCAGTGCCCATTCGCGAGTGGGAGTTGTGCTGCATCGATTTCCTGTACTGAACGGTTGAGGGGCAAACAAGACCATGCGCTGGCAAGTGCCTCCGATCGAACTTCGAAGGCTCATCTAAAAAATTACTATTCAATATCCGGGTATCTCTTTTTCTATCCAACACACCATTCTTTCCCAAGGCCCTTAAGAACTTCCCATTATCAAGGCCGCAAACGCTCTCTGTGCTCAGCCCTAAAAACCAATCGCACCCCCCACAACCGCAACCGCAGCCATCACACCCATCTCCCCAATCATACACGTCACCATAGGCGCAGCCACATTCTTAGTATTGCTTGTCACTGTAGCTCCAGTGCCACTCTGATCCCCTCCCAATCCACCACCTGCACTTACTCTCCCTGTCGACGCCGTCGTCCCGCCATACGAATTCAAGATCGCGGAGTTGATGCCCGTTGGTCCTGTTATACTTATGCTGGTTTTGGAAGGAGAAAGACCTGTGGTGGTTAGATGGGTGGTAGGAGAGATGCTGATTGAGGTGGAGGCAGGGAAGGCGTCTGTGATTGTGACGGCGCGGTAGCCATAGGAGAAGAGGAAGTTGGCGTTCATGGCTGTCGCCCAGGGGATTCCTGTGACATGCCCTGAGCAAAGGGCTACGAGGGAGGGTGTGAGGGCGCAGGTGATGTCACTTTAGGGACATATCAGTATTTTTGATGCTGTTGAGTTTTGGAGTATTTTGAGAGAGGGGGGAGTGAATTAGGGAACGCACAAATTCGGGGCCGCGAGTGTGTTACTCGCATGCATAGTGCTTGGCCCTATCGTGTAGAGCTGGTATGGAGAGGGGATATCACAGGTGCTTGTTGCGATGGGGTTGGGCGTGCAGGTAACGGCCCACGTTGTTGCAGTTGCGTCCTTTTGATTTCAGCTTTGTTAGCAAAGGCGAAAAAGATGCATTGGAGAGATTGGGGAGGCGAAGGGAAGGGAGGGGAAGGGAAGGGGAAGGCACCTGTCCCATTGGCGATACGAGCCGCTGGTCTTTGTTCCATAGCGCGCCTGGGAGGAAAAGCAAGCTCGTGCTTGAGAAGGCCGCAGTCATGTTCGGGAGCGCGAGGAGCGCGGCGAAAAGCTTTTTGTGCGCGTTGAATTCAAGCATTTTGTTTTCGCGATGAGAGGTTGAGAAAGTCGAGAGTCGGGAGGCACTCGGACCGTGGGTTTATGTGCAGATAGATCGTCGCGGGAATATTTATCCTTTCTCGAGGTGTGGTTTAGACAGGCAACAGGGGCGCAGTGGAGTTGCAAACAAAGCGTCAGGGGTAGCGGGTGCTAACACGAGCAGCGTGGTCGTTTGGATAAATGGTGGATAGATTGGTCGGATGAACTGTTCCTAGCAGGCTTGCCACGTGCTAACGTCCCCAAAGTCTTGAAGTGCTGTAACATGGCGTTTTATCGGGTATCATTCGAGCGGTGAAGAGCGGAACGTTTGCTGTATATCACGGGTTAGCGTACCTTACCCACACTTGGATGCAAATCCATGTATTCGCACGTGATGCCCCCTATCTTGTCAGCGAAAATGCTAAACCTAGAGGAAAATATTCCAATGAGAGCGCGTTAACAAGAAGGGATTACATTTCACTTACTTGGGCGGAAGAGACCAGTAGAATGAGTGATTATATAATCAACTTTGATCCCATGAAGCCGAAATTCGTAAAGAAGATAGGTGAGATCTTTCTACTGATTCTGCAACGGATTCACAATACAGCCACCGGAAGGAGAGAAAGTTAAAATGGTGAAAAATTCTGTGATGAAGACAAAGGACAAACTTATACTTGTTCCCTAATAACTGACCTGTTGTAGTTTAGGTCTAATTTGGAAGCCGAAACACCAGAGCCGTGTATTCCCTGGTCTAACCCGACACCCCATATCCTCCCAAGAACAAATCGCAAAGGAAATAAAGTGAGCTGAAGTCTCATTCACACGCGCGAAGCAACAAGAGCCTCCTTCGACAAAGTCGTATACCTCAGATACGGCTTAACAACACGGAACTCAGGGAACAAGGTCTTCGCCTCCTCATCCTTCACACTCGGATGAACAATGACATCTTCGCCAGGGTTCCAATTGACAGGCGTCGTAACACGATGCTTATCTGAGGCCTGGAGGGAGTCAACTACTCTGAGGAGTTCGGCCGTGTTGCGGCCGGTTGAGGCGGGGTAGGAGAGGATGAGGCGGATCGTCTTCTTCGGGTCGATGATGAAGACTGAGCGGATTGTAAAGGCGATTCCTCGGGAGTCGACATTCGTTGTATCTTGGTGGTCGAGCTGAGAATGTTAGGATACAGTTTCCCAGTTTCTGGGGCTGAAAGGGGGCGTGGGGGAAAAGAAGGGAAGAGAGGATGGGCACGCACCATGTCATATGCAAAAGCGATCTTGCGGTCTTTGTCGCCAATGATGGGGAAGGTCATTGTAATGCCGGCAATCTCATCAATATCGTTGATCCATCCGCCATGAGTCTCGACGGTATTTGCGGAGAGTCCGATCAATTTCACCCCACGCTTCGTAAACTCAGGCTCATATTTCGCCAGAGCCGCAAGCTCAGTGGTGCATACAGGGGTATAATCTTCGGGATGAGAGAAAAGAATGGCCCATTTGTCGCCGATCCACTCATGAAAGTCGATGAGGCCCAGTGTCGTCTCAGCCTTGAAATTGGGAGCCCTCGATCCCAAGCGGAGCCTAAACGCAACCAAGCAGCATCGGTAAGCTGTGCTAAACTGTGAAGGGGACGGAACGAAACCTACGGAGGCGCCCTAGGCTCGTCAGCCATTCTGACAACTTTATTTAGACTTCACTCGTTCTCCTGGCTGAAGGATGTGGTCGCGGGACTGCTGAAATCCGCGACCGTGCCAAGTTTTACACTACCGTAGGGAGCGTCTCCCTGGATCGGCGATCCCCCACTGTGGCTGACAATGACTGGCTGGAGATTTGAGGTTCAACGCTGACCCCGACCCCGGCATGGGTAAGGGAAACCCTGCAGCCTTCGCATTCCGGAGCCCGCCTTTCGAGCTATCACAACTTTGGCCGCGGCATTTCCCAACTATCCCAATGGCATAGAAGGCCACACTACACATATCGGATGCTCCAGTGTGTCGCGGTTGACCTGGACGACCGCGGTGAGACGGTGCGAGGCACAGAGACACTTCACTGCAGAAGGTCTCACCACAAGCTGCCCCGCCACATCCGTCATGAATAGCCTGCAAATTGAACCTCCGCCAGGATTGTTGAAGAGACTACGGCACCTCTCTGGATATACATGGGACGAAACTAGGGAGCCATTCCATTCCAGCTACGACATATGGTGAGCATAGTGGCGTGAGAGTCCGTGCAATACCGTTTAATGCTCACGACCAGGCAGGCATATTTTCGGGACAAAACATAATCAGACCACGAATCCCTCCCCCACCTCCCCATCGACGGTTCCGCGGCCGGAGTACGGTTCCAGTCGCCCAAATGAAGATCGAAGTGATGGAGCAAATGTCGGCAAGGAGCCAAACAATGCTCGGAGGATCAATGCACCAGTCTCAAAGGACGGGGGAAATGCCAACCGGCGGTCGAACGATGCTGAAAGGTCCGATATACTGGTCGTCGCGCGGGTTTCTATTCATGTCCTCCGGGAGGAACGGGCATACCACATCTGCAAGGCTTTGGCAGAAACAGTGGATCCGAACAGATACCCATTTGCCAGACCTCTTGATAGATTGAGATTACCAAGCTATGGAGAAGAAGGGCCCATATCTGTCTGCATCTTTGAATATCTCGGACCAAATTTGTTATCAAAAATCGTCGATTACGGCCCAGCATGGTTTAATTTCCACATGGTTGGAGATGACATCAGCTGTCATAGAAACGGGAACTTCGTGGCCGAGTCAATGTCCTTGAAAGGTTTCTTGGACTTTGCTATTGGGGCAGCGGAATGTATCGAGGTCCTGCACGGCCAGCAGATTGTGCACGGAGAAGTCAGAGGAGACGCCTTCCACATGAATGCAGAGGGAGGAAGAGTTACACTGATCAATCTTGGCCCTGGGCGCCAACGAAATTTTGAACATGGACTGTTGAGCACCGGCTGGTCGACAATGTCGAAAGAGCTAGGTGCTAAAACGAAGCTTTCATATATGAGCCCTGAACAAACCGGTCGGATGCCTCTTGAACCCGACAGCCGAACAGATATATTCTCTCTAGGAGTACTTTTCTGGACGATCTTATCGCAAAAACCAGCTTTTGATGGCGATACACCTCTGGATGTCATCCAGGCAGTTCTGGGGCAACGACTTCCCTTAATTTCCAATTTCCGACTTGATATTCCCGAGGTTATTGGGCGAATTATCCAGAAAGCAACAGCAAAAACAGTCTGGGACCGTTACCATTCGGTGGGCGGATTACGATATGACCTTGTCGAAGTTCGAAGATTGTTGGGTTTTGGAGACGTCTCACGACTTGAGAAGTGGGAGATTGCCACGAAAGACGTTTCTCCTTCGTTCATTCTGCCACAAGCTATGGTTGGCCGGACCATCGAACGCGATGTTATCGTTAAATCCATTGATAATGCCTTCAAAATACGCCAAGCAAGCCACATACCGGACAAACATGGCATAGCACAACTAGATCGCTTGTCTGACGACCAATTTGCCGGCTTTGAGTCTGTTGTCACGTCCGGGGATGCACCCCTAGACGATGGTATTAGAAATTCATCGGACGTCAGGACCTCACTTACGGTAGCTGATGGCTTAAGTGGGGACTATAAAGGGTACAAAGCAAATACCGGCAAAGCAAGGTCTCGTGCAAATTCATCATTAGACTCGGGGCCTGGGTTACTGGATTCTGATTCAAAGATGTCCGAAAAGAGGGCTTCGAGGGCCCTTGAATCCCCCAGTGCTTTCGAAAGCATAAATGGCGATGGCGTAGGATCAATATCAAGTTCTGAGGCTATTAGCAATGCCATCAAGAGTCGGGTCAACTTCAACTCTCTCACCAGCGGACACTGTGAAGTCATCACGATAGCAGGGGCCGCTGGTCTCGGGAAAAGCCGACTTGTTCAATCAGTTCAGGTCGAAGCACGTCAACGTGGCTACTGGGCAAGCACAAAATTCGAACAAAATCAGACAGAAAGCAAACCATTCGACTCCGTTCTCAAATTGATATCCAGCCTATTCCAGCAGGTGTTCTCAGAAAGTAACATGGACACAGTTTTCCATCAAGCCCTTGAACGACGCGTTGCACCAGTATGGCCGGTGCTCCACAAGATGTTAGGACTTCCTGAGATTTTATTTAGTGCCCAACTTCCAATTCGGACGTCAAGTCAATCAAGCGGCCATAATGCAAGCCTAGGCGCAGAATCCAGAGGATCCAGTTTATCAGCCAAAGGCACGAGTTCTCGGAATAGCCTTCCCAGCAGACACAGAAGCGTTCGCCTTCGGAGCTCTCGCAACTTTCTACTTGCGGGCTCTTCAACGCAAGCCATGTCCTTAACGAACATAATACTGGAGATCTTGCGCATTTTTGCCTTAGATAAATTTGTCTGTCTTTGTCTCGACGACCTCCACCTTGCAGACGAAGAATCTTTAGAGCTAGTCGCTCAAATAATTTCCACCAGGATCAAGATGGTCATCATTGTGGCATATAGGCCAGAGCAAGTTTTGTCTAACACCCTGAGACGCATTTTGGACCCTTTTCATGACGAGGGTATATCTCTCTAACGTGCACCCGGGAGTTGAATTCGCTGATCATGACTTAGTGAATCGTGCAGCCAGCGATTTTAGGGTCACATCAATTCTGCTCAAGCCATTCAGCGAAAATGATACCATAGAGTACGTGGCAGCCACCCTACGTAGGCTGCAGTCTGAAATCCTTCCATTGGCGGCTGCCATTCATTCCAAGACTGGTGGCAACCCATTTTACGTCAAGGAAATGCTAAATACATGCTATCGTAAGAAATGTGTGTGGTATGACTTCCGCGAGAACGGTTGGCTGTTCGATCACGACTCAGTCCTCAGGCAATTCGGGGCTGAAAACTTCAATGATGCTCTTTATGAAGGTCTCGTTCTGAGCCGTCTGAAGGAATTACCTCCTGCTACGAAGTCAATCCTTACTTGGGCGTCAATGATGGGTTCATCCTTCTCATTTCAACTGATACACCGACTTTTGAACGGGGATTTCACCCCGAGCAAAGCCCGCCTCACAGAGCGCGAACTGCTCAAAGCTCTCCAGACAGGCATCCAGTCGTATATCGTTCTGCCTACGCAGGACGATGACATTTTCCAGTTCTCACACGACCGTTATATACAGGCTGCAGCATCACTCCGAAATTGTGACGAAAAACTGATGCATTTCGTCATTGCGCAGACCCTCGTCAAGTATTACCTTCTTGACAACAGCTATCGCAATGTCACAGTATCTTCAATTTGCGAGTCTACGCGCAGTATCAAAAGTTATGTGGCACATAGACAACCCTTTAGAAAGATTTTGCTCGACCACGCACGCACCATGTGTGAAAGCGGTGTCAGATTTGCCGCCGTAAATGTCTATGCTAGTTGCATCGAGCTCTTACAGGACAATATGTGGGATGATGAAGCAGAAGACGTATCCTACCAGGAGACGCTACAGATATACACAGGGGCTGCCGAGTGTTATTTATACTGCGGTCAAGGCCAAGAGGCCAGACACTTACTGGCCTCGGTCTCCTCGAACGCTAGAACTGCTGTAGATAACGCCACGTCGTGGATCCTCCAGTCCCGAGCTTTTACGCAAGAAGGAGACTCAACAAGTGCATTCCACGCACTGAGAAAGTGTCTTCAAGCCTTAGACGTAAAAGTTGATGATGAGCCGACGTTTCCTGCATGCGATGTTGAGTTCAAGCGCTTATGTCAAGAGATCAAAGCATCTAGCCAGGCCGCTCTCGTCAAGGGGCCAATCAACGAAGAAGATTCGCATCTGACTGCTATCGGTGCTGTTCTAGTAGAAGCAACAAGTGCTGCGTTTTGGTCCGATACGTTACAATTTTACCAGATGACATTAATCATGGTAAATACATACCTCACATCAGGGAGCTTTCCTCAAGCTGGCATGGGTTTTCTACAATTGGCTCTGATTGCTATCACGAGACACAATTTGATTGACCTTGCAGGCGAGTGTGGAATTATAGCACTTGCTTTGATAGAAAAGTGGAGAGATCCATACACAATAGGCAGAGCCGGGACGTTATATCCCACCTTCCTAGGGCACATTCAGCACCCTCTCCAGGAGACGATCGGCCAACTTGAAGGAGCTTTGGACTTTGCTATCCAGGTTGGGGATCGCATATCTACAATTTTGAACGTTGGACAACTCGGTACTCTCAAGTTTTTTGCCTCCGAGAACTTGGAGGAGATTGAGGCATATTGTTCTTACGCTTGCCGGGACATACCCCATTGGGAATCTGACACGCCTGGGGGCACGATGATTATTTCAATTCGTCAGGTTTGTCGGGCTCTACAAGGAAAGACGCACACAAAAGATACTTCATTCGGAGTGATGAGCGACGAACACCACAGTTCACCAAAGTATAAGTCCTGGTTGATCAATACAGTCAAAAATAGCGACCGGCCTCTCATGCTTTATGAGAGCATTGAGATGGCTCCCCTATTTTTATATGGCCACTACGAAAGCGCAGTGGTGTTGGGCAATTCGTGTCTAAAGAAGATTAACGCTATTTGGTCTGCACGAAACACAAGATTCGTCATGTTCTTCCATGCTCTCTCCCTTGCTGGTTCTGTATGGACTAGAGTGCAAGAGCAACTCGACCCAGCGTACCGCCATCAGTCGCCTCAGCTTTCATCCGACATCAGCGGTCGTTCCCTGGAGACAGGGCTTCAGGAAGAGATGGCGGGGTTAGCGATGTTGATGAAATACTTCAACCGGAGAATCGAGCAGTGGCAAGCCATCACAGATATAAATTATTTGGCCTGGTCGAAAATGCTCGCTGCTCAAATCGCGGAGATGGAGGATGATCATACAAGTGCTTTGCGGTTCTACGAAGATGCAATCGACCACGCGTCCACACACAACTTTATATTTGAGGAGGCACTTGCCAATCAACTGTCTGGTGGCCACCTTTTGCGGGTTGGATCGCGGAGGCTGTCGAGAATGGCTTTCCGTGAATCTATCACTCTGTATCGACGACTTGGCGCCTTTGGAGTTGCAAACCATATTGAGCACGAGTACCATCATGTTTTACACGCATCAAGAAATCTTCCCCAGACTGCAGATATGGGCATCCAAACCGACACTGACCCAAATATGGAAAATTTCCAACCTCCCGCTGGTTTCGGCTACGACGAGCCGCCTGTTCCAAACTCGTTGCTTGAGACAGGGGACCCTGTGGGGGATAGAATTAATATGTGGCAAGATGTATCTGCATCTGCCAGTGCAGGTGCTGCCCCTGCTCTCCACATGCTCGATCTGACGTCGATACTTGAAAGCTCTCAAGTTATCTCAAGCGTCCTGCAAGTGGATCAGCTGCTCAAGATAATGTGTGAGATCATCTTAGCAAACTGTCAAGGCGTTGCTTCTCTAGCAGCTATCATTGTTGAAGAGAAATCGATTGGCTGGGGTATAGCTGCAAGTGGTCACCCGGAAGAGGGAGCAGCAGCTCACAATCCTCCACTCCCGCTTGGAAATTCTGCGCTCGTTGCTGAAAGCGTCGTCAACTATTGTTTACGTGTTAGAGAAACGGTCTTCGTGCCAGACCTGATGCAAGATCAGAGATTTAGTGGAAGTTGGCTAGCTCGAGATTCAACCAACAAGTCTGTGATAGCCATGCCGATTCGTCATGGGAACAACAAACCACTCCTCGGTATCTTGTACCTCGAGGGACAGCCTCACGCTTTTACGAATCGCAATCTTGAAGTCCTTCAATTGCTTGTCAATCAGATTGGGATTAGTTTCTCTAATTCCCTCACTCTCAAGGAGGTTGAGAGGGTCTCGGCAATCAATAAATCGATGGTTGAGGTTCAGAAGAAGGCTCTAGCGGAGGCAATTGAGGCAAAGAACAACGCCAATCTAGCGAAAGCGGAAGCATTTCGCAGCGCCAAACTAGCTGAAGAAGCTGATAGGGCGAAAACTACGTTTCTGGCAAACATATCACACGAGCTTCGTACACCATTGAATGGGGTCATAGGAAACTCGGAACTTCTCCTGCTCGACAACCAACTACAGGAAAGTCAAGCTGAAATGGCTGACTCAATTCGAATCTCGGCAAGTCTATTGCTCAGCCTCATTAACGACATCCTGGACTTTGCAAAGATAGAAGCCAATCAAATGCAGCTCCATCCTACCGTATTTGATGTTCACGAACTGGTTCAGGAGTTGGTCCGCTCTATGCCTCTTCCCAGAAAACAAAATTTCCAACAAGTCCAAATCATCCAAGATTTCAACGTACCTCACTCATGGGTGTATGCAGATCCAGTGCGACTCCATCAAATTCTCGGGAATCTCTTAAGCAATAGCTTGAAGTTCACTGCAAAGGGTTCTATCACGATCGGAGCCAAAGTGAATTCTGAGACGGAGTCGGAAACACACGTGACGTTTTGGACACAAGATACTGGTATTGGAATTTCGGCTGAACAGCTTCCTAAACTGTTCAAGCCGTTTAGTCAAGCAGATGCTAGTACGTCTCGCAAATATGGCGGCAGTGGTCTAGGTCTCAGTATCTGCAAATCTCTTGTGGAATCCATGGGAGGGGCCATCACTCTCCAAAGCGAGGAGAATGTGGGAACTACAGTTTCATTCTCACTCACCTTGCCCAGAGCAAAACCAGAGCCACCTATGGGCATCACTCGGAGCAAATCATTCCCTTCCGGCGGCGTGGAACAATCAACAGCTACTTTTGACAGCCTTTCCAACATACCCCAATCGCAGATCCGCGTCTGTATCGCGGAAGATAATCTCATCAACCAAAAAATCGCCGTCCAGTTCCTACAGAAACTGAACTTCGGACAGGTCGACGCCTACAACAATGGCCTCGAAGCTGTAGAAGGCATCCGGAAGATGGCGAAATCAGGACAGCCGTACCACATGATTCTCATGGACGTACAGATGCCGGTATTAGATGGGTATGAGGCGACTAAGCTGTTGAGGAAGGATGAGATTGAAGAGGTTAGGCGCATTTTGGTTATTGCCTTGACGGCGAGCGCGGTAAGGGGTGACAGGGAGAAGTGTTTGGAGTCAGGGATGAATGATTATCTTGCCAAGCCGGTAAGGTTGAAGCTATTGAAGGAGAAGTTTAAGGAGTATATGGTTGTTGAATCGTGAGTTGGAATATACACATATAGAGGGAGTAAAGATGGAGCACGAATGGGGCGTTGGAATGGAAGTACATGATATACCCATTTGAATGTATATGTTTGTAAATTGCTGCACGCTTGGCCTGTATTCGCGGTGATTTCGAGACTTAGTTTATTTTCATTTTCCAGGAATGTTATGCCTCAGCTACTATTCTTCCCCTCTCCCACACTTGCGAAACTATTACCCCCTGTTCGTCAATACGAGCGATTGGTCAATCGGGGTCCCCGCTGCCCAATCGCGGGGTCATAAATACGGGGTCGAATACGAGCGAATTGAAGCTCTGATACTTGACTCCCAACTCCCTTGTCACCGTCGCCCCATCCAACGCATAACTCCCACCAATCGCTTGTTCCTTCTCCGAAACCTTCCCCTTCGCCCACTCAAACTCCTCGAACATGATTCTCGCAGCTATCCTGTACGAAAAGCTCCGGACTCGCAAGCGTAAACCCTTTATTCTCTGCTTCTGACCTCAATAGCGCCTTAATATAGTTGAAGACTTTTAATCGAGACTTTTATAAATAAAATATCACGATAATTTTTAGTATTTATCTTTTTTTAAAAATAAGACTCATTAATTTTATATTTTATAATTTTTAATCTTTTTAATTTTTTAATTAGAAATTATATTTTCTAGTATTTAAAGTATTATAATAATAATAATAAAGAGACTTGAATAAAGAATATTATTAATATATAAAGTTAATTTTATAAGTATATATATATATATATATATATTTATAAAAAGAGCATGTTTTAAATAATTTCGTTTTATAATAGTCTTAAGTATTAACTATTTAATTAATATAATAACATTATTACAGAAATAAGCGATTTAATATTTATATTTTAATAAATATTTATATTTTAATAAATATTATATATAATAATACTTTATATAACTTGTAAAAAAACAAAAACAAATTAATATTAAAAAGTAATATATAAAACTTTTAAAAAAGTATAATAATTTAAATTAATTAACTCTAATTTATAAAAGTTTAATAATAAAATCATTGAAATAATTATTTAATTTTTATTTATAGTTTATTCTTTATATAATAGAAATATATTATAAATAAAGGATTTATAAAAAGTAATAATTATATTTATTATAATTTAATCTTATTAATAAAAAATAAAAAATATTTATAATTAAAAAAACTTAAATAGCTTTTTATATAATTAAATACATATATAATTAAAATAAAAAAAGATATAAAAACTCGGTTATTTTAATTATTGGAATTTATATAATAATTATATATAAGTTTAATTAAAAGCTTAATTTTTTTTCTTTTTTTAATTTAAAATTTATAACTAGTTAAACTTATAGAGAGAATTTGGCTGCTTTAAATAATTTGTATTACTTTAATAATAACTTCTAATAATAATAAATGCGAGCTAAGTTCTTATTCTTTCCTTTTTTCTTTAATATATTTTTTATATTATATAATAGCTTTGGTTTGAAATATAACTTTAGTTAGCTTATTATGAAATTCAATTAATAAAGTTAATTAATAATAAATCCTTTTACAAATTTAATTATATAATATATAGTTATATAATAAGTTATTAGAATAATGTTAAACAAAATAGCGTTATAAAGAGTTAAACCACGTTATATCTAGTCTTAGAACTAAGAGTTCAAATCTAGCTCCCGCTTTTTATTTCAAAAGGAGATAGTTCCGGCCCCGTAATATAATTAACCTTTCGGCTAAGAATTAAAGGAACCGTGGGTTCAAACATAGCTCCTATCTCTAGTCTCTAATACATATATAGACTAGTAATATCAGCTGTGAGGCGCTAACTCCTGAGTGGGGCTAATTCCTCGCATACTTCTTATAAACTGCCTCGATAGCAAAGAGTGAAGTAAAGAATAAAATGAGAAAATCAAGGATGAAATGAGGACCGGAAGCAGTATTTAATAAGAGTCCTCTATTGTTAGCTTTTCATGCGTTCCTTAATCGTTAAATGGTAATACTTGAACCTATACTTTTGAGTTATTCGAAGCCTAACTTCTCACAGATTCACATCATACCGAAGGAGCAAGCTGAGCGCTGCCATGACACTTTATTCCAGTATACTGGCCTACATCGCATTGAGAGCGTGGTTGAGTTCGCTTTAATTACGAAAGCAGTATTGCTACCTGTCTAATTATAATTCCTCGGTTAAGCCCTATTAGCGCAGACTATATCTCACCAAACAAGGGGATAATAAGGGCCTGTTTAGTACAGACTCACGTAAGTGGGATACCGGATATCGGTAATATCGAACTTTAGCATTCAACCCTCGATATTGAACGCTGGTATTATTATAATTTAGACCTGTTTCTCAAAGATATAAATACTCATAATTATCGTAATTATAGAGGTTTCAGCTTTATCTTTACTAGCGTTTTCAGCCTTTATTTTTAGCCTCACTAATCTCCCACTTTTCCTTCCCTAATAATTAGCGATTACTTCCTATAATTATAGCGTCTTAAAGCCTGGATTTATTTTATTATTAAATGGAAAAGTAATTAATAAAATAATTATGTCTTATATTACTTATTACCAAATAAATTAATCCAAGATTTATTTCCTGAGAATCGCAAAATATAAAGCTTTAGAAAGAATTTATGCCCTCTGAATATTCAAGGTTTGCGAAACAGGCCCTAAAGTAGAAAGGTAGCTGAGCTGGCCTGCTTTGCGTCTCCACCTGGCCTGTTGCGGGGGTTTTGGAAGGTTGTTTTCTCAGCGTAGCTGGCCTTTAATGCTTGAAGATCACTTGTTTCTAAGGACTAGCCAGTGTAATAGGCCAAACGGCCAATCCTGTCAAACCGGCTAAACAGGCTAGCTAGAACATTTCTAGAACGCTTCCAAGTCGCTTGGGTTAGGGTCCGAGTTAGGGGTTAGAAGGGGGGGGGGGGGGTGGGAGACCCCCCGCATTGGAACCGTCTCTCAGAAACGTTTTAGTAATAATATAGAATATACTTCTAGGTTCTATATATTATATATAATTGAAATTTCACCGTCAGAGACAGTGGAATATCAATTATTAATATAGACGGGAAAGCAAAAGAAATGTGAAAGAATATTTAATGCCTTAAAAGTTGTAACACTATGGCCTGTTTTCTATCCCTGCAGCAGGCAAAATGGGGACGCCAAGCAGGCCAGCTCAACTACGTATTCGGATAAAGTTTCCTTTATACCGAAGTGAGACTTTATTGGTTTCAGGAGTAGAGCCGAGTCTCTTTGTTCTTCTAACTCTATATTTTACTCTAAGAGTAAGTCCGCCAATAGCGTTGCTTCTTGATTTTATATATACCCATGAGATCCATCGTTTGACATTTTTTGAAATCGCTATCTTTATCTACCATTCTCACTAACAGTCTTCATTCACTATTCTCACCAATATTCTTCTTTCACCAACGCCAACATTGCCAATATGCGCTTCTAAATTACAATGCTCTTTACCTTTATCGCTGGCATCACTGCCGTCACCATCCCAAACTCAGAGGCAGAAAGCCTTGAGAAACGTGTAAGTTGATAAAGAACCTGGTTTCCTGTTCATACACTGGAATTCTGCTCCTTTTTACCCTCCCAGGCGTTGATTAACACACTGTCAGACGGCTTGCAACCCGAACAATCAAGCAGCTTGCCGTGAAATCTGCGGTGGAGCCTTCAGCTGTTGCGGGAATGGTCTTGGTGGATGCGGTTGCATATGCTGATCACATGTTGCGATGAAAATGGGTTTTGTAGGAAGTCGATAAATGAGGTTGGAAAGGATTGAGGAGGGTTATTGGAATTATCATCTAGATAGATTATTATTATGGTCTTCTTAGAGCTAGTAGTTCAAATAATGACAAAGTACACTTTCTTTACAAGGCTAGGCTCCTGCCTTCGGTCTCTGATTGCCCCCTTTTCTTCATTTAATAAATAGTAGTATTAGAAATCCAAAATAATAATCGTTATATAATAGTTATAATTTATTAGTTACAAGACTAGTAAGTAATTAATTAATAAGTAATAAGTTTGAAAGATAAGGGTAATATACTTAATTAAATAATCTCTAGCCTTTTATAAGTATAATAACGTGCTTTTAAGAATAAATAACAAGTTTTTAACTTTGCTTTTTAATACTCTTCTTTTTCTAAATACCTTATTAAACTCATTATTACTTTATATACTCTTATTTCAAAATTTAATAATTAATTAATCTTTTAATTAAATGCTTTCAAATATTATAGAAGTCTTTATTATATAATAAATAACTTAATATATTAAAGAGAATTTAATACGAGCTTATAATATTATTATAAATAATATTTCTTATTAATAAATTTATTTAAAATATAAAGTTTTAAAAAAAATTATTTGAAATCGGATTTATAATAATAAATTATATTAAAAGAATTTAATATCTTTATAAAAGCTTATTTTAGTTTACGGAAAATATTTAAAATATTATTTTATTTATAATATTTATATTCTTATTATTATTATAAGAGATATAATAATAAAATAATATATAAATAATTAAAATAAGTAAATTATAAAGTAATACTTATAAATATAATTAATTCTAAGAAGTAATTATAATAAGAAACTAATTAATACTTCTTTTTAAAGCTATATACGTTTCTTTATATATTTCTTAATATTTAATTAGAAAATATAATCTGATATAATTTATATAATTCCGATATAAGTAATATTTAAAATAAGAACTCAAATTTGTAATACTTAATATTTATTTATATTTAATTATATATATTTATTATATTAATTCTTTTTTTAGGCCCTTATTTTTTTTTAAAAAGCCCTAATATATTATAAATAGCTTTATATATATTTCTTAATACTTTTATAATTCTTAATCTTAATTCAAGAACTTTTTACCTGTATTTTAATATTATATTAATAGTAAACTTATAAATATAATTTATTAAACTTACTTATTTAATTTATAAAATATATCTTATAATTCTCTTTTATAAAAGTAATATTAGTATAATATATATTATTACTTATATAATTAATTTAATCTTTTAATTAATTAATCTTATATTAACTTTTATTTATAAACTAAAAAGCTTAAAAAATTAATTTAGTTTTTTGATTTATTTATAAATTCTTTTTTTAAACTTTTTTTAGCCTTTTTTAATATAAAAATAACTTTAAATTCGCAATTATTAATTAGAAAAGAAGTATTATAAAAAGGCTTTCTTTTTTTTATTAACTAATTCTTCTTTTCTTAATTATAATATTATGTTTAGTTTCTTTTTATATTTTCTTTATATTTTCTTTAAGTATTATTTAAGCTTTCTCTTTTAATATTATCTTTTATTTCCTTTATTTATTAAAATAAGTTAATTTCTTTTTACTTATTATAATATTGCAGCTTGTTTAGCTAAAACTCTTTAAGTATTAATTCGTTTATATTGCCTTGAATTTTCTAAGAATATTACTAAATTTCCTAATATTAAATATATTAAGACTAATAACTACTCGGTATATAACTATTACTATTTTAAGAATAATACCAGTTTGCTCGAAATCTTAGATTTGACCAAAGTCTAGTTTTGGTAATTAGTTTAGACATGTGGCGAGCATGACTTGAGCTTTTTGTCTTTGAGCGGGTTGCGCCTCGTGTTCGTGGGAAACTTGTCATCAGAAGTTGTGCAATACAGCAGCCTTCTGCCTGGCCAACTGGATAAACTACGGGCTCTACAAAGACAACGGCATAAAGTATCGGGAATACAGGGCAGTTTCACCTTTAGTGCTCTACAGGGTGCAATTAGAGCAGAAGTTCGCTATAAGTCCCTATAACTCTAGGTAGTGCTCCCTAAATCGATATAAAGAGGCGCTATAAGATCTTCGCATAAGATATGTAGATCTTCTAGTGTTATAGCGCTAAAAGTAGAGCAACTATAGCGCTCGGACGCTAAATAAGAAGTTATTATAGGCTTCCTTAGTAAAGACTCCCTTGTAAGTACAGGGGGGAAGCCCTGAAAAGGTATGTTAGCCCTTGCCAAAGGCGTCAGTAATATTGTTAGAGGAAGGGCCCTGGAAATATAGGGCCTTATAGCAAGTTTACTACCTTAATCTGTACGCTGGAGAGCCTAAAAGTCTCCCAATGCCCTGTATTCCCGATACTTTATGCCATTGTCTTCGTACTTCACTGATGGGCCTCTGCAATGGTGATTCCCTCTGGAATTCTGGTTGGGTTTCCCTTTCGTGGTCGCATCAATGCTTCCTTTTCTCCTTACGCTGGCTTCTTGTCACGGCCTGGACAAGCTGTGGAAGTGGAATGTGGTGTGTTTTGGTATAAATATGTATGAATGATGGTGCCCTAAGGGCGGTGAAGAAGCTATATGTACACCTGTGCGCAGCACGTGACACTTCTGCTCTAGGATCGCCAGGACGAAGCCCTAGAAGTCATTGCCATGCTGTACGGGAAGAATATCGATATCCATGACCCCGAACTCACTGCACAATACCCACAAACTCAGGGTTAATTTTCTCTTTCGCTGGTTCCGTTTTAGTCTGCGGACGTGAGCAACTGCTGCTTTAACCTGAGCTGAGGGTAAGCATGCCTGAGAAGAGCCTGAGCAGAGCCTGAGCATCTTGATCAAGCCTGAGTCAGCCTGCGCATCATAATGTGGAACCCATTTTGGCCTCCTCGTGCTCGGCTACGGTTTCCTTACCAAATTTTGCTCGGGAATCCGGTTCTGCTCCCTTACAGGTTCCTGCCGGAGCAGATTTTGGATCCCTCTCATCAGCTCGTGTGGAAGTAATTCAGCGTCACAAGTCAGACTACGGTTGGCTGTTTCGACCTCTGTGGTAAGTGTGACGATTCCAACTTCACCTGACTCCTGCTCATAACCCCTGAAAAGGAGTTATGAGCCAGGTAGCGCGACCCGTGACGAGCCCCCTGTATATTACGAGACTCGTCGTCCTTCTTCCTCTCTTCTCTTCTTCTCTCCTTAGCTCTAGATCTTCGTTCGTAGGCAATCAACTACAAGATCAGGAATCATCGGCTTCACGGCCTTGTCCTTCGCATCGTCTGTACGTGTCGTCACGGTATGACGGCAATGAGTCACGGGACTTTATCACATGATGATTGACATATCCGTCACTTACCTCAGGCACTTAGGCCATAATCCGAAAGAAGAGGAGTAAGGCTTACAGGTCATGCAATTTATGTTCCTCTCAGTATATGGCCTGAGATCCTGTCAATCGCACAGACTAATTTGCAGTTATTTTGTATGTGTTTTTCGTGGTTTTGAATGAATTTTATCTTAAGCGCAATCGATATCAATACGATAATAACAGACGCTAATGAATTGAAAAATGAATTGAAATGCAAATCGTGCAATTCGCGGGAGGTGAATCGTATTTTTAGATCCTGGAAGACTCTATTGTCTGCATCCACGCACGCCGGGAAATCGATTCCTTGCAATACCTTTGCCACGGCTCTTAACTTGACTCCTACGCGCGAAGGGATTTCTTTCCTGATCGATGGTGCTTCATCTCCTGGTACCAGTAAGTTTGTCCCTTGAAGTAGCTCATATAGTTGTTGTAAAAGGCGCTTCTCGATTTCAGCCTAACCTGCTCTTTGAGGTGAAGCAGTAAGATCTAGGACAGGAGACACAGGCTTTGGATGATGTTTGTTTCTCTTTATTGACGTATCGTCTCATCGGAAGGTCTGGATGTCATCAAGCTTCCGGAAGTGTCACCTTGAGACTGGTTTTCATTGGTTCTAGCGCCAGGCGCAGTCTTCCAGGTTAGAGCATCACGAACTTGGCATCATGCTTTCGATGACCGATGACGCATTCTCATTCGTTAATTTGTTGTTGAATTCTTCGCGAAGACTTTGTATTTGTTATTCAGAGATCGCAGATGCGATACAATCCTGTTAAGAGTGCATTCTCCCGCAGAGTTTTGAACATCCGTTAGTGAGAGCGCAGAGAATGCACTTTCGCGAGCACGTGTATTTTTAATGTGTTGGATTAGGTAAGAACTTTTCCGAATTCGAAATGAAGCCAAGACATTTCGATGATATGTTTTTAATTTCTTTGACTTTGTGTATGGGGTTTGGTTGTAATTTTTCTCTTACTGGTCACGAGGCGAGTGCAATCATGAGGTTAATGGCAGCGACCTTTCGAGCGACGATGGCTTGAGGGCTCAGGTCTTTGGAGAGACCGTAGGTCGTGGGAGCGCATGAAGTTGATGCCTGTCGTCCTAATTCAATACATGACGCACTAACCACGTAATGTCCGCCTGAAATGTAGGAGATTGTTACGAAGCGCCAGAAGGCCTCGAAGATTATGTTCTTAGGAACCCTATCGCCCATTCCAAACATGCGCACATTTCGGCAAGAAAGCCTCAGTCTCGTTCAACGGAGTCAAAATAAATGGAAATCCGCAGGTGAGAAATGTGTCTCCAAATGCTGCTCTTCCTTCCTCTCCGGTAGCCGGACAGACCGTTCTAGGAATATTATAAACGTGGTGATAAGCTGAGCAGGCCTCACCTTTTACCAGCCTGATGTCTGCGTGTCTAGCAAACGCTCTTGGCGTTTGAAATTTTGTGGTAGCAGATTTATTGCGAGTGGATGTGACATTTGCTGTGTTCTTATTAGTGTCTATCACAACGAGACTAACAAACACTGATATCATCACCCATTTTAAAGGCCTAAATAAATCTTGCAAACTATATCTATATGCTGGAAACCCAGAACTGCATTATCATGGGAGGAAAGATGAGCGTCGTCGAAAAGTATGTTGATCAGGGAGAAGAAACCGCCGCCGGATCAAATTAGCGTAATATCCTGAAGCTCAAATGGTCCCCTCCTTTCTCCCTCAGCAATATCAATATCGATGAATCCCGGTACCCAGCAACAACCTATGAACGAGTACGGTCCGCCCCTCGATCGATCAAAAGGTTCCATGGGTCGCAGAAGATACGGCACAGCGGATCCGACAAATACACACACCACATCCTGATACTCCACTTCGCAGCTGTTGCCCGTACTTCCCATCTGGCCCAACATCGTGACGAACGGCCTCCTGAGTTCAAAATTGTTTCCCACTGCCGATGTGAAGTCAACCAATATGCGCAGGGTCATCGCAGAGTCATTTGGAATGTCCACTTCGCGGTCTGTCAAGAGTTGATAGCATAGGCCCAGATCTGTTTGTTCACCTGGCAGCTCATGCAGAATCGCGTTCCTCCAAGCCTGGCGCCGCTCATCTGGCGTTTTAAATTTCTCTTGTGAGCATTTCTGGCGTTCCATATCGTCTTCCCATTGGATAATCGTGCGTCAAGACTTGCACTAAAGCCCCTGCGTCCCTGCGGGTTTAGTGCGTATCAGCAATACAGTCAAAAATCAGCGGTACAGTTATTTTTTTTACTATTATATCGATTTTAATTAATTAAATATTAATACCATGGCCAAATTCGACCCAGAAGAAGAGAAAAGGATAGCCCAGGCCTCCGATTTCTATACCAGGAACCCATATATTAAAAAATCTGCGATTATATATTAATTTAGGGTCCCATTACGCCTCTGGAAAATATATCTCGCTGGCCGATTATTATAGAATACCAAAGGGGGCCTTAATAAAATACTTACTCCTAATTAGGAAAAGAGCCTAAAGCAGTTTATTAATTTTCTGATTTATTTAGGCTATAGAGCTAATCTCAAGACGGTTCGGGCAGCAGCTAATAAGATTCTTGGGAAGAGCATATTTATTTATTAAATAAACTACCTCTAGATATAATAATAATTAAAACGGAATAAATTATAATTTAAAACCCTTTATATAAAAATACTAGTATAAAAGCAGAAAGTAGTATATTAAAAGAAGGATCTAGAAAAGTATTTTTTTTTTAGAAATATTATAGAATATTAAAAAAGTATAGGATTTACTTTAAAAAATATATAAAATATAAATAAAACTAGCTTTTATATTAGTATTTTAAACGGAAAAATTATTATTATATATTTTAATATAAAAGCTAGTTATTTAATAAATTCAGATAATCGAGAATTATTTACTATAATTGAAACTATATTTATTAATAGTAAAGTAATTATACTATTTCTTATTTTTTAAAAAAAGATTCTATTAGAGAAATATTTTAATAATAATTTTAATACCAAAATAGTATTTACTATAATGGCTAGTATAAGGGTATAATCTACTAAGGACAGGATATCGGAAACAGGTACAAAATGAAGCTAAACCGGAATTACTTGGGCGGAATAATACTAAAGATTAAGGCATTCTTCCTACTTTATTTTATAGCTTAGTATTTTCTAATATATAAGATTCTTTAAACTTTAAGCCTTTAACTATTATATTAATCCTGCTATTATATAATATTAAGCTTACTTGATTTAGCCTATAGAGATAATATAATACTACTAGTAAAGAACCCGTATTTATTCTTGGAAAACAAAAATAGAATACTGCTTTTAATATTTAATAACTTCTTTAAACTATAAAGAACTAGAGAGCTTAACTAGAAATATAATATCCTCTATAATCTAGTTAATCTCGGAGCCTAACCCTTAACTAGAGCAAATAATATTCCCTTTCTAGTAATTAGTTCTCTACTAATATAAAAGAAGAAAGATATTATCCTCTATAATCTAGTTAATCTTAAAGCCTAACCCTTAACTAGAACAGATAATATTTCTTTAATACTAATAAGAATAAAAGAACTAGTTCTTTTCCTTAGTATAGGAAAAATTAGTAATAATTTACTAATTTAAAATAAGAAAAGATAATAGTCGGTTTTAGTCTACTAACTTAAAACTAGATAAGATAATAATTAGTTATAGTTTGCTAATATTAAATAAAAAGAACTTATTTAGTACTTACCTCTATAGCTAATATCTCTTTTAAAGCTATTATAGATAGCCCGGAACTAAGTATTATTACTATAGATATATTAGATAAAAGGCTCTAGTATAATGAAATAGAGAAGCCTGACTTTAATATTATAAACTTATATTATTAGGAAAGCTATTATAATATTATCTTAAAAGAAGATATTAAGAAATAGCTAGCTAACTTGGAACTTAAAATTAGTATAAATACTCCGAAAATAGATAAGGCCTAGTAGAGATTACTTATATAGGATAACCTTATTAATAAATACTGCCTTATAGCTAATAAATAAGTGAAATACTACTAGAAATTCTATTTATATATTAATTAACTTACTAAGAAAGTTAATAAGCTAGAGGTAATTACTAGTTAACTTTATATAAAAGAAAGACTAATATAAGAAGAAGTAATAAAATAGAGATTTAAATAAATAGATATCTAGAAATATTATAGGTCCTTATTAGGAGAACTATTTAGGAATTAATATTAAGGCTTCTTCTTACTTTTAGTCTATAGTAATTAATTATAACTTATTAGAATTAAGGATCCTGCCCTATTTATAAACAAGAATAATTATTAGATTAATAATTAGATATTTAATATAAGAAATAAACTAATATAGAACTTCTCTAAATTCAATAGTAAATTACTAAAAATTACTTATATAATATAACTAGTTACCGGAAATACCCGTAACTTTATTTATAATTAACTAGAACCTGAATTAATTAAATAGATCTCGACTATTAAATAGATCTTTAAGATTCTCTAATAAGCTTATAATAAAAGTAAAGAAATAGAATACTAAGAAATAAAAGAAATATACCGGTATTTAAGATAAAGAAATAAGCTATTTCCGGTATTCTAGATAAAGTTTATTTACTTAATAATAAAACTAGAGAAGTTACTAAATAACTAATATAATAATTTAATAAATAAAATAAATCTCGAATTACTTAAGAGCTTAGGTAATAAGAAGTTTAATACTTCTAGAGACTTTACTAAATAATATATAAAATAAGAAAATAGGCTTCTCTTAATTAAAAATTAGTAATTTTAGGAGAAATAACTAATAGAAACTATTTGCTATTAAATACTATTTCGGGCTAAAAAGCCTACTAGGATCTAAAAAGCTATAGTAACCCTATATCTAATAAATTAACCTTAGTAGCTAGTATTCTTATAAATAAAGAAGGTAATCTATTGAGAATTTAAGAAAAGATTAGACTAGCCGGAAGGTCTTTATTATTATAACTATAGAAAGCCTAAATATATAAAAAGTACTTATTCTGACTTTAATAAGGTTATATCTATTAAAGAGAATTATTTAGAAATAGCTAATTATTTAGAAATAACTAATAATTTAGAAATAGATAATAAGAATACTAACTCTTATTTATTATCTAATAAGAAATATAATATTAATAAATCGGAAAAAGTCTAGTTCTAAATATAAAAATAGCCCTTTTAGAATAAGAACTTTACTAAAAACCTATAGATCTTACTTAGCTAATTAGCGGGAACTAATTCCTTATTAATTATTAAATATACTAGAAAGATAAAACTATAACCTTTTAGTATTTAGTAAATACCGGAATAAATATATATATTCTAATTAATTAAAAGTATATTTGCCCCTTAATAAAAGTATAATAAATGCTCTTATATAAACTCAAAATCCCTATTTCTTTATAAGGTTTTAATAGATAACCTAGTAAAGCTATTTAATATCTAGTTATTATAGATCTAATTATTAATTAGTATTTCTAAACTTAATAATATCTGCTTATTACTAATCTTAACTTTTATAATATAATTCTAGAAAAGAAATAGCTAATAAAATATAATATCTTACTAAACTATTAATATAATTAATTCTATTAGCTAGAGAACTATAAGACAAATTAGCCGGATCTTATTTAGAAAATCCAATATTTTAATAAGAAATATTAAAAAGATAATTACTTTAAAAATACTCTAACTAGAATTCTAAAAGAAACTAGTAAAACTAGATCTAAGAAATAAAAGAATATACTTCTTATCTTTTTATAAGATCTTCTTGTAAAGAAAGCCAAATACTAAGCAAGAAAGAAAAAGCTAGATCTTAATACTTTTAAAATAGGTAAGCTACTAGACTATTTCTACTATTTTATTAAAGTAGCTACTTTCTAATTAAGTATTAAAAACTCTAGTAACTTAGTTAGATTAGTTACTATTAATAAAATTAATTATATATTTGAGAAATAGAATTATAAACTAAAGAAATACCTATTATTACTAGTAGTAATTAGATAACTAATATTATAGTCTACTAGATACTATATTTAAACTAGTAATCTAATATATTCTCTAGATATAAATAAATCTAATATTTTTAGTAATATATTATTTTTTAATTCTAAAGAACTTTAAAAGCTCCGGGTATTTCTCTTTATATAGCTATATAATATAGCTAGAATATTTTCTAAAAAAGTAGTAAATAAGTTTCTCTAGTTTTAATTCTTTAACTATAAGCTTTATTTTAATAGACTAGACTCTTTAATAAAAATAGCTTACTTTTATAAGATAAGCTCTAGTAAACTCGAAAAAATAAGAGAATATCTTATTAAAAACCTAAAAAAGAATTTTATTAAGCTATCTAAATTCCCTTTCTTATTACTAGTTTTATTTATTAAAAAGAAAAATAGTAGCTTATAATTTTATATTAACTATTAATAACTAAATACTATAATAAAAAAGAATTATTATTTCTTATTACTTATTACTAAAATATTTAATTAATTAGCTAAATTATTAGTATTTACTAAATTAGATATTTAATATACTTTTAATCGAATTTATATAAAACTAATTTTTATAATATAAGTAGTTTTTAAAATAAGATATAGATTTTTTAAACTAGTAATTCTATTATTTGAATTTTATAATAATCTAGTAACTTTTTAGTAATATATTAATACTATTCTAATAGATTATTTAGATAACTTTTATTTAATCTATATTAATAATATACTTATTTTCTCTAAAAATAAGAAAAAGTATTAATAATATATTAGAATAGTTTTATAGAAGCTTTAGAATACTAGATTATAAATTAATATTCGTAAATATAAATTTAAAATCTTTAAGATAATATTCTTAGGATTTATTATCTCGAATTAAGATATATAAATAAATTTTACTAAAACCTCTATTATCTGAAACTAGTATTAACCTATAATAAAAAGAAAGATATAGTTATTTTTAGGCTTCTATAACTTTTACTATAGGTTTATTTAAGCCTATAGATATATTTCCTATTTCCTAAACTATCTAACTAAAAAGAATACTTTACTAAAGTTTATATTTAATAAAGTCTAGTTAGATATTTTTAATTAGCTTAAGAATTTACTTTTCTTTATTCCCATATTTCTTTATTTCAAATATAATAGAGAAACCTGCCTAGAAACTAATTATTTAGACCTAGCTATTATAAATATACTCTCTTAAAAAAGCCTAGAGAATAGATAATAGTATCCTGTTTTATTCTATTCCAAAACTCTTTAAGGAGCTAAAAGCTACTATAAAATTCATAATAAGGAATTCCTTATTATTATCTAAAAACTTCGGAAATAATAGGCAGAACTAATTAATTTACCTAATTTTCTAATTATTACTAACTATAAAGCTCTCAAGTATTTTAGTACTAAGAGGCTCTTAAATAAATAATAAATCCAATAAATAGGCTTTCTATTATAATTTCATTACTAGATTACCTATTAGCTAGGCAAAGATAATATTATTACTAATATCTTATTCCGAAAAAATAAGCTTATACTAATTCAGAAACAGGCTAAGAAAGCTAAAAGAATTAGATAAATTATCTTATTAGACCTAATTCTTGCTTTTACTAAAATAAAAAATATAGCTTATACTCTTACTAAAATAAAAGAAATAAACAGGCTATTAGTTATAGTTAAAGTTCTATAAGCTAATTAGATAGACCTAGTTCTAGAGAACGAATATAAAAAAGCCTAGAAAAATACAGATATATAGTAAATATTAAATAGCTATATATTTTATAATAAAAGACTTATTATACTAAATAGATATAATAATTTATAAACTAGATTTCTATAATAAATTCATAATATAATAATTACTATATATCCCAGTTAAAATAAGACAAAAATTCTAGTTTAAAAACTTTACTAATAGCCTATTTTCTTTATAAATATTAATTGCTTTATAGCAAACTACTATAAATATTAAAGGTCTTATAAGCTAAGAAACAAAATACTAGGCCTATTATATCTATTATTAGTTCCCCTAAGAATATAAAATAATTTATTTATAGACTTTTATATTTCTGGCTTTATAAGTAAGAAATATAATAATATATTTATTATAATTAATTAATTATTTAAATAATATATAAGCCTACTAATAACTAAAAATCCTATAGCTAGAACTATTACTAGCCTATTCTATTATTATATCTAGTAATTCCGAGATTCTTCTCTTATTATTATAAGTAACTAAAAATCCTAGTTTATTTTAGACTTTATAAATAAACTATTAAGATTAATTAGAATTAAGCTAAAGCTCTCGACTATAGAATATACCCAAACTAATAAATAAATAGAAATTATTAACTAGATTATTAATACTCGACTTTATTTTTTTATTAATTACTTCTAGAATAATTAGATAGATTTACTTCCGGTACTTAATATTATAGATACTATTTACTTATATAAATCGACTGGCTTATTTCCTTTAATAGTTAATTACAGATATAAACTCAGGCTAAACTTTAACTAGATACTACTAATAATAGAGTTCAAAATACTAAAAGAGAAACTTAATTAGGAAAAAGTATAATAGTAGGCTAAAAGAATTAATACTACTATTAATTATACCCGAAAATATATAATAATAGCTCAGGAATATTAAGCCAAGTAAGCTAATAAGAAATAATAAGAACTAGACTTTAGTCTAGAAAATATAGTTTATATAATTAAAAAGATATAGAAAACGAACTATTTATCTAATAAATTAGACTATTTCCTTACTAGACTATTTAAGATTAATAAAATAGTCGGCTATTTATATTAATTAGACCTTTCTCTATTATATAGAATTTGGCTAATTTTCTATATAAATAGACTTTATAAGAATTCTACTAACCTATTATCTGGCTAAACTAATAAAGAGCCTAGTTCTACTAAAGTTAATAGTAAACTCGAATAAGAACTCGAAAAGATTCTTTTTTCTAAAGTACTTTATAATAAGCTTTATTATAAGATTAAATAAAAGAAATAGAATATAAATAATAAATAATACCTTATATTAAACTTTTAAGAACTTAATATTTAAATTCTATAAATTCTATAAGTAAAACCCTAGTAAAGTAAGACTTCTTATCTAGCTAAATAAATAAATTTAATATACTAAAGAGAATAAGTTTAATAAAAACTACCTAGATAATAATAATCCTTAATAATAAGACCTCTATAACTAGAAAAGAAAAAGAAAAACATAGATATTTCCCGGGTTTTATTTAAATCCTAGTATATTTCCTTTATTTTACTATATTAGTACCTATTTTCTTTTCCAGAAATCTGGGCAAAATACTTTTCTTTATTATATTAGATTATACTTTACTATCTAGGCAAATTACAAAAAAAAAGTAAATTCTTAAAGCTAAGCTAAAAATAAATACTTACTTATATTAGTTCGAAATATTATTAAAAATCGAGGGAAACTTTCCTAACTATTTTAATCTTTATAATCTCAACTATTTATATTACTATTACTGCCTTAATAAAACTATTAATAAAGATAAAATAGACAAGAAATCCCGATAATATATTATTTATAACTAAACTAAATAAGGCTACTTACTAGATTCTGGATAACTTAAATAATAGTAATAGTATTTCAAGTTTAGTAGCTATAATTATTATTAATATAACTACTAGCCAAACTACCTTTATAGACGAAAATAATAACTTCCTTATCTAAAAATAGATTAATATATAGAATATAGCCCGTATTATTTTTAAGAATATACCTGAAATTATTATAGAGAATATCTTAGTAAAATATTCTAAGAATAATAAAATAAAGGCTTTAGTTACTAGTAATAATAAATCTAATAGCCTAATAGGCGGAATGAATAGTACTAATAAGGGCTTCTTTATTAACTTTATAGAGCCAAATACTAAAAATATTAAAAAGAGTAAGGCTAGTATATTTAAGAAATATAAGATATTAGATAATAGTAAGAATTCTAATAATAAAAAAACTAAGAACAGAAAAACTTCTAGTAATAAATAAGACTTTAATTATAATAAAGGTAGCTAAACTAATATTAAGATATATATTATAATTAGGAGATATATAGGATTAAGTAATAGATATTATATAAAGTATTAGTCTAAAACCAAAAGCTAGTAAATAATTCTAAAGGCTAAATTAAAGAAATAATATTTTATAGATATTAATGAATTAGTATATAATACTATTTGGGAAATCTGAAAACCTTTTAGAAGCTTTTATAAAACTAAAATCATATAGCTTAAGGCCCGGAAATTTAATAATAAAATAGCTTAAGTAGCTAGCCTTAATATATAAGTCTCTATAATAAAGAAATAACTTAAAAACATATATATTAAGCTTAAGAAGGCTCAGAAATTAATTAAATAGCTTAGAAGTAATATAATTAAGCCAAATATTACTATTCTAACTAAAAAGAAACGCAAGTAAGCTATTATATTAAAGCCTATATTAATAGATAAACTTAATCTATTATTTCTATTCGAAAACTACCTAATAATAATAGTTCTAATATTAGCTATAGTCTATATAGCACTTCCAGACTATATTATTAATATGGGTATAAGTATAATACAAGTAATAAATACTAAAAACTAGCTAGAATATACTAGAAACTGGGTTATTCTAGTAAAGTTAAAACCATACTTTAATTATAAATAAGCTATAGGAATTAGATAAAATAGGGTTAATAGCCATTATTTCCTCTTTTTTCTTTTTATATTATAACTAAATAATTCCCTAAATAAGGGTATTTAGATTTCTTTTTAGGAGAAAGTAATATAATAGCTAGTATAAGAGTATAATCTACTAAAAACAGGATATTAGAAATAGATATAAAATAAAGCTAAGCCGGAATTACTTAGATAGAATAATACTAAAAGTTAAAGTATTCTATTTTATTTTATAGCTTAGTATTTTCTAATATATAAGATTCTTTAAACTTTAAGCCTTTAACTATTATATTAATTCTATTATTATATTTACTATAAGTTCGACTAAATATATAAATAATATTTTTAGCCTAAAATATATTAAATACTTCTATAATTAGATATATAAATATATATAAAATAAGTAAAAAATATTAATATTTTAGATAAATTCCTATATTATTACTAGTCTTATAAAATCGTCTCTTTTTAATTACTATTATATAGTATATATCTCCTTTAATTATTTAATATTAGACTCTTTTAATTTCTTAAATACTAGTATTAAATTAGTATAATAAGATCTAGTATAATAATATTATTTATATTAAGCTCGATTTTCTAGTAATATATTAAATAATATAAAGAAAAATATTTAAAATAGAATAATTATTAGTACTTTTACTAAAGCAGGCCTTTTAAAATATAAAATTATATAATATATATATAAGAAGCTAGCTTAATTTTAATTAAAAAAAGGTTTATTAATTAGCTATAAATTTATATAGTAATATAGGCTAATTTTATAGTAGGTAAATAAATAGAGATTTTATTTCTATAAATTCCTTTAATATTAAAACTTTTCTAGAACTTCTTTATATTTATAAATTATATAATATATAAATTAATATTTTAATAACTATTTTATTCTAATAAAAAATAATAAGAAATATATTCTTATATTTAGTTTTTAAAAATTATAGAAAATATATTAGAAATTAACTAAGCCTAAGCTATTTAGGGCAGGGCTAATTATAGAAAGAGAGCTTATAAAAGAAAAGGCAGTATTTTAAGAATAATATAATAAGCTAGATAAAGATAATAAAAAATATATATAAAAGTATGAAATTATTTCTAAAGGCTCGGCTATATATTAAATTACTTATTATAAAGAGTTTCTTTTTATTATAAATAAGATAAATAATAATATTTATCTAAATTACTAAATTAGGGAAACTAATATATATATTATAAAGTATACTACTAGTAAATCCCTATATAAAAGGCATATTTATAAGAAAAAAGTTTTATATAATTTAGGGAAGCCCTTTAGCTATAAAAAGAAATTACTATTTATTAATTAAAATAAAACTAGTCTTAAGGTTTATTATTAAAAGTTAATAGAAAAATAAAGGAAATAGAAGAAAATTAATTACAAAATAAAGGTCTTTTATATAAATAAGATAGATTTTAGGCTAGCTTCTCCTAAATATAAGAAGAAGTAAATTAATAAGTTTAATAATATATAAGTAAAATAGCTAGCTAGAGAGCTTGATTTTATTAGGCTACTCCTAGATTCTCCTTTATTTTATAATAATAGCTTTAGTAATATAATTAGATTAGATACTAATAGTAAGGAAATAATTATTAGATATATAAATAAAAATATAATTATTATATAATTAATTAATTTCTTAGGATAGTAATATTTTGGGAGAATTACTAATAAGGTAAAATATATAATATTTCTACTATTTTTTACTATATATATATATAATATAAAAATCAGAGAATTTTATTTATTAATTATAGTATAAACTCTATATAAATTACATAATATTTTTCTTTGATTTTCACTAAAATTCCGAAAATTACTATTCTAAAAAAATGACCGTATCGCTGATACGCACTAAACCCGCAGGGACGCAGGGGCTTTAGTGCAAGTCTTGACGCACGATTAAGCCTGTCGCGAAAAAGTTGGACCTTTTCGTCCCAGGACTGATCGTCGGGCGCTGCGAGGTCGAAGCGTTTGGCGATATGCCAGATTCCGAAGGCGTCAAAAACGCGGCCCCTGAGAGTCAATTGGCGGAGGTCTGGTGAAAATCGAGGGGGGTTTGGGGGCGGCTCGAGACCCCGAAGCTGATATGACTGCATGTAGGCTACGATGCTTTTTGAAAGCCCCGAAGCAGGAGAACCATCCGGACTAAATGCAAACAACGGGGCCTTCCAATCTGATGCCCACGACGGCAAACCGTCCATTGAGTTTGCGACGCAGCACAAAGTATGCGAAAACAAACCACGCTGAATCATGAAAATACTCAACTCCAAAAATACATCCGAGACCGGCTTCGCGTAGTCGATTTCAAGCAGCTTCTCACTACTCAAATCGCCATTTATCAGCCCTAAAAGACCATACAAGCGATCCCTAGGTTCCGTCATCTCACAGAACCGTGTCTGCCAAAGAAAATCAACCAGCTGAAAGTGCATCGCCACCTGGGCTTGTTGCTGGTTTTGGAGAGCTCGTGTCCGACATCGATGGACCTTATCTGCTCTATTTGCAGCAGTCAAATTCCAAATGTGCCTATTCTTGCTCTGCTGGAGTTTGTTGAGAGCATCGACAGCCTTCATAAGCAGATCCCAATTCATCGACCTGTGTCCATATATAACTGTCGCAGTCTTTGCCAGCGCTATTTCCTGCAGGATCCAAACCCGCCTAAACCGTGGACGATTGGAAAATCTGTTCAGCAGCGATAACCCGTATATTTCATTGCCTGTCCTATGTAAGATCATCGCAGCATCCTCGGGATCATTGGGATCCGCATTTGCCAGCAAAATAAATAAATCGTAAGTATCGTTGGCAACTTGGTTGTTACGGCGAGGATCCATGCCAGCCAGTGTGATATCTTCTGATGATTCTCTCTCCGAGCCAAGCCAGACACGGCACGCACAGCGTACTGATAGATCTGATCCATGTGGCGAACTTCTTGATTTCGCTCTTCAATGCTGGACTGGTTGATGCATATCGCATCAATCCATATGAGTCGTTCTTCATTTTGAAGCCGCAATATGCGCAGAGCAGCCTCGAGATTCTTCGTTGCGTGAAATGTTTGCCCATTGAGTTTGATGGGAGCGGTGACGGTCGCGTCACCCCAAACGTAGGAAAATGCTTCATATTTCAGGTTATCTACGGCTTCCTTGGTGAAGGGAAAGTGCGCTATCACACACTCGATCTCTTCCTCCTTCTTGGCGGAGATTATCGTTACGAGACGGATCTGAGATCCATCTGAAGGCAACGGTTCATAGTTGACAATATTCACAGACTTTTCCATTATTGCAAATTTCCTAGGGAATCGTTTTGAACAAGTTGGTGAATGTTGCTTTGCCAAGGGAGTGTCACTGTGCACGAAGGGGGAATTAAGATAGTTTTTTGATTGCTTGAGGATGGAAGTGGATTTATGCATAGAAAAGGGGCAAACACTAGGCCTAATTAGGACGTGATAACAGTTTGCTACCCACAACGTCCCAAGATTTACCCCTCCTTTATGCATCTTTAAATAGTCTCTATAACATTAGAAATAGCCACAGCAGCTTCCAATCCCCCAATGACGACAACCACGGGACGGCCTGCTGGCCAAGTAATAGCAGTAAACCAACTATTGCAACATGCTAGATAAATCTAATCAATGATGCACTAGAGTATGCTCTATCGAATAGCGCGGTTTGTTTTGTTGTCCTAAGTGCAGATCGTGAGAAAAATGCTGAATAAGTAAATCCTAATTACAGTCATAACCAGCCTATTGGATCGGAATGCCTAGTTTATTACGGTTTATATTTGCTTATTCCTATAGCTTAAGGGAGCTCTTCCCCACCGTCTTTAATTCTTTAAATATCAGTTGGTTAATAAATGCTATTATATTCTGTTCCCAAATCAACCTTCAATTAACAGTTATAAGCCCGGAGTCGCTCTAACTAGATTTAGACATCAATTTGACTCCTTTACTATCTTTTGACCAATTCCGCTATGCACGTGACTTGGACAGATTAATTAACTACCTCAAGCTAAATACTCGAATTCTTATTAAAATTATAATACTAATCATTAAGTAGCCTAATATAATACAGGTAATAGATTTTATTAAAATAATTAAATCTATTCTTATAATAAAGTTATATTCTCTAGGAAATATTAAAAATATTAGTATATTTTATAATTAATATATTATTATCTACATATAAATATTTTTCAGCCTTAGTCATCCCTATAAAAATAGAATAATATATCGTAATTTTAAGCCCGAGAATTTCCTAGTTAAAAAAAAGCTATTTACTATTATTATTACTAATTTTAATCTTTCTAAAATTAAAAATAATAATACTTTTCTTAAAATATTTTATAGAAACTTATAGTATCTTATATTAGAAGCTTTTCTAGGTTTTAGTAATAGTAATAGCTATAGGCCTGAAATAAATATATAATTTATAAATATTATTATATTTAAATAAATATATAATATTTCGAATCTCCTAGTAATTTCTATTTTAAAAAAAAAGGGCTAGTAAGTTATAGAAAAATAATAGTATAACTAGATAGCTATATAAGTTAAACTACTTTTTAAAAAGCTAAGTAATTAAGAAATAGATAATATAATAGTAAAAATTCTCCTTAGAATAATTAAGTCTAATTTCAAGAAATAGTAATTAGTAAATTAGTATTTGAAATATAGGCTATAGTCTGGCTTATTTAAGATAGCTACTAATAGTTATATTATAAGAATAAATGACTTAAATAAAAAAGATAATAAAAATAAAAATAATAGTAATAATAAAATAAAAATATTTATAATAAGATTATTAACTATAAGTTTATTAATTAGTAAACTATTCCAAGATATATAAGTAAATATAAATATTAATAAAACTATTTTAAAAAGAAGCCTTTAGAATAATAGAAAATTAAATTAAATAAAAAAAAATATAGCCTAGATTTATAATATTATAAAAGATTTAAAGTTCCTAATCTCTTTAGATTATATTAGTTATAGAATTCAAATTATATCGGGTTTAATATTACTATTTTAGGAAATAATATAAATAAAAAGAATAGTAAATTAAATAATTAAATATTTATTTATTTTAAAACCCTTATTTTAGTAAATATCTCTAATATTTTAAATAAATAAAATAATAATTAATACTTTTTACTAGAAGAAACTAAAGAGCTTTATATATTTAAAAACTATTAGCTACTTTATTAGCCTTATAATAAATATAAATAAACCGGAATGTTTTCTAAAAAGCTAACTAATTAAATAACTCAAATTATATAATAATATTATAATAAAATAATAGTTATAAAATTATCTAAAATTACTTATTTATATAATAAAAATAAAAGAATATAATTATAATAAATATAATTTATATATTTTATAATAATATTTATTAATTAGTTAAAGTAATATAAGAAATATATTTAGTTTTATTTATATAATAGATTTAATTAAAGCTTTATATAAAGAATATTAGCCTATTCTATTTATATTAGGCCCTTATAAAGCTTAAATTAATAATAAATATAAAGTCTTTATATTATATTCTAATAGCCTAGCTATTTATTAAATAATTATAAAATATAATAAATAAAAATATAAGCCAAATCTCTATTAAAATTTCTAAAAATAAAATAGATAAAAAGCTATTTTTAATTATTTATGTTTTATTATCTAAATTACTAATAAATATAATAAACTTATTTATAATTAGGCTATTATATATATAGAATTATATATAACTAAAGAATATATAATAAACCTCGAATATTATAGATATTAATTAGAGAAATTAATAGTTCTTTATTATTATAGTTAACTACTATTTATATTACAAGTATTAGACTTATATATTATTAATTATATATATATTATTTATAATATATATAGGGTTATATATAATTTAAGAGCATGTAATAAACCTCGAATATTACAGGTATTAATTAGGGAAATTAGTAGTTCTTTAATATTATAACTAACTACTATTTATATTATAAGTATTAGGCTTATAAATTACTAATTATATATATATATATATTATTAGAGCCTTTTATTTAGAGAAGGCTTTCCTGAACTTTATAAGAGAAATAGAGATTAGTTCTATATTAAATTTAATATTATAATTTTATAATTTACTAATTTATTTTATTATCTTATTATTTACTAATAAATATCTTATAAGCTAATCTCTCTATTCTTAAAAAAAGTAGTTTAATAAGTAATTATATCTCGAAATCTGCAAAATATATAATCTTTTACTAAAGCTATTTCTATAAAAGAAGTTAACTAGATTAATTCTAATATAAGTAATAGTAAAGGCTTATCTAATACTTTTAATAGGGCCTTTTAGAAGCCTCCAAGTATTATGGTTATTACGATATATAGTACTAGTAGGGGTTAGACTAGAGCTAGAGAGGTATCTGGTATCTGAGTAAGGCATCTATAATTACCTGATTATTATACGTGACTCCGAGCTTAAGCTAGTATATGGGCCCGTATATAGCTCGCGATTATTTAGATCCGAGGCTCTTTCGGGATCCTCTTTTCTCTTTAGCTTTAAATTATCGAGATAGAAATAGTCTAACTATACCTTCCAGGCCCTAGATCCTATACTTATAATATAATTCAAAACTTACCCATTTCTTAATCCTGCGGAGAATCTAAATAATATTTACCTAATCGGTTTTTAATAAATATAGATATAATATACCATAGCTATTCCCGAACTAGTTAACTAATATTAGAATAAAAGAAAGCCCTAGAATAACTAGGTAAGTTAGAAGAAGCTATAGTACGAAATACTACTAGTATATTACCAGAAGATGGACCAGAGCCTCTTATTAAGTCTCCTAAAAAATCCGAGTATCCCATTAATATTCATAATAGAAGAGACACTTTCTTCTAGAGAGTAGAGGAAGAAGAGGAACCTGCCTTATTAAAGGCAAAGTTCTAAGAGTTACTTCGGAATCCAGAGGCTTTATATAAAGAGATTATTAAACTAATTCTAAAGACATATAATATCCTTGCCTATAGCAAGAATTATTATAATTAGCTAAAAGAAACCAAGCAAGCCCTATAAAAGAATAAAGCCATTATTAAGAAGCTTATTATATAGCCTGCCGGGATAACTAGTTCCCTTGCTCTAGAAGATAAATACTTAGTTAAACTTCCTAACTCTCCTATTTTCGAAAGTATAACTAAGAATAATATTACCTTTAATAATTAGTTAGTTTAGATTAAGAATAAGCTCCGTAGTAATTCTAATACCTATTAGATAGAGAACCTCAAGATTATTTATATATCCGGCCATATAGGTAGCCATACCCTTATACTAATCTTTTCCTGCCTAAACTAGGATAATTAATATATATATAAAACTATTAGGGAACTATATACCTATCTAGAGAAGCTATATAGTAACCCGAATAAGAAGTATAATACTCGGCAAGTATTTAAGAAGCTATTTATAAAAAAGGGCCAGATTTTTTAGGAGTTCTATATCCTATTTCTAAGGTATATAATAGACAGAAATATTAACTCGCAGGACCTTAAGAACGACCTAAATAATAAGCTTACCTGGAAGCTTTAAGAGGCTATAGCTATATACTATAATAACCCGGCTATTTATATTACGAAGTTCGTATAATACTATATTACGAATAACTAGTAGATCCGAGCTTATTATAAAAAGAAAGAATAGGCATTTAAGAAAGCTAATAAAGGTATAAATAAGCCAAGCCCAGGAGGCGCCCCTTATATAAAGCCCGCTCCTAAGACCCTAATAATAGATAAGCCTATTATCCCGAAAACCGGATTCTCAGATCTCAAGTACTATAACTATAATAGATTTAGTCATATATCTAGGAACTATTTAGAGCCCAAAATAGAATATATAAAGTAAGTTTTGGCGGCTAAGCTAGCGGCACTTATTATAAGTAAGCTATCTAAGGATATAGAATAGGGAAATAAGAACCCCTAAAGAAAGTTTCCTTTTTAGGGCCATATTATATAGATATAATAGAAGTTAATTTGAGCTAGCTACTAAAAAGTAAAGCATTTATACTTCCTTATATAATTAGTAATAATAGATTAGGTATTAAGACTTCTTCTCTTATTAATACCAGAGTAAATAAATATATTTTTATTAATTCCAAGTTTATAAGAATAATTAAATAATTTCTAGATATTAAGCTTACTTAATTAGTATTACCCTATAATATAAGGGGATTTAATAGTAAATAGGCCATATTTATTACTTACTATATTAAGCTTATATTCTTAATTAATAAATAGAAGATCCTAGTACTTATACTAGTTATAGGGCTAGGCAAGTATAATATGATTTTGGGATAATAGTAGTTTATAAGTACTAGTGTCCTAATTAATTATAAGAATAAAAGGTTAATCTAGCTAGATAATTAGCCTAGAAAGAAGAATTAGAATAAGGTCCTAACTATTATATATAAGAACTTGGAACCTGGGAAAAGTAACTAGTACTAAGAAGACATAGATAGAAGAAATAAAGCCATAGCTATAAATAAGTTCTAGAGACCTTAGCTTATAAAAAGGAAATCCTTTTATTCTTTTCCTAAGCCAGGCTCAGAAAGCTATATATAGTAAAAGAATTAAGCTTAATACTATAGAGAAATATAAGTAGCCTTAGGGAATATAGAAGTTTCTCTTAAGCTAGAAATAGGAATATTAAACCTATATTATTTAAAGAAAAGCTATAAGATCTAGTTAAGGCTCTTGATTAATATTATAGGTATCTCGCTAGCCGCTTTCTAGATAAACCTATAAAAGAAAAAGAACCTTTTCTTTATAATATTATTTTTCGAGATTAATAAAGAGCTAGAATTATAGTAAGAGAATAAGTTTGTTTCGGGCAAGTAATAGCCAGGAGAAACGGAGCTATAGTAGCTAGTAAAAGTCTTACTAGAGAAGTTTAAGGATTTTATAAACGTTTTCTTAAAAGAAGTATTAAATATCTTACTCCCGTATTAATTATATAATTATAAGATTTAGATTAATAATCCCAAAGGCCCAGAGAGCCTAGGATATTTCTTACTCTATTAATAGTTAACTTACGAGCTATAGGAGGTTAAGTGCTTCCTTAAAGAGAACCTCTAATAGGGCTTTATTAAGCTAAGCTAGTCCCCTTTTATATCCCTAATTCTCTTTATAAAAAAGGCTAATAAAGCTCTCCGATTCTATATTAATTATTATAAGCTAAATGACTTAATATAAAAGAACTATTATTTTCTTTTTCTTATTTACGAGATCCTTATATAACTAGCTTAAGCCAAGGTTTATATAAAGCTAAATATTTAATAAGTATTCTATTAGATCCAAATAAACCCAGAATTAGAAGAACTCACAATATTTTATATGAGATATAGGGCCTATAAATATAAGGTTCTTTAGAAAAGCCTAACTAATAGCCTTGCTATATATTAGAAGTATATAAATAATATTCTCTTTAATTACCTTAATATCTTTTATATAGCTTACTTAAATAATATCCTAATTTACTTGGATAATTCCCTAAAGTATAAAGACTATATATAAAAGGTCTTTTAGTAATTACGGGATACTAGCCTCTAAGTAAATATTAAGAAATTAGAGTTTAAGGTTACTTATATAAAGTACCTAGGCTTTATTATTTTTACTAGAGGTATTAAAGTAGACTCAGATAAGATAGTAGTTATTAAGGACTAGTAATTACTAAAGATAATTAAAGAAATATAAGGCTTTCTGGGTTTTTATAACTTTTATTAGTATTTTATTACGAAATATAGCTATATAGTAAAGCCCCTAATAGCTCTAATATATAAGGAAGTTCTATTTAAGTAAATAGATTAGTATTAAGAAGATTTTACTAAGCTAAAGCAAGCTATATTCTCGGTATTAATTCTATACTACTATAACCCGAATCTCTCTATTATAGTTAAGACAGATATATTAAATAAAGTTATAGCCAGTATTCTCTTATAGTAAGACCCCTAGACAGGACTCTAGTATCCGGTAGTATTCTTCTCTAAGACTATATAATTAGTAGAGCTAAACTATAATATTTATAATAAAGAGATACTTACTATTATTCTCTCTTTAACTAAATAGTAAGCAAAGCTAGAAGGCCTATAAGAGGCACTCTTTATAATTTACTTAGATTACTAAGCCCTCAAGTACTTTATAACTATAAAGAAGCTCTTAGTAAGATAAGCTTGCTAGGTAAAATACTTTTCCTGCTATTATTTCAAGCTTATATATTAGGCAGGCAAGTTAAATAAATAAGCAAATGCCCTAAATAGGAAATACGAGAATATAATTACCTAGAATAAGGTAATAGTAGCCTATTAAACTCAAATTCTCCTCTTATAATAAAAGATTAATAATAATATTATATAAGATCTCTAGTTAGCCCTAATTAAGGCCTTTATAAGCCCGGCTTAGGAAGAAACCCAGTATAATAGTATCTAGCTAGTAAATAAGCTATTAAGCGAGAACCAAGAGTTACTAGAGCTAGAAAAGCTATGAGATAAGGCAAGAAATAAGAAAGAAGGCACTTGGATACTATAAAACGGCCTCTTCTTATAATATAGTAAACTATTTATATCTAATAATATAATAATACCCGAGATACCCTTATATATTGCCCTTATTTAGGAGGCATATATATAGCCCCTAATAGAATACCTAGGATAAGCCAAGCTTTAATAGCTTTTTTAGGCCCGCTATTACTAGCCAGGCCAAGATATAGATATTAATTAGTATAGAAATAATTACTATATCTATTAATAATCCCATATCCCTAGAGATAAGAAGCCAGGGCTCTTATATCTATTACTAGTTCCTAATTACCCCTAGTAATATATATTAGTAGATTTCAAGAAATGCCCAGAAAATAGAAATAAGTATAATATAATAGTAATCTTTATTAATTACCTAGGCAAGTGCCCTATTATAATTCCTATCCGAGATATAATAATAGCTAAAGAATTAGTGCCCCTATTTCTTACTTATGTAATTCGCTAAGTTAGTATCCCGGAAATTATAGTATCTAATTAAGGCCCCTAGTTTATATTAGATTTCTGAAGCAAGTTCTATAAGTATATTAATATAAAGCTCAAGTTATTAATTACTAACTATTCCTAAACTAATAGCTAAATAGAAATTATTAACTAGTACTTTAACTAATAACTATATTCCTATATAAATTACTACTAGGATAATTGGGATAAATAAGTAGTAATAATTAATTACTAGTAGGTAGCTTTAGTTTACGAGACTATAGGCCAATTCTCGTTCCTTATAAAAAAGGGCTATAAATCACGGATATTATTTAACTAGGAAACCCAAGTATAATCGGGTACCCTAAAGAAAGAGCTAAATAGACAGGAAGTAAAGGCCCTAGTAATATGGCTCTATAAATTATAATAAAAGATATAGGAGAATATAATATAAATACAAGAATATTATATTACTTAAGCTAATAAGTACTACTAACTAGTAGACTTTGGAGTAGGAAATAAGGTATAAATTACTACTAAGTACTAGAAGAATAATTATCCGAGCCACAAGCTAGCTCACTAAATAAAAAAACTATATAAAATCCTGGAATAAGTAGGATATTTCTTTAGGCTCAAGCTTCTGGAATTAATAAGAATATATCCGGTATTTTATATAAAGAAGCTATATAAAGACCCAGGTAACTTCCTTCTTAGATAAGTAAATCCGGAGCCTCTGCTATTAGAACTATAAGATAGAGAAATAAAGTATAAAGTTCAAGAAATATAAGTAGTAAAACTGCTTTATAGGAAGCTAAAGTACTAAATCTAGTAGAAAGAATAGGACCTAGATCCGGAGTAATATCCTGCTTCCTTATTAAGTAATAGTACCCTAGCTCTTTAGAGCTTCTATAACAAGAACCCCAAATAGCTAGAACTGCCCCAGAATCTCCTCTATTAGTTAGATTATACTAAGAATAATATACTACCGGAATTATATAATATGGATGGAAATTCTTTAAAGTCATATATAAAAGGCCCTAGCCTTTAATATATAACCTATAACTTGGAAATTTAATAGGAACTTTCAAAGCTCGGGAATAAGCTTATTTTAAGGGAAAGAATAATATTACGGTTATTATAATATATGGTACTAGTAGGAATTAGACTAGAGCTAGAGAGATATCTAGTATTTAAGTAAGGCATTTATAGTTACCTAATTATTATATGTGACCCCGAGCTTAAGCTAGTATATGGGCCCGTATATAGCTTATAATTATTTAGATCCGAGGCTTCTTCGGGATTTTCTTCTTTCTTTAGCTTTGAATTATCGAGATAGAGATAGTCTAACTATGCTTTCTAGGCCCTAGATCTTATATTTATAATACTAAGAGCTAGTAATAATAATAGAAATAATTCCGGTAATAATTAAGATACTAAGATTAATACCTAAATTACTATTATTTAAATTATAGAATAGAACTTATATATTAAAGTCAAAGCGCTTTAATAAAAGCAAGAATTAGTAAATATAATTAATTAATATATTTTATAATTAAAGTAATATAAAAGTATTTTTAGGGATATTTTATAGTTTATTATATCTTATAAAAATTCTATTTATAAGTCTATTTTATTTTTCTCGGTAATTTCTATTAGAGAACTTTCTAGAATAGAATTAGAATCTATTTCTTTTCCTAATATAATAAGCTTTAAAAGTAATCTCAATACTATTTATTAGAAGCTATTATATAATATCCTAAAGATATATTTAAACTAAGAAAAGCTTTTTAAAATCCGAATATCTGACTTATATTATAAAAAGTTCTTTAAGAAATAGAAAATATTTATATTTTTCTGGGAAGTAGTTTTTAGAACCTAACCTTAAACTTATAATAGATATTTTTCTAGAATTAATTCTATTATAAGTGCCCTTAGAAATAAACCTTATAGTATTTAGAAGGCTATAATAAAGGAAAGCCTACTATTATATAAGATTTATTAGAAGTAATTTAAGGCCTATTTAGCTAATATATTCCAAGTACCTTAAATCTATTAATAAGATATATTTAAGAAACTTTGAAATCTTTATTAGAAAAATAGTAAAATAGTTATTGAATTATATACTTAAATAATTAGTCTCAAAATTAACTAGAACCTATATTCTAAAAGAAACCGGATTTAGATTCTTAATATTACTTTATTTAACTATAAGACTTATTAGATATTTATATCTATTTTCTTAGGAAATAAGGTAATATCTATTTCCGAATAGCTTAAGAAAGCTTAGAAAGCAGAATATATTACTTATTCTAAATTAAGAAAAGTAAAAATAGAGAAGTCTAATAAGAGTAATTCTGTTTCTAAAAACTCTAATTTAGTAAATTCTAATTTATAAGGCTATTAAAAAAGAAAGAATAAGTTCCGAAAATTATATAAGAAATTTCTAGGTAATACTTTGGCCTTTTTAAGGCTTTAATAAAATACTAGTTTTACTTTAGGTATAGTTTATTAGACTTATAAATAGAAAAAATACTTCTTAGGAAATATAAAGTATTTTAAATATATTAAATAAGTTTAATAGAACTCTAATAAGGCCAAAACTATAAAAGAATTAGGATATTTATAAAAGCAGATTAATACTATTATTATAAAGAAGTATTTTAGAGAAAACTCTTCTAAGAAATAGGGAAAAGAGAAAGCTAAATCTTAAATATTAATAATTTTAGTTATAATAAAAAAGATATATTACTTTATATAACTATTTAAATAAGATTAATATAGCTAGAAATAGGACCTTAAAAATATATAGTAAACTCGATAATATTAAATCAGATTATAATTTCTTTAATAATAATTAGATTTAAAGCCAGGGCTTTATTATCTTAGCTAAATATAACTAAGAATTTATAACCTTTTATAAGAACTAATTTAAGATTTATTAAGCCTATAATCTTAAGGTATTTATTATAAATAATTATAATAAAACATATTCTTTTAAGCTCTAGTTTTATAAATATAAAAATATTAGCTCTTATAGCTTTATTTTTAGTATAGAATTTTATAAAGTAATTCTTATATAATATATAGACTATATTAAGAAATAATAAATATATATATCTATATAGTATAATAATATTAAGATCCTAATACTAAAAAAGTTTAGTAAAAAGCTTAACTAATATCCTAAGCTAGTATCTTAAGTCTTATTTTTAATTATAAATAAATATAACTATTCTAGATAATAGGCTTTATATATTTATAATAATTATTAGATCTCTATTTTATTATATAGATCTAGTAATACTAAATAGAAGTTTTTAATATAGCAAATTAATACTTTTTAGAAAGGAGCCTTAAAAGTATCTATTTATTTCCGGAATAATAAATACGAAAATTTCTTAGAGATTTTTAATTCTAATAAAGCTTTAGAACTTCCTAATCTTAATAATATTAAATACTCTATTAATATAAATAGTATAGTCTTATATAAACCTTTATATAATTTATTAGAAACCTAACTAGAAGTATTATATTTATATTTATAGGATATATTTTATAAATATTAAATAAAGCCTAATAAAAGCCTAATAAAAGTACTTATTCTTTTTATTTCTAAGAAAAATAAAGAACTATATCTTTATATTAATTATTATAGACTTAATTAAGTTATAATTAAGAATTAGTATCTGCTTTCTCTTATTAATAAAACTTTTAATTAGCTTTAAAAAGCCAAAATCTTTATAAACCTAGATCTTAAGAGTATATATTATTAGGTAAGAATTCGTAAAGAATATAAATAGAAAACAGCTTTTAGAACCTATTATAGCTATTTTAAATATCTTATAATATCTTTTAGGCTAGCTAATATACTAGCTATATTTTAAGTATATATTAATATTATATTTATAAAGCTTCTAAATTATTTCATAATTATTTATTTAGATAATATCCTTATTTACTTCCGAAATAAAAATAAATACTATAATTATATTTACTAGATATTTACTAGGCTATATAAAATTAATCTATTTTATAAACTTAATAAATATAAGTTTAATATTAGGAAAATCGAATTCTTGAGCTTTTTTATTAAAATAAAAGATATTTATATAAATCCTAAATAGGTCCGTAATATTATTAAATAGCTAGAACCAGAATTATTCTATAATATCTAAATATTTCTTAGATTTACTAATTTCTATTATAGGTTTATTTATTATTACTTTCAAATAACTATAGGCTTAATAGATCTCTTAAAAGAAATAAAAAAGGGCCGGAAATCCGGTTTCTTTATATAAATAAATAAAGTAGCTAAAAGCTTTAAGACTTTAAATAAAGCTTTTACTATAATACTTATTCTAGTCTATTTTAATTCTTTTAAGAAAATTTATATTAAAACTAATATATCGAAATTTATAATTACTAGTATTATTTTATAATAAGTTAATTCTAGTAATAGCCCGAAAAAATACTAGTATTTAGTAATATTCTAGTTCCGGAAACTTTCCGGAATTAAATATAACTATAATACTTATAATAGAAAGCTACTTATAATTATTAAAGCCTTTAAATATTAGTACTATTATCTTTAAAAGTTCAGGTTTATAATTAAGGTTATTATAGACTATAATAATCTCTAATACTTTATAAAAATAAAGTATCTAGAGAACTATTAAGTATATTAGGTAATATATCTTATAATATATAATTTTATTATTATTTACTATAGAGATATCTTAAATCTAGTAAATAAATCCAGTAAAAAGCCTAATTATAAAAAAGGTTCTATTAATATAACTTGATTTCTAACTTTTTAAAATAAGCTAAAGAGAGCTATTATAGTTATAATTCAAAAGTTCTTATAAATATCTAAAGAATTACTTCTTTAAAATAAGTATTATTTAATACTTATTATATTTATAATAGCTAAAAAGAAATATTTATTATAAAATAAGTAAATAGATTATCTTATAGATTTCTTAACTATAAAATTAGTTAAGAAGTAAGATATAGGGAAATGCCTTAAAAGCTCTATTATTATAGCTAAAATAATAGAAATATCTATAATTATATTACTTAATAGAACTAAAGATTTCTCGGTTCTCCGAGTTTTTAAATTAGATAATTATAAATACCTAATTCTTTATATATAAATATATAGAGCTACTAAAAGAGCTATAGTACTAGCCTCTTTATCTAAATCTCTTCTAGATATTATTCAGGTAACTTAGAGAAATAATTCTTAATATTAGAATATTATAAAATAGAGGCTTAATAAAAGAGATATTAAGGAAAAAGAAATCTAGAAAAATAATTCGGGCCTATTTAAATACTATTTAAGAATTATTATATCTAATAATTCCGCTTTATATTAAGAAATTATAAACCTTTATTATAATAACCTAATAGCCGAATATTATAGAATAAAAAAAAACTTTTAAGCTCTTTAAAAAATTCAATATTAGGAAAATATAGAAAAAGATATTTATAATTATTATTAAGAATATAATATTTGCTAGAAAGTTAAAATAAAGAGATATTTACTATATAGTTTATTTAGTAGTTTATTATAGTCTAAAAGACTCTGGAATAAGATTTCTATAGATTTTATTATAGGTTTATTACTATATAAGAATCTAGTAAAAGATTCCGATTTTAATATAATTCTTATAATTATTAACTAGTATTTTAAAATAGCAAGATATATTATATATTATAAGACTATTAACTTTTTAAAGCTTATTAAGATTATATAGAAATATATTTTCTTAATCTTTAATTACTCTAATAAAATTATTTCTAATTAAGAAATAGTATTTACTAGCTAGTTCTAGTTTACTTTTTACTTTTATTTAATATATAAATAGTATTTAAATATAGCTTATTATTCTTAGATAAATAATTAAATAAAAAGGCAAAACTAGACTCTAGAATATTACCTAAAATATTATTATAATATTTAAAAAAATAACTAGTTTAAAAAGTTATTTTTTACGGAATTTATATATAATAACTTAAAATATTAGATTTTATAAAATATATCTTTCTATATATATTATAGATACTATTTTTAACTTTTATAAAATCTTAAAAATAGAATTATAAGAGAAATACTAGCTATATATAAAAGGCTAGAAATCCTTAAAATAAAATAGAAAAAGCTTAAGAATTTATAGTATTATATATAAAATAATCAGGAAATCTATTATAATAAATATTAGTTAGCTAGATATTACTTTAAAAAAGCCTAAATAATATTATTAATAAGAAATATTAAACTTAAAACAAGAAAGCTTAAGCTAAAATTTATAGATCTATTTAGAATTCTTAAATATATTAGTAATTTAGTATATAAATTAGAATTACTAAATATATATAATTATTTATATTTAATTTTCTATATTTCTTTTCTTAAAAAATATATAATAAAAAAGAATTAGAAGCTATATTTATATTTCTTTAGAAAACTTCCAGAATTAATAAATAATAATAAAGAATAAGAATAGGAAATAAAAGCTATTATTAATTACTAATAAGATAATAGAAATAAGAAGTAATAGTATTTAATTAAATAGAAAGCCTAGTCTAAAGATTATAATATCTAGTTATTTACTTTTTCTAATCTTAAAAATTTTAAGGAATTTCTAAAATTATATAATTAAAACTATAGCTTAGAATCCGAAATTATCTTTTAATAATTTTTTAAGATTAAAAAGATTTCTAAATTACTAAGAAAAAGGCTATTTAAAAGAAAGAGAAAATCTAAATAGCTAAGAAAAGATCCAGAATAATAATAGAAATACTTTTTTTCTAGATTTTTTTATTTATAAAGATTTTCTAGATTTTTATTAAGGCTTATAAGAATTATATTTAAATTATTAGAAAAAGATTTAGAATTAAGAAAGATTTATTATAGATAAATTAGTTATAAATATCTTAAATAAATAAACTCTAATTTCTATAAATTTCTAATTTCTAAAATAAGAATACTAAATACTAGTCCTATTTAGGATTTAGTAAAGAATTAGCTAATACTTTCCGAAATTTGCATATTTTTTAATAGGATATAGTTATATTATAATAATATTAGTATTAAGAATATTAAAAAAAGTAAATAAGGAACTTATAATAATTATATATATTTTATAAAAAGCCCGAATTTCTAAAATTAGGTTCTAAATAGCTATAAGTATTATATTATTAATACTTAAAATACTAGTAGTAGATTATTTAGTAATCTCAGTAATAATCTTAGTAATAAGATTAATATCTTAAAAATAGACTTTATAATATTTTTTAAAGAATTAGTAAATATCTAAATATATTAGAAAGAATTTATCTTTAGAATACTAACCTAAATAATATTATTATTTGCTTTATTAAAATAAGAAAAAGAATTCCGAAGCTTATTAGTATTTTTCTAGTCTTTAAAAACCTAATTAATAGTATTATTTTCGTTAGTATAATACTATTTAGAATATATTTTAAGAAATTTCTTAAAGATTATAATAGTATTTTCCTAGAACTAGTAAGCCTTTAATAAATAATAAGAAATCTGAAATTATATTAGTTTTAATAAATATTAAAGCTAAAGAAGTTACTAATATATAAGATTTAGAATTCTTATTATAATAGTTATAATTCTTCTTACTAGATATTATAATATATAAGGTAAAGAAATTAATAAATAAATACTTAAAATATTTTAAGTATTTACTAGTAATAGGAAAGAAGGCTATAAAATTACCTTTATACTTATTATTATATAAGCGAATAATAAAGCTAGAAAAAGATATTATAGAATTAATTAAAAATAATTAAAAAAGATTTAGAGAAAAGTAAAAAAAGAGGCTAGAAAGTAATAATAAAACAAGTTATTATATATATACTTATTAAAAAGAAAGAGAATATATAGTAATATAAAGAGGTTCTTTTATAGAAATAAAGAATTATCTAAATTAATTACTAGTTTTTATACTAGTTCTAATCGGAAATTAGTATAACTAATTAATATATATTTCTAAAAGCCTATAAATAATTTCTAGAATCTCAGAAATATTTATATAAGTTTCTTATATAAATATTTATTAAATTCTTTCTATATAGCTATTTAGATTATTCTAATATAAGATCTAATAAATAATATTAATTTTATAAAATAGTACTTTAGTACTTTAGATTAAGCTAATTAGAATATTTAGATTTTAAATAAAATTATAATTACTAGCTAGCCTCTATATTTAAAGTATAATTACTTTTCTTTCTCGCTTATTTAGCCCTAATTTAATTAGATAATTTTTATATTTATTATTCAAATTATATTAGTAAAATTACTTTCTAAGATACTAGAAGTTTATCTTAATTAAATAAATAATTAATTATATATTTACTAGAATAGATTAATAGATCTTAGAAACAAGATTCTAGAAAAGAGATATAGTTATAATATATATAGAATTGTACGTGACTTAAGAATATATAATAAATCTCGGATATTACGAATATTAATTAGGGAGATTAGTAGCCCTTTAATATTATAACTAATTATTATTTATATTATAAATATTAGGCTTATAAATTACTAATTATATATATATTATCGGGGCCTCTTATTTAGGAAAAGGCTTTTCTAAACCTTATAAAAAAGACCAAAATTAGTTCTATACTAAATTTAATATTATAGTTTTATAACTTACTAATTTGTTCTATTATCTTATTACTTATTAATAAATACCTTATATTATTAGGGCCTTTTATTTAGAGAAGGCTTTTCTAAACTTTATAGGAAAAATAGAGATTAGTTTTATACTAAATTTAATATTATAGTTTTATAACCTACTAATTTATTCTATTATTTTATTACTTACTAATAAATATCTTATAAGCTAATCTTTCTATTCTTAAAGGAAATAGTTTAATAAATAATTATATTTCGAAATCTATAAAATATATAATTCTTTACTAAAGCTATTTCTATAAAAGAAATTAATTAAATTAACCCTAATATAAATAATAGTAAAGGCTTATCTAATACTTTTAATAGGGTTTTTAAAAGCCTCTAAAAGCTAGTAATAATAATAGAAATAATTCCGGTAATAATTAAGATACTAAGATTAATACCTAAATTATTATTATTTAAGCTATAGAATAGGGCTTATATATTAAAATTAAAATATTTTAATAAAAGCAAGAATTAATAAATATAATTAATTAATATATTCTATAATTAGAATAATATAAGAGTATTTTTCGGAATATTTTATGGTTTATTATACTTTATAAAAACTTTATTTATAAGTCTACTTTATTTTCTTTAGTAATTTCTATTAGAGAATTCCCTAAAATAGAACTAAAACCTATTTCCTTTTTTAATATAATAAGTCTTGAAAGTAATTTTAATACTATTTATTAGAAGCTATTATATAATATTCTAAAGATATATTTAAACTAAAAGAAGCTTTTTAAAGTCCGGATATTATAATATAATAAGCTATACTTTCTAAAAATTATATTATTTTAGCGGTTTTAAGATTTTAGTTATATAATAAAGGCTATAGCCTTTTATATATAACTTATAGGAATTATATAAGAAAAGTAGTTTTTTTATAATTCTAGAAAATAATTTCTCTAAAATATTTAATTAATTAAGCTTTTATATACTATATACTATTTTTACTTTACTATTTATACTTTTAATCTTATTATTTTACTATTAAGTTATATTTTATATTCTAGTATACTTTATATAAGTTTTTATTTTATTATAGTTTCTTTCTTATATATTTTATAATAAGTAATATAAAGAGAATTAAAACTTTATAATTAAGGTAATACTCTTATAAAGTTCTAAGAGATTTCTATAAAGCGGATTATTAGCTTAATAAGTTTAGAAAGAAAAGAACTATTATAATACTTTAAGTCTAAAACTAAAATATTAAGAATATATAAGTATTAATCTCAGTATCTTATAGTAATTTCTAATATATTTAGTAACTTGAATATAGGTTAATTACAAGATATAATTACTAGTATAGTATATAGGAGTAATAGAAATAGAAGCTAACTATAAAAGGAAAAGAAATAAAAGAAATATTATATTAAAATAGTATAAGTTAGATCTTAATTAGAAATAGACTTTAGTACTCAGAAATAAAGTTATACTATTAATTTATATATTATTTTTAGTTATAATAAAGGCCGAAATAAAAATAGCTTTAATCTTAGTAATAAAGCTTATTTCTAAGATTAGAGAGAATATCTAAATTAGGAAATATTATTAATTTCAAGTAAGATAATAAATAGAAATTAGAAAGAATTAAAAAGAAATTAGAAATAAGAAATTATATAAATAAATTAGAGAAGCTTCTAGAAAAAAGAAAGGTTACTAAGTAAAGATAATAAGAAGAGTTTAGAGAAAATAGAGAAAATAGCAAAATTAAAGAAATTATTATTATTATTATTATTATTATTATTATTATTATTATTATTATTATTATTATTATTATTATTATTATTATTATTATTATTATTATTATTTTTATTATTTTTATTAATAGTTTTATTAAATATATCTAGTTTAAGAAAATTAAATAAGGATATTATAAATATTAAGCTAATAGAATAGAAAAGAGAATATAAATAATAGAAATAAAACTCGAACCTAGACTATATTTATTATTATTAACTAGTTTTTCCTAAATCCCGGTTCCTAAACTAAAAAACATATTTAAATAAGAAGTTAGCTTTTTAGAAATCTTATTAATAGAAGCCTCAGATATAGAAACTTTATAATTAATTATAAAAGAAATTATTAAGATTAATATAGCTAAAAATAAGTATATACTAGTATTAGATTTAAATCTATTATTTATAAGAGCTTCTAAAATACTATAATTTCAGGAAAATAATATTTCTATATTCTTGAAATAATATATAAATATATATAAGAACTATTATATTTCTAATAATATTAAGAAAAAAAGAATTATTTATTATATTTCTCTTATTTATAAGAATTAGATTAAGGCTATATTAGAATACTATATTAATAATTCAAGAGATTACTAGAAAACTAAGTTTTTTAAAGCCTTATTAAAGGAATTCCGAGAATATAACTAGAAAATACTTAAAATTAGCTATAACTTTCTTAATTAAATTATTATATAAGCCTAGAATAGAGAAATCTTTTCTAAGTCTTATATTAATATATTTAATAAAGTATTAAAGAAATTACTAAAGAGAAAAGAAATAAATAAAATTACTTAATACCGAGAATTTATAAAAGAATTATTTATTCTAGTAAGAAATTATATTCTTAAAAATATAAACTTTAAATCTATAGATATTTCTATTTATAAATATAATAAGATAAATAAAAAAGCTATAATATTTTATTAGTATAAAGAAAATAAATACTATTTTAATATTACTAATAACCCAGATATATTTAGACTTAAATAAGAATACTTAAATATAATAGTTTATAATATAATTCCTAAATTAGAAAATAATTATTCTTTACTACTTTTTCTTATTATACTTCCTAAAGCTATAATAAATATAAATAAGAAAAGAATCTAACTTATAGCTAATTATATAAAACCTACTAAAAGTAATAAACCCAAAAGAAATAATATTAATTAGCTAATAAGAAATCTAGAAAAACTATTTATTACTACTATAACTTAAGAAAACCTATAGAAATAACTTAATATAGTTATTATTATAATTCGGGAGAATATTTATAGCCTATTTATATAATCTAACTAACTATAATAAATATAATAGTATTAATAGCCTAGTAAATATAATTCGGGGTTTTAGGGAAAATATATTAAAAGTTATAGTAAAGGTTATAATAGTTAAACTAGAATAAATAGAATATCTAGATAACTATATTCTAAAAAAAGTTAGCTTTAAATATAATTAGAAAATATTATTTAAATTAATATAGCCTATAGTATAGATCTAGAACTAAAAGAATAAATTTATTATAAATATTATAATAGAAATAAAAATATTAATATTAATTTAGAATATATTTATATTTCTTAGTTCTATTATTTACTAACTTAATAGAAAATAATATAAAGGGCTATTTAAGCCTAGATAAGAAAGTATTTCCTTTTTTTTACTAGTAAATACTAGTAGTTTAACTAAATTATTTCCTAAATCTGAGAAAAAGAATTTAATTATAACTTAAATATTTAATCTAAAAATATCTAGAGATTAATAAGAGATATCTAGTTTATTAGGCAAGAAAAAGAAAAAAGAACTAGCTAATTAGGATCTATATATAAAAGCAAACAAGTTATATCTAGGGAATCTAAATAATTGCTTTATCTTAGGAGAAATTATATTAGAATTACTAATACTTTAGATTCTGGAATTAATAAATAATATTAAGATTTAGTTATAAATAGTATTTTTATTAATATTATAATAGATTTCTTATTATTAGTTTACTAGTAATATATGGCACTATTATATATTCGTGAAATGCTATTTATATAAGGTTAGTAAAGTTGTTATTTAAAAGTAGGGATTGTAGTATTATAGTATTAATATGCAATCCCTAAATCTGCTAAGCCTAAAGGGGTCTAGTCTACTGGTTGAGTCACGCATGTAACGCGAGGTCACATGACCCAGGAAATTCGCAGTATAGCTATTCTAATACTTATTAAGAAAAAAGAGATAGAAATATCTAAAGAGGTTTTATAAAAACAAGCCAGAATAAAAGAAAAGCTATTTTATATAAAAGGCCAGAAAAATATTATTTCAAGAAATAATAAATAAGGAAATAGCCTAGCTAAGAATATAAATATTAATACTTCTAGTAATAAATAAGATAAATTAGAAACCCAGTATACTTTTAATTATAATAAATATAGAATTCCTAAAGTCAATAATATTCTAATAAGGCTATTAAAGAAAGTAATTATTTTATTTCTAAAAACTTAAAAAGAAATAAGAATATTTATTAATATTTTAAAAATACTAAATCTAGCTATTATACTTTAAAACTAATAAATTAAAAATAATACTTTTTATTTTACTATTTTATAAATAGAAAATACTATTATATTAAATATAATTAGATATATTAGAAGATCTATAAAACTAGTAACTATAGCTTATATAATAAATAAAATATTTAAGGAATTAGAAATATTAGCTTAGATATCTAATATTAATAGAATTATTTAATTTAAAGGCAATAGTATTAATATTCGAATATTACTAGTTTATAAATATATTATATAATCTCTATACCTCTAATTTATATTTTAAGAACTTTAAGGAAATACTAGAACTAAAATTAATATTTTTCTCGAAAAGATCTCTAGAAATATTAGTAAAATAATATATAATATTACAAATTATTAAATATTTACTATTACTAGAACAAAATTTAGATTTATAGAAATAATAAAGCTTAGAGCTAAGGTTATAAATAAAATAAAATATAAAGATATGTTTTTTCTAATTAAAGAAACTCTAAAAATCTTATTTAGTTAATTATTCTTAGTAAAAATAAAAATAAAAATTAAATATAAAAGTAATAGTTTATAAAATAAAAGATTTACTAATTCTAAAAATAATTAGAATACTTATATTATTATAATTATTCTATTATTAAAGAATACTAGAAAATAGAAAAAAGATATAGTTTAAAAATACTAAATTTCTAGAATTAAGAAATTAAATAATATAAAATAGAAAACTAAAAATAAAGAGAAAAAATAAAGTCTAGTATTACAACTAGTAATAATATTAGAGAAAATAGGAAAATACTGGGATTTCTTACTAATTCTTTTATTTTAGATTTAGAAGTTTAGAAAATTAATAATATTTTTAGGGAAACTAAAGCAGAAAAAGTTTTAGTTAGAATATTATTAAAAATAGTTCCGGATTTAATAAAAAAAGAAATAAAAAGAATATTAAGTAAAAATATTTCTAAAAAAGAAATAAAGTAATATTTTCTAATAATAAAGAAATATATTTCCGAAACTATAGAATATAAAATTTAAGACTAGAAAGAATTCTGAAATATATAAAAGCTTAAAAAAGATATATTAGAATACTAGATATAAAAAAAACTCTTTATATCTAAATAAGAAAAAGCTAAATAAAAAGATTATAAATTCTAGAGATTAGATAAAAAAAGTATTAGAGAAAATAGCTATAACTTTTAAAGAAAAAAATAATAACTATAGTTTATTTCTAGTTATAAGAATATATAAAATAAAAAATAAGAAGATTTAATTAGTAAATACTAATAATAGAACTAAAAAAGATTCTAGTAAATATCTGGACTAGTTTAAGAAATCTAAAACTAGAGAATACTTATAGAAATATACTAGGAAATATAAGAATTACTTTTTACTAAGAATATTAGCTATTCTAAAAGATTTATAACTTATTTCGGAATATCTTAAATAATTAGATATTAGTAACTGGCTCTAGGAAAAAGAATTAGCTATATTTCGAGAATTAATAATTAATTAAGAAAATATAATTATATTTAATTAGAAAGAAATAAGAAAAATTTATAAGGATATTAGCTTATCTATTCTAATTAAGACTATTAAGTATAAGGCCTAGTAAGACAAGAATTTCCTATATTTCAAAGCTCTAGTACTAGTAATAATAAAAATATTATTAGAATACCTAGATTATAGAGTTTTTAAGAAATATAATAGATCTTACTAGAATTTATAGTTCTTAGTTATAAAAAAGATTACTAGAACTTATAAACTAATTAATACTACTATAAAAATAAATTTAGTAATTTTATAAAATTCTAACTTATTTCTATTTATTAATAAGATCTTAAAAGAATTTACTAAATATATTTATATCTCTTTAATTAATTTCTTTTCCGGATATAATTAACTTATATTAGATACTTATAATAAAGATTTAATTATATTTATAATATCTCTAGAACTATTAAAAATAACTATATTATCTTAGAAAGCTACTAATTCTATTATATAGTTTATATAGATTATTTTAACTATTCTAAAAAATCTATTTCCTAAAATTACTATACTATTTATTAATAATATTAGAGTTAAGAGACCTTATATAAATTATAATAAGTAGTTTATTTTACTTAGTATTTAGTATTTTATATTCGAATATCTTTAAAACCTAAATATAACTTTAGATAAAGTTAAATAAGCCGGAGCTAGTATTAGAGAAAAATTATAGTTCTATTATAATAATATAATTATTATTAGCTTTATTTATAAAATACTTAAAAGAAGCCTTTTAAGCTTAGGAATTACTAAGATCTTAAAATACAAATATTATAATAGTATAACTAAAAATAAAGTATTTATTAGAATTATTATTTACTATTATATTTAGATTAAAGGCTTTATAATTATTATTAAACCTATTTATTACTTAATAAGGAATAATATAATATAGGAATAGGGTAATAAGTAAATATAAGCTATATAAATCTTTTAAAAAAAGCTTATTATTATTCTAATACTTTATAAATTATACTATAATTTATTAGAAGATTAGGAAATAATTATATTAGTAATAAATACTAGCCTAAATAAATAGAACAGAATTCTTAGTTAATATAATAATAAAAGAAAAAAGAATATTATATAATATAAGTCTAAAATCTGAAATAATACTAAATAAAGATATAATATTACTAAAAGAAAATACCAAGAATTAGTAAAGTATTTATAAAAAGTATAATTCTAGCTATACGAAATTTATTTTATTTTTAAGCTAGATACTAATATACTTATTATATAGCTAAATAAAATAGCTATGAATTTTTCTAGAGTTCTAATTATTTACTAGCTAGTATAAATTTAACTATTTAATTTTAAAGTTAAGTATATTAAAGAAACTACATATATTATTACTAATAAATTATTAAAATATTTATAGTAAAAAGATAATACTAAAAATAATAAGAATATTAATAAATAATTAGTAATAGAACTTAATACTATTAAAATAGTATTTATTAAATAGAAAGTTTAATTAAAGGAAATAGTTCCGGTTTGGTTATATAATATTATTTTAAGAAATTAGATTTCTAAGACTTTTATTAAATATTTGAATAATAGTATTTAGTTATTAGAGATTAATAATTAAAGTCTTATTATATCTGGAAGCAAATTAGTAATATTAAAAAATAATAATATCCGGAAGTTATATAATAAAGGCTATAGCCTTTTATATATAATTTCCAATAAAATAATAAATAATAGTACTAACTTTTATACTTTATTTAATAACCTAATATTTTTATTAGATTCTCTAGATAATAACTATTTCGAATAATACTAGAATATTATATAATATTTTATAATATTCTTTAGATTAGAAGAAATATCTAGAGCCAAGTTTCAAAAGTTAAATAAAGAAGCTTTAAATTATAATATAAGAGATTAATTATTATAAAGAATTATATCTAAAATATATTTATCTCGATTTATTATTAATAATTAAGAATCAAAAAGAATTATTATTAAAGAGCTATATAATAAAATTAGATATACTAGAAGAAAAAGTACTTTTTATTTAGTAGCTAGCTACTATTACTAAAAAGATTACTATAACTATATATAGAAATATATTAGTATCTATAAAGTTTATTAGTATAAGAATAAAATAAAATAAGAAGAAGCTCTATATCTAATAAAAGCTATATCTCTTTTTTATTACCTTAGAATTAATATAATTAAACTCCTAGATTATAAAAGATATAATTTATTAGTTATTACTAGAAATAACTTCTTAGAATAGATTAAAGCTAGATTTTTAAAGAGCCTAATTAGTAAGAAGATTACTAAGTTTATTTAGAAAGAAATTATTTATAGATATGGTTTATTTAAATAGCTTAAGGTAAATAGCAGATTAGAATTTAAAGAAGTAATAATTTAGGAATTTAATAAGCTAAAAATTAATAGAATTATTATTTTAGCCTATAATTCTAAAGGAAATAATTTAATTAAAAGAGGATATTAATTAATTATTTAAGTATTTATTATATTTATAATAAATAAAAAGAAGCCCTTAATAGATTTACTATTATATATTCTATTTACTAATTAAGTTACTATATATAAACTAACTAGATTTATTTTCTTTTATATAGTCTATAATAAGAAAGCTATATTACTTATAGAAATATGCTTTCTAATCTAGAAAATACTTAGATAGAATAAAGTCTATAATAAAGAAATACTTTTAAAGATATATATAAGATAAATATAAATAAGAAATAAAAATATTAAAGAAGCTAGAATAAAAAAGAATAGAAGATATTAAGAAAGAAAAAAGTAATTTAATATTATTTACTAGATTTATTTAAAACCTATTTCTGAAAAGAATCTAGTTCTTATATATAATATTAAACTAATAGATTAAAATAAGTTAAAAAATATAAAGCTATTATACTATTAGTTTAGCTTATATAAAGTAAGATATACAAATTAATTAAAAGAATACTATATATTAGAAGAGCTTAATAATACTATATTTTAAAGAATATATACCGGGAATTAACTTAAATAGTTTATTAAAAGAAATAAATTCTAATATTTCTCTAAAAATAAAGTTAATAATAAATATATATCTATAAATAAATATTTTAAGATAGATATAGAGTTAGATAAGAAAGTAGTTATAAAAAATAATAAGTAAAATAGTATCTAGAAAATTAAGAAAGCTACTAGTATTATTATATCTATTCTAGAATTACTAGAATTAGAAAAAGTAAAATATATTTCCTTTATAGAAAACTAAGAAAAAGTATTTAATAATAAGAGCTTTTCTTAACCTGAATTAAAGCTTATTATCTTTAATTATTTATATATCTTTTATTTTCTTTCTTCTAACTATTATTTATAGCCTTTAGAGAATATTATTATTAGATTACTATTCTAGAAATTAGACAAGCTTTATTATTATTTATTTCTTATTATTATTTAATTAATACTACTAGATAGTATTTTTAATATAAGATTCTATTATTAGATCTTGGAAATTAAATATAAAGTATTTCTTTTAGTATAAAAATAAATAGGAAATAAAGAAGTTACTTTATAAATTTTTAATTTCAAACTATAATACTTTCCAGAAAGTTCTAATAGTATAAATAATTACTATATATAAAGAAAAGAAAAAGAAAAGAGGCCTTTTATATATTTCTGGAAAGGAAAAAATACTAAATTAGAAGCCTTTTAGAAGCTTTACTTGCCTTTTTAATTAATTATTCTTATAGTTTATACCGGTTTAAAGCTTAATTATAATACTTATAAATCTCGACTTTAACTTAAACTATTATTATAAGTTTGCTTATAATATCTAAATAAACTTTCTAATTAGAAGTTATATATAAACTAAATAGCTAAATTAGAAGCCTTATAAGAAGAAAAAGAAACCTTATTAAATCTAATAATTATTTCCGAAAGTATTTAATAATATATAATTCTAGAAATTTTTTAGATATTAAATAAATTAGATCTATTTATTTAAAGCCTATCTTATACTAAGAAACTCATTTTCTTTTTTATATAATTATAATTATAATTATATTTAAAACCTATACTGAAATTTAATTAGTATATTATATATTTCTACTTCTATATAAAAGAAACTTCTCTTATATCTTTAACTTTATATTCTTAATACTAATTTAGAATTTTTTATATTTTTATATTCTATATTAACTTTAATACTAATTATTTCAAACTTAATAATAGTACTATAAACTCTATTTATATTATTTTATAGTTCTTTTTTCTATAATCTCCGAAGTCTTAATATTACCTTTATAAATATAAATATTATTTTAAAGTTCTAACTAACTAAGTAGTTTTCTATAACATAAAATTAACTTTAATAAATATTAAATAATTATAATTAGCTTTTAAAAGAGGTACGAATTAGTTTCGGAAAAAATAATATTTTATTTTAAGTTATTTTTTAATTCTATTATTCTGACTTCTTTTCTATTAATATTTATTTTATACTTTTCTAATATTTTTAGTATATTTATATATTTTATCTTTTATATATTTCCTATATTATTTCTCTTTTTTTATACTATTCTTTGAATTAATAGAAACGTTTCTAAATAAATAAGAAGTTAGAATATATTTATATTATAAATTTTTTATTATTTTCTTTTATATTCTAATATTATAAATATTATTATTATATTTATATTTTTATTATATTACTTTTTTATTTTCCTATTATTACTATTTAGTTTAATTTACCTTAATTATTTCCTAGATTATATTTTCTTAAATATATATATTTATATTTTTTTCTATAATAAAAGCCTAATTCTATATTTTATCTTTTATAATTATTTCTAATTTATAATTATATTAACTTAAATATATCTAATTATTATATTTATTTTCCCTATTATATATATTACTATTTTTGCTTTATTTTCTTATTAGAAAAAAAGAAAAACTCGAATATATATATTATTTTTATATAATCTAAATTTATTCTAATTTATTTTTTATTTTAGAAAGTATTTAAAAAAAATTCTTATAATTTCGAGAATCTTTAATTCTATAATCTATAACTATTATACTAATAATACCTATATAACTTCTTTAAGAATAATAAAATAACTAAAGAATAGATTTTTTAAGGTAGTAAAATATAATAGCTAGTTCTTATAAGCTATAGTATTATTAAAAGCCTATAAATTAATAGTATTAAAGTTTAGAATATTAAAGGAGCTTAAGTAATTATAAAAGGCCTATTAATACTAGAAAAAATAGCTATAATTATCGAATTTAATACGAATATTCTAGGTAAGCTAAGTAATATATATAATAAGCTCTTAAAATAGAAAACCTTTATTAGAAATAGAACTAGACTAGAATTAACTAAAGAGAAGCTAAAGAACTACTAAGCTAATAATAGGAAATTTGAGAATATTATTAAAGGCATTTCTAAAGGCAAATAAGAAAAGCTTAATAAGATTAAAATTATAGTAAATAGTTTTAAAACTAAGAATTAGAATAGAATTATATAATATAGTAAAGCCTTTAGCTAATATATTAATAATATTTATAATAACCTTAGTAAAAATATTTATAAGAAGTTATATTTTCTTTTTAAAATAAAAGCTTTAGTATATAAAACTATTTAGTTAATTAATAAAACTACTTTAGAATATATTAAAGATAAGAAATATTAAAATACTAGTATATTTATTAAATTAGATATTATTTAGGTACTTAAATATATAAAAGCTATTTTGGAACCTTGAGAATTAGTTTTTAAGCTATTATTAGCTAATAATCTCAAGGCTATATAATATACTTTTAAAACTTCCGGAATTCTAATTAAAGAAGTTTATAATAATAAATCTTTTTTTATTTTTCGAAATAAGCCTAAAAAATAGACTTCTATTATAATTTCAGTTTTAACTTAATTAGATCTAGCTAATAAGAATAGAGCTAATTTAATATAGCCTAGTAATAATTCCATTAGTATAACTAGTTAAGAAGAACCTAATAAGAAAAGAGAATTAGCTAAGCCTAAAACTTCTAATAAATAGCAAAAGTCCGAGTACTAGTCTAAATATAAGGCTAATAAAATAGTAGAAAATATAGAAGAGACAAATAAAAAGGAATTCTCTATTTTAAAGAAAAAGATATTATCTAGAAAGATTCCTATAATTATATCTAGAACTAAAAAGCAAAAAACTAAGAATATTAAATCCGGGAAAATTAAAGATAATAAATATACTTATAAGATACTAGCTAAATAGAAGTTAATATTTACTTAGTAGAATAAATATACTTTTAAGAAAATATATAATAATATTTTGGAATCTATTTATAAATGAGAATACTATAAAATTACTAATAAATTCTTTAAAGCTTTTTATAAAATATATATTTAATAGCTTATTAATATTCTCTCTATTAATATAGGAAACATTTATATTATTAAGAATATTCTAAAGCTAGTTACTAAGATTTATAAAGTTATTAAAAATAAGAAATATATTTCTATTACTTGAGTAAATAAGAAAATACGGGATTTCTTTTTAAAAAAAACTAGGAAATTAAGAAATATAAATATAAGTATTATATTTCTAATTAATTCCGCCCAAATCTATAACTCTAATTTAATATTATAGTTCCTATTCCTAAATCTAGTATTACTAATCTAGATATAAATAGTTATATTTATAAGAAAAATTATCTAAAATAGATTAAGAAGTTTAGTATTTAAAAGCTTTTAATATAAGAAATAAAAATACTATAATTCTATTTTAAAAAAAAAATTAATAAAATATAGAGATTTAGATAATAGCTACTTTATCTTAGCTTCTTAATTCTTAATAATGGATCTATTAATATAATTCGGATTTTACGAGATATTAAATAAGTACTTTATTTATCTAGTTATTTACTTTTAGCTAGCCAGATATTATATTTCTGGAAATATTAATTATAATTAGTATAAAAATAATACTAAAGATCTGGCTATTACTAAAGCTTTAAGTAATAAATTCTACCTTAGTAAAAAGTATTAGAATATTAGCTATATTTTTCTTATAAACTATAAAAAAGCTATTATCTTTAGTAAAAAGTTCTTTAAAAATATTAATTACTCTTTTATTTCTAATAATTTTAAGCCAGAAATAACTAAGGAAATAGACAAGTATTTACTAAAAATAATAGAAGAAAAGACTTCAAATACAATTTATTTAACTAGATAAATAAATGCCTTTAGTTAGGTAATTTATAAGTCTAGAATTATAAGCAAGTAATAATTCTCGAATAATATAGAAATTAAAGAATAGCTTAATAATAATTTACTATTTAATAGGCCTTTTATTATAATTCTAATAAATTTAGTTATTATTAAAAATAAAATATATAAAAATAAAATCTCTTATAAGGTTATTAAAGTCTTTTATCTAGAGCTTTTCTTTCCTATTAAAGATTAATTTAAGAATATTACAAATAATATAAAATTCAAAGAAGTTATTTATTTAGAGTATATTAGTATAAATTATAATATAATTTACTATAATAAGCCTTTTTAATATCTAGTAATAAAGGCAGAAATTAAATAATAGTTAAAGGCAAATATTAATTAATATAGAAAATTATATTAGATTTAGTATAAGAATATAGCTAAGCGGGTTTGAATTATTTTTAAGTAAGTTCGGAAATATAAAATAAGACTATTTAAAGGTAATAAATCTTATTTTAGATATATTAAAAAAAATAGATTAGCTAATAAAGAAAGATTCTAATTATTTTATTATTTTGGATTCTAAATAGAATTTTTCTATTAGTTTTAGTATTTAGGGAATAAGTATAAATAAATAAGAGATCGGATATAATATAATAAGCTATATTTTTTAAAGATTATATTATTTTAGCGGTTTTAAGATTTTAATTATATAATAAAAGCCATAGTCTTTTATATATAACTTATAGGAATTATATAAGAAAGCTAGTTTTTCTATAGTTCTAAAGAATAATTCCTCTAAAATATTTAATTAATTAAGCTTTTATATACTATATACTATTTATATTTTACTATTAAATTATATTTTATATTCTAGTATACTTTATATGGGTTTTTGTCTTATTATAGTTTCTCTCTTATAATAGGCTAAATATAAAGGCTGAATTATAAATAATCTCGGGAATTTTAAACTTATTTCTAGTATAGGTTAGTAAAATAAATTAGAATAGCTAGAGGTAAAAGAAGAAAATATATATATTTTTTAAGCCGAGATATTATTTTATAAACTCGAGTATTAATTTTAGTATAAGCAAAAAATACTCAAGCTACTCAAGCTACTCAAGAGTAGTCTTAAGTAGAGTAGAGTAGAGTTTAAATAGTATAATATGAAACTTGAGTAGAGTAGAGTAGAGTACTACTCAAGAGTAGCTTAAGAGTAGTTATATACAAGTTACGTAAATATAGAAAATTAATATTTATTTAATTATTAATAAATAAATAAGGTACCTACTAAGCAGTACTATATAATTTAAGCTTGAGCTTATATAAGGCTACTTAAATACTACTTTTCTTCTATAAAAAACAGATTTTCCTTCTTTTTTTCTTCTCTTTTTACTTCTTCTAATTCGTCTTTAAATAACCCCCAGCTTTTTAAGTAAGATATTATCTTAAAAGTACTTCTATTAAGTCTATTACGTAATTTAGATATAATAAGAGCATCTTGAGAAAAGAATCTCTTACTAGTAGCCGAGGAAGCGGGGATTCCTAGATATTTCCTAGCTATTAAAGCTAAAACAGGAAATCTAGTAGTATTAGACTTCTAATAATCTAAGGGCTTAGTCTATAGATATATTAGTACTAATTTATAAAAAAATATTAAGAGAATATTAGATAATTATTATAATAAAATTTAAATAAAATTTATTTACTTTCTTATCTTTTCTCTTTTTTTCTAAATAAGTTACTAATTCGTTTTCTATATTAGAAGACTTATTAGTAATATATATATTGTTTTTGTTTTTGTCTTTATTGAAATCGGCTATATTAATATCCGAGGAATCGGATCTAGCTTGAGATAAATTATAATTATATTTATATCTAAATAAAATTAGTTATTAATTAATTTATTAAAAAGTAATTAAAGAAATTACTTATATATTATAATTAGTCTTTAATCTATTATATATATCCGAAGATATACCGCTAGATAAGCTAATACTAGTTAATTCTTCTTATTTAATTCGAGAATCAAGAATAAGAACTAAATATAAAGCTTTACTTTTATTATCTAAAATGCCTGTTTTAGGATAATATTTTTGAAGCTTAGCTATTCCCTTATTAATTACATCTATAAATGCTTTATCCTATTAAATATTAGTATAATATTAATAATAATATAAGAAGAGTTTAAAAAAAGATTTATTTTAAATTTCTTTTTAAAATTTTCTAGTTTATTATATATTTTATATACTTCAGATATAATATAATATATAGTAGGGTAATTTTCGGCTTATAACTTAGTAGTAGCTTTAATAAATATTGAAACTATATTTAAAATATTATTTAAATAAGTAATTTTAATATTAGTTAAAACTAGACTTTTATTTTTAAAATCCTTTAAATTAGAACTATTAATAACTACTTTAATAGCTTTATATATATATAAAAAGTTCTTTAATATATAATAAGTCGAAGACTACTGTGTTTTTTAATCTATAAATAATTAGTATTAATTAATAATTAAAAAATTAAAAAATTAATTACTTACTAAGTTAAGGAAATCGAGTATTTTCTATATTAAAAGCTTTAATTTGAGCTTCTAATAGCCATTGGTTTTCTTAGTTATATTTAAGATTTATAATAGTTTTTCTAACCTTTTTCCAAATTAATAAATCTAAAATTTATTAATAAACCTCTTATAAATTATATAGGAAACTTACTTATTACTTGTTCTCCTTCTTCTTCTTCTCTGTCTTTAAGTTCTTTTATTTCTTATTCGTATAAATCTATAGAATAAGAAGTATTATAATTATTCTTAATAAGAGCTTTTAAAATATCTTGAACTACTAGATTTAATATATAAGCTATATAAGGGATATTTCCTTGAAATTTAATGCCTTCCTTATTATAATACTTTATAAAAGCCTTTAATAAGGTATTATCTCGAGTAATACTAAATAATATATATTAGTAATTATTTAATAATTATTTTAAATTACTTACCTAGTAATATTATATTCGATATTATATTATTTTAATGCTTCTAATAAAACAGAAAGTATATAAATACTAGAGTAAATATTACTTAAATCTTTTATAACTAATAAATAAGATTTTAATTTGAAATCCTTATTTATAAAGTATCTAATAATATATTAGTATAAATTTTATTTAATAATTATAAGAATATATAAACTTATATAGTAATTCCAAGAAATACCTTTTAATTTATACTTATTCAAGTATCTAAAATAATAGAAAAGGTTCCTTAAAAATTAATATTCTCTTATAATTCTTCTTTAATATTTAAACTCTTTTCTATATAGCTTAAATTAAGCTTATCCTTAAGTATTTTCATATATAAAGGCGGTATTTGACTATAAAATATTAGCTTATATAATAATAATAATAATAATAATAATAATATAAGTATTTACTAATTTAAATATTTTAAAAGTGCTTTAAAGCTCGGAGTAATAACTACTCGAAAAGAGATATTATTACTAATAATAAAGCTTAATAATAATTTCTTAAAGTAATTAATAGTAAAGCTATCTTCTCTTTGGTCCGATTATCTATTAAAAAGACTATTTATAGTTAGTTAAGAGATTTGAGAAAAAGAAGCTTTACTTTTACCTAATAAATAATTAGTAAATAATTCTTTAAATAATATTAATTAACTTACTATTATTTCTACTATCGGAAAAAGTATTAAGATTAATAAATTTATATAAGTTCCGAAAGTGAACTAAATAATTACTTGTTTAACTATATATTTATTAATTTAGCTATGTTTTTCTAAAAAGTTAATTAATATTAAAACTATTAAAATTAAGATTATTAACTTACGAATAGCTTTATACTAAGTACCTAATAGTATATATACGAGTGTTTTCCGGGTTCTCTTGAATTAGATTTAAAGTCTTTTTTAAATATCTTTTTTTAAAAAGAAGAGGTTCTTTATTAAGGGATTTTAATATAAAATCAGGGTAATTTTGGCTTATATTAAGCTTAATCGAGGATTATTGAGATATTTTCGAGTATATAAAGTATATATAAAGGTATTTATAATATAAAGTATTATTATAAGAGTAATAGTTAAAGATATATAAGTAATTATAAAAATAAAAGAAGTAAGAACTTGAGGAAAATAACTTATTCTTATAGAAAATTCTAATATTCTAAAGGCTTCTTAATTATTCTTCTAATTAGAAAGAATTACTATATTTCGAAGGTTCCAGTTCTTTAATTTCTAATATATAGCTCTTATATTAGTAATATAATATAATATATAAGCCATAGTAGTTCTGGAGGTATTATAAAGGTTCTATTTCGCTTATTAAGCCTCGCTACTACTTAATTGGGTAGTATAGTAGTGCTAGGCTCGGGCCACCCCGGAGCCTTACCTAATTAGGTTAGTATATTACGTATAATATTACGTATATACTACTTAACTACTTAAGAATATTTTAGAGTAATTGAGTAGAGTAGTTAAATAAAGTATAAGTAGTAAGAAAAAAACTTGAATAGAATATAAATAGGGCCTACTACTCTATTCTATTCTACTTATTTCTTATACTAATTAATTTAATAAAAAGACAAGAACTATTTCTATTAGGATCTCGAATTAAGATTAATTTAAGATATTAAAACCGGAACTTAACTAGAGCCTCTAGTTAATTACCTATAATACCTATAAGCTAATAGAATAAAACGAGTTAGATTCAAAGCTATCTAATTTCAAAAGTTATTTTAGTTATAGCTAGAAAAACTCGCATATATTTAGCTAGATCCTCTATATATATAGTTATATTTAGCTGCTTTATAAAATCGAGGTTCTTTTCTACTATAATAATCTTAATAATTTAAAAATCTCATTAATATAAACTATAACTCTAGAAAGATATACTAAGGCTTATATTCTAACTATTTACTTAAATTATAGAATTAATCTTTCTTCTAGTTTTAATCTTATATACTATTAAATAGCATTTTTAAAATATCTCTAATAAGCTTATATATTTAATTTCTGGCTGCTTTAAACTATCTTTTTTTTATTATTAATTATATATCTAGCTTAAGAAGCCGTAAATAAATTAGAATAAGATTTTATTATAATATTTTACCGGATTCTAGATTTAGAAAGTATAATATCTAAATATAAAATATAGATTAGTTAAATTCCTTTAATATAATTAAGATTACTTATACTAATTATAACGGCTAGTATTACATGATTAATACAGACATAGTTTCAGCCAAAGGAGTTGGTTTCAGCTAAGGTTTCAAGCTATGGTTCAAACCAAGCTCGCTTCCAAAGCTCGGCGTTTCAGTGGTTTTGGCCATACCTACTTATCCACTGCCATACCTCACTCCTTCTCTCCTTAGCTTTAGATTCTATAGGACATTAGAAATTATTAATCTTTGAGCATCGTTCCATTGCTTTGTTCCTACCATTACACTAATTATAGTATTTCTTTATCCGGTTAAACTAAGTCTAGATCTTGAGGCTATATTACTTTTATTAGAGATACTATATATCGAGGTTTATAACTTTAGTATAATAGTATTTTAGAGAATATTATTATAAGTATAAGAGCTAGGGCCTAAAAGATATAGTTAGACTATTTCTATTTTAATAATTCAAAGCTAAAGAGAAAAGAGGATCTTAAAGGAGCCTCGGATCTAAATAATTACAAGCTATATATAGGCTTATATACTAGCTTAAGCTCGGGGTTATATATAACTATTAGATAACTTTAGATATTATACTCAGATACTAGATGCCTTATTTAGATACCAGATACCTAGCTAAGATACCAGATATCTAGCTAGTTCTAGTCTAACTCCTACTAGTACTATATATTATAATAACTATAATATTACTCTTCTCTTTAAAATAAGCTTGCTTTTGAGCTTTAAAAGTCCCTATTAAATTTTCAAGTTATAGTTATATATAAAAGGCTAGGGCCTTTTATATATAACTTATAAGAATTTCTATCTATATTATATAGTTCTAGTAATATATTATTTTTAGTATAGTTTAACTAATAAGAGAGGTTCTAGAGCGGTTCTGGCTATTCGGGATTCTTATTATAGAAGCTCTAAAGAGCTAGAGTACTATTACTTAATAAGGATATAGGATATTATTCCGGATCTGGATTCTATTCTTTCTATTAGACTTAGTATTTAAGCTTTCTATAAAGTAGCTTTATTACTAATATCTCTTGAACTTTATATTCTATTTCTCTATCTTATAGTTCTAATAATAGAGGCTTCGGATTCACTTATCCGGAAAGAGAATTACCTGAATTCTTATATAGCTTCTCTATATAAAATACTAGATATATTCTTATTAATTCCAGAAGCTTAAATCTAAAGAAATATCTTACTTATTCCAGGATTTTATATAGTTCTTCTATTTAGTAAACTAGTTTATAGTTCAGATAGTTATTCTTCTAGTATTTAATAATAATCTATATTTTGTTTCCTATTTCGAAATCTATTAGTTAATAGTATTTATTAGCTTGGGTAATATAATACTCTTATATTTATATTATATTCTTTTATGCCTTTTATTATAATTTATAGAGCTATATTACTAGAGCCTTTATTTCTTGCCTATTTAGTTCTTTCTTTAGAGTATTTAATTATATTTGAGTTTTCTAGTCAAATAATATCTATAGTTTATAGCTCTTTTCTATAAGAAATAGGAATTGGCCTATAGTTTTATAAACCAGAGCTATTTACTAATAGTTAATTATTATTACCTATTTATTCTAATTATTCTAGTAGTAATTTATATAGGAATATAGCTATTAGTTAAAATACTAGTTAATAATCTCTATTTAACTATTAGTTTAGGGATAATTAGTAATTAATAACTTAAGCTTTATACTAATATACTTATAGAACTTATTCCAGAAATCCGATATAAACTAGGGGCCTTAATTAGATATTATAGTTTCTAGAATACTAATTTAGTAAACTATATAAATAAGAAATAGAAATACTAATTCTTTAATTATTACTATATTTTGGACAGGAATTATAATAAAGTACTTATCTAGATAATTAATAAAAATTACTATTATATTATACTTATTTCTATTCTCTAAATACTTCTTGAAATCTACTAATATATATTATTAGAAGTAATTAGAAACTAGTAATAAATATAAAAGCCCTGGCTTCTTATTTCTAGAAATATGAAATTATTAGTAAATATAATAGTTATTTCTATATTAATTAATATTTGTATTTTAGTCTAGCTAGTAATAGTAGGCCTAAAGAAGCTATTAAAGCTTGGCTTATTCTAGATATCTTATTACAGGCTATATATATATCTTCTAAATAAGAATAGTATATAGAGGCATTTCAGGTATTATTATATTATTAGATATAAATAGTTTACTATATTATAAAAAAAGGCTGTTTTATAGTATCTAAATAACTTTATTTCTTATTTCTTGCCTTATTCTATAGCTCTTCTAGCTCTAGTAATTCTCGGTTCTTATTTAATAACTTATTTACTAGCTAAATATTATTATACTAGATTTCTTCCTGAACCGGATTTATAAAAGCCTTAATTAAGGCTAACTAGAAATCCTATATAATATTATTATTAATCTTTTATTATAAGAAGAGAATTTGGGTTTAGTAGGCTACTATTATCTTATTCTAGGCAATTATATCTTTATACTTTCTATTTAAAGTATTTGCTTATTTATTTGATTTATTTATCTAATATATAAGCTTGAAATAGTAATAAGAAAAATACTTTATTTAGTAAACTTATTTTATTAAGAGCTTTTTTATAATTATAAAGTATTTAAGGGCTTAGTAATCTAAGTAAATTATAAAGAATGCCTTTTATAGGCCTTCTAGCTCTACTTATTATTTAGTTAAAAAAAGAATAATAGTAAATATCTCTTTATTATAGATATTATAGTTTAGCTTTACTAGCTATATAGTCTTAGAGAAAAATACTACCGGATACTAGAGTTTTATCTAGGGGTCTTATTATAAGAAAATACCGGCTATAACTATATTTAATATATTTGTCTTAATTATAGTAAAGAGATTTAAGTTATAGTAATATAGAATTAATACCGAAAATATAGCTTGCTTTAGTTTTATAAAATCTTCTTAATACTAATCTATATATTTGAATAGAACTTCCTTATATATTAGAACTATTAGAGGCTTTATTATATAGCTATATTCTATAATAAAATACTAATAAAAATTATAAAAGTCCAGAAAGCCTTATATTTCCTTAATTGTTTTTAGTAATTATTAGTTCTTAATAACTATTATCTTATCTGAATTTACTTTAATACCTCTAGTAAAGATAATAAAATCTAGATATTTTATATAAATAATCTTAAACTCTAATTTCTTAATATTTGCTTAAAGGCCGGTATTCTATAATTACTAAAGAATCTTTTATATATAGTTTTTATATTCTAGAGAATTATTCGAGTAAATTAGAATATTATTTAAATAAGCTATATAAAAGATATTAAGGTAATTAAAAAGAATATTATTTATATATCTCTAATATATAATAGAGCTATTAGTTAGGCCTTTCTAAAGAACTTTATATTTATAAGCCCTATATCTTATATAGAATATTATAAGTTCTTCTAATTCTAGATCTATTCGAATTTAATAGAATATTTACTAGATATCTAGCTTTATATAAACCTTAGCTTGAGCTAGTTATATAAGAGTCTTATAAATAAAGAAAAGAGAATAATAATTCTTCTATATTAAGTTATTTAGCTTATAATAGTTAATATAGAATTAGAGAGCTCTATTAGCTTTCTTTATAAAAGAATCAGAAATATAAAAGAAAACTGGCTTGGCTTAATAAAGCCCTATTAGAGGTTCTTTTTAAGGAAACGCTTGATTTTTTATAGCTTATAAATTAACTATTAATAAAGCAGGAAATATTCTAGACTTTTTGAGTCTTTAGGATTATTAATCTGAATCTTATAATTATATAATATAGGAAAGAAACTATAATAAGACAAAAACCCATATAAAGTATACTAGAGTATAAAACGTGACTTAATAGTAAAATAATAAATCAAAAGCGTAAATAGTAAAATATAAATAATATATAGTATATAAAAGCTTAATTAATTAAATACTTATAAAGGATTATTTTCTAAGTTTATAGAAAAACCAGCCTTCTTATATGATTTCTATAAGTTATATATAAAAGGCCGCGGCCTTTATTATATAACCTAAACCTTAAAACCGCCAAAATAATATAATTTTTAATAAATACGGCCTGCCGTATTATAATAGCTAATATAGAAATAAGATATTTAATACTTTTCTTAAAAAGACATCTATAAAATCCTTAAACTTCTCTAGTAAAACTCTTACTAGTTACTATAACTCTGTCTTTTCTAGCTATTACTTGCCTGAAATAAACTTATTCTCTTATTATAATTCTAGCTCTTTATTAATTTCGAAAAATAATATTATAAAGAAAAGGTTCTTCTTCTTTTATATATTTATCTAGAAAGTAGCTAGTAAAATACCTATAATATTAACTATAGGCCTTAACTAGATCTTATAGCTTTTCTTTAGATAAAATAGCTTTAATATTTCTATTTCTAGCTTAGGAAAAACTTCTATATTTCCTAAAGCTATTTGTATTTCTCTATAGTATTAAGCTTAATTCTTTTATTATATATGACTTTCTGAGCCCGGTTTAGGAAAGAATAAAGGAGTTTCCTCTTTATAAGCTAAGGTCTCTAGAACTTATTTATAGCTATAGCTTTATTTCTTTTATTTATATTTTCTTAATACTAGTTACTTTTTCCAGGTTTTAAGTTCTTATATATAGTAGTTAAAACCTTATTCTAACTCTTTTTTCTAGATTAATTATCTAGCCAGATTAATCTTTTATTCTTATAATTAATTAAAATACTAATATTTATAAACTATTATTATTTTAAAATTATATTATATTTACCTAGCTTTATAACTAGTATAAATACTAGAATCTTTTATTTATTAATTAAGAATGTAAGCTTAATATAGTAAATAATAGATATAGCCTATTTACTATTAAATCTTTTTATATTATAGGGTAATATTAATTAAATAGACTTAATATCTAGAAATTATTTAATTATTCTTATAAACTTGAAATTAATAAAAGTATATTTATTTATTCCGGTATTAATAAAAGAAAAAGTTTTAATATCTAGTCTATTATTACTAACTATATAAGAGAGTATAAATGCTTTACCTTCTAGTAGCTAGCTCAAATTAACCTCTATTATATCTATATAATATAGCCCTAAAAAGAAAACTTCTTTTAAGAGTTTTTATTTCCCTATTTTATACTTTCGGATAGTTTACTTATAGTAAGTACTACTAGTTTAGCTACTAAGACTTGCTTTATATATTCGGTCTTGGGCTCTAGACAATTTCTGGATATATAACTAAATCTATTATAGTTATAGTATTTGAGATCTAAGGATCCGGGCTTCGGAATAGTAGGCTTATCTATTACTAGAGTTTTAGGAATAGGCTTTATATAAGAAGCATTTTTTGAGCTTGGCTTATTTATATTTTTATTAGCTTTCTTGGATATCTGGTCTTTTTTTTTATAATAAGCTCGAATTTACTAATTATTTATAGTATAGTATTATATGAATTCTATAATATAAATAGCCGAGTTATTATAATATATAGCTATAGCCTTTTAGAGCTTCTAAGTAAGCTTATTATTTAGGTTATTCTTAAGGTCTTATAGGTTAATATTTTTATTTACTATATATCTTAGAAATAGGATATAGAATTCCTGAAAAGTCTAGCTTTTTTTTATAAATAGCTTCTTAAAGGCTTACCTAATATTATACTTCTTATTTGGGTTATTATATAGTTTTTCTAGATAAGTATATAGTTTTCTAATAATCTTATATATATATATTAACTATTCTAGTTCAGGTAAAGAAAGATTAGTATAAGAATATAATTATCTATATAGCCGGAAATATAAATAATCTTAAAGTTTTCTATTTAGTAAATATTAGAGTTATTATAGAGCTTGTTTTTAATCTAAACTAACTAATTATTAAAGGTAATACTATTTTTAGTTATATTTTTAAAGATAGAAAAGTTAGAAAATTTAACTATATATCTACTTTTTAGAATAGAGGAACTAGTTATTTCTATAGGCTATATAATAAGCTTTTTAATAATAGCTTTATTCTTTTATAGGGCTTATTTGGTTTCTTTTAGCTAATTATAATAATTCTTACTATAGATAAGAATATTATATATCTTTAGAATTAGCTTAATAATCTCCTTATATAAAGCTTCTGGGTTCCGGAATAACTTTTAGAAGTCTGCCTTTAATAAGGCAGATCCCTTTTCTTTCTTGGCTCTTTAAAAGAAAGTATTATAGGAGGGAAACTATAATAAGACAAAAACTCATATAAAGTATACCAGAATACAAAACGTAACTTAATAGTAAAATAATAAATTAAAAGTATAAATAGTAAAGTATAAATAGTATATAGTATATAAAAGCTCAATTAATTAAATACTTATAAGGGATTATTCTCTAAGACTATAAAAAAACTAGCTTTCTTATATAATTTCTATAAGTTATATATAAAAGGCTATAGCCTTTATTATATAACCTAAACCTTAAAACTACTAAAATAATATGATTTTTAATAAATACGGCCTATTATACTATAGTATCTTTTCTACTATAAGTATTAATAGAATATTCGGATTCCTTAAAAGACTTAATAAGAGGCTCTGGTTTATTTTCTAGTAATATACTAGTAATATCTTATATTATAACTTCTTCTAACTTGCCTAGTTATTTTAAGACTTGCTTTCTTATAGATTTTTATTTAGTAGTAAAATTACTGGCTTATCTGCTTGCCTAGCCGGTCTAGGGCTTTCTTGCCTAGTTATTCTAGGGCTTTCTTTTATTCTAATATTAGTTAACTAGTATAGAAGTAGCTATAGTATATTATATCTATATTTATTAAAAACCGATTAGATAAATATTATTTAAATTTTCTATAGAATTAAGAAATAAGTAAGCTTTGAATTATATTATAAATATAAAAGCTAGGGCCTAGAAAGTATAATTAGATTATTTCTATTTTAATAATTTAAAGCTAAAGAGAGGAGAGGATCTTAAAAGAGCCTCGGATCTAAATAATTACAAGCTATATATAAGCCTATATACTAGCTTAAGCTCGAGGTTATGTATAATTATTAAGTAATTATAGATACTATATTCAGATATTAGATATCTTATTTAGATACCAGATATCTAGCTTAAATACTAGATACCTAGCTAGTTCTAGTCTAACTTCTACTAGTATTATATATTATAATAACTATAACAAATATTATACTTTATTATTAAAAATATTATTATTATTATTATTATTACTATTCTCTTTAGCTAGAATACTATTTAGGTTAATATTAGTTCTAGAGTCTGCTTTATTATTAAATAAGCTATCTATATTAGAATTAGAAATATTCTTATTATTAAGTATTAGTATATCTTTATTATATTTTATTTAAGGAATAGATATATATATATAAGAAAAATAAGCTATATAAAGAAGAGACAAAAAAGAGGCAAAAAAGACAAGGAACTAAGGAGAGAAATATCGAGAAAGGAAAGAGAGAATTTTAGTTTAGGAGTAAGTAATAAGAAAAAAGGAGGATATAAATAGAAGAACTAGCCCTTTATATTTCAGGTTAGAGTTAATTATAATAAACTACCTGCAAGAGTCGGGGGGCTACCAGATAAGAAGTAGGAAAGAAAGAAGAAGTAATAAGTGAGATAAGAAGAGATAATAACTCTCTTTAAATATACGGTTTATAGTACCTAAATCGAGATATATAATAGCGAGAGATAGGATATGAAATTAGCCGAGAACTAATTAGTAGACCCCTAAAAACAGTAACTAAAACCCCCGAAAATAGTAGCCTACTAACCGTTTTACTATATAAATTAGTAAATATTAATTTATTTTAATTATATTACCTTATTATTATATATCTTATAAAAGATTTGGGAATTAGCTAGTAAATTCTTTTATTAATTTTGATTTTACTAATTTAATTATATATATAATCTAAAGAATTATATTATAGCTTAGTTATTTAATAATATTAGTTTATTTATATACGATTTCTTTATTACTTGACTTTATATCTTACTTAATAAACGGAATTCTTTATCTTATATATTTTAATATACTCTTTTTTTAAAAGATCGGAAATTAGTATATAAAATTAATATTAATCTCTTATAAGCTAATTAGAAACTATTTTTGCCTTTTCTCTTAAAAACCTGCCCCGCATTTCTGAGTGCCTTAATTGAAATATGGGATTTCAATTAGTATCTTTATTACGAGACCGGGTCTCTGGGCTTGGAAAGCAAGGTAAAGTGGCTCTATTTCGAGGATTCTAAACTAAGGAGGGAAGCTTGTAAGTACGGGAGCTTGGTATTCTAAATACTAGCCAGCCGCATGTGTCATCGCGGTCACGTGACGCTAAATTTACCAGTGAAGCGGCAGAGCGTTATAATCTTGTCTTGCCAAATCTTTATAGCTTATTTAAAGAGCAAATTCAAACTTTTAAATAATTTATTAATTATATTTTTAAAAATAATTTAAATTACAAAACCTCTTAAAATATTAAAGTTAAATGTAATATAAGTAATTTAAACTATAAAGCTCTTATTTTAAATAAGTAATTAAAGGGTTATTTAAAAAAAAGCGATTTTATTATAAGTTTTTTATAAGAGTTTTAATAAACTTATTAATTATATTTTTAAAAATTATTTAAAAAATAAGAGCTCTTAAATATTAAAGTTAGATATAATATAATTAATTTGAGTTATAAGGCTCTTATTTTAAATAAGTAATTAAAAGTTATTATAGAAAAGGCGATTTTAAAAATAAAGAAGAAAAAATCGAGAAAAAATCGAGAAAAAATCGAGAAATATAAGGCTAGAAAATTGCCTTTTCGCCTTTTCTTAAATATTATTACTTATTTAAAAGTAAAGCTACTAGGCTCGAATTAATTGCAATATATTAAACTTTAATGTTTCAAGAGCTCTTACAATTTAAATAATATTTGGTATTGTGGTTAAAGAGTCATAGAATTGCGATTTTGCCCTAAAAGCACTTTTCGTGTTCTCGCTAAAAAATCGATTTTAAAGCTAGTTTCGCCTACCGCTATAATACATCCCTAAACGCTTCAAAATATTAACCACTGCTTACTGACAGAACGTTGCGTTCGACGATGATACCATACGTATTTAAGTTGAGTTAACACTTTTCGCCTCTATTTTATTGTAAATAGAAGTGATCGCATAAACTTCTTGAAGCTTTCCGAGGTTGGTATTTATTGCCCAGCTCACCTTATAAAGAAATATTTTAAGATCCATATTTCAATAAAAACCAACTTTACTCTTGATATAAATAGGGTCTGCTAAAGACAACTTAGCTCAGACTATATGAAACAATTGCCCCAGCCGATATCTTACATTTACGCTAATTAAAACATCACACTAATAACAAAAACCTCCCCCGTCGAATCACTCGCCATATAAAGTCGATTCTTGGAGTCCCAAGCAAGTCCCGAAGGTCGAAAGCAGCCATTTGGACACTTCGTATTATCCGCATTTGTCAAGATATTGATCGCCGGATTTGTGCTATTGGCTGGCTGGAGGGGCTGACCATTCTTGAAGTCAACACGGCTTAGACGATATCCATCAGGAGGTTGGCGATCCCTTGCCGTGTGGGTTAGTATTCTTCTGCTGGAGCACACATTTATTGGTTGGGTAGAGAACTCACCAGCTGCCATGGAACGTAACGTACAAGGCACTTCCGTTGGCAGTGAATTTAAGGTCAATTGGTGCGGTATGAGCCGGAAAAGTTAGTCTAGGTGCCTGCTTAGGAGCGCATGAATCATCTGTATTTGTTCCACCAACCGTGCCATATACGAATTGGGTACCAATTTGAATTCCCGTATTGGCAGGTAGGATGGTGGGATCGCGTGCGGCGATGCAGAGCGGGTAGCCATAGTTGGCACCGAACTGTGGGGATTTGGTGTCGTTGAGTACGCCGTGATAATTCAGCTCTTCCCCTGGGTTGTTCATGTGAATATCTACCCCATTACGCTTCGTATCGTCGAGGGAGTTTTCGTTGGACCACTGCGTATGCTGTTAGTTGCTCTATTCCGCTAAGTTGTTCGGATTATAGCTTTCAATGCCACCTGTGGTGGGTTCCTCAGCCCAACCTATGCTGTTCCTCAGTCCCCATGCGAACAGTGTTCCTGTCGAATAAGCGACTGAAGATGTTCCAGCGGTGAGCGCGTTGATACTGAAGATCCTGGCCTGACTACGACCTGAGCTGGCTTCTGTGGTCGCAGAATCTATATTGGCGTTCGAACCGACTTGGACGAGTATCTGGTCAGGGTTCTGCTTTGAGATAAGAAGAGTGCGAGTCGCATGACCCGAGGGACTCAAGCCGGTTCTTGAGAATCAAGGACGGTTAGTATTCTCTTATTGTTATCTACAATCATCAAGGGATTATACCGCCGAATTAACTTACATTACTGTCCTTTTGGGCAAATTATAAAAAGGACCCCCCCCTTCTACTAAAAAGGACCCCCCCCCCCTAGATAGCCAAAACCACCAAAAAAAGAGTTAATGCACGCAAAGATCGCAAAGTAGGGAGTTGCATTTCTCATAAATAGAGTTAATTAAAGCTAGCTAGAAAAGAACTCAAGTGAAGCGTGAGAACTGACTAAGCGAAATGATCGTACTAGACTAAATCCAGAGATCACACGGTAATAGTACTATAATAAGAGCCTTATATTTAGTAGTATCTGCTTTGGTTTCTACTAGGTCCCTTAACCTCTTAGCTAGGGTCCTTACTTTTAGCGTAGGAATAATCCTGGGCTCTAGGGGGCTCATAACCAAGCCAGATCCCGTGACTTCAAGGGACTTTACAAAAAACTCCCTATTCCGCCTTATTAACCTACCCCAGATTCTCGATTCGGATTACGACATTAGCTAACTAGTATTAACTTCATTAAGCTTAGAGCTTATAATAGCTCTTAGGCAAAAAGGGGGGCTTATCACGTGCTATCTCTCTCAAAGATCATGAAAAATACTACTTCCTTCTAATATTTTTGTATACTCGTCTTATGAAACTATTAAATCTAAGTCTAATAATTACTTCTCAAAGCTCTATATATAATTCTAGGGGGGGGTCCTTTTTAAAATTTTAGGGGGGTCCTTTTTAGTAGAAGGGGGGGGTCCTTTTTATAATTTGCCGTCCTTTTGGCCCCAACGGTGCCTGCGGTTGCGTCGTAAGTATATGAATATACTATCGTCTCGCTAGAAACAAACAGAGTTTTACCATCGCCCGTAAGTTGGATACCATGATTGAGCTATTGAAAAATCAGCTGCGAGATCAAATTTGCTCGGGAGCCATTGAGAAAACCAATGCTCAAAATAGGAATTCTTGTAAAATGCAACGAAGATCTTCCTCCTCGGCAATAGTTTTCAACCAAAGACGAGAGCGATCGGTGACCATGAATCTCTGATCCACCAATTCCTTTGCTTTAACTGGTCTCTTCCAGGCTTCGCAAAACTTATGAAATTCACATACTGATGAATCTGCAATCAACTGTTTACTGCTTGCAACACAAACGTTGGTTCCGTCTCCATCTGTCAACTTCACAAGTCTGACTCCAGCGCCTCCTTGCTCAACAATGAGTAAATTGCCTTGGGAATCGAAGAGCATTCCTCGTGGAGTCTTTAACCCGTTCATGAGAACCTTCGCGTTGTAGCCGGCTGCGACAACTGGAGCATATTTCGGGGAAACAGTAGCACATGTTGTTTGGGCTAAAGACGGGGAGAGAAGCAGTGCCGATGTCAACGCGAGGATGGTGAAAAACTTGAAGGGAAATAGAGAAGCCATGACTGAAAATTGGGTGGGGCTGTGAACCATCAGCTGAAGGTCAGATGTCAAGAAACGGTATATGCAGCTCTCACATGCGTTCGGAGCACTACTTGACGTTCGAGCGTCAAGAAATCCGTTTCCTTTCTATAGGAAATTCCTCCCTGCACTTTATCCAAGTGCCTGATTACATTCCCACAAGAAAGATGGGGAATCCCAGTGCCCAGAGGACCTCATATATATATCCATGACTGCAGACCCCCTGGGTGGAAGAAATATATAGTGGCGTGAGGCAACTCTTTGGGAGGGGGAAGCTATGTAATTAAAATCGAGCCAGTCGGCAAACATGAAGACGACTGGCGCGCTTAGCAGTGATCCGGGAAATGCCTGTACTGATCCACTTTATTCCAAGGATCGGATTGGATTGGAATGGATCGACATGGAATGGATCGTAGCGAGGAATTAGTACCCTTACCCCTGCGAAGACTCAACACCTCCTTGTTGTGCAGGCTGTCAATCCGTGTCTCTCCGGATCACAGGGCCAAGTTTGAGTCAAATACTTCGTAGTAGTGTTTCAATCTGGCTATAACGCACTTTTCACGTCATGAAGACTCTGTAAAAGCGCTGTGACGGCGGTATCAAGGCAATGGTCAAAGGCTCAAAGTTCCGAGAATCCCATGTATTAAGAATACTAAGCTAAAGAGAAGGGGGAGGGAGAGAGGGAGAGAGAGAGGATAAAAGGAGGGGAATACTAGCTAAAACCACTGAAACGCCGGCTGGTTAGGTGAAACCAGTCATGTGACAGCCACTCCCCTTATAACCCTAGCCGGCGCCGTCACAAGCGCAATACTATACATAGCATATGCTCTGCCGATTTCCTTAAGATCTAAATCCTATAATAATATATAATTCATAATAATATTTATAAACGAATATATATTAAAAAGTCATATAATATACTTATATAAGAATGATATATTTAAGTTAATATATTAATTATTAAGAGTATTAAAGTATAAAGCTCTTTTAATTCTTATATTAGTCTTAAAAAATAATTATATATTAGTATAATAAGCTTATATAAGTAAGTTTTAATATATATATTAAATATTTATATATATTTAATAAAATAAGTATTAATTCCTTTTATTTTAATTAATTAAAATATTATTAATTATTTATTACTTAATAAAAGCTTATATATATTATAATACGTTTAAAAGATATAATTTTTATATTTTATTTCTTACTCTTTGCTTGCCCTTACTATTCTTTTCTCTATATACCTCTTATATAAATTTACGATATAAGGTACTTAGCCTAGACTCGCTTAGGAATTATTCCAGAACCGATCTAGTACTAGTTTATGTATTGCTAACTAATCTTACATAACTAATACCATGTGGAATACTGCCAAGCCTGGACTAGCATTCGTGTGACGGCTGGTGTCACATGGTTGGTTTCAGCCAAAGGGGTTGGTTTCAGCTAAGGTTCCAAGCTATGGTTCAAACCAAGCTCGCTTCCAAAGCTCGGCGTTTCAGTGGTCTTGGCCATACCTACTTATCCACTGCCACACCTCACTCACTCCTTCTCTCCTTAGCTTTAGATTCTGTAGGACATTGGAATCATAGATCTTTGAGCATCGTTCCATTGCTTTGTTCCTGCCGTCACAATTCGGTCCGAGGAATATCTAGCTTTATCCGCGATTTTGGTGGAGTCGCCTCAATAGGAAACCTTGGCCAAGAATAGGAAATAGTCTCATATCGCTTGTGATTGTCGAATTTAAGGTTAAAAGAGACACAGGTCCTCGGTACAACAGTCCCATGGGCAAGGATTCTCCACTCTTCGGCTGGCTGAATTCCAGGTTGTTGAGGCACCCGAGGGCTCTTCCAGTGATCGCATAGTTCCTGACCAACAACGGCACATTCTTTGATATCTATGCCGGAAGATGGAGAGCCACTCGTTGGGGGGCTAGAAGAGTTGGTCGGAACCCCTTGTCGCGTGGTGTGGTTCTGCTCAGGGGCTACTCACCCTCGCCTCGAAGTCTGCGCAGCTAGCAGCGTTCCTGCTCACCCTTGCAGTGACTGATCATCATTGACTTGCGGTTAAGGTTTGTCTTTCAATATAGGAGTAATGACTTGAGAAGTTTACTCAAGGAACTAGTTACAGTCCACTCTTCCTCATCATCCATCGTTCCTCCAGTCAGACTTTAGAAATAGTCACCGTTTATCCATTTCCGATAGATTACCTTCGCAAGTGCCCAGTGCGCTACAGACTTCGGATGCAGTGTTTTCGTTATCCACCAAGGATAAATAACGGTCGAAAAATTCCCAACTGGTTCTCTCCCTTCCCCCAGATTCCGCGCCCAGGTACATAGCATTTGTGAGGTAAGATTGCCCGGATTCTCCGCATTGCAGCTCGAGGCAAACGAAGTGAGGTTGACTGGGGTCTCTCCCCAAGGTGGACCTGTCCATTGAGGGACGGCATTGGTGTGGTTGGTGTTGTTGGGCAGGATGTCCACGCCGTTTATAGTGAAGAACCATGCGTCTGGCCAGTCTAGAGGAGGTTCCTCGCAGAACCTATGGCCTGTGAATAGGGAATCCCAGTCTTCAAAGAATATCCCCTTCTGCGAGCCTCCGAACACCAGTTGCAGCTCCACGATGGATACTGCGATCTGGATGAGGAGGTTCAAATCTGCTACCATTTTATTGACGCGAGTCCGAAACTCTCGAGTGAGATATCTCCCGTAGAAGATATACCGATTATCACAAATAGCTGTCTCGGCGTTGAAGAATTGGGCGTAGCTGGTGACGATGAGTCTAAAGTCGTGTTGAAGAGCAGTGTCCAAGACCTTCCAATATGTCGTAGTGAACTGGCCGACGAGACTTGGATCGGAGATGAGGGTCTCTGTGAAATTCATGTCCGCGTCGCAGGATGGCCTATCGAACATAATACAGTTTGCAACAATATTGGCAAACCCAACGTCGTTGCCGCCGATGGACAACGTGCCCCATCCTCCTTTTCCAGCTTTGGGTTTCATCAAATCGATCTGAGATGTACGGTTGTTCCATCCAGTATTGATAACATCGTTCATGGCTGCGCCAGTGCACCCAAGATGATAGACCTCCATGTTATCCGAGAATGCGTTGGAGGTGTTGGCCACTTCAATGATCTGATACGGATAGCTGCCATTACATTTGAGGCAGGTCCCCTTTGCATCAAATTCATCCTTGATCCATCCACAGCTTGCTCCGATTCCGGCAGAGAAGGAATCACCTAGCGCGAAGAAACTCGGAAATGAAGGAAACTGGAATTTGTGATGGGAGCTGACTCCTACGGCTGCCCGCAGGCCGGGTTGAGCCAGATGAACTTGGAGACTCATGTCAGAGGCCCCCTCTCAACGACGCGCGAAGATGCAAGTACTCGTAATGCCAACAGCAATTACTTGCTTCTGTGTCTATCTGCATGCCACAGCTCCGTTCCCGGTGTACTTGGCTGCACAGTTGCGATATTGTAGAGGTGCAGATTTCTGATCACAATCGGCATGCTGTTGTAGTTGCCTGCACGGTGTCAGCTCAGGCAATCTTATTGGTTCTGATCGGAATCAGACACCTCCCCACGCAGTGGGGGGTTAGCGTGGCCCTAAGCGATGCGCTAGGCCTGGACGATTATTTAAGGAACCTTGCCAAACGTAGTTGCTTAGAAATCAAGTCCTCTACTAGGGCAGGATTTTAGGCGGTGAAGGGCCAAACTGCAAAACTGCAAACCTTCAAACCATTAAAACCGCGAAAACCGCGAAATCAAAACTACGAATTGCATGCTACTTAAAATTAGGTATAGAATTACACTGAAATTATACTTAGACTCGTACTTACTATTAATAGGGTACTCTTTATATATTATCCCTTCGTCTGTCGCAAACTGTCCAGCGCTAGCAAGGGTGCTTCCCGCACTACAGGGGGGGGCTCGCTTGGCTCCCGTAGCATAATAATTATGTACCTTTGCATATAAATTTATTAGTAATCTACATCGCTAGAATGAAATCGCAGCCAGCACTCCCCCACCTTATATAGGTGTACATTACAGAACACACAGCCTCCAGTTGAACGCTTTGCCCTCCCTTCTATAGCTTTCCCAAGGACCTTCTGGCACCTTTGTTTATATAAACACTATGCGCACGTGCCCCTAGGACGCTGTTCCCAGTAGTATAAGTACGGCGCTTCAGGATTAAATACCCTTTTACCCCCTAGCCCCACCCGCAAGCTATATAGCTTTGCTTTCTCTGAAAACCCTAAGAGCTTATAATAAAGCTCGATTCGGAATTACAAGTGCATAAAAGGGCGTTCGTCTACCGTATATAATTAATATAGCCAGTAACTGTTTATATAAGCTAAATTAATTAACCAGTAAAACAAGGGCCACTAATTCCGGAACGTAGGCTTATAGGTTTCGTATGCTTCCCTGAACTAATTCGCAAGATCTACACCTCCCATATACTAATTATAATCATTAATAAAGCAAGAAATCGGAAGCTCCTTTACTAATAAGTCTCTAAATACACCACGAACCAGTCGTCCATTTATTAATATTTTTGCCGGACGTTTCCTCTTCTTCTCTCTAAAGTCCTCCGCTTTATCTACCATATAGATATTACTTAATCCCAAGATAATATTATTATCTTGCCAAGCTAAGTAAAGTATATTATTAACTACTACTGCAAGGAGAGTATTCTATTCTAGCTTTTTCGCAAATCACTTCTTAATTATTAATAATTCTGAAGGGAACTGCTTATACGGGCATATAGTACCTACTACACCGAATTTACAAGCTTGTAGCTCTGTAAATAAGGAAATCGAGGTAAAGTAATTGTCTATATATATAGTAATATATTACTATAAAAGTAAAAGTATAAGGCTTTATATGAGACAGGCGATTTTCGTAAGATTTGGGAAGTTAAATACATCTTGTAAACCCTTCTCCCTTGAGCTCTATATCCAATTATATATATATCTGTAATCCGTAATTCCATAGATCTTATACCCTTATTTAATTAGTTTCTTTGGTATCTTATAGGCATATAAGGATCTTTAATAATTAGTAGGATAGCGAGATAAGAGAGGAAGAAAGAGAAATATACCGGCTAAAAAAGCATACTATAATCTTATTAATACTTACTTCAGAAGAGGGCAAGTAATATCTCTAAGAGAAGGCTTAAATCTTTAAAGCTAGCAGTTCTAGCTTATACTACCAGATCTTATTAGAAGGTAAGTGGTATTTATTCCGTTTATTATTCTCAGAGCATAAAATATAATAGTAGCACTTGATTTGTCCAAACCGAGTAAGTGAGATATGGTATATAATTGAGTATAAAGAACCTTTATTAAAGTCTGGGTTCTAATATATCTCTATACAAGGCTTATAGTAGACTCTCATATATATAATAACGCCCAGAGATATATAGAGTTCTTCTATAAGCAGATCTATCCATTCTCGCCCCCGCTCCTCCGGTATATATAGTCTTTATATACTTGTATATTAATTAGTATTTATAGTAATCGTTTGGAAAAGCTCGCGGGTAAAGAATAGGCTAAAGTAATCGAATGGGTATGGCTATAGAGGGAGGGAAGCAGGTAGGAGTACTCTTACTATTTACTAGGGCACGCATTTAAAAGGTTTATATAAAACGCTAGTAAGTGGGCCTAATTTAAGGAGTATATCCTCAAGAGCTTTCGATTTTTGCACTATAGGTAGGCTGGAAGGTGGGCTGGAATCGTTACTGGAATTATCTATAGAATCGTCTATAGTATACGCGTATTTTTAGGGGACGTACTGGCTGCGATTTCATTCTAGCGATATAGATTACTAATAAATTTATATGCAAAGGTATATAATTATTATGCTACGGGAGCCAAGCGAGCCCCCCCCTGTAGTGCGGGAAGCACCCTTGCTAGCGCTAGACAGTTTGCGACAGACGAAGGGATAGTGAGCTGCCCTGCAAGAAGCTACTCCTCCCCTCCCTCCTCCTACCCCTCCCCTCCCAAGAGCTGCCCTCCAGGGAGCTCTTTATATATTATAGTAAGCTATCCCAAGGGAGCCTTTTATATATTATATTGAGCTATTCCCCCCCTCTCCCTTTCTCTTAAGAATAGCCCTCCAAAAAGCTCTTTATATATTATAGTTATTACGCTCTGCCGCTTCACTAGGAAATTTAGCGTCACGTGACCGCGATGACGCATGCGGCTGGTTAGTATTTAGAACACCAAAGCTCCTGTATATACGAGCTTCCCTCCTTAGTTTAGAATCCTCGGATTAAGAGCCACTCTACCTGCTTTCCAAGCCCAGAGCCCGGTTTCGTGACAATAGTAAGCTATCCCAAGGGAGCTATTCCTAGAGAGCTATTCCAAGGGAACTGCCCCCTAAGGAACTACTTACTAAGAAGCTCTATAGGTATTATAGCGAACTGTCTCGGGACAAATAGATTAAATATAAGGTTTCAGATTAATAAGAAGGTAGTAAAGCGTGTTTTGGAGCTTTAATAGTACTCCTATAGTTCTTATTATTTATATAATATCTTGACTTAAGCTATAGTAATTTTAGTAGTATTTGAGGCCGAATTTGTATTAGCCCGATATACTATTTATAGAAGTTATTAAATATAGAAATATACTATTATTTAGAGATTTAGTAATATAATATTACTATATATTCATAATCTAATATATATTAATTTTTAGTATAAAATCGGCTACTTATATATAACTATAATATATATTTTATTATATATACTAATATTTAGAGGTTAAGTAGTAGATATAACTAGTAATAAAGAAAAGAAATAGCTAGCTATTATATATAATTATTAATACCCGATTATATTATAATTACTACTAAAAATTACTTATTATTATATTATAAGTAACTAAAATCACTCTAATTTATTCTTTATCTTTATATATCTCTAATTACTAATAATAATAATAATATACTTCTAGCTTACTAATTAAATTACTATTATAATTAAAGCTATTTCTATTATAAATTAATAGTAATCTAGAAATTAAATTATTATTATTATAGACCTATAAAGAAAGCCTATAAATAAGGTACTTATAAGAGAACTATTTATTAAAAAAACTAAGCTAAGGAGAAAAGAAAGTCTTAAGCTAAGGTTTCTTAAGTATTTATAGTTCTTTGCTTATATCTCGGCCTAATAGGGTTTAGTATACTAAATTTCCCAGAATATAACTTCTTTTAGCTTTATTATATATAACTATTATATGACTCCAGATATTAGATACCCAGATACTAGGCTCAGATATCAAATACTAGATACTAGACTAAATAAAGTATAAAATTATAATATTACTTCCTCTCTTAAAAAAAGCTTATTCTTAAGTAAATAAATATTATAGAATTATTATCTAAATTATTATAGTTCTCTATTCTATTTTCCTAGGCTTATATCTAGTTAACTAGCTTCTTTAATAGACCTGGCTATTATTAATTAGTCAAGTAGTAGTCTTATAGCTTATAGGGAAAGTATTTCAGATTAGAGGCCAGATACTAGTTAAAGTCTTTATTATATCTAACCTAACTAATTCTATATAGGAACTTTTTCTGCTCTGCCTTTAATACTAGAATATCCTATATTTTATATTCTTGGTTTATTATTACTTGAATTAGTAGAAATAGTTCGTTTTTCTGGCCAGGTAATAGATTATTAGTAGCCTTATATAAATAGTTAGAAGAAAATATATTATAAATTTTAATACTTTTAGGTAGTTTAATTTTATAGAAGTTACTAACTTAATATAGAATCGGGTAAGGCCTGGCTATTAAGTAGTCTAGCTTATAGCTAGAGTATTATATCTTCTATTTCTTTATTAATATATATATATCTTATTTCTTACTTTAAAATCTATAAAGTAATATTTAGTATTAGTATATTTCTTTATTCTCTTTTATATCTATTTTATGTTTTTCTTATTTCTCTTTATAGTATTCTTTATTTATTTAGTAATTTATTAAGTTTTTATTTTACTTAGCTTATTTTAAAATATAGTTATTAGAGTTAACTAGTTAAAGAAAGTTTATAGAATCCTATTATTAAGAAGTTTATATAGAGATATATTAATAGAGTTATATAAGAAAGTAAATTAAATATAATTAATTATTAGTAAGTCCTTATTCTAGTTATCTTAGTAATATAATATATATATATATAATTATTAATTAATATATTAGTTTATAATTTTTATTTATTTATTAGTTTATAAGTAATTTATTATTAATAGCTTTAGTTTTATATCCAGAATACTAGTATAAATTACAGACTATAATTAGAAATAATAGAGACTAAAAAGCTATAGTAATAGTAAATAGTTTAGAAATATATCTTTATTATATTCTTTATTATAATTATCTTATAATAAAATATAGAGATAGCTTATTTACTTAATTAGTTAATTATAATATATATAGTATTATAGCCGGACTTCGAGCTAGGTATTAGCTTGAAATCTATTATAATATATTATTATAAGTAATTCAGAACTAGTAAAGAATAAAGTAAACTAGAGATCTTATTTCTTAGAATATTTGCCTATTTATATAATTAGTAGTTATAGATATATTAAGTAATATTATATTATATATTATCTAGTAATACTATAGCTATAATAACTTATATATCTTATTTTTACTAAAACATATTATAGAGATTTAGTTATAAGCCTTATAAATTAAATCTATATATAACTATTTCCCTAATACTATAAGTTATTTATAATAAAGTAATAATTTATTCTTTATAATAAAGTTAGTATTATCTCGTTTAACCTGCTTATAAAGGGCTTATAAAAAGAAGGCTTTATAATTATTTTATAGGATTTATTTAACTAAATTATTTATTTTATTAAGATTATTATTATTATTATTTTAGAAAAAAAAGAGGGAATTAACTTTAATATTAAAGTTCTAAAATATCTTTAAGTTAATTTAATCTTAAGAAAAAAAGGCCTTAATATAATATTTCTTTTTTATTATATTTTACTAAATAACCTTATTATCTTAATATATTAGAGTATTAGTCTTTATATTCTATTTACTAAATCTATATTAGATAATAAAGTAGTATTTAGCTAAAGCTTTAGTCTATCTAGTTTATTTATTTATAAGTTTCTTTATTATTATAAAGTATTCTAATAAGTAATAGTTTATATAAATCTAGATTTAATAAATAATTTCTTAAAGTTCCGAGTACTATTAATTTAAAGACTATATAATAGCAAGTATTTTTTTATTATATATCTTATAGTTATATTTTATAAATATTATTATCTTTAAAAAAAATACTAGTAATAATATTATTCGAGATATTAGTCTTAATTATTAATTATTACTCTGGATTATAGTAATAAAATAGGACTAATAATATAAGATAGGCTTTAAGTTTCTTAAAAGTATTCTAATAAATCTTATTAAATAAAAAGGAAATATCTATATATATAAGATTTAATAAAAGCTTAGTAATCTTATTATAATTATAAATAAATCTCTTATAGAAGTTATAGAACTCCAGAAAAGCTTATATTTCTCTTATAATTCGAGAAGCTTTCTAATTCTTTATAATAATAACTTTTTTAGGGTTAATTTTAATACTATTTATAGAAATAATAAAGCTAAGATATTTTATATATATAATATAAAATTCGTACTTCTTAATATTTACTTATAAGCCTATATTCTGGAGTTACTAAAGAACCTTTTTTATATAAATTTCATATTCTAATTTATTATTAGAATAGATAAAAATATTATTTAGATAAGCTATATAAAAGTTATTTAGGTAATTAAATAGGATATTATTTATATAATACTAGTAAATAGCTAGCCTATTAGTTAATTCGAAGAATAAAATCTTATATTTATATATTCTATAATATATATAAAATATTATTAATTTCTTTAATTTAGGATTTATATAAATTTAGTAAAAAGCCTAATAAATATTAAGCTTTATAAAGATTTTAGCTTTACTAATTCTAGCTAAGGTCTTATTAATAAAAGAAAGAAAGTAATAGTTCTTATAAGTAATCTAGTTAAGCTTTTAGTAATTAATATAGAACTATAAGCTCTTATTAGATTTTCTTATAAAAAGAATAGGGACTATAAATTATAATTAACTAGAAGTAATAAAACCCTTATTAAAGTTCTCTAGAAAATATTTCTTTATAGCCTCTAATTTAGCTATTATTATCTTATATAAAAAGCTATATCCCAGATATTCTTTTATTTTCTTTTCTAATTATATCTTATAATTATATAACTAATAAGGAAATAGAATATTAAAGGCTTTTTTTAGAAAAAGTATTATTAAACTTAATATATTATTCGGGAATAATAAAGTTTTTAATATTAGTTCTCAAAAAGGGCTTTTTTTATTATTTAAGGAAGCTATTAATCTTATAGAAACTTATAGTAAAAGCTTTATTTTCGGATTATTAAAGGTTATAATATATACTTATAAAGCTAATACTAGTAATTTTAATAATCAAATCTTTTACTAGCTTTCTTTTTATATATAGTTTCTTCTAATATAGGATATTTATAAAATAAATAATATTAACTAGAGAGTTTTCTATTTAGTAATAATTATCTTAAATATCTTATTTATAAAAGTATTTAATTTTCGGTTTCTAAGAAATAGAAAAAACTAGTACTAGTTTAGGCTCTTTATCCGAATCTAATTCGGAATTAATAAAATTATATTTAAAGGTAGTATTATTAGTAAAGCTAGTATATAGAAAGAAGTTAGTAATAAAGTTATTCTCTATATTATAGTTCTTAATAAAAGCTTATTTCCTAGTAGCTTATTATTAGTTTCCCTTATTAAATATATAGTCTTTAGCTTTAATATTTACTTAATAATTAGAATAAGAAATATGTTTTAAGATAAGAAATAGAGCCTCTCGAGATATAGAAATCTCTTATATAACTAAAAGTAATAGAGAGAAAAGCTCGGGCTATATTAAATATTAGTTTCGGATATTAAGAAATAAATTAAAGTATTTTAGTTATTTATAGCTAAGAATAAGGTTATAGAATCTAAGCTTAAGAATTAATAAGGGAATATTATATTATTATTTCTAATTAATAATAAAATATATTTTTAAGAAATAAATAATACGGGTTTCTAGCTTATTATTATATTCCTTAATACTAATAGGCTTAGATAAATACTAGAACTTAAGATTAAAGAAAGTAATAATATCTATAATAAAGAAAGTATTAATAAATACGAAACTATTTATTCCGGAATTAGTAAGAAAGGAAATATTAACTAAATATCTATTATAAGATAAGCTATAGGATATAATTAAATATAGTTCTTCTATTAACTAGTATAGATTAATTTCTATAAGATTAACTTTAAGTTTATCTAAAAAAAAAGTCTTTTTCTAGGCATTTTTATTTCCTGGTATATTATCTATATTAGCCTCTATAAACTTATTATCTTTTTCTAGTTCCTTAATATTAGTAATATACTTTAGTACTAAATAATTACGGGCTATATAACTAGTCTAAAAGTAGTTAAAGCAGGTTAAAGTTAAAGCGGGAATACTTTCTCTTTTAATAGCTAGCTTAATTAATAATTAGAAATATTCGAGTTAATATAAAGGTATAAGAAATTATTATATAAAGCTTAGAAATAGTAAATATAGAGATATTAAAAGTAATAGAGATTAGAAGAATAATAGTAACTCAAGCCTTAATATACTTTCTAAGGCTTTTATAAGTCTATAATACCTTTATTTCGGAATTAACTAATAAGGCCATATAATACAGGTTATTAAGTATATAAATAAAGTAGTACTAGCTTATAAGTTATTCTTAAAAAGGAAGTATTAGCTTATTATATAGCTTATAGAGATAATTCTATAAATAGATCTAGGCTTTATTTACTAAGTAAATAAACTTAATCTTAAACTTATAAAAGATCTAAACCTTATTTATTTATAACTTCTTATATTTATATTTAGCTTTATATATATAATAAGAGTTAATAAAGTATTTATTAAAATAATTAATTATTTTTATAGCTATCTCAAAAGAATTAGTAATATTAGGTTTATATTAAATATATAAGTAATATTAGGTATTACTTTTTATATAATTAAAGATATAATATATATAAGTATTCTTATTTATATAATAGTTTATATTAACTTTAAATTTACTAATAATCTAAACTTACTAATAATTATAGATTAGGTTTTTGCTATTACTAAGCTTTAAGAAATCCGGAACCTTTATAAAATAGAACTTGCTATACTTAGAAACTTCTCTAGCCAGATATATTTATTTAATAAAAGAAACTAGAAAGTTAGATACTATATTATAGTACTTAGATTAGGAGTAAATATTATCCGGAATATAATCTCTACTAATAGAATATTCTCGGGAAAGCTCTTCTATATTAAACAAGTAAGCTAGACTAGTAGCTAAGCTATTTAGGGTTATATAATTAGTCTAGATATTTATCTAAATCTTGATTTAGACTTATTATAATACAAGTATATTAGAATAAATATTAGATAAGATAAGTAATTCTTTTAGGATAAAAGATTCTATTTTAGAGATATTTTTAGTACTAGATATAAAAAGTAGAATTATAGGATATAAATAAAGATCTTTAGAAAAGCTATTAGTATAAGAGGCTATATTAAAGATATTAGATATATATAATTTATATATAAGAAGTTATTTTTTTAGAAATAAATAATTATTTTAGGAGAGATATTCTAGAGCCTTTTTAGGTAAAAAGAAGAAACTTAGTTTAATATTATAGACCTATAAAAGAAGTCTATAAATAAGGTATTTATAGGAGAACTATTTATTAAGAAAACTAAACTAAGAAAAAAAAAGAGTTTTAAATAAAGGTTTTTTAAGTATTTATAGTTCTTTGCTTATAGCTCGGCCTAATAGGACTTAGTATCCTAAATTTCTTAGAATATAGCTTTTTTTAGCTTTATTATATATAACTATTATATAACCTCAAATGCTAGATATCTAGATACTAGGCTCAGATACTAAATACTAGATATTAGGCTAGATAAAGTATAAAATTATAATAATTATATCTGACTCTAATATAGCTTTCTAATACCTATAAAACTAGGCTTTTATTTAAGGAATTACTTTTATTATTAAATTAAAGAATAAGAATCGGGTTTAATAGAATTATATATTTTATAAAAAAAAGACTTAAAATACTTATTAAATTATAAAGAGGGCTTATTAGTATATAAGTATATTTATTTAGGAAACTAGATATTTTATTTATTTCTATATTAGTAAATAGAAAAGAATAAGAAATTAGTAAATCTTTTATTATAGCTAATATCTTAAATATAATTACTCTTATATAATTAATTTCTTTTTCTTAGCTTCTTATTATTACTATTAACCTAAATATCTTAAAGCTAGATATATTACTAAAATATATTAGGAAATAGTTAGTTTTAGGGTATTATTAAATATTCTTTAAAAAATAAAGCTTAAGATTAAATATAGAGAATTTTATAACTTGTAATATAAATAGAATAAGATAAAGCTTTTAGATTAAAAAAAGCTTATATAATTATTACTTACCTTAATAATTAAGGCTACTATATTTTTATTAATAAGGTTTATATATTTAATATATTATATATTATATTTTTAAGTAAGCTTATTTTAATTATTAATTTATTTCGGGATTTCTATTAGAAACTAATATTACTTTTAATAAGAAATATTAATATCTTTTATTCTATAATTTTATAGATATTAATAATTATAAAAAGAGCTATTATATTATATAGTTATTTACTACTAGTAAAAAAGCCCGCGTTTTTAAGAAAGTTAAGGAAATATAAGAATAATTTATTTTTTATAACTATTTAGGGCTAGTAGTTCTAGCTAGAGACTTTATTACCGGATTAGTAATATTTATTACTTGATTAGCTATTAAAAAGAAAGAAAAAGTACTTAAAGCTAGGGAAAATTAAACTATAAAAGATAAAGAAAAAATAGATAATTTTAGTAATAACTTTAATAATATTAAAGAAATTAGTAGAAATTATAGAGTTATTACTAGAAGCTCTTAATTATAACTATATAAGTCTAACCCTTAAATAATTATTATAGATTATATTACTAATATTAAGAAATTAATTCTATTATTAAATAGTAATATTATAGTACTTTAGTATTATTAAAAGTAGATAATTAATATAATTAAGGCTAGACTAATTAGAAAAAGCTACCTAAAAGTATTATATAAAGCTATACTAAATCTAATCTGGAATTAGATAAAAGCTTCTTGTCACGTGTATACTGTCACGTGACTACGATCCAGCCATTTAACCGTGATTAGGCATATTTACCTATAATAAATACTATAGTCTTTTAGTCCAGTAAACTATAGTGCGAGCCTAATTCTCACACGTTATACTTCTAATTTCAAAGTTTTAGAAATAATATAATAAGCTTTTCTTAATTATATATATCTTATAAAGTATATTTAGTTAACTAGTTACTATAAATCTAAGATATCTTTATTCTATTATATTTATATATTTAAATATCCGAATTTAGGTATTAATTTAACTTAAAGAAACGAGAAATAGTATTATATTAGTTCTAGCTAGCTAAGTAAAAATATTTCAATTAGTAAGGCAATTAAAATTATTACTAAAAAGCTAAATATTTTACCTAAAAAATATAATAATTTACTTAATAAGAGCCATTTAACGGATTTCTAATTAATTAATAAGTTATTCTTTTATTAATATTTCCGGAGGCTTATATATTACTATTTTGGGCTTACTATAAAGAAATATTATTTTTATAAAGTTAATATTAAATTAATTTAAAAAAAAATATTATTTTTACGAATTTAATCCTAAAAATAAATACTAATTAGAGCATTTTATATCTTTATAATATAGTATTTCTTATTAGTATTAGATAGTTTATTTTTATTAGAATAATCTTTTATTTTTTTTTTCTTTCTTTTATTTTTAATAGCTTATTAATAGCCCTTTTATTCTTTATAAAAAAATAGTAAATACAAATTAATAATACGAATTATAATATATTAGATATAAGAAAATAAAAGAATTAATATATTAGAAACAAATTTACGAATTATAGAAAGCAGGTTATTCTTAATATTATTATAAAACTAGCTAGATATTATAAATAACTTTTATCTAAATATATACTATAATTTATTAAAGCTATCTAGCTTCTTATATAACGTCTTTAATTAAAAGCTATAAATTAAGTTATTATATAAAGTATTTTTTCTACTTAACTTTCTAATTCTTAGCTTTTATAATAATTACTAAAATTTATATTAGGCTAAAAGCATATATTTACTAGACTTAAGATAGCTAAATAGAAGAAAGTAAATAGATCTAGGGCTTATTAAAAGGCAAAAAAAAAGTAAGATAAAAAGATATTAAAGAAAAAATATAAGAGTAATTATATAGCAAAAAAGCTTAATATAATAATAATATTATAGAGAACTACTTTACTAGGTAATATATCTATTTTTCTTTATTCTTACTACTTTTATTACTCTTATTTAATAATTTCTCTAATATTAATAACTTCCTTAATATTAATAATATCTTACCTTTATTATCTATTTCTACTAGCCTATTAACTTTAACTATAACCCAAACTAATTATTCTAGATTTCCTAAATCTTAAGCTATAAAAGTATAAGTAGTATTTAGGGTATTTAAGGCTTTATAGTATCTTAAATATATGCCTTCTTTTTCTTCTAAACCTATTCTTTTATAGATTCGAACTCTAATTAAAATATTATCTAATAATAATTCTAATAATAATTCTAATAATAATTCCGATTTCTCTAATTTCTTTAATTCTTTTTACTTTCTAATAATTCAAGAGCTTTTATAGTATATACCTCCTATATTAACTATACTAGCTTGTCCTATATTAACTACTTCTCTCGCTTCTGTTTCTTTATTAACTAAATTACTTTATAAATATATTTGTAAACCTATAAGAAAGCAAGTATCTCAGAACTACTAAAAGAAGAAGAAATAGTATAAGAAGAGTACTAATAAGAAGAAGAAAAAGGTAAAGACAAGAAATATAATATAATTAGTAAATATATAAATAATAGAAATTTAGAAGCTTATAATAGGAAATAAGTATATTATTAGTTTTCGGGCTTTACTAAAATTACTAATTAAATTATAGCTTTATTTTCTTCTTACCTCTCCTTTAATCTCTCCTTATCTCTCCTTTGAATTAGTCTTTCCTATATATAAAAATAGGGTAATTAGTCTAGTATACTTCTCGATTTAATATATAAAGATTAGTAGAATTATAGTTTTTAGTCAAATATATAATTATTATATTAGTAAAGCTATCTTGGCTCCTTATATATATCTTTAGTTTTGACTTGAAGTTTTTCTAATAGAATTTCAAAGCTTATTACGTAACTATATAAACCCCTACTAAGTAGTAATAATAGTTAAAAACGCGGCAGAATTAAGCTTATTAATCTGAAACCTTATATTCAATCTATCTGTCCCGAGATAGTTCGGGTATTATAGTAAGCTCTCCCCTAGAGAGCTCTTTATATATTATAGTAAGCTGCCCCTTGGGGAGCTCTATATATATTATAGTATACTATTTCTAGGAAGCTACCCTTTCTCTCTCTTAGAGAGCTCTTTATATATTATAATAAGCTGCCCCGTATAAAGCTGCCTTCCAAGGAGCTGCCCCTCTAAGCCCTTCCAGAAGCTATTTCCCAGATACTATTTCTCAGGGAGCTATTTTCCAGAGAATTCTTTATATATTATAGCGAGCTATTCCCTAGAGAAAAGGTATAAGAGGAAGGAAGATAATATAGATTTATTAAGATATGCCTCAAGAGAATATATGAGGCTCTGTAGTTACCTAAGGCGCTCTAGCTCGTACCTAGCGAGCTGCCCCTTAAGGAGCTATCTGGGAGCATCCCCCCCGAAGCTGCCTCCCCGCCCCCGCCCCCCCCTCCCAAGAGCTGCCCTCTAGGGAGCTCTTTATATCTTTCTCCCCCAGGAGGCTCTTTACGTACTGCAGTGAGCTGTCCCTAGGGAGCTCTTTATATGCGATACGTAAAGAGCTCTCTAGGGCCTAGGGGACAGTTTACTGTAATATATAAAGAGCCTCCTGGGGGGGAAAGAGGGGGGGGTGCTCCCAGATAGCTCCCTGGGGGCAGCCCCTAGCAATAATAATTATCTTACTTTAGTATACTATGTAGTTTTATATACTAGCTATAGTAATTACGGGCCTTAGCTTACTATTAGTATAGTTGCATGTCAAATTTCAAGTGGTTTTGGTGGTTTGGTGGTTTGGTATTGTGCAGTTTTGCAGTTTGGCCCTTTACCGCCTAAAATCCTGCCCTACCTCTACGCAGTAGACACTACCTCTCCTCCAGGCAAAATCAATCAACAGGGTATTAACGACGCACTCACGTGACAACATGCCCCATAAACACACTTGAAAAGTTCAGCCACATCCCTCGACTAAACCAATTGCATTCAATTGGGATTTGATGTATAGTTGGATTGGAACACAATTATTACTTGGCATTCTACTATAAATAAAGCGGTTGCCTAAATTTCTTCAAGTGCTCTGAGTGAAACAAGCGAATGCCCCTTCCCATTAGATCGATGAAAGTTCGCCGTATAATGGCCATGTGCGAATATGCATAGGACAATCAGCGTTTTGACATGGGGCAAAGATACAAAGAATTCAGTCTCTCGCATATCTGTGTTACGACTAATAAAACTATCGGTGCGCTTTTACCAATCCCAGAACTACCATCTCCAATTCTCAAGGTCCCCCAGACCCACATCATGCTGAGATTGAATTTACCTGAGTCTATCAAACCGTATTCTCAATATGGCTGGTTACCTGGGGAGTCTTGACGTCCAAGATCCCCTCTCCAACTTTAGAAGCAGCCCCCTCCACGACTCTCCTCGACTCAGCATCGATGAAGAGTTGCGGACGCTCCGCTCTGTAAGTGGCTTATCCCCAAAGATAAAGACACCCGAATTATGTATATAAGTCTCGTCCATATCTTCCAGAGTGCGGCGTGATGTCTCGGGGTAGAAGCAAAGACGATTGGAAAATACGAGTAGCAGATGATGCCGAAAACTGTTTGAATGCTTTCTTTTCTCTAGCTCGCGGAAAACTAATGACTTCCTCAAGTATAATCTCCAGTGAAGTGTGTCGACACCGATTGTAGTGAACTGCGTCACAATGAACCCTCCCATCCAGTTCGTTGAAGTTGCTGCTGCTGCGCCGCGCGTACGCGACCCCAATGAGTTGACTTCGGAATAGTAGACCCATGGAACCTGAGGCATCTGGTCAATGATGTAGTGCCAAGTTTGAGGAGTCTTGACTTACTTTTGCATAACTCATTCCGTAGAAGAAGTAATACAGAAAGAACATGGATGTTGTAACAGCCCGCATCTTCACAACTGTATTAGTCCCGAGAAGCAAATTGAAATAGGTTTAGTTGTCCTCACAGTTTTCTTTTTTGCTGGATCGCCTTCACTTGCGTGCAGATACAGCCCTGCGACGAGATGGCAACAGAATGCAGCGCCCAAGTAAGATGTGCCGTTGCAGGCTGTCAATAGTCGGCTCATCTGTTAGTCAAATCCCACACTCTGTTGCAGTAAAGTCGGCAGATAATAACCTTGGAAATATGTCAGTATTGGGTTTCAAGGTACGTTGAGCGGGGAACCCCCCCCCCCCCCCCCCCCCACCCCCGCCTCTGATGCATTGACCCCACTGAATCGCTGCATAAATTATGTTCCGTATGACAACACAAGACGCCGAAAGTTTTGAGTTTTGTCCCGAAACAACAGAACATCCATAACAGGAGTCCCGTCTTTGCGTTCCTGGTATATTGTGGTCTTGATAAACAGGAATTAAAGGTTAATGAACCGAGAAGGTTCGAAAGGTTAAATCTCTTGCGGGATATAATATTATTAGCCGGCTTAGGGCAGCCCTTGAACTTACCTTAGGCTACTATATCCTGAATTAAGCGAGGCGGCTATTATACTCGAACTAAGTCGGTACAGTTAAAAAAGTTCGTTTTTATATAAGAGAGAGTGTAGTGCAAGGGTAATAGGGCCGAGACTTGAGATAATCGTAAGGTAGACTGAGTGCTATATAATAGAAAGGTGGGAAAGAGTAAAAGGATATCGTCAGGACCATGTCTCACCGGATGAAGGGATAATTAGAAAGAAGAAAGTTAAGATTAAAAGGGAGCGAATCGGCTATAAATTAGGCAGGGACTAGAGAGTATTATAATATAGAGTTAAAAAGCTTTTCTTAGGATTGAAATCAAATACTGTAAGGCTATTTTTCTCTACCTTGTATCTATATACTAGGACCAGAATTCTAGACGAGGAAACCTAACCATGGGTGCTCGGTATTACCCGCGGATTAATATATTTCAGCAATTATGAACTGAGAACACTTTTCCTTATAATCATATTACCTTCCTATATATCGTCTCCAAATCTGGATCTATTATTATTGTATCTCGAAAGTCGATAACTTATTATTACTCATAGTAAAGACTCCAAATGTTTTTCTTTAAGTTTTCCGTCGACCGCTCTCTATTCCTGCCGATTTCAACTATCTGCATTATACTACTAAGCCTTTTGTGTCCCTGCCATGGTTCTAGCGTCTCTAGTTCTCGCGGACGACAATCGACGTCGACGGGTATATCTACTTCTCGAAGCACCAGAGCGACCAGTTCGACTAGCAGGGCGCTTTTGGTTTCGCACAGTATATCAACTCCATCTAGTTGGTCTATATCGACCCTTAGTCGAACTACGTCAACTTCAATCCATAATAAATCTACAACAAGTCATCCAGCCTATACATCGTCTCCTCCGCCTCCTCCGCCTCCTCCTCCGCCTCCTCCACCACTTAATACTCCTCCGCCTCCTCCGCCATTACATAATCATGAACTTCAATGACATGACCACCTGCGATATCATCAGCTCGCTGAATTACATTAAGGGGGTCATCATCTTCCGTTCCAATATACTCAGGCTCCTCAACTGCATCAAGGGGACCATTAATTTCTACTGCTACATATCCGATCTACTGAACCATATCTAAATAGTACCTAATTTCAACTGCATCAAGGGGACCATCCATTCCTATTACTATATATCCGACCTACTGAACCACATCTAAATAATACCTAACTTCAACTACATCAAGGGGACCATCCATTTCTACTGCTACATATCCGACCTACTGAACAATATCTAAATAGTACCTAACTTCAACTACATCAAGGGGACCATCCATTCCTACTGCTATATATCCGACCTACTGAACCATATCTAAATAATACCTAACTTCAACTGCATCAAGGGGACCATCCATTCCTACTGCTACACATCCGACCTACTGAACCACATCTAAATAGTACCTAACTTCAACTGCATCAAGGGGACCATCCATTCCTACTGCTACACATCCGACCTACTGAACCACATCTAAATAGTACCTAACTTCAACTATATCAAGGGGACCATCCATTCCTATTGCTACATATCCGACCTACTGAACAACATCTAAATAGTACCTAACTTCAACTATATCAAGGGGACCATCCATTCCTATTTTTTTTTTTTTTTTTTTTTTTTTTACAAATTCAATCCATGATAAATCTACAACAAGTCATCAGGCCTATACATCGTTATCCTTACCTACCAGGGGAAACTATATGCAACTTCAATCGCATGATAAATCTACACCAAGTCATCGCAGGCTACAGCATCGTCATCCTTACGCTACCAGGGGAACTACGTCAACTTCAATCCATGCATTATACTACTACGCCTTTTGTGTCCCTGCCATGGTTCTAGCAGCATCGTCTAGTTCTTGCGGACTACCATCGACGTCTACGGGTATATCTACTTCTCGAATCACCATAATAAATCTATACCAAGTCACTCCAGCCTATATATCGTCATCCTTACCTACCAGGTGGAACTACATCAACTTCAATCCATGATAAATCTATAACAAGTCATCCAGCCTATACATCGTCATCTTTACCTATCCCAGGGGAACTACATCCAACTTCAATCCCATAATACAAATCTTACACCAAGTCATCCAGCCTATATATCATTATCCTTACCTACCAGGGGATAACTACGTCAACTTTAATCGGATGATAAATCTTATACCAATTCACCTAGCGCCTAATACATCGTCATCTTTAATTACCAGGGGAATACGTCAACTCTCGGAACTCATATAACCCTTGCCTTCTATCTACTGGGGGGGAATTACATTAAGTCGCTCGACTACTATAGCGTCCACCAGTACAGTAACTTCAAGTACTAATACATTTACCGGCCTCCTCCGCCTCCTCATAATTCACCACCTCCTCCGCCTCCTCCTCCGCCTCCTCCGCTCCTCCGCCCTCCTCCGCCCTCCGCCTCCTCCGCCTCCTCCGCCTCCTCCACCTCCTCCGCCTCCTCCACCTCCTCCGCCTCCTCCGCCTAGCACGACAAAATCGACAACGACTACTAGCGCGTCAACATTGATACCGCCGATCCCGTCAACAGACATCTGTAGTGAAAGTAATGATTGCGACGGCTCATCATGTGGACTCGAAGAAGCCCGATCTCTCCAAGAGCTAGCTTTACCTGCTTTGTTCAAGCGTGTAATGAGGGGTCCAGAGGATTACGGCGGCGATGTTACTAGATTTTTCGTAACAGAGATATCTACTGCAAGGCAAGCATTCAAATTATTGAATTATGGGGGGCATGGGGCAGCCGCTAGGCTAGAATATTTTCGAGATCAGGATCTTACTACTGGCGTAATTGGCCTTTTTGGGTGTACTTCGATTATCGTTATATCCACAGAAGCCGTATGGGTGTCGCATTGGTGGGAGATTCCTACCTTTATGGTACAAAGTTTCGCCGATTTTCGAGATCAGATGCTTATACCCCTAGTCGAGGGAGATGGAGATAGAATACAGGGCCTTGGCGGGCTCACCGGCCCTGGACAACCCTTTGAGTCCTTGAATGGGCCTAAAGCCTTTATTGTATCCGTCAGGCAGGATGATGGTCAAAGTATTTTCGAATATGCGGGTAAAATTAATATAGTGGAAGTTAAACTCAGAGCGCTAATGCCCGGTATTGGTATTACAAGATATAAGTACAGAAGGAATAAGGACGGAGCGAGAAGTGCCAGGTCACCTCTCGGGAAAGTCCTTATTCAATACAGCGCTACTGAACCAAACAACTGGAGAAAATACAGGATTTGGGTGGAGGCTCAGGAGGCGCTTGAAGAGTCCTGGCCGGCGGCAGATACCAGTAGAAGGAGCTCGACAATCAGCTCTTCCGGCTATTCTACTAGCACCTCTATCAGCACCTCTATTAGCACCTCTGCCAGCAGTTCTCCGGTAGAGGTAGAGACAACTTCATCTACTCCATCGACATCTTCGTCGGTAGCTCCTACCTCGACGATGAGCTCATCCCAAACGATTTCGACCATAATTCCGGCGGGTGCTGTACCATGCCCTAGTTTAGGAGATTTTAATACGCTGCCCTGCCCGGACGGTGAAGACGAATCTGTCGCAGTAATGGGAGAAAATCCAGTAGCTAGTGGAGATGGGTTTGCATATAACCTGCTCTCTGCCTGTGATACTGCTCCAGTTACTGTAACACTTACCTGGTCTGATAATACGATATTCGTCAAGACATTAGGTCTTCCGTCTGACCATAGCAACGCGTTTGATACACCTGGAAATCGGGAACCATGCTTATTTTGGTCCGTGGCTGCTGCGATTTCGATTCCGGCGGGTGCTGCACCGTGCCCTAGTTTAGGAGAATTTAATACGCTGCCCTGCCCGGACGGTGAAGACGAATCTATTGCAGTAATGGGAGAAAATCCAGTAGCTGGTGGAGATGGTTTTGCGTATAACCTGCTCTCTGCCTGTGATACTGCTCCAGTTACTGTAACACTTACCTGGTCTGATAATACGATATTAGCCAAGATATTAGGTCTTCCGTCTGATCATAGTAACGCGTTTGATACACCTGGAAATCGGGAACCATGCGTATTTTGGTCCGTGGCTGCTGCTTAGCTAGTATTAGAAGTTTGTTTGATTCCAGATCATGCTTTTATATATAATCAATTATATATGTAGAATCACGTAAGCTCATTCGAGCCTATTAAGGGGCCCGAACATGCAGGAATAAAATCGTGATGTCTTTTTTACTCTTTCTAATTACATATAATAGTAATACTATAAAAGGCTCAGTTCTATCTGAGCCTTATACTAGAATTTTATTCCGGAGTCCATTTGTCATTGTATAGGGACTTGTTGTGTTCACCGATGGGTTCCATGAAACAAAATCTGACACTGAGATATTGTACTGCGTCGCCACATCCTGGCATGCGTAACTTGTACTGTTTGACGTATAGTTTGTTAGTATTGGAGCTGTAACATACTGCGCACAGTCCATCCTGGTTCCGTTGGCGTAAGGAACAAAATTGCTCAGAGCAACATAGGTTTGGGTTGGAAATAAGCTTTATCAATGGTGTTAGTGGCCAATGTACCGTAAAAGCGGGCTTTATAATTTATGACCCTCTTGGATACTCTTGGGTCAAAATTTCATGAAACATGAAGTTCCATGCTGGAAAGGGATTTCGATTTACCGTTGCTGTCAATGAGTTGTTGAAAAAGGGACTATTTTTGAAGTTTAGCGTCTCCGTGAGTCTCGAGATCTTTGAACTTACGCTGTGGTGGTAGGTGCACTCGAAGTTGTCACACTACTCGGGTTCACCCAAGTGCCCCCAGGATTAGAAACGCAGATGACATATCCGACGTATTTTCCGATGTTCGTACATGACGTTCCAAGCTCCGGATTCCATGCCGTAATCTGAGAATATGTGATGTTGAATTGAGTCTGAATCGACGAGCATGTATCATTTGCTTTCACCGTATACGGGTTGCAAACTAACAGGCTCGGTATGCAAAGCGTGCCAGAAGTAGGAAAACTTCCACAAAACGCTGATAGCGAGTTGGATTTTAGGAGATCATATGTACTTATGCCTTTAGCCATGGAAATACTTTGGCAAGTATCCGAGCTGGAGATTTTGTAGGATGTTCCCGCACACGTAGGAACGGCTGAGGAAACAGAGGATGGTCTTGACACAAGTCAGAAAAGGAACCAAGGTGAAGTTGAGGACTTACTGAATGACAAATGTTGTCGCTGTTGGTGGACTTGTAACAGTCCATCCTGTAGAGTGACACGAGGACGTCAAGGAAGAAAATGCAGTTGCCAGGTCTGTTGTAGAGGCCTGTCACGGCCTGGACAAGCTGTGGAAGTGGAAAGTGGTGTGTTTGTGTAAATATATATATATATGAATGATGGTGCCCTAAAGGCGGGGAAGAAGCTATATATATATCTGTATGTGGCCCGTGCGAAGCACGTGACAAGGCCATTGGCATCTCGAGTTGTGTTGTCAAAAGGACAAGAAACAGCCATTGCAACCTGCTGTCGAAGCTTGGGGAATTCAGACAGCGCTCGTGTTTGAACTTCTTTCGAACTCACCAACAGGTCCTACTATCTGTTGATTTGTAGGATGTATACCAAGTGCAGTCGCAATCACGAGATTGCAATATTGTCCCGCCCTGGATGTATCAGTCCAACTGTTCAAAGTCAAGTATTTAAAAAACTTACGAATTTTGCAGACAAGTTGAATTAAATGCTTCAACGTAAGCTTGGGCCAGAGATGCAGGTAGATATTGCGTTCCTTGAGGCGAGGGCCAGTACGTGCTTCCACAAGCTCCTGCGATTCTTCGTTCCCATGTTGCCAAGGCAATGGAGCAAGTTGTCGTGCAGAGTTTTGCCAGCTGTGTAGCGTTGAAAAAAAGGGAATCCCAGAAAGCTTGCTTCCTTGGAATAACGTGATGGACGGATCGCACGTCACGGCCTGGTTGAGTACTGCAAGACAAGTGCTCGACACGGTGGTATTAATTGAAGCCTGGGTCGCGTTCACCAAATGGACTTGAGCCGTGGCTGTCGTCCAGATTAAGCTTTGCAGCAATGCACTTATGAAGATATTCATCTTGCTGTAGTTGTTTAACACAGCGACTCCTAGACAGAGCAAAAAAAGACGAAATACAAATAGGGGTTGTGGACTCGGACAGTGCATTCTCACCGAGGCCCATGAGCAGGGTTATTACCATGCCCTGCATGTTTCCTAGAAGACTACGAGGATATGTGTAAAGTTCCCATTTTCCGAAATCCGTTGAAATGTTGAAGCGAGGCTCGAGAGCAGATGTCACTATACGCAGGCCCTAAATGCCAATATTTACCCCACGCTTACCGTGCCACGGAATATCTCCTGCATTAAGGGTGCTTCCCCGGTTCCCCTCACTCACGCTACTCCCCCCCCCCCCCCTAATTAAATTTAATAGTGGGTCCGTGGTAGGGGTATTTACAGGGGGTTCGACAGGGGGTTCTACAAGGACTAATAGCCAATTAAAGAAGTGTGGCTTATTACGTAATATCAAAACACCAAAAAGTTGGTATGCAGTTGGCCCTCTATCTTCTTCTCTATATTGTCCTACGTTCAGGCCACCCTTAAGCGGTTGGCTCGCAGGGCGCCTGAAAAAATACTGGTCACGTGAGGAATACCAGAATCGCCCCCTTCTAGGGAATCGCACATCGGAACGCGATTACGTCCAAATCCTTAGGGCGCAGCTGGGGATTAGAGAGGAGAAGCTCAAGTACCTTTCTCTCTATTTTAGTAGTTCTGGAATACAAGAGGCTTTTCTTGCAATTTTTTAAAGCTCGGAGGGAAATCTGAAGCTAGCAGTTCCATAGAAAGTACTAAGAAAAGAAACCCTGACCTTATATTACTCTCCTCTCTTTCTTCTCTTTATTACTATAGATCCTCCCCGCTTTTATACTACCTGTAGGCAAAACCGGCCTGCTTCTGACTTTATTACGGAACGGGCTAAGGTATATAAGAGCTGTAATTACTATTGAATCTGTATTTCCTCCTTTTTCTAGCTTGACTAACCAGTTAATAGGCCCGGTCAGCTACTAATTATACCCAGCGGTACCCTGCCTTACAAGAACTCGATCCAAATACCCTTCCTCCCTCCCGGTAATAATAACGGTCGATTACGGACGTCTCTGCGGACGAGCCAGCCCCACGGTACCAGCGACGGATCCGTTAACCGTCCGTTGCGGCCCTAGTTCGTATTATAGAGGACCCTCCTGCCGACTCACCTACTATACGGCCTCCTACCTTCCTCTTCCGCTTCCGGCCAGCTCCTGTATATATAACCGGTCTGCTTACGGGTTACTATATAGCTTGCGGAGCCCTCTATTTTGGCTATACGGATAATTACTTTAAGGCCTGTTATAAGAAGAGCAATATTATACTTCCTCTAATCTGCAAGTCTCCTCTATATCTCTCTTACCTCTTTACGGGTAATAACCTTTTCTACCAGGCCTTCCGGACAAATATCCAGATATATAATTATACTTTTGCTTTTATTATTACGAGTACAAGATCTAGGGCCTGGAAGGCGTAGTTAGACTGTCTCTATCTCGATAATTCAAAGCTAAAGAGAGAAGAGGATCCCGAAGGAGCCTCGGATCTAAATAATCGCAAGCTACGTACGGGCCCACGTGCTAGCTTAAGCTCGGGGTCACGTGTAATGATCAGGTGACTACAGATGCCTCGCTCAGATGCCAGATGCCTCTCTAGCTCTAGTCTAACCCCTACTAGTACCGTATATCGTAACAACCATAATATTACCTCTTCCCTTAAAGTAAGCTTGTCTCCGAGCTTCGAAAGTCCCTATTAAATTTCCAAGTCACAGGTCACATATTAAAGGCCAGGGCCTTTTATATATGACTTTAAAGGATTTCCGTCCGTATTATACGGTTCCGGTAGTATATTATTCTTGGTATAGTCTAACTAATAGGGGAGATTCTGGGGCGGTCCTGGCTATTCGGGGTTCTTATTATGGAAGCTCTAAAGAGCTAGGGCGCTATTACTTAATAAGGAAGCAGGATACTACTCCGGATCTGGGTCCTATCCTTTTTACTAGACTCGGTACTTTAGCTTCCTATAAAGCAGTTTTACTACTTATACCTTTTGAACTTTGTATTCCGTTTCCCCGTCTTATAATTCTAATAGCAGAGGCTCCGGATTTACTTATCCGGAAAGGAAGTTACCTGGATCTTTATATAGCTTCTCTATATAAAATACCGGATATATTCTTATTAATTCCGGAAGCTTAAGCCTAAAGAAATATCCTACTTATTCCAGGATTTCGTATGGTTCTTCTATTTAGTAAGCCAGCTTGCGGCTCGGATAATTATTCTTCTAGTACTTGGTAATAATTCATATCTTGTCTCCTATTCCGAAGTTTACTAGTTAGTAGTATTTATTAGCTTGAGTAATATAATATTCTTATACTTATATTATATTCTTTTATATCTTTTGCCATAATTTATAGAGCCGTATTACTAGGGCCTTTGCCTTCTATCTATTTAGTTCTTCTTTTGGGATACCCGATTATACTTAGGTTTTCTAGTTAAATAATATCTGCGGTTTATAGCCTTTCTTTATAAGAAATAGGGATTGGCCTATAGTCTTATAAACTAGAGCTACTTACTAGTAGTTAATTATTATTACTTATTTGTCCTAATTATCCTAGTAGTAATTTATATAGGGATATAGCTATTAGTTAAAGTACTAGTTAATAATCTCTATTTAGCTATTAGTTTAGGAATAATTAGTAGTTAATAACTTGAGCTTTATACTAATATATTTATAGAACTTGCTTTAGAAATCTAATATAAACTAGGGGCCTTAATTAGATATTATAGTTTCCGGGATACTAACTTAATAAACTATATAAGTAAGAAATAGGAATACTAATTCTTTAGTTATTATTATATCTCGGATAGGAATTATAATAAAGCACTTACCTAGATAATTAATAAAGATTACTACTATATTATACTTATTTCTATTCTTTAAATACTTTTTGAAATCTACTAATATATATTACTAGAGGTAGTTAGGAACTAGTAATAGATATAAGAGCCCTGGCTTCTTATTTCTAGAGACGTGGGATTATTAGTAAGTATAGTAGTTATTCTTATACTAATTAATATTTATATCTTAGCCTAGCTAGTAATAGCGGGCCTAAAGAAGCTATTAAAACTTGGCTTGTTTTAGATATCCTATTAGGGGCTATATATATATCTCCTAAATAAGGGTAATATATAAAAGTATTTCGGATATTATTATATTATTAGATATAAATAGTTTACTATATTATAAGAAAAAGCTATTTTATAATATTTAAGTATCTTTTTTCTTATTTCTTATCTTATCTTATAGCTTTTCTAGCTCTAGTAACTCTCGGTTCTTACTTAATAGCTTATTTACTAGCTAGATACTATTATATTAGGTTTCTTTCTAAGCCGGGTTTACTAAGGCCTTAATTAGGGCTAATTAGAAATCCTATATAATATTATTATTAATCTTTTATTATAGGAAGAGAATTTGGGTTTAGTAAGCTACTATTATCTTATTCTGGGTAATTATATTCTTATATTTCCTATTTAGGATATCTGCTTATTTATTTAACTTGCCTGCCTAATATATAAGCTTAAAATAATAATAGAAAAAGTACTTTACCTAGTAAGCTTATTTTACTAAAAGCTTTTTTATAATTATAAAGTATTCGAGGGCTTAGTAATCTGAGTAAATTATAAAGAATACTTCCTATAGGCCTTCTAGCTTCGCTTACTATTTAGTTAAAAAAAGAATAATAATAAGTATTTCTTTATTATAAATATTATAGTTTAGTTTTATTAATTATATAGTTTTAGAGAAAAATACTACCGGGTACTAGAGTTCTATCTAGAGGTCTTATTATAAGAGAATACTAGCTATAACTCTATTTAATATATCTGTTTTAACTATAGTAAGAAGATTTGAGTTATAGTAATATAGAATTAGTATTAAGAATATAGCTTACTTTAGTTTAGTAAAACCTTCTTAATACTAATCTATTTACTTAAACGGAACTTCCTTATATATTAGAGCTATTAGGGGCTTTATTATATAGCTATATTCTGTAATAAAGTACTAATAAAAGTTATAAAAACCTAGAAAGCTTTATATTTCTTTAATTATCTTTAGTAATTACTAGTTTTTAATAACTACTATCTTATCTAGATCTATTTTAATATCTCTAGTAAAGATAATAAAGCCTAGGTATTTTATATAAGTAATCTTAAACTTTAATTTCTTAATATTTACTTAAAGGCTAGTATCCCGTAATTACTAAAGGACCTTTTATATATGGTTTTTATACTTTAGGGAATTATTCGAATAAATTAGAATATTATTTAAATAAGTTATATAAAAGATATTAAGGTAATTAAAGAAAATATTATTTATATATCTCTAATATATAGCAGGGCTATTAGTTAGGTCTTTCTAAAAAACCTTATATTTATAGGCCTTATATCTCGTATAAAATATTATAAGTTCTTCTAATTCTAGGTCTATTTAGATCTAATAAAATACTTATTAAATATCTAGCTTTATATAGACCTTGGCTTAAACTAGCTATATAAGAGTCTTATAAATAAGAGAAAAAAAATAATAGTTCTTTTATATTAAGTTATTTAGCTTATAATAATTAATACAGAATTAGAGAGCTCTATTAGCCTTTTTTATAAAAAGGATCGGGAATATAAAAGGAAACTGGCTTGGCTTAATAAAGCCCTATTAGAGGTTTTTTTTAAGGAAGTACTTGATCTCCTATAGTTTATAGGTCGACTATTAATAGAGCAGGAAATACCCTAGGCTCTCTAGGCCTTTAGGATTATTAATCTAAATCTTGTAGTTATATAATTAATATAGGAATAAGATATTTAATACTTTCTTTAAGAAAATGTCTATGAAATCCTTAAACTTTTCTAGTAAGACTTTTACTAGCTACTATAGCTCTATTTCTCCTGGCTATTATTTGCCCGAAATAAACTTGTTCTCTTATTATAATTCTAGTTCTTTATTAATCTCGAAAAATAATATTATAAAGAAAAAGTTCTCCTTCTTCTATAGGTTTATCTAGAAAGTAGCTAATAAGATATCTATAATATTAATTAAGGGCCTTAACTAGATCTTATAGCTTTCCTTTAGATAGTATAAGTTTAATATCTCTATTTCTAGCTTAGGAGAAACTTCTATATTTCCTAAGGCTACTTGTATTTCTTTATAATATTAAGCTTAATTCTTTTACTATATATGGCTTTCTGAGCCCGGCTTAGGAAAAGAATAAGAGAGTTTCTTTTTTATAAGCTAAGGTTTCTAGGACTTATTTATAGCTATAGCTTTATTTCTTTTATCTATATTTTCTTAGTACTAATTACCTTTCCCAGGTTCCAAGTTCTTATATATAGTAGTTAGGACCTTATTCTAACTTTTCTTTCTAGGCTAATTATCTAGCCAGATTAATCTTCTATTCTTATAATTAATTAGAATACTAGTATTTATAAATTATTATTATTTCAAAATTATATTATATTTATCTAGCCCTATAACTAGTATAAATACTAGGACCTTCTATCTATTAATTAAGAATATAAGCTTAATATAATAAGTAATAGATATAGCCTACTTATTATTAAACTTCCTTATATTATAGGGTAATATTAATTAAGTAGGCTTAATATCTAGAAATTATTTAATTATTTTTATAAACTTGAAATTAATAAAAGTATATCTATTTATTCTAATATTAATAAGAGAAGAAGTCTTAATATCTAATCTATTATTACTAACTATATAAAAGAGTATAAATACTTTATTTTCTAGTAGCTAGCTCAAATTAACTTCTACTATATCTATATAATATAGCCCTAAAGAGAAGACTTCCTTTAAGGATTTTCGTTTCCCTATTTTATATTTTTAGATAACTTACTTATAGTAAGTACTACTAGCTTGGCTATTAAAACTTGCTTTATATACTTTATCTTGGGCTCTAGATAGTTCCTAAATATATAATTAAATTTATTATAATTATAATATTTGAGATCTGAGAATCCGGTCTTTAGAGTAATAAGCTTATTTATTACTAGGGTTTTAGGAGCAGGCTTTATATAAGAAGTGCCTCCTGGGCTTAGCTTATTTATATTTTTATTAGCTTTCTTAAATACTTATTTTTTCTTTTTATAATAAGCTCGGATTTACTAGTTATTTATAATATAGTATTATATAAATTCCGTAATATAAATAGCCGGATTATTATAGTATATAGCTATAGCCTTTTAGAGCTTTTAGGTAAGCTTATTATTTAGGTTATTCTTAAAATCCTATAAGTTAATATTTCTATTTATTATATACTTTAGAAATAGAATATAAAACTCCTAAAAAATCTGGCTCTTTTTTATAAATAGTTTCTTAAATATTTACCGAATATTATACTTCTTATTCGGGTTACTATATAGCTTCTTTAAATAGGTATATAGTTCTCTAATAATCTTATATATATATTAATTATTCTGGTTTAGGTAAAGAGAGATTAGTATAAGAATATAGTTACTTATATAACCGGATATATAAATAATCTTAAGGTCCTCTATCTAATAAGTATTAGAATTACTATAGAGCTTATTCTTAATCTAAACTAATTAATTATTAAAGGTAATACTATTCTTAGTTATATCTTTAAAAATAAAAGAATTAGGGAATTTAACTAAATATCTATTTTCTAGAGTAAGAGAACTAGTTATTCCGGTAGGCTATATAATAAGCTTCTTAATAATAGCTTTATTCTTTTATAAGACTTACTTGGTTTCTCTTAGCTAATTATAATAATTCTTGCTATAAATAAGAATATTATATATCTTTAGAATTAGTTTAATAATTTCTTTATATAAAGCCTCTGAATTTCGAAATAACTCTTGGAACTTTACTTTTAATAAGGCAGGTTTTTCTTTTTTTTCTATTCTCTAGAAGAAAATATCTCTTTTATTATAAATATTAACGGGATACTCGGATCTTTCAGGAAACTTAATAAGAGGTTTTAGTCTATCTTCTAGTAATATACTAGTAATATTTTATACTATAGCTTCTTCTAACTTGCCTAGTTATTCTAGGGCTTTCTTTTATTCTAATATTAGTTAATTAGTTCGGGAATAGTTATAGTATATTATATCTATACTTATTAAAAACCAATTGGGTAAGTATTATTTAGATCCTCTATAGAATTAAGAAATAAGTAAGCTTTAAATTATATTACGAGTATAAGATCTAAGGCCTAGAAAGTATAGTTAGATTATTTTTATCTTAATAATTTAAAGCTAAAAAAAGAAGAGAATCCTAAAGAAGTCTCGGATCTAAATAATTATAAGCTATATATGAGCTTATATACTAGCTTAAGCTCGGGATTATATATAATAATCAGGTAACTATAAATGCCTTATTTAGATATTAGATACCTCTCTAGCTTTAGTCTAATCCCTACTAGTACTATATATTATAATAACTATAATATTTATATTAATTAGCTATAAGAAAAATATCCGGATTAACTTTTCTTATAAAATCTAGTATTTTTAGATCTATAATAAGCTCTTCTATTTCCAAGGCCTGCTATAGCCTATTTTATATACTAAATTCTTTTTTATATAGCTCTTTTTTTATAACCCGCTTTTTATAACTAATATCCAGATTACTAATTTCCTTTACTTAGATTATATAGTTCTTTTATAGCTTATAAATATATTTATAGACTATAATTCGTTTATTATAGTCTATAAAACGGCCTATAAATATCTTATAAGCTAATAAACTAATTTCCGGATCTTATTTAATTTATAAATATATTTAATTCTCGAATTAGATATGAATTATTATTATAAGAATCTTCTTATAAATAATAAAATTACTATCCTAATTCCGGATAAATATATAAATATAAGCTATTATAATCTGGTACTAATAATCTATAAAGCAGGCTATAAGTATTTATAAATATATATAATTAATATTACTTATATAATATATATACTATTTTATTATATTTTATTCTTCTTATATAATAACCTAAACTAGTACTATAAGTTATAGTTATAGAACTATACCGGAATCCGCTAGTAAATATAGTTTAAATAATAGGTTTTTTATTAGTACTATTTCTATATCTATCTAGTTTTTTCTTTATTTTTTTATATTAGCTATCTTTTCTAGTAATATATTATTAATATATATATTATCTATAGAATAACCTTATTTAACTAGTTCTATTTATATTAGTAGAATATTTATATAAATATTTATATAGGTTTTATAAATATTCTAATTTATAAGAATATTTATATAAATAATATTAGTTATTATTTTATTTTCTTATTTAGCTTTATAAAAAATAATTATTTTATATAATAGCTTTTTTAAGACTTAATAGCTATTATATAATACTTTAGTAAGCTAAGCTTCTTTATTACTTTTATAACTAACTTATACTAGCCTGAGATTATAGATTACTTCTTAAATAAATAATAAGTAATTAATTATCCGGATTTCTTTTACTAGATCTTTATTCTAAAAATAAGAAAGCTTTTTATAGATCTTAAGAACTATATTTTCGGATAATATATAGGCCATATCTATATAATTAAATACTAGAAATATAGCCTCTTATATATATATCTATTTTTATTTCTTAGAAGAAATACTATTTTTTTAATTCCTAATTTAATTAATAAAGTAGTTTATATTAAGCTTCTAGATCTATTATAGAACTTTACTAGTAAACTTATAGCTATAGTTATTAGCTAAATGTTTTACGGGCTATATAGCCTTAATAATAATTTAAAAGTCCTATATATAATTTATAGTATATTTATAGCCCTATTTATATATTAGAAAAAGTTTCCTAAAATATTTATAACTATAATAATTATTTATAAAAATAGGTATTCCGAATATTAATACCAGAATAATAGTTATATATTTATAGTCTATAAACTAGGCTTTTTAGATTAGGAAATTATTTATAATAACTACTAGATTATTCTATATAATCTATATCTTTTCTAGAAGTTTTATTTATATATTAATATTAAGATTTATATATTTATATAAATAATTAAGTATATTTATAAGTATATTTATAAAGAAATAGACTATATAACTATAGCTATTTCGGGAATATATAATAAGATTACCTAGTATTTCTAGATTTGGTATATAGGTCTTATAAAGGCTTTCTAGTATTTATTTAAATATCTAATATATTAGAAGTTTCTCCTAATTTAATACCTTATAATTTACTTTTTTAGATAATATATAGTTTATTTTATAGCCGACCTCTTACTCAAATAAGTTATAAACCGGACTATAAATACTTATTTAATTTTAATAGCTTTTTTTAAATATAATATAATATATAAAAATAGCTACTAATATCTTTACTATAAGTTCCTATAATACTTTATATAAATTACTAAGATCCGGATATAGAAGCCCTATAAATAAGGATATAGTATTAGCTATATTTATTATTATAGTCTAGTTTCGGGTAAATAATTCTATTTATAGCTCTTACTAATAGTTATATATAATCTATAATTCTTTAATAAATTCTATTTAGTTAAGAATATCTATTATTTTATATACTATATTACTTATATTATCTATAACTTAATAGAGAATAATTAAGAATAGTTCTAATATTTTAATAAGGCTATCTAATTAATAACTAGCTATAGTTTATAAATATTCTTTTTTATAAATATTTACTAGTAACTAATTATAGATATATAAGTAATCTGGAACTAGTATAAGAAGCATTTCTATAATAATTTAGCCTATAAACTTACTTATAATTTATTAATTAATTTCCTACTACTTTTAGTTAATTCTTATTATAATTATAGCTTCTTCTTACTTGGTTTTAGCCTTATAAATCTCTAGTAAATACTAATAAATATTACCCTATCTAAGAATACTTTTAACTAGATTATAAGTTACTATATAGCTAATTTATAAGTTAATTATATTCGTAAGATATTACTAGTAATTATAATATAAGTCTAGCTAAATATAGACTAGTATTCTTACTTTTAGATAATTCTAATAATAATTATAAATGATTTATAAACGGCCCACTTCTATTTATAGGATCCGGATAAAACTAGTAAGATATTTCTTTATAAAACTCTCTATTACTATTACTATAACTAAGATAAAGTTATTCTATATATAATATTAATGGATATTATAGCTTTTTTTTTTTCGGATAAATATATATCTTATTTCTAGTTCCGGATTTTACTCGAGCTTAATAAATTATTTATAAATATAATTACTAAAATAAATCGGTTTGAAATACTCTTATAATCTATAGACCTAATTATCTAAAACGAAATACCTATATAGTATAAATACTACTTTAAAGTAATATATTAGCTAATAATTAATTTATAGTTAGTTATAGATAATATTCTTTTTAGAGAAGTATTTATAATTTTCGGAGAGAACTTTACCTAGATCTTACTAGTAGTTTTATATAATTTATAAACTAATATAGTATAGGCCTATTTATAATAAATATAGATCTGGCTATAGTTCTATTAGTTATTATTACGAATTAATATACAGGTTTATAATAACTTATCTAAATAGGATTTTATAAACTAGATTAGTAATTTACTATATAACTTGTCTTTAAATAAATAAATTATACTTCTATCTTTTATTCTATATACCTAGTTAGTTATAGACCTAATTAATTATATTTATTTATAAGAGCGACTTTTATAGGCCCTATATAATTACCGGATCTTTAGTAAATAGGTAATTCTATTAACTTTAAATAATATAGTTTATAAGTTTAACTAAATAATTCTAGATATATTTTCTAGCTAGAAATAAATATATTTTATAATAGATTTAGCTAATATAAATAAAGCAGATTCTAAGATTATAGAATTATTTCTAGAGGTCTTATAAAATATCTATTTACCAGATTTATTTCTCTCTAAGTTATAATTTAAAATTAGTATATTTATAATATTTTTATAGAATTTCTATTTATAAGAAGAGCTTTATAATAAGTTATAAATATTAATTTATAGTTTTAGAAAGTTCTCGATTTATATATAATTACTAGATAGTAATTTTAATAACTAATTATAAATAATTTTATAAATTAAACTCTAATTAATAAATTAGTAATTATCTTTTATATTCTTTTATAAGTAGTTTCTACTTATTTTATTCTTTATAATAACTATTAATAAGTTATAGAACTAGTTATTTAAAATAATAGAAATGAATTTATAGTTTCTAGTCTTTTCTTATAGCTAGTTCTATATAGTAGTCTTATAAATAACCTTATAGATAAGGCTTTATATTCTTTTATTTCCTAATATAAACTATATAAGTAATATAATATATCTAGAAATATTATAAGGTCTTATTTAGTTTTTAATTTACTTATAAGTAATTTTATATACTTATAGGCTATTTTTCTTTTTATATTATTTATAAAGAATTTATAAAGAATTTATATACTTAGCTAAAAGCCTTTATTATATTCTAAACCTATTTGGAACGAGTTTAGGGCAAAATTATTACTAACTCCGGAACTTATATAGGGCCGCTAGTAATAATTTTAGTAAAGTAACCCTAAACTCGTCTCTTTTCTATATTGTCTTATATTTAGATTATCCTAAATAGTTAGCTTTCGGAACTTCTAGAAAAAAACTAGTTATATAAGAAATACTAGAATTATTTCTTTTTAGGGAATTATATATCGGAATATAATTATATTCAAATTCTTAGAACTTAGCTTAGAATAAGAGAAAAGAAGCTCAAATATCTTTCTTTCTATTTTAGTAGTTCTGAAATATAAAGGGCTTTTATTATAATTTTTTAAAGCTTAGAAAGAAATTTTAAGCTAGAGATTATATAAAAAGTATTAAGAAAAAATCCTGGCCTTATTTTACTTTTCTTTTCTTTTTTTTATTATTATTATAAATCCTTTTTACTTTTATATTTCTTATAGGCAAAACCGGTTTATTTCTAACTTTATTATAGAATAAACTAAGCTATATAAGACTTACTATTACTATTAAATTTATATTCTCTCTCTTTTCTAACTTAATTAACTAGTTAATAGGCCCGAAATACTACTAATTATAGCTAGTAGTATTCTATTTTATAAGAACTCAATTCAAATATTCTTTTTATTTCCCGGTAATAATAATAGTTAATTATAAATATTTCTATAGATAAGCTAGTCCTATAGTACTAGTAACGGATTTATTAACTATTTATTATAGCTTCTATTTATATTATAGAGGACTTTTCTACTAATTTACTTACTATATAGCCTTTTATCTTTCTTTCCCGCTTTTGGCTAGCTTTTATATATATAACTAGTTTATTTACGAATTATTATATAGCTTATAGAATCTTCTATTTTAGCTATATAAGTAATTACTTTAAAGCCTATTATAAGAAAAATAATATAATACTTTCTCTAATCCGTAAGCCTCTTTTATATCTCTCTTACTTCTTTATAAATAATAACCCGCTTTACTAGGCCTTTTAAATAAATATCCGAATATATAATTATATTTTTGTTTTTATATTAATTAGTTATAAAAAGAATACCCAGATTAACTTCTTCTATAAAATCTAATACTTTTAGATCTATAATAAACTCTTCTATTTCTAGGGCTTATTTTAGTCTATTATATATATTAAATTCTTTTTTATATAGCTTTTTTTCTATAATCCGCTTTTTATAATTAATATATAGGCTACTAACTTTCTTTATTTAGATTATATAATTTTTCTATAGTTTATAGATATACTTATAAACTATAACCCGTTTATTATAGTCTATAAGATAGCCTATAAGTATCTTATAAGCTAATAAACTAATTTCCGGGTTTTATTTAATTTATAAATATATTTAATTCTCGAATTAGATATAGATTATTATTATAAAAACTTTCTTACTAATAATAAGATTACTATTCTAATTCCGGATAAGTATATAGATATAAACTATTATAATCTAGTACTAATAATCTATAAGATAAGCTATAAATATCTATTAATATATATAATTAATATTATATATATAATATATATAATATATATATTACTTTACTATATCTTATTTTTCTTATATAATAACTCGGGCTAGTATTATAAGTTATAGTTATAGAATTATACTAGAATCTATTAGTAAATATAGTTTAAATAATAAGTCTTTTACTAGTATTATTTCTATATTTATTTAGCTTTTTTCTTATTTTTTTATACTAGCTATTTTTTCTAGTAATATATTATTAATATATATATTACTTATAAGATAACTTTACTTAACTAGTTTTATTTATACTAGTAAAATATCTATATAAATATTTATATAAGATTTATAAATATTCTAATTTATAAGAATATTTATATAAATAATATTAGCTATTATTTTATTTTCCTATTAAGCTTTATAAGTAATAATTACTTTATATAATAGTTTTTTTAAAACTTAATAGCTATTATATAGTACTTTAGTAAGCTAAGCTTCTTTATTACCTTTATAACTAATTTATACTAGCCTAAAATTATAGATTACCTTTTAAATAAATAATAATTAATTAATTATTCGAATTTCCTTTACTAGATCTTTATTCTAAAAATAAAAAAGCTTCTTATAGATTTTAAAAACTATTTTTTCGGATAATATATAGGCTATATTTATATAATTAAGTATTAGAAATATAGCCTTTTATATATATATCTATTTCTATTTCTTAAAAAAGATATTATTTTCTTAATTTTTAATTTAGTTAATAAGGTAATTTATATTAAGCTTCTAAATTTATTATAGAATCTTATAAATAAACTTATAGCTATAATTACTAGCTAGATATTTTATAGGCTATATAGCCTTAATAATAATCCGAAAGCCCTATATATAATCTATAATATATTTATAGCTCTATTTATATATTAGAAAAGGTTTTCTAAAGTATTTATAACTATAATAATTATTTATAAAAATAGATATCTCGAGTACTAGTATTAAAATAATAGCTATATATTTATAGTCTATAAATTAGGCTTTTTAGGCCAGGAAGTTATTTATAATAATTACTAGATTATTTTATATAATTTATATATTTTTTAGAAATTCCGCTTATATATTAATATTAAGGTTTATATATTTATAAAGAAATAAACTATATAATTATTACTATTTCGAGAATAAATAATAAAATTATCTAGTATTTCTAAATTCGGTATATAGGTCTTATAAAGGCTTTCTAATACCTATTTAAATATCTAATATATTAGAAGTTCTTTCTAGTTTAATATCTTATAATTCATTTTTCTAAATAATATATAATTTATTTTATAGCTAATTTTTTATTCGAATAAGTTATAGATAAAGCTATAAATATTTATTTAATTTTAATAATCTTTTTTAAATATAATATAATATATAAAAATAGCTACTAGTATTTTTATTATAAGTTCCTATAATACTTTATATAGATTATTAAAATTCGGATATAGAAGTATTATAAATAAAAATATAATATTAGTTATATTTACTATTATAGTCTAGTTTTAAATAAGCGGTTTAACTTATAGCTTTTACTAATAGTTATATATAGTCTATAGTTTTTTAATAAGTTCTATTTAGTTAAAAGTATTTATTATTTAATATACTATATTATCTATATTATTTATAACTTAATAGAGAATAATTAGAAATAGTTCTAGTATTTTAATAAGGCTATTTTATTAATAACTAGCTATAGTTTATAAATATTCTTTTTTATAAATATTTACTAGTAGCTAATTATAAATATATAAGTAATTTAGAACTAGTATAAAAAGTATTTCTATAATAACTTAGCCTATAAGTTTATCTATAACCTATTAATTAACTTTCTATTATTCTTAATTAATTCTTATTATAATTATAGTCTCTTTTTATTCGGTTTTAGTCTTATAAATCTCTAATAAATACTTATAAATATTACTTTATTTAAAAATATCTTTAACTAGACTATAAACTATTATATAACTAATTTATAAATTAATTATATCTATAAGATATTACTAGTAATTATAATATAAACTTAGCTAAATATAGACTAGTACTTTTATTTCTAGATAATTATAATAGTAATTATAAATAATTTATAAACTATTTACTTCTATTTATAAGGCTCAAATAGAACTAGTAAAACATTTCTTTATAAGACTTTCTATTACTATTACTATAGCTAAGGTAAGGTAATTCTATATATAGTATTAATAAGTATTATAGCTCTTTTTTTTTTAGATAAATATATATCTTATTTCTAGTTTCGAATTTTATTTAAACTTAATAAGTTATTTATAAGTATAATTACTAAGATAAATTAGCTTAAAGTATTCTTATAATTAATAAATCTAATTATTTGAGACGAGGTATTTATATAATATAAGTATTATTTTAAGGTAATATATTAGCTAATAATTAATTTATAATTAGTTATAGATAATATTCTTTTTAGAGAAATACCTATAATTTTTAGGAAAAACTTTATTTAGATCTTAGTAGTTCTATATAGTTTATAGACTAATATAATACGGGCCTATTTATAGTAAATATAGATCTAGCTATAGTTCTATTAGTTATTTTTATAGATTAATATATAGGTTTATAATAATTTATTTAAATAGAATTTTATAAACTAAATTAATAGTTTATTATATAATCTATTTTTAAATAAATAGATTATATTTCTGTTTTTTATTCTATATATCTAGTTAGTTATAGACCTAATTAATTATATCTATTTATAAGAATAACTCTTATAGGCTCTATATAATTATTAGACTTTTAGTAAATAAATAATTCTATTAACCTTAAATAATATAATCTATAAGCTTAATTAAATAATCTTAAATATATTCTCTAGCTAGAAATAGATATATTTTATAATAGATTTAGCTAATATAAATAAAACAGATCCTGAAATTATAGAATTATTTTTAAAGGTTTTATAAAATATCTATTTACTAGATCTGTTTTTTTTAAGCTATAATTTAAGATTAGTATATTTATAATACTTTTATAAAATCTTTATTTATAGAAAGGGCTTTATAACGGATTATAAATATTAATTTATAGCTTTAGGAAGTTCTTAATTTATATATAGTTATTAGATAATAACTTTAATAGCTAATTATAAATAATTCTATAGATTAAGCTCTAGTTAATAGATTAGTAATTATCTTTTATATTTTCCTATAAGTAGTTTCTATTTACTTTATTCTTTATAATAACTATTAATAAGTTATAGGATTAATTATTTAAGGTAATAGAAATAAATTTATAGTTTTTAGTCTTTTCTTATAGCTATTTCTATATAATAGCTTTATAAGTAATTTTATAAATAAGGCTCTATATTCTTTTATTTCTTAATATAAACTATATAAATAATATAATATATCTAGAAATATTATAAGATCTTATTTAGCTTTTAACTTATTTATAAATAATTTTATATATTTAGCTAAAAGCCTTTATTATATTCTAATTCTATTTGGGACAAGTTTAGAATAAAATTATTAATTAGCTCTAAACTTATCTATATAATACTATTATATAATTAGATTATCTAATTAAAAAAATAATTATATAAGAAATACTAAAACTTAAGCCTAAGTCTTTTATATATTACTTATTTTAGAAATATTAAAGTTTTCTATTACTTTCTATATATTTCTTGGTATTTTATTTAGCTTATAATTATATAAATATAAATTCTTTTCTATTATACTTTTATACTAGTTATAAATAATACTTTTTATATAGCGGATTTCTTCTAAATCTTAAAAGAAATCTATATAAGATATATTTATAATATAAGATCTCTTTATTCTTATATATTCGGATTTATATATTTAGTTACTAATCTTTTTTAGACTAAATAGGTTATAAAGTATTTCTTTCTTATAAATATTAATCCGAATATTTCTTAATAAATATATATTAGACCTATATAGCCTTTTATAAATAAGAATAACTCTTAGCCTCGAAAACAGATTTATTAAATCTATAATAAGCTAGATATAGCTTATAACTAGCTAATAAAAGCTATTTTATTATTATTATCTTCTTTTTTTCTTTCTTTTTCTTTTCTTTTATCTATTAGCTTTTATTTATAGTTCCGGAATTAGTTTATTTATAATCTTAGCCTAATAAATATTAAATATAAGAATTATAGTATAAGATACTAGATATTAAAGGTAATTATAGGTATAAATTAGAAATTTAAGTTCTATTATAAGAAAAAAGATATAGTAATAAATAAGTTATAGGTATTTCTATTCTTTTTATAAATACTTTTTTAAAGAAAATAATTTATAAACCTATAGCTTTTATTAAAATATAAAGATATATAACTTTATACTTATTTTTATATCTATAAGCTATACTAAAAATATATATATTAATCTTTTTTATAGTTTTTATTACTTTTATATCTATAGAAAGCTATTTTATTATTAGAGATTCTTAGAACTAGATTTATAATAGATTCCGGCCTTTATTTAATTATTTTTTTATAATTTAGACTATATAACTAATCTTTAGTTATAATATTACCCGTAATATAATTAAGCTATTTTCTATAGCCTTTATAAAATACTTATAAATTATAGTAATTTTTTTATATAAATTTATAAAATAGTCCGGAAATAATTAGCTAACTAAATAAATTACTTTCGAATTCTTTTTAGCTTATAAATATACTTAATTCTCTAGTCTAGAATAAACTATTACTATAAGAATTTTTCTATAGCTATAGAACTAGTAGAAATTCTTTTAAATAAATTTATAAATAAGAATTAATATAATATTTTCTTTATAGTCTATAAGTTTAGTTATTAAAATCTATAACTTTATTAAATAGCTATTATTTATATAATATATATATTACTTTATTATATATTTCTCTTTTTATATAATAAATATAGATAATACTATAGAATAATCTTATAAAATACCTATTATATTTATTAATAAATTCGTTTAAAGTAATAGCCCTTTTACTAGTTCCGTTTATATATTTATAATTATAAGATATTATTTTTCTTTTATATTTACTAGTTCTTTTAGTAATATATTATAAATATTTTTATTATTTATAAGACTATATTCCTTAATTAGCTTTATTTATACTAAGATAAGATTTATATAGATATATATAATAGTTTAATAAATATTCTTATTTATAAGAATATCTTAGTAATTAATCTAAATTAGTAGTTTATTCTTTTATTCTCTTTTATAAATAGAGATTAATTTATATAATAGCTTTTTTAAGATTTAATAGCTATTATTTATTATTTTAGAAAGTTTATCTTTTTTATTACTTTTATAACTAATTCGTAATAGTTAGAGATTATTTAAAAACTATATAGCTTATAACCTATAGACTAGTTAGATCTAATTACTTATATATTTTAATTTAAAATTTAAAAGCTTTTTATAAATTTCAAGAATAGTTTTTTTAGATTATATATAAGCTATATTTATATAATTAAATACTAGAAATAAAAGCTTTTATATTTATATTTACTTTTATTTTTATAAGTATTTATAAAGTTTAATATATCTAAATATATAAATAAGGTTATATATACTAAATTACTAGATCTATTATAGAACTTTATAAATAAGCTTTTAGTTTTAGTTATAAATAATATATTTTATAGTCTATATAGAAAGAATTATATATAGGTCCTATATATAGTTTATAGAAAAGCTTATAGCTTATTAGTATATTTTAAGAGGTTTTTAAAGGCTTTTATAAACTATATTATATTTATAAAAATAGCTATTTTAAATACTATTACCGGAATAATAAATAGATATTTATAATTTATAAATCCGGTATTTAAAATTAGTAAACTATTTATAATAATTATTAGATTATTTTATATAACTTGTATTTTCTTTAGAAATTCTATTTATATATTAATATAGAAATATATATTTTAGTTTAAATAATTAAATATATTTATAAATATATATATAAAAAAAATAGATTATATAATAGTTATAATTATAGCTATAGATAATAAGATTACCCGATATATATATATCTATTATATAAGTCTATATAAGGCTATTTAATAGCTATTTAAATTTCCTATATATTAGAAATTCTTTTTTATTTAGTATTTTATAATTTATTTTAAAAAAAAGCAAATAGTTTATTTTTCGAATAATATTTCTTTTATAACTCTAGCTATAGAAACTATAAATATTTATTTAACTTTAATAGCTTTCTTTAAATATAATACTATATATAAAAATAGCTAGTAATACTTATATTTAAAGTTTCTGGTTTATTTTATATAGGTTTTAAAAACTTATATATAGAAGTATTATTAATAGAATAATAATAACCGGATTAGCTATATATATTATTATAGCTCTATTTTAAATAAGTAATACTATTTATAGTTTTTATTTATAATTATTTATAACTTATAGTTTTTTATAAATCTATATTTAGTTAAAAGCATTTATTATCTAATATACTAAACTATCTATATTATTTATAGTTTAATAGAAAATAACTAAAAATAATATTAGTATTTTAATAAGGCTATTCTATTTATATTTATAAATAATTTATAAATATTATTCTTAATTAGCCTTTATTAATAGCTAATTATAAACTTATTAGTAATCTAAAACCGGTATAAATACTACTTCTATAATAATTTCTAGTACTAGCTTATTTATAGTAATAGTTTCCTATTTTTATTTTTTAATTTATATTATAATTATAGTCTTTTCTTATTTATATATAGGTTTATAGACTAGTAATAGTTACTTATAAACTATAGGCTTTCATTTTTTATTTAAAATTAGATTAGTAAATATTATTCTTTATTTATATTATATATTCTCGAAAACTAGATATTACTTATAATTATAATATAAGTCTAGTTTAATTCTAATTAGTAATTATATTTTATAAAAATTATTATAGCTATTAAATTAGATTTATAAATAGCCTATTTCTATTTATAAAAGCTAGAAAATATAGGCAAAATATTTTTATATAAGATATTTTATTATTACTTTTATAAATAAAAGCAAATAGTTCTTTATATAATATCTATAGATATTATAGCTTTCTTATTATTAAATAGATATATATTTTATTTCTAGTTTAAGATTCTAATTAAGCTTTATAAATTATTTATAAGTTTTATTATAAAATAGAATGTTTTTAGATAAATTTTCTAGTTTATAAATCTTATTATCTAAGATAAAATACTAATATAATATAAGTATTATTTTAAAGTTATTTACTAGCTTTTAGTAAATTTATAATCTATAATAAATAATATTCTTTTTAGAAAAATACCTATAATTTTTAGTAAAAACTTTAATTAAATTCTTTTAGTTATATTATATAGTTTATAAATAGATATTATTACTATATATTTTTAATAATTATTTATTTATTTATAATTCAAATAGCTTTATTTATAGACTAATATATAGATCTATAAAAGTAAAAATAGCTAAAAGTTTATTTACTAGATTAGTAAATTATTTAATAATTTAAACCCGAATAAAATAATAGTAATTCCGGATTATATAAACTAACTAGTATTAATTATAGATTTAATTAGCTATATTTACTTTCTAGATTTTTTCTTCCGGACTATTATAAATCTATTAACTTTTTATAAATAGTATCTTTTAACTATATTAAATACTATAGTTTTAGAACTTAATATTTATATTTTTAAATATTTATTAGACTAATTATAAATAGACTAATTATAAATAGACTAATTATAAATAGACTAATTATAAATAGGCTAATTATAAATATACTAATTATAAATATACTAATTATAAATATACTAATTATAAATATACTAATTATAAATATACTAATTATAAATATACTAATCTAATTATAAATATACTAATTATAAATATACTAATTATAAATATACTAATTATAAATATACTAATTAGTAAATTCTCTAGATATAAATAAGTTTTCGGATAATAACTTATATAAGCTATTTATAGAATAGTTATAAAATATTAATTTTTCTTTTTTATTATTATCTTAGTTTATTTTTAAAATTAAAGCTTTAATACTACTTTTATAAAATTTATATTTATAAAAAGATTTATATAATAGAATTTAGATAGTAGTTATAAGCTTATAAATATATTATATTAAGGCTTATTTATTTAAAAGGAATTTTAATAACTAGTTATAGATAATTCTATAAATTAAGCTATTTACTATAAATACTAGCCTAAGAATTGCTTTTTTCTAGAAATAGTTTCCGGTTTATTTATATTTTATAATAACTATTAATAAATTATAAGATTAGTTCTTTTATACTATTAGTTTGAACTTATAAATACTTATATTTACTTATAGGCAGTTTTATATAGGGGTTTTCTATATATTATCTATAAAAGGCTTAAGTATTCTTTTATTATATAAAAATTTATTTAGAATATTTAATATAATTTATTCTAAAATCTTAGCTATTTTATTTTAGTATTTTATTTCTTATAAATATTTTATAACTACCGGATAGCCTTATAGATCGGATTAAGGAATTTAAAGATCTATAACTATTTATAACTATCTATAAGTATCTATATCTATCTATAAGTAATTTATAATTATTACTTTAAATATTTTAGGATTTAAATAGATTAAAAATATTATATTATTAAATATTAAAAATATATATTTCTTTTAGATAACTCTTTATAGGATTTATAACTTCTTATTTTATTTACTTTCCTCTTTCTCTTTTTCTCTTTCCTCTTTTCTCTCTTTTTCCTTTTTTTCTTTTCTCTTCTCTTCTCTTTTCTCCTTTTTCTTCTTTCTTTTCTTTTTTTCTATCTCTAGTACCAAGTAATTTGTTCTTTTCTTCTTCTCTAATACTTCTATTTCCTTTTTATAAAGAGCTACTAGCTCTCTATAAAGCTTAGTAAAACAGTATACTATTTAAGAGAAAGTAAATAGATAGTAGTAATAAAAGGTAATAGGATAATAGGCTATTTATATATTAGTTATAATCTATAATAATCTATAATAGATATATATATATAAAAATAATTTACTAGAAGTAATTTAATAAAGCGGATATAGGTTAGTAGTAATAGGGGCAGAAGCTAGAGCTAGAGCTAAAGCTAGAGAAAGAGAGAAAGTAGTAATAATACCTATAAGTACCTATTAGATTAGTTATAGTTTATAAAAAATTAGTAAATAGATATAAAAAGCATTTATAGAAAGAATAATAGGTACTCTTACTACTATAATAGTAGTTAATATAGCTTTCTTTAAACCAACTAGCTATAACTATATATACTATCTATATACCCGACCTACTAGTATAATATATATATCCGGTAGTATAAACTTGACTAACGAATTAGCTAAGCTTAGCCTCCAGGTTAGCAGGCCGGGCAGGATTAGTAGTACAGCCGGGCCGCAAAACAGGTACCTGTAGCGGAGCCAGTAAAGAGAGTGCTGTTATGGTGCGGGTTGGGCGGGCGGGCAGGGCAGGCAGAGCAGGCAGGGCAGGCAGGGCAGGTACTGGCACTAGTACTGGTGCTGCTACTGCTGGTGGTACTGCTGCTGCTGGTACTACTGCTGCTAGTGCTGCTGCTGTTGCTGCTATTGCTACTACTAGTACTGGTGCTAGTAGTGGTAGTAGTAGTGGTACTAAAGCTGGAGCTGCAGCTGGAGCTAGTACTGGTACTGCCGAAGCAGCGGGAGCAGATGGGAGAGAAGACATTCTACGGACCGTAAGGAGCGTTACAGGCCAGAGGCAGGCCTGTAGCGGGTATAGGGGTTGACTTACGTATATATATGTGTATGTATATTTATTAAAGGAAAGAAGCTTTGGAATTCGAAATTAAAACCTACCTTATTTAGCTTACCTGGAAAATTTTTAGCCTTTAAAAAGTGAATTTTCAAAGTGAATTTAAAGTCAGTAAAGCTAATATCCCTTAAATAAGTGCCTGAGGCATCCAATTAATCTCGAATCGAGATCAGGGCAAAATTAAAGACTGGCCCCGAAGCTTGCGTAGGGCCGCCAGGCTTTAATTTTAGCGAAGCGGCCCAGATCTCGTTAGCATCAATTACAGCTTGACAACGCCTCCACTATGACTCAAAAAGTGTCTCAATATAGCTGTCTGGGACAGCATTCCAAGCTTGTAAAACAATCCCTCTCAGAATATCTAAAGAGACACACTTCGCATCGTAATAAGCTTGAAAATAATGCTCCTGAATATATCTCTTCATCCAGCTCCATATATGCTCAATAAGGTTCAAATCAGGGAAGTAAGGGGGCCAGTCGATAGAGGGGATATTCCTCCGGTATAGATTATCTTGCGTCTCAAAAGACCTGTGGCAAGATGCTCTATCGTATTACCAAGCAAGGCGGACCCCTCATACTCTTTCTATATCAAACCAAGCTTGGACTTGAGATAGTATAACCTCATTATACTTTCTTGAGTCCATAGAACCCCATTCCTTCTCCCAGAATATCGCAGGACCCTTTCTCCCTCTACAAATCACTCCATGGAACATCTAAGCCGGTCGTTTTGAGTACTTGTGCTGGACACATTCTGGCAGGTATCGGTCTTTGCGAATAGCTTCAGGATCGCCGTCAACCAGGACTATAACGTAGCTTTATATAAATGCTCCTCTATATGCCCAAACCTCGTCTGAAAAGCATTGTAAATAGAGTTGTTCCCGGGACCAAGTTAAACCCTCTTTTGCGAAAGCAACCCGTTATGCCATATGAACTAGATCGTCTGAAAATCCCTTTCTTTTAGCCACCCGTCTCCCATATCCAATAGACTTAAATACTGTACGAATAGCCTCAAATCCATATTCTTGTAGCTCAAGCTCTGGCGTACACGTAGGTAGGTTATAGAAGGATATATAACGGTATACCGGATTTGCCAAAAGCCACTCCTTGAGCTTTGTAACCTTCTCTGCCGGGATCGTAGGTTTACGTCCAACCTTAGTCTTCTTTTGCGGGGTAATTAGATTCTGTTGAACAAGCCTGATTTGACGTAAGGTAAAGCCGTATTCGTCTTTATATCTTCTCCATACGGAACGAGGGGTGGCCCATTCAAGGGCAGTCTTGATACGTATACGATCGGATCGGGTTGTTTCTCGTGCACGAGACTTTCTAATTCGCGTGCGAGGGGTACGAGGAGAGTGAGGAAGGACTGCGATTCGCTGTGGACGTAGAGTATTGAGTATTCGATGGAGATCCATTGATTGGTGTGGTTGAATAGGATAAAAAGAGAGAAAAGCGGAGAGAGAAGACGTTAAGTGTCCTTCTTTTAATTGGCTATTAGCCCCTGTAAACGCCCTGTAGAACCGCCTGTAAATACCCCTACCACGGACCCACTGTTACATTTAATTTAGGGGGGGGGGAGTATTACTTTTTTCCTTGCAGGCTGCAAGATCAAATAGGGTAACCTATCGCATGCAACATTGAGACGAACCATCCATCCTTCTCCCTTTGTCCACACCTGCTACAACATGTCAACAAACCTTGCCTGCTGATCTCCTTGCGTCTGGATAATGTAAGCTTTTAGGGAGGCGGCACGGAACACTACCACATTTTTAAAGAACGCGGGCCGAGACGTTAGGGAGTGCAGCCTTCGCCGCAGATCAGCACGGATTTCCACGAAAGTGTATCTTTGATTGAAGCTTGATGTAACCCCATGATCGTCAACCCAGGCAATCATCGGATGAACTCACGCACTGGGCACAGTTGACCTTCTTTCTTTATACCGATATGGAACTTAGCCATAGCTGATTCAACCAATGAGGGTCTAGAGGCCATGAACATCACTGCAGGTAAGATTGCCAATGATCATCATGTTGATGCATTTAGCGAAGACTCAAGCTGTGACTTCGAAAGTCTAGACTCGGACTCCGAGTCCGGGATGCCTGCAACTCTTTTCACAATTCTTCCGGCGAGCTGACCATTAAAATAGTTCCGCGGCATTAAAATAGTTCTGGCAAGAGAATTCACGGCTAGGGGAGTGATATGTCAAGATTAGCACTATAGGAACATGGGACCGTAGCGACCTTACCACACCTGAGCACCTTCCACCGAGCTTCCATCTCAATACGAAAGCGAGATCTTGAAAGCCGGGGTTTTCAAGGATACCTTGACTCTGTTGGGCTTACCTCGAAAGTTGCAACCCCTTATCCCGTACGCGTCTGATCTTCTCCGTCAAACCCACTTCGCACCTTCACCAATCCCGCCCATCGACTTTGGCAACCGGATGCATCCCCGCAGACTCTGTTGACTGACATCGAGGGCTGCGCTATCGTTTTACTGTCTATACTTTTGTCAAGGCTGGGCTAATGATACACGCTGAAACATCTTGGCATATTAACTGATATCAACATTTACTTTCCTTTGTTCGGGCAGCTCCATGCAAAGGCCAACTTACGGTTCATAATGGTAATTCTGTGGACACAGCTCCTTACTATATTCGTTCTCGCGGCTTTTGGCACAGTGTCTGCAGAGCACTACGATATTGCCTCGAGGGCAAATACATCTATACCTTCAGAGATACTGCAACCATACGGATTGTTTGAGCGAGCTTTGCCTGCTGGACAATGCGCCGATGGATAGCCATGTGCTGATGGATCATGTTGTAATGGAAACAAGTATTTGAAGCAGTAGCTAAGCAGTGTTGACAGAAGCTAACCTGCACCATCACTTAGTGGATATGTTTGAAGCCATTCCAACATATATATCATCTTACTAACGTTTGCAGTGTGGACTTGATGCAGCACACTGCACTGTTCCCCCCATGTATCTCGAATTGTGACGCAAAAGTAGAGTGCGGTAGCTGGGCCCCGGTCGCTGGAACTACGTGCCCTCTCAATGTTTGTTGCGATCAGTATGGTTATTGTGGAGTAACATCTGTAAGTCCATGTCTACTTTATGTGAGTCTCCTTCTGATTGCGATTGTATCAGGAATTTTGCTCTACGGGGTGTCAAAGCAATTGCGATCAGCCACCTGCGACGGCGCTCAGCAATGGTAATGTGACGAATCTGGTCATGGGGTAAGCTTCTTTTGTTGCTCACATGGCTGGCTATTAACTTCAATGCAGATACTTCTCTGCTTGGGCGCCTCTCCAGAGAGGATGTAAGCCTCATATCTCGTTCTACTGTGAGGGGCTTATTAGACTCACTGTACTTGACAGGCAATCAACGAGACGTTTCATTTATCAGAACTGATTCTATAACCCATCTATACGTTGCATTTGGATACATCACCCCAGATACATATGAGATCTTCCCGATTCCAGGCTCTGACATGGCTACATTCTTGCAAATCATGCAACCGAAGCACAATGCGCCTGGACTGCGAATATATCTTTCACTTGGTGGATGGAGTAAGTCTATGTCAATGCCTTTGAGGATAATCCAACAAGAGTACAAATTCTAATACGAATGAAACTCAGGCTTCAGCCACAACGGAACCGATGGTCAGCCAGTCTTTGGAGATTTGAGTAGCACTCCTGCAAAGAGAAGCACCTTCATTACCAACCTTGCCTCGTTCATGCGACAGTATGGCTTTGATGGCGTAGACTTAGACTGGGAGTAAGTGCTGGCGTTCTAGATCATCAACTCTAGACTGACAACCGTTAGGTATCCTGGAGCTCCTGATCGAGGAGGTACGACGGCTGACACAGCAAACTATGTTGCTCTACTTCGGGATATTAGGACCTGGTGGGATGCTCAAACATCTGGATGGGGTCTTTCATTTACCGCTCCCACTAGCTATTGGTAAGTTCTGCTTCTCAATGTGCATGGATGGCTTTTGAGAACGTGTGATAGCTACCTTCGCTGGTTCGATATCGGAAACATGACCCAATACGCTGACTGGGTCAATTTGATGACATATGATTTACATGGCAGCTGGGACTCACCCGAAGACGACATTGGATCATTTGTATACGCTCATACAAATTTAACAGAGATATCGGCAGCTCTTACTGAGGCCCACAGCTAGCTAGCGGACAAATCCGAGAAGCGAAAAGTGATTTTCTGATTTTCTGATTTTCGCACTGGCGCCCCGCACACCCCCCCCCCCCCTCCTCCTCCCCAAGGCAGAATTCTAATTAGGGTATAGCACCATACGTACTTTCGGTTGTTAACGCAATAATAGTAAGGCTGCTTGCTTGTCTAATTAATAAAGTAAGAGCCCATACTACCGCATAAAATCATACCAAAATTAAGGCCGGATAGTATAATATAAAATTAAGATATTTATTATAAATTACTATAGTCCAGGTAACTACAGGCTATAAGCCCTTCTAGGATAAATGCTATTAATAGGGGTTTAATAATTTCCTTAATATTCGCGAGATTAGAAATAGAAAATTAAACTATTAAAATAACTGAGAAAGCCGGCTTTATTATTTTTTTTTAGTAATTAATTAATAAAATTATATAGGGGTAATATTACTCGAGTTTTTTAGTACTTATATATTATTACTAAAAAGTATATTATATAGTAAGCATATCCTAAACTTAATCCCCTATTAAAATAACTTAGTGGATTTTATTAAAATAATACTATAAACTTTTAATAAATCTCCCTTACGGTATATAAAGCTATTACAAATAGGCTATATAAATATTTAGATTTAAGATGAAATTTATCTCAAATGGATTAAAGATTTATATGACATCTTGGTTTTAATGCGGTAAATATTGTTTCGTCGGTAAATTATATAGAATAGAAGTATCTAAAATATGATGTACTTTATAATAATAGATTTGGCTTTTCTTTATTATATGGATTAATAATTACTGGTATTGTGCTAGAGTATAGATTTATATAGTAAATATTTAAAGGATCTTAAGGATTTTCGGTTTATATACCTTAATGTATCTTGAGGTATTACGTGTCTATTATGTTAGAGGGTAGAGATGTCGTTTTTTTTTTTTTTTTTTTTTTTTTTACTAAATATTAATTAAGAAGAAGATATATAAATTAGATTAAAAGAATTTATATGCGAATCTTTAGTTAATCCGTGATATGGTTCCGACCGCGCCTACTTATCAGGAATAGAATATCCTAAATATGGCTACTTTAAATAATTAGATATGCCTTTTCTTTATATATAGATTATAATCCTGTATTTATCTAGGAGATATAGATAAGGAAATACTTAAGGATCTTAAGGATTACGGTTATATAGCTTTAATTACTAGAATTATCCATATATATAGGAAGCTTGATCTTATTTATTATATAACTATAATAAATAGGCAAGCGGCGGACAAGTAACTATTTGTAATACTATAAAGTAAGCTAAATAATAGGCGGGTTATAGGTTATAGATAGTAGTATTTATATATATACTTCTATTAATAAGGTTTACTAGTAACCCGGTTAGTCTTTCTATACTTTACTATTTTGCCCTAGCTTAGAAGATTAGGGCCTTATTTACTAATATATTTTGTTATTTATAAGGAGAGCTTATATATAATATTATAACTCCTGGATCCCGAGGTAATTATACTATAAATATAATAGATATAGTCTAAAAAGGGAGAATATATTATATCTGGGCCGGACTAGATTTAGTTAATTAATAGATATAATAAGCTATTACTATTTGGGATCGAGATATATACTTATATTAATACTTATTTATATAATATTATTTAGGTATATATCGGAATCTCTAATTAAACTACTTATTTGGTTATATAGTAGTATTTTCAGATTTATACTTAAATAAGCTACTACTCTTACTTCTTTAGGGCTAATCGAGGCTCTAAACTCCCTTTTATTACCGAAGTATACTTTGTATTCTTACGGATAGCCGATCCGTTAGTTATATATATAGAGAATTACTTTATTTTTAGGAAAAGCACCGAGAATTAGTAGGTTAAATTCTAGTAGTAAGAGCTTTAGAAGAGCTAGTTATACTAGTAGTATATAAGTAATTCCGTTTCCCTATATCTGCCTCTTATTCTTTCTATTATTAGAAGGAAGTATTAGATACTAATAATTATACCGCTTTTTATTAAGGCTATTAGGTCTAGTATTATAATACCAGATTATATAACTAATTCCGATTAGTATATATAGAACTATTTTCAGGAACTAGCCTATACCAGGAGTTATAATTACTAATACCTATAGGACCGGATTACTTTACTAGTACTTTATATATAGTAGATCCAAAACGAGATATATAGGTTTATAGACTTATAGAATATCTATAGGATTAGAAAAGACAGATCTAGGCCTAATATAGTAGCCGGTAAGCTATTTAGACTATATATAAGGCCCCCAGGCAGGATATAGTACTGGGGTTGCCCTATAGATATAGAGCTTTATAATATAATCCTTAATAATTATTTAGTTTGGGATAAATAATATAACCTTATATAGCTCTATATAAATAGTTTACTTATATACTAATATAGATATTAACGAGTTTTTACTAAGAGAAATACTAGAGTAGTACTATTAGAAGCTTATATCTTATAGTATAAATATAACTAATATTTATATAGGAGATACTAATAGAAACGGTAACCGACTATATATTTAAGCTTATTACTAGCTCTAATATATAGTCCGGGTATATATAGCCTCAGGGCAGCTGCTAATATTAGAAGAGTCTAAGAAGCTAACTAGTAGATATAATATTACTATTATACGGAATAGGATCCTTAAGTAAGTTATTCTAATAAATATAGAGTATATAAATAATATATAGGCCAGAAAAATACCCGTATAGTTCCTAATAGTCCAGGACTTTACCCAGAAATGGCCCTTTATTAGTAATACTTCTAATAATATGAAATAGTTAAATGAGCTAGTTACGAAATAACTAGATATATTAAAATAGGTATTATTTATTATTAAATATATTATTTTTAAAACCCCCTTTTTACTTTTGAGAGTAATACTAATAGAATTATTAAGTTTATCTACTATATAAATATTCTATACCTTTAAATTCTTATCTCTTAAAATAGTACTACTATTTCTCAAAACCTGCCCTAATACTATATATCCTATAGCCGAATACTAGTATAGTAATATCTAATATTATGAGTTCTATTAATCTACTAATAATAAATATAATATAGAAGCCGCTGCTTTACTTATCCAGAGTAGTAATACTAGTAAACTTAAACCTTATAGTTCTGGAATTCCGTTCGTATCTATTTTTCTTTTTATACCTGGAATACTTTAGATCTCTAGCTTTTCTTAGTATTCTTATTTTATATCTTTTCTTCTAGGAATATCTACTATATCTATTCCTCTAGTTACTATTATTATATAGCCGCCAGGTATTAGTTCTGCTTTACCCCAGGCTTCTCCTATTCTAATAGCCCTATAATTACTCCCTTTTATATTTCCTTTTATTATAAGCTATATTACTTGACCTAACTATTCTTTTAGTAATACTTATACTATTATATAAGCTTAATGGACTATAAATATAAGAGTTACTTAGGCTACTACCCAGGCCATAGCTCCTTATACTAGTAATAGGCTACCTGAAGCCTTTTAAGGTCTTATAAATTAAAATATAACTGGATCTAGTCTTATAGAATTATAGACTATAGTTTTATAGCTAGTTCTCTATAAGTAGGTATTTAATAATATAAAGAATTAGAGAGCTAAGTAAAGAACTATCTAACTTTCTAAAGAAGTTAATAGTAAGTTTTCTCCTATTTCTTTTACTAGATTCTCTATATAAATTCTAATAGATATTTTTTAATAGGTAGCTTTTAATTTAAAATAAATAATTAAGTCTTTTCTATCCTTTCTAATATAGTTTCTTAGTAGCTATTCTCTTACTTCTCTTTCTATATTAGTAGACCTATCTACTATTATTAATTTATTAATAATATAAATAAACTAGTATTTTATACTAGTCCTAATAGTAAAAGAGCCTAGGAACTTATAGTCTTGCCAGATTCTATCCAAACTATCTTTAATCTTTCCTGCTATAGTATATATCTGGGCCCTAAAGATATCTAGATAATTTTCCTTATTTTATACCAGAATAAAACTCTATATAAAGATATTCGTTTTAAAATTACTTATAAAGAGCTAGAAAATGCTTAGAAAAAGACTTTATATAAAGATCTCTGTCTTAAAATTACTTATAAAAAGCTAGAAAATACTCAGAAAATATAATAACTTAAAAAGATTAAATAATAGACTAAGGAGGCCCAGAGAGCCCAGAAAAGTATTACCTGCTAGTATAGGTATAAGACTTTAAGAGTAAAGAAGAATCTAATAAACTAGTAAGTAAATAAAGGTATATATATAATTCTTTCCTTTAATTCTGGCTCCTATTCTTTATTTCTTCTATAGACCCTTTTTTGTTTTTAGATTTAATTAACTTATATATATTAGGATTCTTCTTTATTTACTAACCTCTGGGAATTATAAGATAATACGGAAAGTACTACTAAAAGTATTACTAAAGCTAATCCTAATAGTAATAATAATAATAATAGTAATAGGCTATTAGATCCTCCTTTAATTTTACTATCCTCTTTTCTAGTAAAAGGAACTATAGTTAATCTTATGGACTATATAAGTATTACTCTATAGTAATAGATATATTAGAGATATAAATATACTATTTCTCTTCCTTATTAGATATAGAGAATTAACGGGTATAATATCTTTAGCTTTATAAGTAAAACCCAAGGTATCCGGGCTACTATTAGTACTTCGCCTATTACTTCGGATAGAAGTCTAATTATTATTATTAAACTCTCTAGGCTAATTAATCTTATTTCTCCTAAGCAAACCCATTATATAAGGTCTAATAAATTATATATGAATATCTGCCGAGGTTAAGGTAGTTAAGAAAAAATAGGCCTAATATCTAATATACTTTTTCTTATATCTTATAATTAGCTTAGTACTATTTTGGGTCTTATTTCCTTACGGATATATATATACTTGGAATTTATAATTAATATTTTAAAATAATACTCTTTAATTAGTTCTTATATAATTTAAAAGTCAGGCTACTAAATTTAATGCTTTTATAATACTTAAATTTACTCAAGTTTATAAAGTCTTATAATTATTAGGGCCTTTATAATTCTTTACCTTTTAAGTTTAATACCTAAATAGTATTATATACTTTACCTTTAGTATAGAGGAGGCTCCTAAAAGTCTAGGGTTATAAAGGAATTTTTATATTAAGGATATATTATATTATAATAATAAAATTATAAGTATTTATATATAAATATATAATATATTAGACTAGCTATACTAAAAACCATACTATATTTATATATAAAGTTACTAATTGCTTTATATTAATACCGGACCCGTATAGTTATATAACTTTATATAATTAGCTAGCTATAGAAAAGCCCTAAAGCCCGAAACTTATAAAAAGTCTTAAGGGCTTTAGGGCTTCCGGATTATTACTAATACCCGGTATTCTTTAGGAAAAGAGTATAATATATTCTATAATAAGTAATTTATTATAGACTACTTAACCTTTAAATTAAGTAAGAAATCTAAGGGCCAGGCTTGTAATTCAAGTCTTATTAAGGTTATTAAAGTTTTTGCTAGCTAGTACTATAGATTTAATAAAAATATTACGGGAATTCTATAGATTCTATTCTAATCTATCCAGAAAATATATATAGTATATTTCCTTATTTATTCTAATATTTATATATGATTCCTAAAAGCCGAACTATTACCTAAGAAAGAAATAAAAAGGCTACACTAATATCTTTAAAAATTAAAGCCTTAATAAGTCTATCTAGAAAAGCTTACTAATTTTTCTAAAAATAATTCAAGAAAAATTTAAGTTTATTATATATTATAACTTATATAACCAGGGATAGAAACTATTTTAATAGGCCAGAAAGAGTTTCTTATATGGCTTACTTATATAACCAGAGATAGGGACTTGAGTTTATTATATGGAATTACCTATATATAGAGATTCCTGCTATAAATTCCTTATTTGGATTAATTAGTTAAATCTATTTTTAATACTAAATCTTTATTAAGGTAACTTCCCGCTTCCAGAGGCTTTAGATAAAATAGCTAATAAGTTTCTTAGCTATTAGCTAAGACTTATTAGCTAGAAAATCTATAAGTAATAGACAAGATTATAAAGCAGAACTCCTCTAACTATAATACTAAAACGTTTTATTATAATATAAAGTAATTAGATATAGAAGCCCTATTAAATATAATATATCTCGAACTATAAGTTTATAAGATAAATATAGGAAGTTTTAGTACTTAACTAGTACTATAGTCTAGCCCAAAGGTGCCTACTATTCTTTATACCTAATTTAATAGGAATAAGAAATACCTATATTTTAACTCAAGAAATAATTAGGACTTTTATATAAACTTAGGATAATAGTTTATTCTATAGAGAGAAAATAGACCAGAAATACCTATACTATATTAATCTTTAGGAGAAGTTATAATAAATACTATAATTCCTAGAATACTTTTAAGAAAGCTTTCCCGAACTAAAATAGGCTAGTTTATAATCCCGAAAGATCTATAAGAGTCTTATATACCCGAAAGTATAAATATTTAAAGTAAATACTATTTGAGTCCTAACCTATAATAAAAGGAAAGTAAAGTATATAAAATAAAATATATAAAGCAAAAGTAAAACAAAATACTAGGGTATTTAATAAATAAAAAGCCTAACTATAGATTATAAGAACTAGTACTAACTAGGTATATATACGGTAATATTAAAGAAGAGGTAAGATAAGGAGAACTAAAAAGTAAGATTAGTATATATTTTATAAAAGCGAATAGAGAAATATCTAAATAGCCCAAAGGCGAGAAGTATATATTAAAAAAGTCGAGATTAGAGGGAAAAGGGCTATTTCTTATAAGAATAAGTTAGTATATATTTCAAGATAAAGAATAGGGGTACTTAGTAATAGTCCAAAGGCTTTTATAAGTATTAAAGGAGGAGAGGAGGTATTAAAGTTCGGAGGGATCTAAATAGGAGTTAGCCTCTTTTTTGGAAGTTCGAGAAAGGATACTCCTAAAGAACCCAAAGGTATAAGAGGTATTAGAAAAGGAGAGAAGGAGATATTAGAAAAAGAAAGGAGGGATCTAAAATTTAGCTTTCTAAGGAGCAAGTAGATTAAAAACTTATAGTATAGGAGTTCTAGATAAAAGTAATTCGGAAATAGTAATTAGGTACTAGCTTTTGGTATTATTAGTAGAAGTATTAAAGGAGAAGGAATAAGAAAGAGGGGTTTAGAAAAGGAATAAGGAAGGGTTTAGAGGAGGAGAGGAAGGTTATAAGGTAATTAGATACTAGCTCTTAGTATTAATAGAGATATTAATAAAGATATTAATAAAGGTATTAATAGAGAAAGTATTAGTAGAGGATAGAAGCTCTTAGTATTAATAGTAAAGTCGAAAAAATATAGAAAAAGAATAGAGGTTTTAGAGTAAAAATAGAATAGAGTTATAGTTTTATAGAAAATAAAGTTATTAGTATAGGATAGTTATATTATTATATAATTCCATATTTACTTTTACTATTTATTAAGAATATATATCTCTTAGAAGAAAGTATTATTTAGAATTCTTAAGCCTTTCTAATTTAATAACTATATATTCGAAAAATAAGAAATAAATATAATTATATATACTAGAATAAGGGAATTCTTCTTATCTAAAAAATTATAATTATAGTATTACTAAATATAGAGATATAGAAGTTTATATAATAAGCTATATATAGAGATTTAAGGAAATTTAAATTACCTTGAATTATTTATAATTAGTAAAGTAAATTAGCTAATTATATGGGTCAAGTATAGTTTAATTATTATTAGTATATCTTAGCTTTTGCGAGTTAATAAGAAAAAGAATATTTATATCTTTATTTTTATAATTATAATACCTAAAATTATAATTTTTTTAATATTTAAATATATTTAATCTAGGGCTATTAAATACTAATATTTCTATTTTTAGGTATTATTTATTATAAATTTATTTGGATTTAAATAATTATATTAAATATATATCTTTATATCCTAAAAGTAAATAATAAAGATATAGCTATACTAGCTTTAATCTTAGCCTTAACCTTAATCTTAATCTCTTTCCGAAAATAACTTTAATTCTAATATATAATACTATTATTAAAGCTTTTCTTTATTAAAAACATATTAAATATGGCTTTAGGTAGCGGTTCTAGTAAAAGCAAAAGTAGTAGAAAAGGTAATAAAGCTATAAATAAGCAGAAAGATAATATTTATAATATACCTTCTAATAATCCAGACTTAGTCTATAATATCCTCTCCCGTTAATACGTTTAACTAATAAACCCTTCTACTTCTTAACCTCCTCCTTATATATAATCTCCTCTTCCTTCTCTATAATAATACTTTAATCTCCTTATACTATCCGATAATATTACTAAAGTAGAAAGCAAATTAATAATAAGGCTAAAGTTAGAGAGATAGAGCTATACTAGAGCAGGGAGCTAAAGGAATTAGAGAAAGGCAAGGCAAATCTAGAGGCAAGCTTAGTATATACTTGCGGAACCAAATCCTCTCAAGCTTATACTACTTATAGTAATAAGAAAAGACCGAGGGGCCCTTTTAAATACTATATAGTTATAGAAGGCGAATTCGATAGTACTTATACAAATTATAGATATAATAATAATAGTAAAGTCTATACTTTTCATTAACTTAATACTAATCCTACTAAGTCTGGAAAGCCTTACTCTATATCTATAAAACCCTTTATACCAAAGCCTTAACTACCTATAAGATATAGAAAGCGAGTATAAAGACAGATATAAGGTCAGAAGGTAATAGGGAAGGAGATTATAGTAGAGGAGGGTAAGGATACTAGAGGAGAAGGGAATAAAGGAGATATAGATAATTCGAGTAATATAGGCAGTACGGAGAATATAGAGAGTAAGGGAGATGGAGATATGCCTTATAATCTATAGGATTTGCCTTATGGACTATGCAAGCTAAGGGGGGGTTAGGAGTAGTCGAGAATAAGGCGTATATGCTGTACCTTTTTTTTTTTAGGGGGGGTGTGGGCGCGAAAATCAGAAAATCAGAAAATCACTTTTCGCTTCTCGGATTTGTCCGCTAGCCCGCTAATGGCCTCAGTAGCTCTGGATCTCCTTTGGCGAAACAACGTTCCGGCTAACAAGGTAAATTTGGGTCTCGGGTTCTACGGGCGATCATACACTCTATCGGATCCATCCTGCTCATCTCCCGGCTGTCCATTCAGTGATCCAGGTTCGTTACTTTTTGCCCTTTCATTCTCAATTTTTAAGTTTGTTTGCGGGCTCGGCTCCTGCCTGGCTCGTGAAACTTCATGAAAACTTCCCTGCTTATACCATATATAGGCATTGCCGGCAGTTGCACGGGAACTGCTGGGATCCTGTCTTATGATGAGATCGAGACAACTTTGAGTATGTATCAACTGACGACCTACTATGATGAAATTGCTGGCGTGAATTACTTCTCATGGAACCAGGATCAGTGGGTATCTTTCGACGATGCCCGGTCCCTAAAGAATAAAGTGGATTATGCCAATCAAAATGGACTTCTTGGTATCTTCATATGGGCGCTAGATCTTGACGACATGAATCATGACGCACTGAATGCAGTTTTGTATTCGAAAGGCGGTCTTGGCGCATTCAAACAACAAGACGGTGTTGGACTCAATGATTTTACGAATTATACTCGAGGATCAGGAGCTTGCTTCCTCGGTGAATGTAGTCCAACACCAGGTTGTACTGGACCTTACCAAGCCGTCGGACATCAGATCAGATGCGATCAACAGGGTATGTATCGACAGGTTTGTTGCCCAAATACAAACACTCCGAATCCAAATATATGTACATGGCGTGGAGGTAGGTGCAAGGCCACTGTGTTTGAGCGTCTTATGACTAACAGTACTCCTCAGCCGACATTATACCTTTGATTTGTGATCAAGGTTGTATGAGTGACGAAGTTCTCATCGTCGAAAATGATTGGTACTACACACCAAACACCAACGGCAACGGAGATGCAGCCTGTTTTTTTGGCACGGAAGCAAAGTACTGCTGCAAAACGGTGAGTTTCTCCTCCGTTTATACGTGGTCATCTAATCGTTGCTCGTAATAGTCCGAAACCGCGTAGCAAGCTTGTGGCCCTGTGACAGGATCGTGCCTCCTAGCACCAATCGATCCAAATACCGCTTGTCCTGCCGGAAGGAATTTTGTGACATTCTCGGCAGGTGAGTAGTATAAATTTATCATATCAGCACTGGGAGTAACTTTATACAGGCAGTTGCACTACTGGTGGTTGGATGCCGTGGTGTTGTGATGAGGGGTATCCTGCTGATTGCAGTTGGGCGGACTGCAAAAATCCAACACAATGTCCACAGAACACTGTCCCCATGGGCACGTCCTGGGAAGGGGGTGGGACCGAATGTACATCGACAACAAACTGGTTTTGGACAGAGAATGGTTGGCACTGGAGCACCGATAACACTCCCCAACAACTATGCTGCGAGGCTGGATCTCTGACGATCTACTCTCAAACACTCCCAGCACCACTCGAGTCAGTATCAGGAACCACCTTAGTCATTTACTCAGTCTAATATCCATCAGTTGGATATTCCCGACTCCAGGGCCCTCTACTGACAAACAGAGTTTTGACCTCGAAGTTGGCCCGGATCCAGGAAGTGGGAGCAGCCAAGATCCAGATGCGGATGGGTTTGGATGGGCCATAATGTCCGGTCCACAGTCAGAACTCAGCACCTTTGACAAACGTGATGGCAGCCATTGGGAACTATATGACTGTCCGACAGAGAAGCACGAGGGTCGCCAGACCGTCAAAGCCGTTTGCACCGATACTTCTCCGAACAGCAACTGTGGTGACATCTATCTTGGTAGAGGTGTTGCCGAGGCGATTGTTGAGCTGCCAGAAGGATGTGGTGCCGGTCATTATGCCATGGCTGTGAGTCTCGAGCCAGCAGTCAACAAAACCCTTCCGTCAGATCTCCGCCATCGGTTGATGAGTCGCGGCGTTTTCAGTCATACCGTTTATGACTTCACCTTTGACTTCGACTTTTCACCCTTGCAACGAAGAGGCAACTCCAATGTTCTCGTGCGTATTGACTATTCTTCCGTGGGAGGCTACTGGAGGAAGATAGTTGACGCTGCTCCCGGCACAACGCCCACGCGGAAGCGAGAGATCATCACAGAAGTAGAAACTTTGCACGGTGGCTCTTGGAAGAGGTATCTCCACCATACATTCAAGGAAGAACAAAGACGAACCCCAGATCATGAGCTTCATATCCTCCACAAGAGGTGGTTCTCAGCAAATTTGGCAGATTGGCTCACTGGCCAATATGACATCGATGAAGAGTATGAGTTGGCCAGACTGACCTACAAGGATACCTTCACCTACTTCTTGTTCAATGAAAACCTCAAGTGCACGTTTCAAGGACTGCCCGTAAACGCCTACTTCGCAGCATGGACTCAGCTAGGCATTGACGTTGAGACATCAGCGACTCTGACTCTCATTGTAAGTAGCGGATCTGTGTCGATATTATAGAGGCTAATGAGACTATAGGGAAATATGGGAGATTTAAATAGTTGGAGCGAATCCCATGTCACGTTCCGTAACAAAGGCAGTATAGATGTGGAATTGGGATTTGAGGCTTTCGGACAATCCAGTTCTCAACTGGAACGGCAGAAGTCTTCGGCACCCAGAACTTTGGCTCAGCATTAAATATTCCAGGTCTTGTCACTATAGGCCCCACCTTCAGGATTGGAATGGTAAATATGGCCTGTGATGTTGTCTTCTTTCACGAGATTCATAACTAACACTATGAATGCAGGAACTCACCGGACAGATGAGTGTCCACACGTAGGTCCCCTTTGAATTTCCAGCATAGACCAAACCCAATCTAACCCTTCACAGCAAAGCAAACGTCAACTTCAATGTTGCTTCATGGGACTATACTCAACGCTACCCAAATACCAAAAACGACATCATGTCTGGCGTCCCAGCGGACGGTGAAGTTCCTGAGACCTCTTCTGGGAATAGCTCCACGTCCTTCTACGCCGATTTATCCGCTAGTGGTGACATTACTGCTTGGGTGTAAGAATCATTCTTCCATTTCCTTCACACCCTAATGAAACCAAATACTCACTGACATCTCAGAAAACCCCTGATCCAACTTGGCATCGTATTCAACCCCAGTCTCAATGTCCCCAGCGCCTCTGTAAGTCTCCTTGAGTCCTTGATTCGATCAACACACCTATTTGCTTCTACCCCTCCAGAATGCTCACTGTAATCTTGAAACTAATCTTTAATCCCGCAGATCGACCTCGAACTCGACACCTACGCCACACTCTACGGCTCCGCGGGGGTGGGAACTACCCAGACCGCAAATGTCTGCTACGGGGCCAACGCTGGAATTGAATTATCTGCAGCTGTCAACGCTCCGTGAGTCTGAATTCTCCATCTCCAAGCACCCATACATTAGCCCTTATGCTCCAGCCACTCCCCTCCCAATTCCTCAAACCCAGAACACATGTGCTAATCATCCTCGCTTGCTTAGCACGCTCTTCGATGTGAGTTTAAATCAGAAACACACTTTCGTCAAACGAGATGTAAGTCGTTCCTTCTAACACGTTCCTTCTAAGACATTCCGATTTGAAGAGAAAATGTTCGCTGACGTGACCAAATTCAAAGTTCGATCTAATACAGCAAACTTGTTACAGTCCGGAATCATTTCAGGATACGACGTGTGATGCTTGCGCTCTCGGGCCGACGAGTTGAACTGATAAATTGTTAACCTTGTGGTTTTTGGCCCCTCTCGCGAGCAGGACTCTGTATATAGATATCCTATAAGCTTAATACGTCCCCATACCCTTCGGAAGGTCTTTAGGGTCATAGGCAGTAACTAAGGTTGATCTATGCCCGCTGGACGTATATATCAATCAATCAATGAATGAATGAATGAATGAATGAATGAATCAATCAATCAATCAATCAATCAATCAATCAATTAATCGCTGAAGCTTTGGCTGATGACATACTGTCTTATTGACAATTGCATGTACAAGACAGTATTTGGCATGTAATTAGGCTTCAAAATATGAGGGTAAAGTTGATATAGATTGAGATGTCTGAAGTACAAGAAGTGCAGTTCAGCGGAGGGTTTATATGCCTCCGCAGCTGAGCTAACTAGAAGGGGAGAATCACGTGTATAGCAACTGACACTTATCAAGTAGATCCGGGTTTTTTCGCCCAGATAGGGCATAATTAATTCCCTTCAAAGACGCCTGAGAAAAATCATAGCCTAGATGTTTGGAGTAAATCAAAGGGATGGGGAAACCGCAGAGAGGATTCGCTTCGATGATATCCATGTTGAAAGGTGACTTTGCAATGCAGAGCAAAGTAAGTCAGGAGTGACAGCTTTTTGCCAATTCCAGATGAATTTAACTTCGAGATGTGAAATTCCTCTGATCGAGAAAACTTGCCTCCCCTATGTTGCCGCTGCCTAATTGTTGTACACTCCAGCAAAACCATCAGGTAGATGGTGGATCACTGCTGGTGGTGGTGGATGGTTCGCATGCTGACTAATGCTAGCATCGCAAGAACCTCACTCCCCATCCCCTTCTCTATCACTGTTGCGAAATCCAAACCCCCGAGGAAATCACCCTTTTCTAAGTAAATGAAATCGACAGCAAACACAGATCTTGAACTTGGAGTCATCTCAGCCAGCTCAACCTTACGAGGCTCCCCTCCTGTGCAGCCTTCACCGAGCAAGACCAAGACGCAGCCGTCTACCGCAAATTCGAATATCTCAGTGCTCGCAATCTTTTATGCCAACAGAGCGAGTTGCATACACTCCACTTGCAACTGCAAGAGCTGGACAAAACCCACGCAACGCACAATGAAAACGAAAGCGGCGCGAGACCGGTCAAATTATTGCAACCCCACGAATCTCCAAGCGAGCGAGCATCAGGGCTTTACAGGAGACAACCAAGCGGAAGAGTTAAAGCATACCGCACGTGAAGAACCTCCCAATCCGCCAATCTCATAACTAGAGTGAAGCTGATTTCCTTCATTTAGACGAGACGCTTCTCCTAGAGAGCCAAGTGCTGGCCCTTCGAGAATCGGCTTCCCGAACTCTACGTGGCTTCAAACGCTGGTTCGCATCCGCTGGTACCTCTAAGAGGGCAATATCCGTGTCCTGTGGGGAAAAGATTAATGCCTTTTCAACGATGAGCATGATCTCGTCACATCGGCACCTGTCGAGACTGATCGCCTGAATGTAATCTTGAGAGGGTTCGATTAGTTCATGAAGATTTATCTAAATCATTCTATAGAAACGATTTTGAAGGACGCGAGGTTGATATAAGCTTCATAGTCGTCGGCACTAAAATTTCTAGCCTTGGAGATCCAGCCACATCGACTCGAGTAATGACCTATGTTCTTTCCCGAACATCGGATACAATTCGCCGGGGCAGTGATAACCGCTATTTTCAATGCTTTATCACTGATTGGCGCAATTGCAGCCCTCACAGCAGGCCAAAAAGTCCAGCAAAAGTGTGCAGAAAGGGGTGATAATTGTTCAAGTTGATATATGCGGCGACTGTGAGCCTTTTGATGAATGCGAGGAGGGCAGAGATTTTTGGATCTACGGCTGCATATGCCGCCGTCCTGGTTCTTTTCGTGAGCAATCCATTATAGGCATCTGGCGTAAATGGACTATTGAAAGGCGCTGGATTCAACCCGAGACGAAAATTCGACGACCTACCCAAAAATACTCAATGTTCGGAAAGAACAATGTACTTGAAGGGCGAGACACCAGATAGAGTGATTAAGACACGAGCTAGAGACTGGTTTCATCTCGAGACTTTGGATGACAAGTCGATGTGCAGCAAATGGCTGACTTCAGGAATTCACGCTCCAAGGACAACCTTAATGTATTGGAACTTTTTGAACATTGAGGGCTGGGCAACAGTTGTCATAGGAGAATATTTTACTTGGAGGCTTTCCGTCTGATGGCCGCTTTTGACTTGCAACAGAATGATTTGCTTAAATCGATATGACCGCTAACTTCGGACCTGCCAACTGGGTATCAGGACGGGTTGCAGGATAATTGCCGGCTTGGCAGCTAGCACGAGTTGGACGAACCCCCAGCAGTTAAATGGCCAGCACTTTGGCCTACTATCTGGAGAGTTCTCCGCTGCTGGAAAGGGATCAAGACCCTTTTTATTGTCTTCAAGACACAACTCCCTCCTCCCTCCTCTCTCCCACCACCGTCTTCTCCGCAGCCTCCGCTTTCACTCGTTGTTTCCTCGCCCGCCGGATCTTGATCTCGACCTCTTTCATCTCTGCATCTATCGATGCAAGCTTCGGTATAACCTCTTCAACCATCTTGATAGCCCCTCCTTGAGCCAGCCTCAACGCCTGTGGTGTCAGGATGCCGAACATGCGGACCGGGTCCTTTGACTTGGTTGTCTTCTTCTCCCTTTCCGCATCCCCATTCTGCTCGTCCTCCTCTCCTACAGTCTTCGTATCTCCATCTGGAATCTCGTCCGCTGCAGATATTCCCGTCTTCTGTGGACCTGCATTGTCTTTGTGCGTGCCCTCGGAAGCAGCCGACCCATCCTTGCCCAGTGTTGAGAGCTCAACGACTGAGAATGCGGTGCCTTCGGGTCCGCTGGTCACACGGCATCCTCGTGCAGCCTGCATGCGCTGATCGTAGCAGTCCTGTCCATACCGTACACCCCTCTGCGCATCGAAGTTTGCTCGCGCGATGTTCTGCTGGATCTACGAGACTCTCGTATCAGCCATAAGGCCAGTGTGATATAGTTGGGGCAGAGGAACCAACCGAAGCTTGCACAGTAGACAGAGAGCTACGTAATGTGTCGTATTGGTGCAGCAGCTGAAGGTAGTGTTCTAATAGGTGGTCGATCTCCTCGGAGAGGAGCCGGATACGAGTGGCATCGATTGGAGAAGAGGCCATGATGAGCGCGGGAGGGCGAGGGGAAATAAGAGAGGGGATTAGGGGATTGGGGGATTGGGGGATTGGGGGATTGGGGGTTGTGGAGGAGTTTAATGGCTGCAGCTGGGCACGGCGTAATTTGGCGACGGCTGCGATGGCTGCGATGGCTGCGAGGGCTGCGATGGCTGCGATTTGATTGTTCCCAATGACTCGACACGCTGCGTTATCCCACGCGACGCGATGCGCTGCTGTCGTGTGAAGGAGCAGAAAGAGGGTGGGAAGAGACGCGTTGGTGCAAGCAAGACTGGGATCCCCTGGCCAGCCAGAAAGGGGAGCAGGGCGCGATATCAGGAACTGCCACTGCCTCCCAATGCCCATGACTGTATTATCCCCTTCTTGCTTCACGCTTCACGCTTCACGCTTCACGCCTCACGCCTCACGCCTCACGCCTCACGCCTCACGCTTAACAATCCCAGGATTTCGATCATTTCTCCACGGGACATTTTTGTATTTCATTTTTGTATTTAGATTACCAATAATCGATACGACAGAAACGTCGTTTTCGCTGGCTGCAGCCTGCAGCCCGCAGCCCGGTGGCCTCGCACGTTCGCTGTCTGCACTCTGCACAACGGGCTGTTCCGTCCGTGGCCAGAAAACAAACCGAGAGGGCATCCCTCAGCCCTTCATTCGGTCGATGTTTCACCACTACTGCTGCTGCCTCGATTCTCAGTCCTCCATCTCAGTCCCCATCGAGGATTGTGCCCTCCCTCGTATCCTCGCCGTCTTTGAATCACCAAGTGTCTGATCCCATCGTCCACCACGTCCATCCGCACCGCACCGGAACACCAGCAGCAACCAGCCGGGCACCACTGCACCCACTGCCCACCGCCCACCGCCCACTGCCCACCGCCCCTCCGCCCCTAACTGGATCTTCTGCCATCCCCCCCCGTATCCTTGCGACAATCCTCTCGATCTTCCGTCGTCATCTCCTTGCTCTTGCATCCATCCATCCATCCATCCATCCCTCCATCGTTCGCCCCCTATCTGACCCAGTCCAGTCCAGCCCAGCTCACCCCAGCCGTCGGTCGGTCGCAGCTCACCGCAATAAAATAAATTCACTGACCCAACACCTCCAATTTTAATCGCCGCCTTCGTGCAGGATTAGCCGCATATCGATCGAAGCGAACCGAACCGAATTTGGGCCAGCAGAGCAAGTGTAAGCTTTATCGGCACCGGCTCAGGCTCGATTCAGTCGGTCAGTCAGTACCTGACCTCTGCAGTCCTTCGCAGCGACCTCTCCTACCATACCGCAAAACCCAGAACCTCACAGAGAACATTCCAACGTCATATCTTGTCCAGGTCCAGTTCCAGGTCCACCCCGCCGCCTCATCCCCACGAGTACGAGCACAAGTCAAACCTTCGCAGGCTCCCAGACCGAGCGTCGCGAGGATACAGAGGAGGCCGGCTGACGCGCAGTCGTGTTTGAGGTTGCTGAAGTGCCCGACGACCCAGCAGTGGAATAATGGTCGTCGCAACGATAAAGTGCGTATCTCTACATGATCACCCCCGGATCTGCAGCTGCTTGAACGTGTGCTGGGCGAGGTTACGTTAAGATTGGGGAGCTGGATTGCAGGATCGGGGGAGAGACTTGAGGATGATGGCTAATGATATGCGTTTGCAGATGTGTGGTCGTCGGTGACGGTGCTGTGGGCAAGACTTGTCTTCTGATCAGCTACACGACAAACAAGTTCCCCTCCGAATATGTGCCTACTGTCTTTGATAACTATGCCGTTACCGTTATGTGAGTGCCCCTCCATATCCCCCCCCAATCGAGTTCACAGTATGAAACAACGTCATTCTCTATCTAGAACAACAAATTCCTAACATTCATTCACAGGATTGGCGATGAGCCATACACTCTAGGCCTCTTCGACACCGCAGGACAAGAAGATTACGACCGTCTGCGTCCGCTCTCGTATCCACAAACCGATGTCTTCCTAGTCTGCTTCTCCGTCACCTCGCCCGCGTCCTTCGAAAACGTCCGAGAGAAATGGTTCCCTGAAGTCCATCACCACTGCCCCGGTGTCCCCTGCCTGATTGTCGGCACACAGACCGATTTAAGAGATGACCCCAGTGTAAGGGAGAAGTTGGGGAAGCAGAAGATGAGTCCAGTGCGGAAGGAGGATGGCGAGAGGATGGCAAAGGAGTTAGGGGCTGTGAAGTATGTGGAGTGCAGTGCTTTGACGCAGTATAAGTTGAAGGATGTGTTTGACGAGGTATATCCCCACTTCTTGATCCCAACTCCACTTGCCCCCAAAAGTTCAAAAATCTAACATAAATGGAATAGGCAATCGTGGCAGCACTCGAACCCCCGGCGCCAAAGAAGAAGCACCGGAATTGCCTGATTCTTTAACATTTCGGCCCCATTTAAACGTTCCCCCTTCGCCACATCCCGTTTCACCATTCGATCCCCATATCCACATCACACCAGAATTGAGAGTACAGCGAGAATCGCCAAGCAGACGAGGAGCGAGGGATTTAGCCTTTGTCTGGAGCAGAGGTTGATGGGAGGAGTTATACAATTCAGTTCTGGCACCCTTTCCGCGACGTCGAGTTTTCTTTCCGTCACATGCATTGGCGCTAGTCAGAGCACAGGGTAGGCAGGCAGGCAGGCATGCTGTTGAGCGTTGAATTTGAGGGAGGCTTGGTATTGGGGGTGGAAAGCAGGAAGCGAAGAGAGCAAAGAGAGAAAGAATTGACAAAATTTGTTTCTTGAACAGTGTTTTCTGTGGTGTTTATTGGTGTCTGGTGTACTTCCTGTGCAGAATATAAAGATTTCATACTCGCCCCCCCGGATCCACTCTAAGAAGTTATGTCATTGGATGAAAGCGAGTCTACAATCCTCCGATGTCCACGATGATCCAGATGGGATATTTTAGGGTTAACAGAAGGTTTCACGGTGATCTTGGTGCTCGAGATGTTGAAATTGAGACGGTTGCATTTTTGGCAGCTGCCCTAGGCCTCATCCAAACCACCAGTATGATCTGGTGTTCTCCTTGCGGACCTCAGCCGCATCCGGCTTCACGCCTTTTCGAACACTCCGAGTTCCCTCTATCCCGGGCGCACAATCTACCAAGCCTGCAACAAGACGGTCTATACATCACGGACCCAATCACAGTCAGCTTGAGCGTTTACTCGGTTCCAGGTCAGAAGACTTGCGCAGAGCTCGCACAAAGACTTATGTAACGTCTATGGGTAGAGCGGAGATAGCGAACCGCTGAGACAAGCCGTCAAGCAAATGAAGCTCAACTGGGAAGGGGTGAACATCAACTTCCGACGGTCGCAGATCCAGGTTCAGCCACCACCATTCAATTGGCTTTTCAAACCATCAACGCGTCCGTGATTACCATCGATCTCGTCTCTTATGCTTACATAACACCAGTTATATTAGCAGCAAGGACCCGGATGTTGTGATTGCGAGGCTGAATCCGAAACTTGATATGCTCATCGATACGATGACAGTGTTCAATCCATAGATTCCAAATCAACATGCAATTGGGATGTCGATTGAAGCGACAAGAGCCGGAGCTATATCTCCAATCTCATTGCGTCTCAAGGAGGTTGTCTCCAGCGCCAGCATCATCTTCGACACTGACCAAGCCGCCAAGGACGGCGGCTTAACTCAATTGCGAGTATAAGATCTGATGTTTTCGAACGCAGGGATCCTCCACTTAGTCCTCTTGCCACAATCAAAAGTGGGAACCTCAGCACATTTTTCGAAGAGGAAGATGCAACTGGAGTCACTATAGCCACGAATAGGTGGTGTTTCTCGGCTCCTCGTCGTGCTGCTGCTTGAGGGAATGAGGAGATGGTGCGGCTGCTGGTCAAGAACGGCGCGGGCTTAGAGATGCCAACACAGGAACACAGGACGCCTTTGATGCTTGCTCCGGACGGAGAGCACATGCCCGTGCTTTATGTTCTTTAATGGAAAGGAGCAAAGATCAACGCAGAGTCAGGGCGGGCTGGGATCACAGCGCTGTCGGAAGCAGTCGAGACTTCTGAGAACAGCTGTCACTATCTAATGCGAGTTCTCCAGGAACTCGGTGCCCCTGTGGACGCGGTCCACACCTATAGCAATACGGCTCTGAAGGCAGCTGCTCACAATGGCCACCTGGAGGCGGCGCGAGCGTCGAAGAACATCCCAAAGGGAAGGGAAAGTCCGCGGTGGCTAAGGCCATCAAGTATAAACATTGGGACGTCGCTCTGCTCTTGATAAGTCGAGGAGCAAAACCAGGGGTGGATTATGAGGTGTTTCAATAAGCACAAAGGAAAGTGCCGCAGCTCGATTTAGTAGGGAACGTATCGTGGATACGAAGTGGTCGGCTATCAGAATTCTGAATCCTTAGGAAGGACTCGCTTTTCAACAGATTCACGGCCGAGGGACTGATCGAAACTAATGTGTAATATCCGATCGTCACTTCCGACAGCGCGTGCCACAAGCCGTTCATTATTTTCTACGAGAAACTTCCGGAAAGGGAGTGTGTCTTGAGAGAAAATTGTTGAGAGGAAGTAGCTCACGTGAGAAATGGCTTGGAGCGGAAGCAAGCTTTTTGGGGGCAATTTCCCAAAAGAGGAAATCCAGCATTGGGTCTGAGCGAGCTGGCAAAAGGTACATCAACGCTAAGACTCCCATCAACTCTGAAGTTGCCATCCTGTTCGCGTCACGTTGTTCGTATCGTGTGGCAGCCCAGCCAATGGAATTAGCTAAACGCATCAACTCGGACACGACGAGTTCGGAATTCAAGCAAGTGATGTTTCTCACCTGTCCATTTATTCTCCAGATCAGACTGGGAATGCAAGGCTCTCCGCCAGCCTTGTCGGATGCAGATTCCTCTTTCATCAGAGTGTGCTGATGGCAAACTGTTACGAAATGCTTCAAGAGTGGGAGGGTCCCGACTGTGCTTGATAACGAAACGAACACCTTGTGTGGAGCGATAACGTAATAGACCAGTGCAACCACACTTTCCTCACCCTTCTATAAAAATAAACATTTCACCTTTTAACGTTGAGGGGGAAAAGGGGGATAAACGGCTTTGAGAAGATAATTTTGCAGAGCAAAAAAATGAGACTTTCGAGTTTTACGGCCCTGGTGCTGTTGATGGCGGGATACGGGGTAGCGGGGCATCAGCATGGACACCATGGCGGTGCGGATGGGGGGAAACATGTTCCGTTGCATGAACGGGAATATATCCAGGATCCGGTGGAAGAGCTGGAGAGGAAGTGGAGCTTTGAGGTGCGTTGTGTGTTTTCCGCATGCTTTCTTTGCGGTTTCTTTTCTGGGAACTGCGGATTGGGTGATGTTAAGTGATTTTCTAGAGAGTAGGGAGTGCCTTTTTTTTTCTTCTTACAAATTGCCTTTTTGGAAAGTTTCTTGCTCCGTCGACTTCTTTTCAATATACCTTGTGCCATTGTGCGTCGAGTTTTGGGGTTAGGAGTGTTGGAAAACGAGCTCGAGCTAATGTCACCCGGGACCTTAGTGGGGATTCTCCGGAGTAAACTCCTTCGCACACCTCGAGCACGTAAAATGCCTCACAAAACCAGACAGCACATTCGATATCGGCATAATCGGCGTTCCATTCGACACTGCCGTGAGCTACAGACCGGGTACGTTACCTTCCGTTCCTCCATTCCTTCAATTATCACGTGATATACCCCTTTCCCCCTTTTCACATACCTCAACAGGGCTTCTTATTAACATTGCTAGGCGCTCGTTTCGGCCCCCGTGCAATCCGCGCTGCTTCTGCGCGTCAAAATTCTTTCCGCGGCTTCAACGCCAGAGCAGGAATAAACCCCTACCTCTCCTGGGCCAAGATCCTCGACTGTGGTGACGTTCCCGTAACACCGTTTGACAACTTCGTTGCGCTTGAACAGATGACTTCCTCATATCTCGAGCTCGGACACCGCTCTCCCCTCTCTTCCCTATCCTCCCGGCCAAAGTTAATAAGTCTTGGAGGAGATCATAGTATTGCGTTGGCGGCATTAAGAGGGTTACATAAAGTGTATGGAGGACCGATAGCGGTGCTGCATTTCGATGCCCATCTTGATACCTGGCATCCGGCGAAATATCCGAGCCCGTGGCCGAGTGAGCAGGCGCAGTTTAACCACGGCTCTATGTTCTGGATGGCGAGTAACGAGGGACTGATCTTGAATGGTTCGTCTGTGCATGCTGGGCTGAGGACGCGGCTGTCAGGGGTTGATTGGGCGGATTATGAAGACGATGATTCCCAAGGTTTCTTGAGGATTTCAAGTGATGATATTGATGATATTGGTCCGAAAGGCGTCATTGATGCCATCATGTCCCGGATGGGGACCGAGGTCCCCGTCTACCTATCCCTCGATATCGACGTCCTCGACCCCGGCCTTGCTCCGGGAACCGGCACGCCTGAAGCGGGGGGCTGGACGAGCAGAGAACTCATCAGGATACTGAGAGGTATTGAGGGGTTGAATCTAGTGGGAGCGGATATTGTCGAGGTTGCGCCGGCGTATGATGGCGTCGGTGAGCAGACCGCGCTGGCGGGAGCGCAGGTTGCGTATGAGATTTTGACGAGTATGGTTAAGAGGGGATTGAAGGATATGGGGAAGGTTGCGGAGGTGCCCGGTGGGAAAGGGGAGGGGAACAAAGACGAGTTGTAGGTTTGGGGGTTATGATAGGAATTGACAGGAAGGTTTGATACAAGGGGAATCGCACTGTTGAAGAGCAGGATGGCAGGTATAAAAGACCGAGTCATTTTCATTCTAGGGCTGTAATACATTGCCACGTTCGACCACTTTCAGTCCTCTTTCCTTGGGTAATTTGCACAGATAGCAGGCCGCTCGACCAGACTCCTCATCTCCTCGTGAAATGAGACCTTCCCACTTACCTCCTTCAACTCAACCATGATACATGTTTCCTCGCAATCACTCTTCACAACATCCACGGTCGCTACCTTATCATCATCTCTTTCATCGAGATTTCTTAACACCACTTCGTTCAAGTTCTTCAACTCCCCCCTTTTCCTGCCATCTGAAACCTGGCAAACAATATCCTCGCTTGCTCTTCCCGCAAATGGCTCAGTGCCAGCTGCACAAACGATTAGCTCAATACAATAAGGGTAGACAGTAGTACGAACGGCCCTCACCCTTTTGATTGTCGAAGGAAGGATCCCGGCCAGAGATTTCGCGTCCTGCGCGACAGCCTTCCCTTCCTCTCCATTACACAGAAATCCACTTTCCATCTCCAAACCCCCCACCTCGCAATCGCCCTGACATCAACCACCTCCTTCCACTTCTCCACAATCTCCCAATTGGACCTAACAACAAAGCCAATTCCTCCAACGTCTCTTTGGCATACAGTTTCAACGTGTTGGCAATGCAGTCAGGGAAGAAGCATTCAATATAGGCATTGTCCCCATCAGCCTCGTACCAAAGGCTCCTGAGCATCGTAAACTTCCCCCATTCGAGCAAGTACGGGATAGCCGCAGGCCCTTGTTCGATGTAGCTTTCCCACCGTGCGTCGAAGCAGGCGAGGTTATCGGGAGTGTGACTGAACTGAAATTTGGCGGAGCCCAGTGCGTCCATGCCAATCCATATAAATCCGCTTGCCAGAGTGAGCCAAAGGAAGTATGGGTTGTACTGGTATCAGATTCATTGATACACGCCATGCCCTGCCAATTGCACACTACTTTGCCGGTATGAGCAGGGTCGAGACTCGGTAGGGGATGCCAGATAGAGGCGATAGTGTCGATCGTGACGCTGCCGAATGTTGCCGGGTCAAGCTCCTGCTGAGCGAAGTTGCAAGGCTGGTTTCCGCAATCATCATAAAGCCATTCCCTCACCTGCTGCCCCTCCACGGCCAACGAAAGTAACGTTTCAGAACTACCATGTTTTGAAAGGGGAGTCCAAAACGGAATCCAAGATCCTTATTCGTTCCTATCTCACAAGGGATTCTCAGAATAACTAAGAATCCCCAAATTCTTCTCATTCTCAATATATACTATAAGGCATATAAAATAATCACGCGCTTCTTAACTTATTATATTAAAAAGAATCCTTAAAATACAATTTTAATTTAAAGGAGTTTATATATTAATTAATTAAGTTCTAGTTTTTAAGCCTTATAAAGCTAATAAATTAAGGGCTTATAATACTCTTATATTTATTTTAAATACTAAATTATTAAATTTCTAAATTTCTAAGATTTCTTAAAATTACCTTTAAATTATAAAATATTGCCTTTTAACTTCTTTAATTTAAAGAATTATTACTAATTAATATTTCATAAAGAAAGTTTGTATTGAATATCTCTTAATTAGCCTTATAATAAATAAATAAAAATATTAAGTTTTATTAATTTCTTAAAAAGCAAATTAAGTTTAAAGAAAGAGTATAATTTTTAGTATTTTTATCCGAGCGCCTTTACTTTAGGTTAGTAGATGAGTCTAGCCCCTAATCGACACCCTTAATCCATACCAGGGAGGGTGTCGTTTTACTTTTTCCTAGCAAAAATACGATTTCTGTGATGGCGTTGGCTAGGGTCACGTGGGTTTAGCTGTCACCTGACTGGTTTCACCTGTCAAGCCGGCGTTTCAGTCGTTTTAGCTAGTACTTCTTCTCGTTTCTCTTCTCTCTCTCTCTCTCCTTCTTCTCCTTAGCTTAGTATTCTCAATACATGGGATTCTCGGAACTTTCGGAACTTTGAGCCCTTTTGACCATTGCCTTGAGCCCGCCGTCACAATTTCACAGCCTCGAGCCTGACCCAGCCTATCGATTTTTGAGCCCTGCACAGGCTTTTACTTATTTTCTTAATAAATTTATTACCACGTATTTAAACCAAGTCTTATATAACTTAAATAGATTATATAAGTGCCTCCTTATTCCCTATTAAAGAAGGTGTCTTTTAATAAAGAATTCGTAGTATAGCTAGTGGGTTATTAAGATTTTATACTCAAATCTATTATAATTTAAGCTTAAATCCCTCCTCTCTATATATAGAATTAATACTTCTCTATCTTTTGAGTCCTTATTAGGGAGAGAAGCCCTAATTGACCCTATTAATTTGAGCCTATAAAAGCTTAATTAAGGCTACTTCTATAAAGAGGTCATAGAAATTGGCTACCTAGTTTTGGTGTTCTGAGCCTTTTGCGCTCTCGCATAAAAATGTGATTCTGTTGATTGCTTTGCATATGGCTCGAAACCTGAGGACGCAACGTACCTAAGCGAAGTTTTCTTTTGTTAGATCTCATACATAAACTCACTACTTCATCCCAATCACCAAAGTCCTGCCTATCGTGAACCTTACACTCCAGATAAGGAGAAAGCCACCAAAAGATGCTACATGTTCGTTGCTCTTACCGTTGCGGGGAAGTAGCTCCGAGAAACGAGTTGGAAATGCCACTGTGCTGTGGCTTGCATATGGTGGCGCATTGTTTCCAAAATTGTCAAACTGCACCTTTGCCAACAAATATAAGTGGCCCGCTTGTTGGAAGTCTTCGTTCCAACAAACCCTCCAAATTGCAGCCTCGCCACTTGCAGAAAAGCTGCTATATTGAAAAATTCTCACCTTCTATTCTCAATGCTTCTGCCTGTTATTCTTTCACTCGGGCACATCCTCACGCACGGTGGAGGAAGATACACTTCAATCCAGGCCGTAATTCCTTGAGTACTGTACAATGTCCAACGGGTTGATAGATATTGCCTTGCCCGATCAGACCGATCGGAAAATGCCAGGCTCAACTCGAGCCCAGGCGCCAGCCAAAACTTCCCGTTTGATTCGAAACAACCAGAAATGGGATTCCCTCAAAGACCGAATCTATTACATCTACATGGCTGAAGACTGCACACTACAAGACACGATGCTTGCTATCGCAGAGCGGTATGGCCTCAAAGCAAGGTATGTCAGTTCCACATATCGTCTATATAGTGTTAACATTTGAATACAGCGAGCGGAAGTGGAAGGAAAAGTTGAAAGAGTGGAGATTTGAAAAGAATATTTCGGCGACTGACATGGATATTATTGTTGCAAAGGCAGAGAAACGAGTACGCGAGGAGGGAAAGGAGACCGTTTTCTTCCACGGTCAATCTGAGATCACACAAGAGAGAATTGAGCAATTTAAGAGAAGGAAGACTACCAAGGCGGTTGACGAGGTGCTTCCAAACGTAGGTACGTAAATAGCTCTAAAGATTGGAGGTTGCGCTGACTTTGTATGCAAGAAACGCCCAAGAACATCATATATCATACGCCTCGCCCGAACTCGGCAGGAAATTTGCCAATTGAATCTCTAGAACAGGGTTGCCAACCAATAGAGGCAGCCGAACCCGTGTCTTCAGGCTGCTTGTTTCCCCAGATGGAGGAGCCACTCACCACCACGGAATATGAAGGGAGATCGGAGTCATCGGCTGTTTTTGGGACGTGCTCGGTAGAGGATTCGAATGCGGACAAAACTTCCAAGGAGATGTCGAGCCAAGCTAATCGTTCGATTAACACTGTTGATCGTGGTTCCGCTCACGTACCTTATGAGGATGCTCTTAGCGCAAATCAATCTCCTTCCGAACTCGAATCAGCAGACCATAGTCCATCCAGGGGCAGTGTCTGCATCTCAGAGATGGGCTGGGCCTCGGACAGCTCTTCTTCGGACGTTACACACCGAGACAAACAACTCGACAGTCTTTCAGCTGACCTCTTGACAAACCTTTCCCGCCAAGTAATCACAATACGCCGAGGAAGAGAGATTTCTAAGGAAGTGACAAGGATCGATGAAAGTGTCCAGAAAATCCCCGCAGAAAATCCCGAATACCGCGCCAACCCGCACCGTCACCCACAAACTGGGAAAGACGCCGAATCGGTACAAGGATCCGCTTGTAGTAGTCAGTCTGGCTATTCTACTTCGCGGAATGGTACTTCCTCCATATCTGAACACGACTCCCAAACCTCAGTCAGCTCAGGGATAAGTAGGCCTGCTTCCGAAGCCGCGGTCAAGGAAGCCCTTGCGCTCCGAGCAAAAGGCAAGTCTATTGACTCAATCCTCTTGGATCTAGGATGTGGATCCAATGATGTTTGCTCGAAATTCTGTCGGAATCTCTGGAAGTTGTGTTTTTCGTTCGAAAAGAAAAACCTTCTAGAAGAGGCTTCAATTGCACTTGACCTCATTCAAGTGGGCTACACTCGATTATTCGGCTCTCCTAGTATAGAGACAATGCACTGCATGGTTTCTCAAGCTCGAATTTTAAGAAAGCGGAAAGAATACAAAGATTCAGAATCAGCTTATCGTCAAGCAATCAATGGTCTCAGGAATTTGGAAGAGACTAAATCCCAACTCATATGTCAACTTTTCCTTGCCGACTTCCTTAAGAGTCTGGACAAATTATCCGAGGCCCTTTATCTTCTTCTCGAAACACTCATCGAACACTTTAATCCTCGCACGGCATCGATCGAGACGAAAGTCCCAGAAGTCATGGGTTGTATGCAGAGGCTGCATCTGAAGATGGACGTTGACCAGAACATGGTCAACGTAATGGCCAGTGTCACTCAATTGCAAGAACTTCAGTCAGAGTGGCCCGAGCCGTACCATGAGTTCAACGTTTGGGTGGGATTTGTACGTCTTGGTGGCCGCTATTCCGAAGTAGGGAAATTTGATATGGCAGAGCTATGCTTCTCATATATACGAGCAGCCGGTTATGAAGGAACGAATCCATTCTTGAAAATCGAACTAGCCCGTTTTCACAAAGAGCGTTCTTTACATTACCGCCGACAATCACGCGTGGTGGACAGCATTATACAACTGAAGATCGCTTTCAAACATCTCTTATCTGTGGAGCCACCAGACAAGTACGATCAAGCCTTGGCTATCGAGTTGGAGCAGTTGTTGGGAGAATTTAAGTCACAAGAAATGCAGCCTGTTGGGAACTCCTCTCTTGAGACAGCTTGGGAGCAAATCCGGGACACGTTTCGAATTTTCGTTGCTCATCGGCGAACCAAAGAGCTCAAAGAGCTCAAAGAGCGTGAGATAATGCAACGTGAAGAATCCAGAAGCCCTTCGAGTGGCTCACCTATAGTTTCCAGTAGTAGCGGGAGTTCAAGGTTCGGCGTTACGTATTCCGGGGGCTCGGAATCCTCTATTGTCAGCAATTCTGCTTTAGTAGTCTCTCCATAAGTCGATGTGTACAAATACACTACTCTATCCTATTCGTTAAACTATCCTATAATTCCTTTTCCCACCCGAATCGTGCCTCCCTAAATATCTCCCCGGTAGCCGGTATCTCCATTACCCTTTAATAATAACGTCCTTATCCCTTCGTCCGGTGAGACATTGCCACATTAGCGGCCGCACATGAATATCCCTGATTCGGATTATGTTCTGGCTGAATTAGAGATATTCATGTGCGGCCGCTAATGTGGCAATGTCTCACCGGACGAAGGGATAATAATCTTATCTAGCATTATGGTCTAAGAGTAATAAATATAACTCGTGGCATACCGCAGAAACTTGATGCTTGGAACTCTGTTTCTGAGGGATCGAGATCCAAAATAGACGATAGGGAAACTGTAAACCGATTCTGAATGGGGACCAGAAGGGGATCCTCTTTGCAAGCTCTAGCTGATTCATAAGCAGCTAGAGGAGCCTCTGCTCAGGTCTAAAGACAGAAATGGAAACGTTCATGTTGGCATTTCGGTCTGGGACTACTTTATAAGGGTAGGAGAGGGGAGGTGTGAGGGGGGAGCAGGGGAGGGGAGGCGGGGGCGAGAGGACCCTACTAAAAATCTATGCCGCACCCTACGAAAAAGTTGAGTACTAATTTTTTAGTACCTTTAGCCTATACGTTGGCGACTATTGCCCTAAAATTTTCCGATGAGAAGCCTATAATTGTAGGGCTTCCTTTTCCTCGCAACTCACGTGTCTCAAAACTTACCTCTCACTTTTAACTTTTAACTTTTAACTTGCTCGCCCTCCCCGCCAATATCCCTCCTCTCTTACCCCTATATTTATATATATATATACAAATAAGAAGAGTAAATATTTTAAGTAGTAGTAGAGGCTTATGGAGAGGGGGGGTGGGTAGCATATAAGTGCGGGCGATTTTGGTGGGGTGAATCGTGATTTAGCGTTTTGTGTTTCTCGCTTGGACGAGACGTTCTTGCTGCTTTCCGTAGGTAAGGCAGCTTAGGCAAGTACTGCTGGCAGACTTATATTGAAACTAGATTCAATGAATGTGATTAATTACGCAACGGCGACGTAAGGACCATACACTGGAGGAAAAATTGCTGGGGTCCAAATCTGTGCTATTTACTTCAGCGTCACCTGGGGTCTCAGAAAACCTTTAGCTTTGCTGTTTACTGTGATACGAAGATGCTCAAGAAAGACTCTGGGGAATTGTATTACTAAACTAGTTGGCAAAGACTTACCTGCAGAGATTAATCTGCAAGGACTGATTTGCAGGGCAATGCCGCTGCTCTGGGCACCTGACTGCTGGAAACGAGCACGCCTGCCCCTGACGCTTAGGCGAGCCCCTTTACTGAGCCTTCCTGCGAAAGTTCGCAGGGACAACGTGAGAAGCCCAGTGATCGCTTACACATCCCGCGAGAACACGCATAATGATTAATGCTGCGCCTACACAGTCCGCTGCGAAGCCTCGCGGCGAGAATGCGGACGCTCGTTGCTCTGGACCCAGGTACTTAAAATGACTTGATATCCTCGGTAGACCTGAATTCTCTATTTCAACCCCCTCAGTACTTTTAAATCCCGTTAAACTCCTCGTATTTAAGTTACCAGAAGCATCGCTTCATCTAAATCGTGACTCCAACAATAAGACTATTTCAACCACTGCGCGAAGATTGCCCGATGGCAGCGGAAGACAATGAACCCAGTACCCAGCCGCAACCATTTGATCCAGGTAAGAGATTATGATGGAAGTACTCGTACAGTTCTGATAGATCCTAGGATATGGACAGTAGGGCTGTATGAAATCGATCCAATCTTAAGTGAGAGCTTATACTGGGTGAGACAATGAAAATGCCCTGGTACGATGCGTGATCTCTTTTCCTCTAACAAAAATTGCCAGGTCGTCTCCCTTTCTGGGATATATACACATGGCCGTACGGGATATTCAAAACGAAATTCAGGCCTCTTGTTTGGAGCAAGACTAGCTTGCGAAACATATAGAATCATCAAACAATACATTCAATCTTCATAGAACGGCTTTTGGAGTCCTTTATTCCTATCTCTGTGGTCTTTGAAAGGTGTGCCAGCTGTTGGTAACTCAATTTCCGACTCTAGTATAGCCGTCAAAGAGTCATTATTTGCGGCAGCGTCAGATGTGTCGTCTTCAGGAAGGAGGTTTTCATTTGGTATGCGTTGTTCAGAATCCAGAAGGGGAATCCCAAGCCCTGCACCGCTATCCTGTGAAATGGCTGCAATAGATTCGAAGTTTTGTAATTGGTCCCACTCCTCGCTCCATTCAATCTGCAATGGGAGGGTCTCATCCAGTTCGTAGCCAGGTGTTTCCGACTGAACTTGTGAGCTCACAGTAGATGGATCTCTTGGCCCAGCGGGAGTATCCAGTGAAGAGGACGCCATCGGTGTAGATAAGTCCTGCGGGGTTCCCCACTGAGTGGCTAAGCTATTTTGGGTGCTGGCTGATGGTGTAGAACTCTCCACCTGACTCCGAGGAGTCCATGGCTGGGAAGTAGCATCCTGGATACGGTAGCCCCTTAAGAGCCCCATTGGAGATTGACCCAAGGGATGTGGGCTGAGAGAAGTAGAGAGTAGCTGATTGGGGGAACCGGCGCTTCCTGGCGAGAAATCTTGAAGTCCTGATGAACCACTGTGGAAGTCCAAAGGAGGCAGAGGGCTAACAGCCATGGCTGTTTCTAACACTTGTCGGACGGCGAGACGATACCGCTCATGGACATAATCGTTGCGCTGTAGATTTCCTCTCTCGATATCGAGTTCTATGACCCCGTCAAGTGTATCGATCAGATTTGCCACATGTAATGTCAGGGGTGCCGTTTTAACTGGGCCAGTATCGCTCCCTACCAGAAGTCAGAACACATGCTGGAGATATTTCGGCTTAACTAACTTACATGGGTGTTTCGGTGGAGAAATATTAGGGAACAGTATAGTCCAAATTCCAAACCATTTCTCAATATCATGCTTTTCGTTCTCCGACTGGCTCGCTCCTCGTTTTCGGGAGAGAAGCCTTTCTATCATTTCCCACTGGCCATCATCGATTCCTTCTTTGAGCTCAATCCCCTTTTGAGCACACGGCGGCTCTGAGCGTCTGTGATCAGTGAGTTGAGTGACATCCTCGAAAATACAATAGCATCTATCACATTGCGGAGTTCTGTGAGACGATTTGAAATGGTCCCTAAAAGTGCGTGAGTTTAAACTCTGTGAGAAATTTAGTACATTTTTTGTAAGTCACGCACTTGATCCTTCGAACCTCATAAGGCCCAGGGCCCCCACAGGTTCGGTACTTGATATCTGTTGCAACTCCGTATTTTTCGGGATCCTTCCTGTAAAACGGGCAGGCAAACCCAAGAGGACGAGGTGAATCAGGGCCAAATCTTTTCCGAGGCCTTTTTGAGCCCCTGTTTCTCCTTGCCTCATCTTCTTCGTCGGGGTCTCTTATGTGCTTCCGGCGTTGCAGATCCGTGGGCTTTACAGTTCTCGAGACAGCGGGTGAGCTGCTACTGACAGCACCAGGAGATGTATTCCCGTCTTCTCCCGCCTGGGATGGAACGACTGTGACACCAATTTTTTTTGATGCGAAACGCCATTTGATGAGCGCATGTATTCGAGGTATCAAACGCGCGGCCAACTCCAGGTCATACCCTAAGACTGACAATAAGCGAGAATCTAGAAGGGCTGTTAGAGACTCTGACTCGCTCTCTATTAAAGCAACGTGATCGGTTTCTTCTAATGCTGATGTGGTGATATCGCTCCCTAAGTCGGTCATAGTCGGAGATGTCACCTCGGAATTTGCTGGGTCTGACGAGCAGAAGGATGTATCTGAAGGGTTCGGGGAAAGAGCAGGTGGTGACGTTGGAGGGGATATGTCTGAAAGCGCTATGGGCCTAACTTCGACAATCGAAGTTGGATAGCCCTGTCTGAAGAATTTTCAGTAACGGGAATTGAAAAGCCTCAGGCCTCTTTGCCATGGGGCGTACCCACGGTGAAAATATAGGTTCCAATTCGCTGGTATGCGGTACGTTGACTGCATTTTTAACGCCCCCTTCTTGTAAAAGAGTTAAACTATTTCGCTGATCAGGTCCATCTTTCACCTTCCGGTCCTGATGGAATGAAGAAATGGAGACTACTCACACCTGTTTCTCCGTAGGCACCTTCTGTAACAGTGCTAGAGATATTGTTGGCATCGATGGTGGTGAAGGGAGGAGAGAGAATCGCGAATCCCCGTGTTCTCTCCAAAGTTTTCTCGGCTTCTCTATCATTTTTCGCCCCAACATGGGCTCTGTAATACAAAACTCGCATCGGTAATGCTGGCACTCAGGGCACTGTAGATTATTGGCAAAAGTCATTCCGCCGGAACCCCCTGGGATGATGCCACAGTTGTCACAAAACCAGAGATAATGATCCATTTGCCCATACCTCTACCCAACGCGGGGAATTTGACGGGTTTCCACTCGGAATAGACAACGAGACAAAAAACTATATTCTGCGCGCACCAAAAATTAGTGATAACTCCCTTTAAAATAATACTTAGCTAGAAAGTCGAAAGATCAAGCGTTGGGAAAGGCGAGCCTACTCACCGTCACCTAGGCATCTCGTTCTCTGGAGGAGAGCATGAATGCTCTGTATAAAACCCGAGATATTGACTTGCACCAGGATTCAAAGAGATGCTCTGCACTGATATTGGAGAACAGAAGCGTGGGAGTGTTTGTTTGTAAGGTTAATAAGCCAGGCTGGGAAATTGATCACAAAAACTCCAGGAAATCCGTCTCCAAGAGGGGAATGCTCGATAGGAACAGAATATCTCAATTGATGCCGAAGTCTTCATGGATGGGGAACCACCGAAGGCGGCCAAATCTGGCGGTTGCCCGTTCCTGCGAAGGTTCGCACGACGGGGAAAAGCGATGCGCGTGAACATTGATCTAAGCGAGCAAATAGGGGGCGTTCGTGCGAGGTGGCGTCGAAATAGAAGTGTTAACCAATGAAGGGAACTTCTCGGATTATCCGCTCGTTACGGAGGACCCCGTTGCTGAGATCGCTCTTTGAAGAATCGCGACGACAGAAAAACAGCTTGGGTAGATTAGTGAATTAGTGAATGACATGTTGCTAGAAACGATCAAATATAGGATTGTTTGCATAGGGGATCTACCCGCACTAATCAGACTTGGTGAATGAGGATTCACAGAAGCTTTTGCTAAGTAATAGGTAATAGGGGGAAATGTAAAATGACTCCCCCGCCCCCCCCTGGGTGTCGATTGGGGCCCAGACTAGCCACTAACCCAAAGTAGAGGCGCTCGGACAGGAATACCAAAAACCTAGCTTCCCTTTAAATTTACTTTACTTTATAAGGAATTAATAGAATTTAATACCTTCTTTATTTTCTTATAATACTAATTTAATAGATATTTAAATATAAATTAGTAATAGTTCTTTAATTAAAGGTATTAAAAAGTTAATATTATTTAAAAGTAAGCTTAAGAAAGCTTATAAATTTAGTAAACAAGTCCCTGAAGCTAGATATAAGAGCCCTATAAGCCCGCAATTTATAGGGCCTTATAAGGCCTAAAAACTAGAACTTAATTAATTAGTATATAAATTCCTTTAAATTAAAATTCTATTTAAGAAACCCTTTTATTACGAGTTAAGAAATATAGAACTATTTTATAAGCCTTATAATATACTAGCTTATACTTATATAAAAATTCAAAAGGCTAGATCTTTAATAATTAACTAGTTCCTTTGTGTAATAAAAGAGAATAACTAACTCATATCTATTCAAATTGCGGCAAACTCTATTCTAGGTCTTTTACCGAGCAACTTTTGCCATCTATATAATCCCAGGCCATTAATCCTTAGAGGGCGTTCGGCCGCGCACCGCCCCTCGTAATGCCCTTTACCGCCCCGTACCGCCCCTTCAATATGGCGTTCGGCTATTCCCTATAGAGGGGCGGTATTCTAATTACTGCCCCTTATACCGCCCCTGCTACCGCCCCTCGTACCGCCCCTTCAGAACTCCCATATAAAACCGTACTGCCCCTATAATGCCCGTATAATCAGAAAAAACCTGATTATACGGGTCATAATACCCTTTACCGCCCCTTTTAGCGTTAATTACACGTGCTAGAGCTAAGTAATTACTATAGAATCACGCTAGTTCGTTGCTCTACAGGCGTGTTCTATATGGTATACGTGACTTGAGACCCTCCGGCTTCTTTATTTTTACCCTAAATCCTTTAATATTATAGACCCCGAATTAACTGCTCTCCTTATTAAAGCAGACGAGCTTAAAGACAAACTTAATAAAGCAGAAGAAAAGGCTTAGTAGCTAGCTTTAGCTTTAATTACCTCTTGACATGAACTTTCCTACTATTACGCTATACCATACTAAACTATACCTTATACTAGAGATACTTATATCCTAGAACTCCTGAAAACTCGTTAACCGCAATGCTATTAAGAGGTCTTGAGAATACTATATTAAACCTTTAGTAATCTGGTTGACTTTTTAAAGAAGCATATATCCTTAGAGTAAAGTAGGCATATTAGTTTAGAGGAGAAATTAATAATATTTCTCTCGATTATTAGATAGCTAATAGGAAATAGAAATATATAGGAGAAATATTAATACTCTAGTAATACTATTTCTAAATATAAGATATCTTATTATAATTAAATAGATATTAGCTAATTACTAGATACTTAGATACTTTAATAAAGTCCTTAATACCCTTGAAATATTATATATAAAATACGTTAACCTGCCTTATCCAAACTACCTTATAAATAAGATTAAGACAAATTAGAAGTTCTATCTATTTTTCCAAGATTATATTAGTACTTTAAATAATATATATATACTAGCATTTATTAGAACTAACTCTTAAGCGGTATATATAAATCGGAAGGGCCAAGTAATATAGAACGTCTTAGGAATATATACTTTTAATTTCTAGTTTTCTTTTATATATACCGGATAGGAAAGCTCTATAAATAATTAGGCAGTTATAAATAATATAATTAGTAAGGGCATATTTCTAGTTCTAGCTAGGAAATATTACCTCGCAGATACTAGATATATATATAGTAATATTACCTTATTACTATATAGAGGCTATAGATATTACTTAAAAGAGGAATAATAAGCTAAGGCTAAACCAAAGTATAAAGAGAAGTTATTTAACCTTTAATATATATAACTAAGAAACGAGATTAAGTATATATTTGAAGTTATTAAGAAATAATTTCCTATTCTTGGGAAAAAGTACAAATATAGAAACTTCTATAGGTAAAGATAGCTAGTCTATATACTAATAGGCCTTTATAATTTTATTTAATAAAATGCAATATGCCTTAATAAATTCAATATAGAAGATATAGAAAGAGAGGTAAAAGAGGCTCTATAAAACTCAAAGAAATTAAATAGAGCTTGTATTTCTACTTAGAGATAAAGGCATTAAATAGAGAACTTCCGGGATAATATTATAGGAGCTATATGAGATAATTATATTAAGTATCTGAAGTATAGAGAGAAGTAGGCTAGTAATAGGTATAGCTTATCTAGGTATTATGTTTTTAGCTTTAGGACATTTCTAATATATATATAGAACTTATATATATAAAAAGATATTATAAATATTGTTTTTAATTAGACAGATCTCCTGGAAAAGTTATAATTACTAAATAAATTAAGTATAACTATAAATAGATACTATTTCAGGCCTTTAGTATACTAGAAATCTTAATATTTATTTCATATGAAATTTCTTAGAAACTACTAATCCAAAGAAAATAATTTTTTATAATATTAAATACGCTTACTATTCTTTCTTTAAATTACTAATTAGTTTATGGTTTAGTAAATATTTCATTAGTTAATAAGTATCTACTTTACTAAATAGATTATAGGGTTACTAAAGCAAGGTAATTTAGAGTATTTTCGGTAGAAATAATTCCGAATTTAGTCTAGCTCGGCCTAAGCAAGCTACTTAGAGGCTATTTCGGGAGCGCCTAGTACTAGTCCGTATTCATAAAACCTTAATACCATATATAAATACTTTATAATAATCTATTTATAGTATTTCCCCTATTTCTAGATTTTATATCTTAACTACTATAATAATTTTTATAACTCCGGTTACATGTAAAGACGCACCGGAAGTTATAGATTATAATATATTAACCGGATTAATTCCGAAAAATAATAATATTATAAATAGATTTTCTAATATAGTATTACATTTAGCTATATTACTAGAATAACAAATTAAAAATTGAAATATAGACTTTTAAGGAAATATAGTAGCGCAAAATATAGCCTAAGATATACCTAATAATCTAATAAATAGTATATATTAATATTTATTTAAGAAAGTTCTTTAAAAAAAGAAAATACATATTTGCCTATATATATAAATTACTTATTATTTACTATATGGGCTGCGAAAATTAGTACTAAGTTAATTACTAAAATCCTCTATAGGCAAAATAAAGGAAAACCTATTACTTTCAAGAATAAAAGTACTAATTTCTTCTAATAATCTCTAAATAAATTAATTCTGGCAAGGCCCTAGTAATAGTATATAAAAATATTTTCCCTTTATTATTCCTAAAGTACTAAACGTAGTCTCTTGCCTAATAGGCTATTTAAGTATTAGTAGCAAAGTATTAAACTTATTATCTTTAAGGCTATTAGGCTAATATAAGGCACGTAATAGCAGGGTAATATATAAGTAATTAAGGTAAGTAAGCTATAGAGTAATACTTGCAAATATAACTAATTCTAAGAATTAATTTTAATAAGAAACTAATTAATACTTCTTCTAAAGCTAGGAGCGTCTCCTTATATATTCCCTAGTACTTAGCCAGGTATATAAAGCCCTTTACTTAATTAGGAAATCCTATATAATTCATATAATTCCGATTATAAGCTATACCCAAAATAGGAAACTAGATTTATAATATCTAATACCTATTTATATACTATTATATATACCTATTATATTAACTTCTTCTCTAGGCCCTTATTCCCAAGAGGCCTAGAAAAACTATAAATAGCTTTATAAATATTTCCTTAAAACTTTTCTAATTACTAGCTTTCTCTAAAAACTCCCTATAATTACTCTATTATTATATTAGGTAATAAAGTTAAGGATATAGTTTACTAATTCTTTCTAGCTAGTTTATAAATTACCTCTAGTAATTCCCTTTTATAAAGGTAATATAAATATAGTATATACTATTAGATATAAAGCTTATCCGATTTCCTAATTAGTTTATAAATCCTAACTTAGTCTCTATTTGCAAATAAATTATTACTTTATAGGCCTAAGAGCTTAGAAAAGTTAATCCGATCTTCTAATTTATTCGTGAATTCCTTCTTTAGAATTTTCTAGGTATTTCTAGTATAAAGCCGGTTCTAAATTTATAATTACTATTCGGGAAAAGAATATTATAAAAAGGCCTCTCTTTTCCTACTAACTAATCTTCTTTTTTCTTAACTATAATACTATACCTAGCTCTTCCTTATCTCTTGCCTTTCTTCTTTAAGCCTTCTTTAAGCTTTTTTAAGTTCCTTTAAACCTTATTTAAGCTTTATTTAAGTCCTTTTCTAATTTCCTTTTTTACTTCTTTATTTATTAAGATAAATACTTCTCTTAGTATTTATTAGCCTATTATTACTTATTTAGCTAATACTTCTATATCCTTAATTTGCCCTTACTATTTTTAATATTTTAAGAATATTACTAAGTTTCCTAATCTTACTTATATTAAAAGTAATAATTACTTAATATATAATTACTATTACTTCAAGAATAAGAAATATAATTCTATAAGTTACAAATTTCTTCTTTTATTTCTTATTCTAATACTATCTAAGGTTCCTTAAGTATATATAATATAATTAAATTATTTTCTTTAAATTATTAATATATATAAGTATTTTCCCTATTCTTTACCTAAAAGAGAAAAGGCTATTATTATTATTCTTCTATACTAAACTATATATACTTCTCGTATTAAAGCTATTATTCGAGGCTAACGGATTCCCCTAATAATTCAAGGAATAAGTTAAGTAATTCTTACTAGCTTAGTACAAGTATAAAGTACTCTTAATAATATAATTAATATTCTTTAGTATTAAGTAAACTTACTTCTTTCTTATTTCTTACTAATAGCTAATAGCTTTATAGGCTAATTTATTATCTATTTCTCAAGAGAATCCTAATAAGAATAATAATAAAAATAATAGAAAGTAGTTATAAGAGTAGGGTATTTATAGGATATAGAAATTAGAGTTTTTAATAATTTTCATATAATTTTTCCAAGAATAAATATATAGTTTTTTAATAGTTTCCTAATAAAAGCATTTATCTTTTATATCTCTATTTAGCTAATAGTATTATAATATTACTCTTTTCCAAGTATTCTTATAATTCTTGAGCTATATTCTCTAGATTATTTAGTAGTTCCTATATATTATTTACTAGTAAGTAGCTTTTCTAATAAATAAGATATTCTTTTTCTTTTCTACTTTCCCTATAGGCTATAATAAATTCCACCTCGAATTCCTCTTTGCCCTTAATCTTAACTAGCTCTAGTTCTATTATAATACTAGCTCGCGAGTACTATAGTTCTAAGAAAGAAACGTGAAAAATATTATAGATCTAATATAATAATAGTAATTTCAAGTAATATACCTATTTATATATTCCTATAACTTCTAGAACTTTAAAGAGGCCAAGATATCTGTTTACTAGCTTTATACTAGGTTATAGCTATTAAATATTCTTTATACAAAGTATAACTTTATTATATATCTTGAATTCCTTATTAATATATTTCTTATTATAGTACTTTTTCTATATATTTACTATTTCTTACTATTATTTCTCTAATACCTCTCGTTCTACTTAAATTCTTTATATTCTTTCCTATATTACCGGTACTTCTTTTTCTAGAATATTATTCTTAATATATAATTTAATACTAGAATAAAATTCATATAAGATATAAAATAGGGATATTTCTATTATTAAATATATAAAGTTATTATACGTGAATTTTATAAGAATAAGCTTTACTATCTAGTTATCTTACTAGTAACTAGTATAATATCTTAAGTATTATTCTAGAGTTTAGTTTAGATTCTCTATTTATTTATTAGTTTGCGGGTAAAATATTATACTTAGCTATTATTAAACCTTTAAGTAAAAGTATAAACTTAATTAGAACTTGCTTATAAAAACAGATTTTTTATTAGAGGTTATACCCGCAAGTATACTAAAGTCTTTAATAATATAATATATAAATAGCTCCGCTAGCTTAAGAGCCGAGACTTTCTTAGTAATCGGAATATATTATACCATTTTCGTATATCTATTAATAATAATAAGTATAAAATCATATATTTTACTATAAAACCTAGAAGAAGGCAGTCCTATAATAAAGTCTATAGTAATTTCTTACTATAGCTTAGAGAAAAGAGGAAACGAACTAAGTATACTATATAGTAGATATCTTTTTATCTTAGTCTATTAATATATAGAATAAGTTCTAATATAGTCTTTTATATTCTTTCTTATATTTTACTAGAAGTACTTTCTCTAGAAAATCTCTAGTATCTTACTAGTACTAAAATACTTATTTATAGAATTATTATAATTAGTTTATAGTAATTCTTTTTTAAGAGCCGGCTTATTTAGTATATAAATAGTACCCTAATATCTTAATAACCCAGATATATTAAGTTCCTAAGTCTTAATAGCTCTAGTAGAAGTTCTTTTTAAGAACTATTTATATTACCGGTATTATACTAATAGATTAAGCCTTTAGTACTATAATAGTAATTCAAGTAATATTTCTCTGCTTTCCTTATATACTATTTCGGACCTAGCTACTTATATAGCTAGAATTCGTAGTATGTACTATTTATAACTAGCTATACTAGTAATAGGCTCAGGTAGTAATATCTCCGGTATTATTCTATTACTAAAATAGACTTCCTTTTTAGAATTCCTTAGTATCTTGCTAATTAAGAAATACCTACTTCCTCTTTTCTGGGCCTTATATTATAGTATTATAGGAATAGTATAGCGTCCTATTACTATTACCTATAAGATTCTCTATTTTATATTCTATAGCTTATTATAAAGTATAAGTAATAAAGTATCTTTATCTATATCCGCTATAAAGTCTGGCCTCCTTAATAGCCTATTAGCGGGATTACTATACCCTGGCTAATACTTTAAGATAAAGTTAAAGGTAGCTAGCTTCTTTACCTATCTTATTTATTAATTATTTAGTTTTCTCTTAATTATAAAGTATTTTAAGTTATTATAATCTGTTTTAATAATAATAATATACCGGATATATATTAGGTAATACTACTAAGTATGAAATACTAGAATAATAGTTAAGAATTCAGAGTTATATATCTTATACCTACTCTTAATTATAGTTATCTTTTTTAAATAGAAAGTAATAGGGTATTACCTGGCTTCTATTCCCTTATTAAAGAGCTAGGAAATTATACCTATAATTATAAATCCTAAAGTATTTATTTCTATATAAATCTTTAAGGCTAGATTAAAATAATAAAGGATTAGTACTATTATAAATATAATTTATAGCTTCCTAAAAGCCTTATTTGCCTCATTTGTTTAGCTAAACTAATATAGTAGTTTTCCGCTAGTTTTTAGTAAATTAGTTAACTCTTTTATTACCCTAAAGTATTTATAGATAAATCTCTAGTAAAAGTTAGTAAAACCCAGAAATACTTGAACTTCTCGAATATTATTTTTTAGGGCTAGCTATTTCCTAATAGCTATAACCCGGCTAGCCTCTATTTCTATATTATCTGGGCTAATTACAAATCCTAGAAACTTTACTTTCTCTATATTAAACTCGTATTTTACTAAGTTTATAAAGAGCTAGTATTACTATAATTACTCGAGTATATATTAAACTACTATTATATACTATTCTGGGTTCTCTAAATAAATCAAAATATTATTTAGATAAACTATATAAATAATATTTATAAGGCCTACTAGTATATAATTAATATATACCTGAAATATTACCGGAGTATTAGATAGTCTAAAGAATATAATATAGTACTTAAAATATCTATAGTATATTCGGAATATTATCTTTTACTTATTACTCTCTTATATTTATAACTAATAATAAGTATTTTTTAAGTCTAGCTTTATATATATCTTTACTTTATAAAGCCTATCTATTATCTTACTAATAAGTAATAATAGTATTTGGTTCTTAATAATAATCCTATTTAGACCCCGGTAATTAATATATAGATATAGGCCGTCTTCTTTCTTTAAAATAAATATAATTAGGGTACTAACTAGGCTAGTAAAATAATAGATTTACTTTTTCTTTAAGCTAGTATTAAGATATTCCTAAAAGACTTTAAGCTCTCTTTCTAATAAAGTATATATAGGACTATATAGTAATTAGGATCCTAGTTCTAGATCTATATAATACTCTATTATATAGTAATTAGATAGTATATCTATAGCCTTTATAGAGAATACTCGGAGAAAGTTTTAATATTTTCTAGGAAATATAGCTATTCCGTTTATAATAATAGTAGTAATTCTTTAGCTATCTATTATAGGATAGGTAATTAATAGAAAAACATATGCCTTATACTTTACTACTTTAGTAAACTTCCTGGTATTTAGAACTTTAATCTTTTATAATTAAATCTAGTATCTCTATATTACCTTTCTAAAGGAAATTAGGGAATTAATCTAGTAAAGCTATAGGAATTCAAATATTATATTAATATAGTTCAGATCGAAATTATATAATATAAAGTATATATTAGCTTCCCTTTAGTTCCCTAGTATATCCTTAGTAATAATCCTAAGAATATAATCTTTATATAAATGAATTCTTCTTTTCTCTAGTAAGAATAAGGAAGTTACTTTTAATATTAATAGAATACTTATATCTAAGGCTAATTTCCTCTTTATATAATTAGCCTCTATACCTGAGTTAACTAATACTCTAACTCTTTACTTACCTTTCCTTATCTTAATAATAACCTTAATTACTATTCTTATTTTAGGAGCCTTGCTCTTTATAATATAAACGAGTATAACTATTACGGGGCATGCCCGTTTCCCGGCTTCTTTAATTCTAGGTACTTATATACCTTATAACCAGACTTATTATAGTTATAATAAGTCGGTTTTCCCTGATTTAGGCAGGTAGTAATATAGTAATTCTCTTTCTAGTAAGTAAAGCAAGTTATATCCGGTCTTATAAATCCTAATATAGATACTATAATAGATCCCGTTACTATGCTTTTATTACTCCGGTTATATAAATCTCGTAATAGGAATATACTTCTCTTTTATTTCCCTTTATTATTTCTTCTTTTCTTTCTCTAATTTCCTTTCTTTTATTAACTTATTAGCTTATTATTATATTCCCGTTAAGTAAACTAGTTCAAGTTATTCTTAACCCTTATAGCCGTAGAAATAAGCTTTTTTCTTTCTTATAAAGTATTCCCTTAGTAATTAATCTTATTCCGAATCTCCTACCTCAAGTTACTAAATAAGTTATTCTGCTTTTATAGTAAATCCGTATATCCCAAGTTATTTAATAGGCTATCTAAGTAGGATATAAAGCTTTGGATACTCTAATCTGGCCGCTATTTTATATCCTTAAACTTGGCGAGGATATTATTACGGTTCTCCGGATCCAAGATAAAATCCTTTATAAACTTAATAAAGGTCTTCTAATCTATGGTATTAATACTCACTAATTACTCCCTATATTTCCAGATATCCCTGGCTATATTCTTAAAGCAGGAAATATAATATATAATCTTTATTATATCTATAGCCCAAGTAATCCCGCTATCTTTATACTATTTTAGCTTTACCTAATAGAAGAAATCCTGGGCTTCCTTAATACTCTTCCCCTTATAAGTTAGTAATTCTCGGGTTTTTGGAGCCCTATAAACTAAATATGCCGCCAGTAGCATAATAGGTTCTATAATAAGTATCCGAATATCCTTAAGATAGCGAATCTAAGCTTCTAGATCCTTTAGATTCTCCCTTTATTATATTTCTGCTTCTAACTCAGTAATACGATAATGAGCCGCTACTAGCTTCTCTATTATTATTATCCTACTAGCTAGTTCTGGGGATATCTGAGTTCTACTCTCTTTTCCTAATTAGGCAATAGCTAGAGTGGCTAACTAGGCACTCCCCTGGATGCCCGACTAGATTACTCTAGTAATAGTAGAGGCGCTTCTTCTAGTTAATACTCTAGTTATTAATAGTTTTATCTATTAATGGCTTAACTACCTCGTAATGAACTACTTCCCGAAGGTTAGATTAATTAGAATATGAGGCACGTAATAGCAGGATAATATATAAGTAATTAAGGTAAGTAAGCTACGAAGTAACGCTTATAAGTATAACTAATTCCAAGAATTAATTCTAATAAGAGACTAATTAATGCCCCTTCCAAAGCTAGGAGCGTCTCCCTATATATTCCCTAGTATTTAGCCAGGCATACGAAGCCCTTTACTTAATTAGGAAATCCCATGCGATTTATATAATTCCGATTGCAAGCTATACCCAAAATAGGAAACTAGATCCATGACATCTGACACCTGTCTATGCGCCATCACGTGTGCCTATTATAGCTAAGTAGTATACTCCCGGGTTAATATAATAAAAGCTTGCTCATATACTAGTATAGCTAAAGAAATAGTATAATTAATAAGCTTTAGTCAAGCTATAAGGGCATCTCGCCAAAGCTCATTTAACTAATCCGCTTACTTAGTAAGATTATCTAGGCCCGCTTTAATCTTATCCGCACTACTTCTTTCCCTCTTTACTTCTTCTCTTTATGGCTATTTATCTACAGAAATGTCCTTTCCTACTATTCTTGCTTTTTTATTCTTCTTCTTTTTAGAAGACTTGAGAGCTAGCATTAATTGCTACGTAAAAGAAGTCTTAGAAGCTTATATACTATTAATTTCGTTACCTTTTCTATTAAGACCAAAGGAATTAGGGTCAGTAGCTTTTGTACTACTATATTCTGAATTAGACCAGAAAATCGCGGTTTCCTCTATCTTATCTCCTAATTAAATATTTATACGAGGCCTCTTTTTAGAAGGATAACGGGACAAACTAGTACTTAAACCCGCCTCCGAATTACTCGAATTACTATTATTACTTGCGGTAGAATTATTATTACCCCTTAATCTCTTTTCCGGAAAAGCGGCATATTTTCTAGTAATAACCTTCTCCTTATATATCTATATTAATTTGTCTTTCTCCCGAAAAGCATTATTTTTAAAGAACCCATAGTACTTTTTATTATCCTTATATACTCCATATAAGGATCTCTAGGCATAAATCAATGCCTATAATATCTGAGTCTCCTGGTTCTATTCCTAGCCCAATATCTTTTTCATTAATTTAATATATTTCTTTAATCTGGCTTTTAATTATAGAGAGAAATATAATTAGTATATATTTAAGGGAAAAAGATATAAATAAGTAAATACCAGATCCAGTTTACCCTCTGTTTAGGCAATACTAAGCTTCTAACCCGTATTCGCAGGAATAGCGTCTTATATAGCTATAGTAATTAAAAGCCAGGCTTTAGCTTTAAAGCCCTAGCCAGCGCGTTTACCAAGGGCATCTTACTAAATTACTTTGTCCAGGGCCGCTTGTATTATATTATTAGTCTATCGGAATGGTTCTATATTAGTAGCTTGTAAATCGGGGGGTTGCGATAGAGCTTGCAATAGAGCTTGCAAATTAGCTTGCGTATTAGCTTGCGTATTAGCTTGAGTAGATCTCTGCTTTATAGGATGCGTTCGACTTTTCCGTGGCATATTAGGCGTATTAAATCAGATTAAAGTCATAAAAAGGTATACAGGAGACGTATTAACGTGTAAAGAGATTTATTATTAGCGGCCCACATAAGCTTAGTAACTTATTACTAATAGGGCCCGTAATGCCCTTTACAGGAAATGGCCGAACGCCCTGTACAGGGGCGGTAAACCTCGTACATGCCCTTTACCGCCCCTGTACGGGGCGTACAGGAAAGGGGCGGTAAAGGGAATACCGCCCCTGTACAGGAAAAAAGGGCATGTGCGCGGCCGAACGGGCTCTTAGTGGCCATGCTGGAGAGCGGACTTGGTACATGGTGTCGAGAGGGGAATCCATTTCTAGTTCTCTTCGACCGATTGGGTCAGGGATGAAACATTCGTTTCGTTCCTTTCTGAGCAAAGAAAACATGAGACCACAACTTGTGAAGTTGTCAACAAGTCGTGAAAGCTACATGGCTTTGCCGCCTCCAGCGACATCCTCTCGTTACCACCAGTGTGCCCCGGAATAAAAAGGCACACAAAATGTGCAATTACGGCATGACTTGGGTCTTGAACCTGGAGTGTTCAGCCCAATACTCACAACGAAACCATTTTGGCGATTTTCATGCGACGTAGCCACCGTCTTCCGTGTTTGGCCAACCGACATTGACCGAGAGAGGCCTTTCTCTCCTTTTGGATTTCTGTGCCAAGAGCGTTTTGTTGTTGTTTGAGGACGCTAACACAGTTCCTGCTTGCACCACGTTCACAGCAAGCTGATCACCCTGACTTGTCTCAGGCTTTCGACTCTCCAATCTCCTCTCGTGGAGATTCCTTGATATTCGCCGTCAAGGAAGCACATCCGTCTTTGAAATCAGTCGCTTGTTTTGAGAGATTGCGCATGAGATCCTGCATCATCTGAGGCACCACCAGCGAAAACCTCTCGACTTTTTCTATCAAGGCCGCTTGTGCAACCGAGTTTTTGGTGATGAGCTCGTCGTTCTCCTCCTTCAGTTTTAGCATTATTGCACAGTATCTGGCTTCGACGTCTGCTAGCTCTTTTCTATAAGTTTCCGCCTCCGTTATTCTATTTTTTTCAAAGAATTGGACCATCTCCGTCATTCGCTCATCCGAAATCATATTGAGTTTCGTGTACTGTATTTCCAACCTAGAATTCTGTGCAGTAGTTTCGCTAAGAACCCGAATGAGACCCCGCTTTTCGCTCTCCAGAGTTTCGTTCTTCGCTTCCAAGATGCCTTTCTCTTCCGTGAGTACCTCCACGCATGCTTGGAGATCTGCCATGGAGCTTGCCACGCTTTCGAGCTTGCCCTCGAAAGCGACCCGCTCTCTCGTGAAATTTTCGCGCAAGTCATTCATCCCTCTTGCCAACATCCCTGTTCTTATGGTCTCCTCATCTAACTTCATGAGTAGATTGTCGTTCTTCTTTGCTAAGATATCATGCGCTTCGGATATTTTCTTTTCGCGCTCACGGAGCTCTGCTATGATGTGTTCACTCTGACGAAACTCATGCTCGTAGAAATCAACATTGTGCTCAAGCTCTTTCTTTAGATTTTCGTTAGTAGCGGTATATGTCTGTTCTAAATCCTTACTCTTCTTCTCCTGCTGTTCGCATCTCTCCCGGAGTAAGCGAATCTCTTCGTCCTTGGTGAAATGCTTCTGCTTTTCAAGAGCCTGGAAGCGATCGGCCATCTGGGTGACGTTCTCAAGAACAGACATGAGCTGAGGGAGAGACTCAACATCCTGCACGGATCCATTCCACCCAGATGAAGATGCAACATCGGTGACGGAGCCCTCGGAGCCCCTCTCTGTCGGTGCTGGAATCCATCTCTTGATCTTGTCGAGCTTCTCCTTCGACAACGGGTCGCCGAACACGCTCCCACCCCGGACCGTTGCGCTCTTGGCTGTAGTCGTGCTGCCACTGCTGGAGAATGTGCTCGCACTGGCCCGGAAAGCATTTGCCGCATTCAGGAATCCTTTCAGGGTGTCTGCAGCCTCCGAGCCGGGCATGAGCGATTGAGTCCGGCCTTTGACGAGCTGTCGATTGAGCCCATCGATTCCAGCCTCGATGGTGCCAAGACGTTGAGACACCTCTGCATCCGTGCGATCACGGCGCAAAATGGCACACCTGCCAGCGTTACTCTCGTTCCAAGCCAACTTGAAAAGAGGACTTACGTGTTGATAGAGTTGAGTGCAATGACTAAGACACGGTGGTAGATGTCGATCTCCGTTCGAAAACCATCCATATCATTCGTGTTGAAGTTGAATTTAATTTTGGATACGGAGCGCCGCAATATGCCCCTGTTGGTCCCGCTATCGGTGGACACCCTGTTGAGCAGCTGCTCGAATTTATCCAGAACAGCTGCGCATCTTGATATACTGTCTTTGACAGACACCCAGAGTTGTCCATCAGGTCCTGTCTGGGCTGCCGCTACCTCGGGATTGCTCGTCCAGGCAAGGCTGACACCGGTCAAGATCTGTGAGAGTGAGTTCAGTCCTTGATGCAGCGTCTGAATCTTGTCATCGATTGACCTGACGTCTCCTACAAAGCCATTGATGGCTACAGACAACTAGGCTCCCAAATCAGCATATGAGGCTACCGGTATAAGTGAGGTTGGGATCAGCCTAGGCCTTCTTCGAGATCTCTCACCTTGAAGCAGAGTTGCGCGAGCGCTGCAGAGCTCGCCGCAATGGAAAGGGGATCCACCATCATGATACGATGCACCAGTGTGCTCCTTGAAGGTTAGGATAAGATGGCTGAGGGCATTTTCCAGGTAAGGCTATCAACCTCGAGGAAAGTCGACGTGGTCGTGTGGCTTGCTGCGCCTCAGTGTGCAAGCCTCCGATCACGATGGAACCTCACGAATGAGCAAGAATTATTAGGAAAAGATGGCAAAATCTCTCGAAGATGCCTTAATACAAGTATGCCCATATATAACTAGTAAGCAAGTAGGGAAGTAATATATACAAGTAGGAAACTATAAAATATCGAAGAACGAGCATGTTCACGTGACCTTTTGAACACTTGGGCACTGACAGCGAGGGGCAGCCAATCACATTCCAATCCCTAACCCTAACTCCAAAATAAGACCTGCAACAAAACTTTCTGGTCTCGTGCTGCTGACTAATTGGAACACTCCCCAAAAGGTACGATGCCTCAATCTCCTGCCCTTAGTAGGAATAAGCTATTATCACTTTCAGAAACAAAAGGATATCACACCAGACAAAAGCAAAGCAGAGCAAAATTCAAGTCTCAAAACCCATGGCATTTCTTTCCTCTTTCTATCCCTTCACTAGACTAGCCACGGAATTCTCTCTTCTCGTACTCTCTCTTTAGCCAACTCTCTTTCACTACTTTGCTTGATCTCACACTCAAATCCCAAAGAGACCTCACACACAGACACACAATAATACACGAACAGAAAAACGGCGGAATCCATTGCGATGTTGAGAGAAATCCCGAAAAACAGTGGCTGAATGATGATAAAAGATAAAAAAAATAAAAGGGAAAAGAGTTATAGGAAACAAGCAAACACATGAAGGAAGGAAGGTATTACAACACAATATCCATGCAGGTATCCAAGCCACAAACCCGCTTCTTTCGTCTCTTCCTCCCCTTCACTTTCAACGCCGCGGACACCATGATTTGCTCGCAGGCTCGCAGCTCGCTCAGTTCCCCACGACCTCCTCCTCTGCCCACCCATTCAACCCATTTATATTCATTCCCATTCCGTCTTGTATCGCTAGTCCATAACCGTTTCCAAACACTCCATTGCCATTGGAATTCCCGCCCGAAAAGCTGCTCTGATACTGATGTCCCCTCCGCTCTCCATTGCCATTCGTATTCCCATTCTCTTGGAACTGCCCATTGACCTGCTGCGCGAAGACCGGCAAGCTGACTGCACGGTTGTGCTGTCCACGAGCTGGGGCAAGGAGACCGTTGACGGTAGGTGCGCCAGACGAGGAGTTTCCGCTCTGGAAACCATTCATACCGGAAATGCTCGCGGATTGTTGGTGGCCTATTTGGCTTTGTTGGGGGATGTCGAGAGCATCGATGTTGGAGGATGAGTTGTTGCCATAGAGAGCGGCTTGTTGAGCTTGGAGAACTTGCTGCTGTTGCTGTTGGAGCTGAGCGACGGCGTAGGGGTCAAGCTGTTGCTGTTGCTGGGCGTGAGCTTGTTGCGAGACTTGGTTCAGGTACAAGGTGAGGGGGTTGTTGCTGCCCGCATTGAGAATGGTGGATGGTGTAGGGGCGGTTTGGAAGTTCTGCGAACCGTTCGCTGAGCCGGGTGCTTGAGAACCAGTTGGCGAGCTGCCGTTTTGGCTTGGCTGGAGACCACCGCTGTTTGGGGGAGGCGAGTTCACGCCGTCATTGCGAGGGGATTGAGCTTGCTGAACTTGACGAGGAGGATTTCCACAACGATCCTTGCCGAAGTTGACCTTGAATCGGCGGTAATCATCCTTGCCTCGCACAGCCTCGATTGCCTTGATGGCATTGGCGATGTTGGTGAAGTTGACGAACGCACAGCTCTTCTCTCGAAGAGTGTTGACAAGCTCAATCTCACCATACTCAGAGAAGTCCTGTCTCAGCCTCTCCTCACTCCAGGATTCGTCCAAGTTCCCAATGTAGACGTTCCGCGAAGCACCGCCACTCACAGCAAGAGCAATGGCAGCTGGGAGCGCGCCAGAATGCTTTCCCCATCCAATCTTCAACCTCCTGTTATGAATCATTAGGCCTTGTAAATTGCTCAAAGCGTAGAAAGAAGCAGCTGAAGTTGGGTCAATAAAGGTGACGAAGCAAATATGCTTGTCGGGTATATATCGAATGTGGTGTAAAAGTCCACCTCTGACAACATTACAAATCTCTTCAATTGTGGTTTCGGGATGGATATTTCCCAAGTAAACGGTGCGATTGCCAAGGTTGTTGATTCCTCCGGCGGTTGTGGCAACGGCTGCGGCTGCAACGGATTGTTGAGCCAGAGCATTCGATATCAAGTCACGATCGGCTCCGTTGAGCACATGGGCGTACCCGGGTGCAATGCCCAGGTATTGAGCAGCGTTCTGCTGTTGCGTCTTTGAAACATACGCGCATCTATCCTTTCCGTAGTACACTCGGCGGGGTGATTGCCACTTGGGCTCCTGTGGGAGTTGTGACACAGCTTTGATAGCGTTGCCAATTGACAGGAAGTGGACGAAACCGATTGCCTTTTCACGAACAATCTTGACCGTGTCGATTGGGCCGAACTTGCTCAAATCCTCTCGCAGCTCCTCCTCCGTCACATTCTCATCGAGGTTTCCTAAGTACACGTTTCTCGAGGCACCTGACTGTTGAACAGCAAGAGCGACTGACGTTGGCACCTGCGAGGGTTTACCCCATCCAACCTTGATATCCTGACCGCGGATCGAGAGCTTCTTCAAGATGGCGTCAGAATGGAAATGAGTGGCGGAGCTTCCGTCCAAGAACGAAATGAATGCACAGTTCTTGTCCGGTAAAAGTCGGACAGATTCGATCTGACCACTTCTCACGTGTCCCAAGATCTCCTCCGCAGATGTCTCCGGGGGAATGTTTCCCAAGTACACCGTCCTGCTCGTACCCGAAACCAATCCAGGTGACATATGTACAGGAGAGGATGGTTGGATCTGCATCTGTTGCATCTGATTGTTCATTGAAGCAAATCCTCCGGTCGGCGATTGGGGATTGTAGAATTGCGGTGCGCCGTAGGTCGAAGGTGAAACGAGCGATTGGTACAACTGAGGAGACATCTGCTGAATCGGACTAGACATGCCCTGCTGTTGTTGCTGTTGATTGTTCTGTTGGTTGAAGGTAGCGTAGTTCTGGAATTGAGGAGACGCGAAAGCAGCTGGAGTGCCAGGTTGGAAAGGAGAGCCCAGAAGGAGTTGGGATGGAAGTAAAGGGGTGAATTGCATGTCGAACCCCGTTCCAGGTGTTGCCATGTCATTCTGCCCTTGCTGATTCATGGGTTGCGTGTTGATCGAAGGAACGTTCGCTCTCCGTGGGTGTCTGTCTCCATATCCGCCCATCGAGAAGTGGTTCGAACTGTATGCACCGTGGGAGAAGCCCGTATCGCTGTTCGAAGGTTTCGAGGCATGGCCAGGGAATCTGCCAGCGGTCGCTGCGCCAGGCCCGTTCTGAGGGTTTGCTGCTTGTGTTTCCTGCATTGCGTGAAGGTGAGGTGGCAGGACAAAGCTGTCCCGCACCAGTGATGATAATACAGCCGTTTTGAAGGATTAATGGTGCCCTGGAGGAGGCACAAAGGGGCTGTAGACTTGTAGACGAAAGGAGCTGTCAATTGACAAAGTTGCTTCGAGGACCGCGCGAAGTCGATTCGAGCGAATGTATGATTCGAAACAGTAATTCTTGCGAGTTGTTCGGAGGATTGGGTGTCGAATGTAGACAGTCTGGGTGAAGAATGTTTGATATAAACAAATCCTTGTATAAATTAATGGACCGTAGTATGTGTACAGCTATTTTCAAGTCGAAATTGAAGAGGGAAACATCTGCGACGTTGACGTGGCAATTCGAAGGTATGAATACGGTATCCGCAAGGGCTTCGAGGATTCGTTCGAGGTCAACAGATGTCTTTCTTGCAAGTCGTTGTCAAACAAAGAACCAGGGGAGGTCGGCAGAAGCTGATTGAGCGAGCGTGATGGTTGAATAAAGGGTGTAAGTAAATAGATGAACCAGAAGAAAGCAGCGAAGAAAGCAGCTGAGAAAGCAGCTGAGAAATGAGTGTGGATTGGTCGAGACGGCCAAAGAAGAGGGTGAAGCAAAGAATGAGGAAGAGTTGAGAGAAGGGGAGGAGAGCAAGTTGGCGAAGGTGTAATGAGATGGCAGGTCGAGAAATGGTGGTTAATTTCCCAGGGTCGGCTCCTGTATTGGGCCAGGCTAAGGCTGCATGCGGTTTAGTGCTGGCGTCAGGGGCAAATAGTGAGCGCCCAGCCAATCGACAGGGGTGCGTCCGTCCCAAAATGGCCACCCTCAAGCGGCCACAACACCAACGTCTGATGCTACAACTCCATCCCATATGCTCGACGGTTTGACACAGTGATACTGGTACATCTGATTCCTCTCCTGTTTGCACCATCACGAACGCATATCTCTCGTGCCATCCCAATCATGGAGCGGCGTTCGAACGAGCCCATTCCTCCCCATTCCACCTCATCCACCGTGTCATCCGAACAAATCGAGACAGTGTCAACGTTAGATGTCATCTCAAGAGCCTCGCCAAACATTGGACGTTGTGCCTGTCAGATGAGCCTTATGCCCTCCAAACTTTCGTCATGTGCCCATCATTGTACAGAACATCTTGGTACTGTGGTACCAGAGATTGTAAATTAAATTTATTCCAGAACGAAAATCATATGCAGATCAATGCCTCCACACTTCACCTCTCTATCTCGCGTGCCCGCCCCATTCGCGAATACATTCACTGGATATTGCGGGTACATGGGATAGAGTACGTGTACCTCTCACTGCGACTGGGAACAAGTTTGCGGTTTCAATTCGTTTTGCCGCCTCCTTGTCCCTGCATCATCGAGAACGTTTCTGAATCTCGGATACCCTGCGCTCGGCAAAGCACGATCGCTTGATACACAAAACGGACGACACCTACATCTGATCCTGATCCTGTTTGAACCCTACATCGCAGCTCAAGCGTACATAATAATCAATTTGCCTGATTCGTGGGAGATGTGTCAAAATTACCAAATGCGACGAACGAAGCTTCCCTCCTCTTTCGAGTCAACGTCAGGACATCCTCCTCAGAGAGCATCATCGTTTGATACAGAGAATAGACGGCACCTGCAAGTCCGGACAGATTGGGCGGATTCACCTCCCAGTTCGTATCAGGATCAATTCCCATCGTAGGGCGATGGGAGAATGTGTCAAAACACCCTGGCTCTGGGGGTTATCAGCCCCCTTTTCTTCTCCCTGGCGGTCCGATCCCAGTGAGGTGTGCAAGCGAGCTGCACGCCCATCTTCCCCACCTGCTGAGTACAGGACCGTTCATTTTCAATTTTCCCAATTCAAATTTCGACAATCCAAATGCCTGTCTCTGAATCTTCCCTTGAATTATCATGCAATTAAGTCTGACTTGCAATTGATCAAGCACAATCGAAATTGCTGTATTGTCACTCGCCGGTCCCACGAACAAGCCCGTTTCACCAAAGCTTAAAATCCGTGGCTGAGGCGCGGCAAGCACCCCCTTACCGCACCCGCATCCAGCGATCCGAGGACCTGGTTACTTCTAGAACAAGTTCCGTTTCCCTCAGGTTTATTTAAGGATCTTCTCACGATCCGTGATTTGCCAGTGGTGATTTATCTACATGCGAAGGAAATCAGACACGGAGGTCAAGGTTCTTTAAGGATTGCCCCCAGGGTCGAATTGGGTTGGAGTGTTTTAAGTTTGGTGGGGTTTTCACTATTTTTAGGTTCCCCGGTGCTGGCATGAACTGGTCGGTCTTGGACGTTTCATCATGCATTTGTGCTCAAGTGGACAGTTGGAGCATGATCTTCAGCGATCTGAAAATGATGTGACAGTTTATGATGTTTAGTCATTACGCTTCACACGCTTCATTGATTGGAAAAGGGAATCTATGTTTATCTGTTCTGACAGCCAAAAGGAGAGAAGGCAAGATCTGATATGATCGGCAAGAGCAAAGGTTGGATTTATGGCTTGCATCGACCCATAAACCGGGGGTACAGACAGCATGTGCGGACAGAGTGCTGTTTGCAGATCCACGCGATGAATCGCTCGAGTCCCAAACCGTAGCCACCGTGGGGGGATGTTCCGTATCTGTTAATCCGTTGTTAGCCTGGGATCAGAGATATGGGAAGGATGGGGAGACCTACTTTCGCTGCTCGGTGTACCAATAGTACTCCTTCGGTGAAATTCCCTCACGCTTATATGCTTCCATTAACTCGTCATACCCCTCCATTCTCATCGAACCACCGACAATCTCTCCAACTCCCGGCATCAGGACATCAACACTTTCCGTGACGCGAAGATCAGCGGGATCCTTCTTCATGTAGAAGGCTTTAATCTCAACCGGGAAGTGTGTCAGGAAGATGGGCAGGTTAATGATATCAGTCATTCTCCGCTCTGCAGCCTCAGCGATATCGTCGCCGAAAACATGAGGGTTGCCTTCTTCGTTGAGGATAGGGGGATCTTGTGCGTTGAGCCAATCAATTGCATCGGAATACCGCATGCGTTTGAACGGTCTCGTGGGGGCCTTGAACTCAGGGTTGAGCTCCTTGATATATCCAGCAATTTCTTTATCCTCCATAATTGTTGTGATGACTCTGCTGATCATCTCCTCCAAGTGGTCCAGCAGGTCGTCAAAATCGATGAAATCAAGTTCCGCCTCCACGTGAGTGTATTCTGACAGATGACGGCGGGTCAGGGACTTCTCGGCTCGGAAGGACTTTTCGATGCAGTAGACGTTGCCAAGACTGGGGATACCAGTCTCGAGGTAGAGTTGGGATGACTGAGTCAGGTATGTCTTCTCGCCATAGTAATCCAGCTCGAATAGTGTCGATCCACCCTCGACTTGTGTTTGAACGAATGCTGGGGGACTGATCTTGGTAAAGCGCAGCTCCTTGTATGCCTTCGCAAACGCCCACTCAACTGCAGACCGGACCTTCATAACAGACGATGCGACATCGCCTCGCAGGACCAAATGGCGCTGGTCGAGCATTGCTGCCTCCCATTGATCTTGCTGGGCAGAAATTTTGTTGGTGATAGCCTCTGCATCGGATGGCGATCTGCCCCAAACTTTGTAGTAATCGACGTGGAGTTCTCTGTTATCTGGGGCGGATTGGCCAGCGAGCACCTTTCGCATCTCCCCAAAGAGGGTCAGCGAAGTGCCTTGTGCGAAGGTGAGAGCATCGTAGGTCTTCGTAAGGTCGCCAGAAAGAACGCATTGCAGATGTCCGTATCCGTCAATCAGTGTAATGAAGGTAGCTTGCTTTTGTTGTCGTAGACGGTGGATGCGACCAGACACCTTGACTCGAGTCCCCTTAATATCTCCCTCGCCCAATTCCACGTCCTTGTCTCCAATTGTAACCTTAACAGCCTTCGGCAGAGAGTGGTTCTCCTCGAGAACAATCTTTTTTGCCTCATCGAGGTGCTTTAGACGTGCCTTCTCCTTCTCTTCCTCCTGTGCGGCTTGTTGCTGCTGTTTCAGAAGCTTCTTCTTGTGTGCATCCAATGCGCCTTGGGCTTTCTTGATAGCAGCTTTGGCTGGGTCTTTCCAGACCAGTCTCTCTGCCGGATCGCCATCTGCGCTGACTGGACCAGTTGTAGAGGCCCGCGACAGGTAGGTCTTGCCCTCACTCCCTCCTTGTTGAATGTAGGCGAACGCCAATGTCTTGTAAGATTTGCTTTCGGTGCCAGGTTGGGATTCCTCGTCCAGGCCGACGTCTGTGTCGACGTAGACTGTTGTGGCCTTGACTCGCTCCGCGAGATCTTGAACTGCGGCCATTGTCGCGTGCTTGTTATCTCAATTGATCTTGTCGACTTTTTGTGGTGGGGGAGGCTGAGATATTTTTGTTCTGTTCGCCGAAGACTCACCGCGCTTTGAGTCACTCAGGGTAAAACTCGGGGTGGCTTTATCAAATCCCTCGCTGTTTTTAGCACTTCCATTTACACGCTCCGACGCGACATCATCGAAAGACGCGACTGGAGGTTTTTTTATTACCAGAAACATCAATTGCTGGATTCCACGCCCATTGCCATACTACGAATTCTATCGAACGCAAGTCTATCTGATGCTCATTGAGACTTCAGGATTTCCTGCGAATAACAACATATTATGATCTCTGGCAGGCAGCACTGTTGTCGATCAGTACCTTCCATCGCATCTCCCAACGACTCCCTTCCAAGTCTTTGATCACAGACGCATTCAGTTCCGTTTCTTCGGCAGTTGTGGCTTCCAGAAGACTCATCATCGTCGTTGCGACTACAGCACGGAATCCTCTCATAAGGTCCTTTTGCAAGATGCCTCCCAAGCAAGCTACACTGGGGTATGTCAAAGATTCCCAAACTAATATTACGTGCGTTTCCCTGCGCACATGTCAAGTCAATCAATTTATTAATTCAGACTCCTGGAGTAGGAAGTTCTTTGGGAATCCCAACGGCCCGAAACCTCCAGCGAAGCAGTCGAAGCTTTCGTTCTCGTCCAAAAGCACAAGCAATGGGGCTCCAAGTTCGAGCGCGTCAAAGGAGAATGAAGATGTAGATATGGCGGGTGCAGGTGAGCCAGAGGTCACCTCGAAGCTTCAGGGGCATGCAATTGCGAAGAAGGAGAATGTGAAGCCTGGAACCGGTAGGTCTCGATATGGCGAGCTCAACTCCATCTGCTAACGGTGCACCCTGCAGAATCGAAAAAGCGATCAAGATCTCCTCCCTTGTTTGACAAGAAGGTCAAGAAAGAAGCAATCAAGGTCGAGGAGGACGATGAGGATGAAGATATTATTGTAAAACGACCGCGCCGTGCGGAAAAGACGGAGGTGGAGGAAGATGATGAGCCTGATCCACCGAAACCAAATGCCGAACCGAAACCCAAGTCCAAACCCGAACCATCGTTAAAGAAGTCCAAGAGTATAGCACCCCCTCCAAAGAAGGTTAAGAAGGAAGTCAAGAAGGAAGTCAAGAAAGAAGCCGAAGATGAGGAAGACGAGTCTGACGGTGGTGTGGCGGGCAGTTCGAGCTCAAATGACAAGCTAAAGCGAAGAGACTCTAATGCCTCGGCATCCGTATCAGAAGTTGAAGAGGGACTGGAAGAGGAAGACGAGGATGATGAAGATGAGAAGCCAGAGCTTGCAGCCAAGGCCCGCGAGAAGGTTCAGATCACATTGAAGGCAAAGACCAAAGATCCATATCCCGACTGGAAACCCGGAACACCAGTACCGTATGCTGCTCTGTGTACAACATTCTCTCTGATTGAGATGACCACAAAGCGACTTGTGATCGCAGCACACTGCTCTCTATTCCTCCGACAAGTCTTGCGATTGACCCCTGATGATCTTCTCCCAACTGTTCTCCTCATGATTAACAAACTCGCGGCAGACTACGCCGGAATTGAGCTGGGAATTGGCGAGTCTCTCATTATGAAAGCAATTGGCGAATCTACTGGCCGAAGTTTGCAAGTGATCAAGCAAGACCAGAAAGAAATCGGTGATCTTGGTTTGGTAGCTGTCAAGAGCAGAGCCAACCAGCCAACTATGTTCAAGCCAAAGCCTCTGACTGTTCGAGCTGTCCACAAGGGTCTCATGGATGTCGCTACCACTTCAGGAAGCGGTGCTCAAGGTCGCAAAGTGGATCTCATCAAGAAGCTGTTATCCGCAGCCGATGGTCACTCAGCTGGGAAGGTTGATATCACCAAAGACAAAGGAGGCCCAAGCGAAGCAAAGTATCTTGTTCGATTCCTCGAGGGAAAATTGCGTCTTGGTCTGGCTGAGAGGACTGTTCTCGTCTCATTGGCTCAAGCGATGGTCTGCCACGAGATCGAAGCCAAAGGCTCCGGAAAGGTTCCGAGCACTGAACAGCTCGCAACGGGTGAGGCGATGCTCAAGCTAGTACACAGGTAAGTTGTTGTCTTCGAGAATTTAGGTACACCCTAACACTCTGCAGTCAATTGCCCAGCTACGACGTTATCATTCCTGCTATGTTGGAGCACGGTATCTTCCACCTCCAGGAAAATTGCAAGCTCCAGCCTGGTGTTCCTCTCAAGCCCATGTTAGCAAAGCCCACGAAAGCAATCACTGAGGTGCTTGATCGATTTGAGAATCAGACATTTACTTGCGAGTATAAGTACGATGGCGAGAGAGCTCAAATCCATTACGTTGCTAAGGACTCGGATCAAAGGTATCGTGGTCCTACAGAAGCTGCTACGAAGACGAGTGGTGGCCTCGCTGCTATCTTCTCCCGCAACTCTGAAGACCTGTCCAAGAAATATCCGGATATTCTGGAAAAATTGAACACGTGGGTGAAGCCTGATACTAAGAGCTTCGTGCTTGATTGTGAGACTGTGGCCTGGGATCTGGTGGAAAAGAAAGTCCTCCCTTTCCAACAGCTCATGACCCGAAAGAAGAAGGACGTCAAGGTTGAGGACGTAAAAGTCAAAGTTTGCGTCTTTGCATTTGATATCCTTTTCTTAAACGGGGAAGCCCTTGTTGGCAAGTCTCTCCGAGAACGTCGAGAGCTGCTCCACGGCGCTTTCTCGCCCGTTGAAGGCGAGTTCGCGTTCGCCACGAGCATGAACGGTCAAGAACTTGATGAAATTCAACATTTTCTCGACGAGAGTGTCAAAGCTTCATGCGAAGGACTCATGGTCAAGATGTTAGACGGCACAGAAAGTGGCTATGAACCCAGCAAGCGAAGTCGAAATTGGTTGAAGGCAGGTTGTCTTATCCCCTTCATCTCGCAACTGCTAACGTCATGCAGATTAAGAAAGATTACCTCTCCGGCATCGGCGACTCCCTCGATCTCGTCGTCCTAGGAGCCTACTACGGTAAAGGAAAACGCACCTCCGTCTACGGTGCCTTCCTCCTCGCCTGCTACAACCTTGGGACGGACACTTACGAAACCGTCTGTAACATCGGCACCGGCTTCTCGGAAGCAGTCCTCGAAGAGCTGCACACACAACTGAAAGACGTTGTCATCGAGCGCCCAAAGCCTTTCTACTCGCACTCCTCAGGCAATCAGCATCAACCCGATGTCTGGTTTGAGCCAAGGTACGTCTGGGAAGTCAAGACTGCTGATCTGACGCTCAGCCCGAGATACAAGGCGGGATGCAAGGAAGGCGTCGATCCAAGTGGGGAGAAGGGCATTAGTCTTCGGTTTCCGCGGTTTATTAAAGTGAGGGATGATAAAAAGCCGGATGAGGCGACGAGTAGCAGGCAGGTGGCGGAGATGTATAGGAAACAGGAGAGCGTGAGCAAGAATAAGGGGCCCGCGGTTGATGATGACTTTGAGTATTGATTGATTTGAGGGTTGCATTTGCACATTTGTTGAGCATGAGGGCATGAGGGCACGTGAGGGAGCGGTTGCAGCTATACATCATTGCATGTATTTTCCATGACATCGCTGTTGCTCTATTGCTCCACTCTAATGAGATTATGAAGATAGATGCTCTCTTTCCTTTCTCAGCCTGTCACAGTGAAAATTTGCACATATGTGTGAGAGACAGGTTTCTGCTTTGAGGCTGAGGACCGAGAGAGTAGATTTCCTCTTTTTTTAATCATGGGGTTGAGAAAAAGAAGTGAGTTCTACGAACTATCCGAGGAGGAGGGAGAAGATGGGCCGAAAATGTGTGGGTTTTCCACTATTTCTGGTATACCGAGATGATTGCGATCACTGCTGGCCTTCGTGATGATGTTGTAGCCATCGGTATCAAACATCTGGCCACCAGGTCACGGCAGGCCCCCGACCCGATTTCCTGGGCACTCCTGGACTGTATCTTGGGCAAAACTAGCCAGGTACGGTCCATCAGGGTGGGTAGCTATGATTTTTTTTTTAGAAAGCGGGAGCAGAGATTGTTAGGAACCACTTTAATGAAGACCCGGGGGGCAAAGGGCCAGTTGCCTCGCTCACATCATTGCAAAGGATAACCTCGGCACCCCAATCTGCCATGGTCGTATCACAGTCGATTCTCTCACAAAAGCCTGGACCGCCGGGCAACCATATCTGTCCACTATGGTAGTAGAGGTCGAGGACCACAGTCACGATATTGCGGAATGGAGCTTGTTGCCATGGCCAGGTACCGATAGGAAGGCAGAGAGGCGGTAAGGCAAGTCCAAGTCGGTTAAGTTAAGTCACTGTACAATACAAGTGACTCACTTTGCTTCGCTTAACCAGGGACTGAAGGCCAGAGATGTCACGCTTTGGGAGCTCAACTTCGGAGCAGAGCTCCTTGAATTAATGACTTCCCATTCCGCGGCACGCACAATATAAGGTGACTTAGAATCGGGTGAGTTGATGCGTGAAGGGTGCCGCTCACTTCCTAGGAACGGTCACCATAATCACCCTTGAAGATGGCGCTACCGCTGTTGTGAATCTCGCGTGTAGAAAGTGCAGAAGGAATGGAGAGAGCCACGGTGATCATAGAAAGGAGGGCAAGGAGAACGCAGGTCATAGTGTTGAGATGCATAGTTGCGGTTGAGATGGAGTTCAGATTGTTGGACTTAGCTTTAGAAGATTCAAAGTATGAAGTGTTGTAGAAGAGTATGTGTGAGGAGTTGTAGTAGAAGATTGGCTGTTTGAAAGTAGTTGTGGAAGATGTATGACAGCAGACGTGAATAGGATTGGGGTTTAAAGAAACAGAAGGTAACAGATAGTACTTACTTCTTGCCTTTGATGCCTTGGCATCTGTAGAGGAATTGTACGACTTTTCCCATTCACTTTTCGCAAACGTGGCAAGTTAGACAATACTTCTACTTTAAATTACAAGGTGAGCATTATCAACAACATTGGAATGTCTCAAGTAACTATATTAGCGTCTCCTTCGAGGTTCAATACCTGAAATTACTTGAACTTGAAGTACTCGCAACTTGGAGTTGGATAATAGCCTCGAGTTCGAGTCTCCGCTGGGGTTTGTCAAAAGAGATTGTGCTGGTCACCAGGTATAGTGACCATTTTCCATCCTGCCCTGCGAAGTGGCATAAAGCCATTGCCATGGCGACTGCACCTTCTTTCATGCTAAAGGGATTGTTGGTCAACCAAGCATTGAGGGAAGTTCATAGAGGTTGGCTGCTGCGGGTGGGGCGCATCAACATGTGCTGGACCTCATGAATCATTGTCGTGCAAACTTTCAGATTTGTTACTACTTTGAAGAATATTTAGCGCAGCATGCATCGAACATTATTTTAACCTGGGTTGCTATCAGTATTTTCTTTACTTTTCTAAGAGTCAGGTTGGAGTAGTTATGAATATAGACAGCACATAACCGTCTGACAGAGTGTTCTGTAACGATATCTTCTTTGAAAAGCTAAGTTTGAGATTTCATTGCTCTCTAAAAACTTAGTTCCTGCAATCTTTTATCAAATTCGTACCCCCTTGACCAAGCTCTTATTATCCAGGCTTCAAAAGCCATCACATTTCATTACTCGCAGAAAGCTACCGCGGGACGGGGGAGCATAAACTTGACGTTTGTCCCCCTCACAAGTTTTACTCTTTAATTTCTGGATTTGACAGTAACGCCATATGCAGCAGACTTGCTAAGTGCTTCAAGGAATTGGAAACAGCGATGACCCAAGTGGCCAACCCCCCGGTCCAGCAAGTAAGCCAAACATCCTCAGATATCTTCTGTTTCATCTCTGACTTCTTGCTAGCGTAAACCAAAATTTGAGCTAGATGATCATCTCTGGTTTAGGAAGCCGACAAAGCCAGCAACATACCGCATCATGGTGGTCTCGCGAGAGTATAAGGAAGGCACTGGGAGCTGGTGGTATCAAGTGGTGGATGCCGAAACCGAAGACCCCATTTCGGAGGTGCCAAAATTGGTATCAGAAGACTGGTTGTTCAAAATAAAGCCCTTGGAGTTGGGTCCGTGATGGGATTTGATTTGATTTGATTTTCCCCTCCTGTGGACGGATCATGTTGTTGTATCGTTGAGTTGCACCGCATAGCAGTGTTCAAGACATGGTACGAAGACAACGGCATAAAGTATCGGGAATACAGGGCATTATTTTATAAAGGCCACTAAATGCCCTGTAAGGTCTTACTTTAATCTCCCTATAGCTAGTCCTAGTCCCCTGTAAGCCCCTATAAGCTTGCTAAAAGTGCCCTGAAGGCTTAATATGGGCTTATGCAGCTTGACAGGTACTAAACGCCCCCAAACGCCCATAAATATAGGCGAGTCTACTAATTAGTAGCGAGTAAAGGGGGGGTAATTAGCCCTAATATATATCTCTCTATATATATTTCGTTCTGAATTCTAATTCTAATTAATTAGAAAAACACTTGATACCTTTCGCTTTACTTTAGCTATTATTATAGCTACTTTTAGAGGTTTATTTAATTTTCCTGATTTATTAGATAGCTAATTAGAGCTCTTCTCTCTTCCTGATTCCTCAGATAACGAACGCTCTAACAAGTATACTAAAGATAAAGAGGATACATAGTATAATTTACTATTAGATTTGGATAATTCAGATAATAATTTAGCTAAACCAGCCCTTTTATTACCCGCTTTATTAACTGCTTTTATACTTGCTACTCTTAGGCCCAAAGAATACTTTACTAGTGCCAGAATTAAGGTTATTTATATACTTGAGGATAAGAAGTCTTTGGGACAAATTAGGAAAGCTATAGGAGTACCCAGATTAGCTATTTATTGACTTGTAGCTATAGCTAGAAAGCATAAATAGATAGAAAATAAGAATATGCCTTTGGAAGTCTTATATATACTTAATATACCAAGATCTAGTTAATCTATAATTTCCTCTAAAGTAATTAAATATATTTTAAAGGTTATTCTCTAAAATTCTATTATAAGAGGCTTTTCTTATACTATAATTATAAAGGAAGTAAAGAAAAGGAATTATAAGATTATATCCAGAATTATATAAAAGGTTCTTACTTATATAGGCTACTCTTAATATAAACTAATAGTTAAGCCTGGCTTGAATACCCTTAGTAAAGGGGAAAGATTAGCCTAGTACTTGGAGCGAGAATATTAGATACTTAATAATTAGAAAGATATAATTTTTATAAATAAGACTACTATTTAATTAGGAGATATAAGGGAAAAAAGATATATATAGAGATTATCTAGAGAAGTATATAATAAGTATTATATATAAAAAAGATAAAAAGGATTTTCTGAGTTTATATATTAGGGATCTTTCTTTTATAATAAAAAGGGGCCTTATTATATACAGGAAAAGAAGATTTTATAAGAGAAAAGAAATTGCAAAGCTAATCTTAATATAAAGAACTTATTAATTAAGAAGGCTAATAAATAGAAGTAGGAAAAGAAGTAAAGGAAATAGCTAAGGGAATAAAAGAAGGCTTATAAAAAGGCCCCTGGAAAAGTACGAAAGATATAGAAGTATAATAAGAAGACTAGTACTTATATTATAAAGAATAGACAAAGAGAAATTAATTAGTATTAATACCAGAAGAAGATTTTAATTAAGAAGCTCTTGCTATTTGCAAGGAAATACTAAAAAAATTATCCTAATACCCTTATATAAGAGAATAATATAGGACCTTACAAGTTATATTACTAGGAGAAGATTTATAATCTATAGAAGATTATAAAGATACTTTGGCCAGGAAACTTACCTGATCTTAATATAATTAAAAAAGCCTGGTTCTGGATAAAAAAGGAAACTACTAAGCGGGGACCTACTAGTAATAGGAAGAAGCTGAGAGTAAGGTGGGAGAAATACTAGAAAGACCTTCCCCAGAGCAAGATTCAAGAGTGGATTATAGTAATTCCTGATTACGTAAAGGAGATAATACGTTTAGAAGGGGGGAATAAGTATAAAGAAGGAAGGAAGAAGGGTCAAGAGAAGGTAACTATATATTAGATAGTTATTTAGATAGATAAAATCGAACTAATCAAAAAATAATCGAAATTAGAGGTTTAGCGAGGTAAGCCATATTTCAGGGGACCCTTACAGGGCTTATAGGGGACTAGGACTAGCTATAGGGAGATTAAAGTAAGACCTTACAGGGCATTTAGTGGCCTTTATAAAATAATGCCCTGTATTCCCGATACTTTATGCCGTTGTCTTCGTAGAATCCATTCGACCAAAGTCGGTAGGTTTTCAAGGTACTTCTAGTACGCGGAACTTCGCTCCAGTTGAAAGTGAAATCTCACCACGTTGCCTGTTGAGTAGATATCGTCAACGTAGACTGCTTAAAGCTCATGCCAGTGTCACATATCCAAGAACAACTCCATCCTCACCCACCTGGTAATGCATCGAGTAACCTTTTAAGCAACCAATTCCGTTTTCTTTCGAGCAGCATCCAGACGACTATGCCAGTCGGGAGGAGTATGAAGGTGAGGATGAGCCAGAGGATGTTAAAGGCGACGATTATGTAAAGGACGAGATACAGAGTATTCTTGGTTCAGGGCAGATGAGAGATCAACCTGATGATGCTCGGGGGTTGTAAGTTTGCGAGGACATCTTGGTTTGAAATGTGAGTGCAGTCCAAAATGCCTGGCGAGATATAGGGACTAAAATTTCTTGACGGATTTCATAATGTATTCTAGTGAAATTTATGAATGAGGTTGTAAATGGAACTTGAGGTGAACCTTTTGATCTGTTTTCAGCCCAGGTCTCTGAACTTCGGGACCCTATCTTAAGCACTGCAAAGGAGAGAAGAAAGTAGAACAAGGGAATGCTATTTATTATATTCGGTATAAATCCAAGAACAGCTTGAGGAATTTTGAGTCAAGAATCTCATGACCAACCACCCGTGAAACAGGAATCTGATAAACATGCTTGGTACTCGAAGGATCAATTCCTCCCTGGATATTTTGGGTGTGTCGCTGATATTGCTATATTTGCAGCATTAGCACGAGCCAGTTGAAAGGAGGGGGAACGAGGAACTGACGATCAGGGCAGGTCGATTCACAATCATTCCACCTCTTTGAACACCGATAGCAGAATGCGGTCTGGCACCTCGAGCAAATCATATGCAAACATCCCGACTGCCTCTCAATTAGGTGATTGCAGCCCGGACATGTCTTCCAACCCTTCTGCATAGCCAAATCTTTGACAGCTTTCGTTTCCCGGTCCTCTTCACAGAATACTCCTGGGTGGGTCCTCTTTCTACAGTGCCGACAAGTCTGTGTCTTACAACTCCCACACGTGCCAACCTCGCCCACAATCGATGCTGGAGGCAAGAACTTTGCGCAGGTGACATTACAGCAGTACATTGGATTCGGGGTTGTAAGTTCGAGTATCAGCTCCTGGTACTTGACGACGAAGTCTGCTTCCAGACCAGTGCAGTCGTCCACACTCAAGTTTTTCTTGCAACACTTGAACGGGGTCTTCGAAGCCAATGCATTCTTAAAACCTGCTTGCAAGCAGTCTTCGCAGTATCCGTGCTCACATGGTCGCAGGAACTCTTCTTTATGGTTCTCGTCTCCACAAACAACGCACTCTTCGAAGTTTGTCTTCTTGTACTCCTCCCATGCCTCGTGGTTCTCTGTCTCCCGGTCATATTCATCTTGCAGCCTCATGGCTTCGGCCCACCCCGCGTCGTTGGCCAACTCTTCTGCGCGGAGCGACTCTTCGATTTCGAGGGCATAGAGATGGTCCAGTTGCTCTTGTTGCGTTTGTGCGTCCCACTGGGAAAAATCGAATTGCGGAAGCTCTTTGGAATCAGAAGCCTGAACTCCATGCGCTGTGGCTCCCGTTGGTGCCCCCGTTGATGCTATCAAGTCTTCATATTCCCTCGCCATGAAATGCGCCAGTTCAACATCGCCGCGGTCTGCCGTTCCGTTTGCCAGGGAGAGAGCCAGGAGCATGTCTCGCTCCTGCTGTATCTCGCGATACTCCTCCTCCTGCAGCATTCTAGCGAAGGCTTCATCGTCTGTCAATACTGGATGGGTTGTAGTCCCGCTGCTGGATCTCCTCGTCTCTTGTTTAGATCTCGGACTGTCGACGACATGTGGTTGTGGTAATACAGAAGCACCATGTGACAAGGTGTGGTAAGCCGGAGGTGGGCTTTCCGCTCGTTTCCCAGCCCCAGCTGCCACTGCAACAGGGGTGGTCATCAGGTCCTGGATCTTATCTCTCGATTTATTCCGGACCTTGACCAAACCCCTTTCTCTGGGAGGAGGATCCTGATATATTGGCTGAATTTTGTTAGTTTGGTTCATGCCTAACATATCCACGGCTGATTTGAACGCCTTCGAGGTGAGATTGGAGATACGGCTCAGGTAACCACCCTTCTGTAAAAGTTTAGCGACGAGCTTCGAATTTGTGCACAGAAATATTTAGTACTTACATTGGCTGGATTGGGTGCGTTCTCTGCCTCGACAATGTTTCTTTCGCCCATTTCCTGGAGGCTTTGTTTTAGATCACTGGGCTTTGGTTGTGGCGATGGCTTCCCACTCATCGGAAGAGAGGTTGCTCTTGTCAATGTGGCTGGTGCTTTCCACCCATTTTGTGGGCTTTCCGGTTCGAGAGCTGCCGGTTTCCACGAATAGTTTCGCATTGGCTGAGGCGGCCTGCTCGAAGGCCCTGGTTCGAATCCAGTCTCTTGGATAACAGGAAAGCCCGTGAAAGGATCAGTGTATTCCTCTGGAGCGTCGTGACATTGAAGCACGGCGGTCTTTCTTTTGGGTTCCGAGGTGAACAGAGCCTCCTTCGAAGCATGCCAATCTAGGGAAAAGCCTTTGGAAATCGCACCCCGAGGCTTGTTATTGTCGTCTTCTCCAAAGGCACTAACCCTATCTTTGCTTGATGCTGCTTCGGCGATAAGTTCCCCACAGAGATTGAGCTGATCCAGTCTCTCGGCTTCGAGATCAACATCATCGTCAGACGCTTTGCCTTTACCTTTGCCCTGCCCGGGGTCGGGTTCCGATGTGCTTTTGGCAAGTAGATCGGCATATGTTGACAAGGCTGCCACCAAAACGCTCTTCCTACCCGCTTCCATCTCGACGAAATCAAGGCAGAGGTGCAGATGCCTTCTGGAACACGGCGTGCACGACGGCTGAGCTTGTTCCAGGCACAACAAAGGCACCAGACAATCTCGAAAGAGATTTTGAGTCTCGAACGAAGAAAGAGTGAGGTTGGAGATCTGGCTAGCGCCACCGCATGAAGGAGCATGCTATTCGCTGGAATTTGAAGCCACGCCCGGGGTAAGGCTTCCAGCGGCTAATGAGGCCGACGGGTGTTGCAAAGCTTGAAAGGCGCGGAAATACTTCATAGGGCTTTGAAGTTTGATTTTCATGATAAATATTGTTCCACTCCTTCGCCTGTACCGTGAGCCATTGTTGTTATAATACCCCTAAGTCAGCATCGCTAGAAGCAATCCAACCTAACGAGGTAACAGCTGCTAAAAATGCACGCCTATCGTCTGTTATTACATGGAATGATATCAAAGTGCAGTCCTTCACCTCAATCGTGCTCATCTCTCTTCTCGGGCCCGTATGGCTTAGAACTCTGCAACAACGTAGTTTACTAGTTGTTTCGGTCACGTGTGTGTCGGATTACCTTTATCAGAGGCGAATCTCGGCAAAAATACAGGGGCAACACCACTGAAACGAGCACGCGATCCGCACGCATCTTTCAACTCTCCACTTCTCGACTCCGATAAGTTGACACTCCCTCAACACAACAAACTCAAGTTCGCCGCAAACCCCGAAACCCGCCCCCCCCTAAGAACTCGGAACTCGAAACCAGCCCCGCTCTTTGCAGCAAATCACTTTCACCCGGGTGCAGCCCACTAGGTCACCTTCGTGATGCCTCTCAAATTCTCCACAGAAAGCCCAGAAGATGTGGCTGAAAACTTGAGTTTAGCCTCCGTAAAGCCAGTCTACCTTGTTATCTACGCATCAGCCGTCGAGGGAAGGATGTGGTGTAGCGATTGTCGGGATGCCGAGTCATTTGTCAATGCCAAGTTCGGGGACTCGGGAAAGACTGCTACGGCCGTTTACGCAGGATTGAAACCAGAGTGGGTATTTGCCATTCTCTTCGTGGTGTTTTGGCCTGACGAGATGAATAGATGGAAGAGTCCTGATAATGTTTGGAAACAGGAACCTTTCTTGGTGACTGCTTTGCCAACAATTATCAAGGTTAAAGCTGACGGAGTAAGCTCAAGAAAGAATCATAGAGTGATAAGAAACTGACTTCCTAGCAGAAGTGGGAGAGGCTGGTTGAAGATGATGTATATGACCAGGCAAGGTTGGATGCATTTGTGAGTGGGTAGGAGAGGACCCAACTTGCAATGTTGAGAGGATCAGCTTGGTTCAAATTTTAGAGAACCAAAAGTTAAGCAAGGGGCAATGGTTAAGATGTTTTCAAAGGGTTGTGTGCTCAGGCTCACAGGAATTGGAAAGTGCATTTCTAGTGGCAGTTCAACATTGAGCGGTCAGGGGATGTGCCATGAAGAAGTAGATCAAGAGAAAAGCTAATTGAATGCTAGTCCGAATTTTGTTGTACTGCGAGGATGTCTCCAATTCTCTCGAAATGAGTTGTATTCCCAGTTCCTTGGATGTCGTTCACCGCTTTTAATACATTAAGAGACTGTCCTCATCTAATCCCCATGACTCCCACTGTCCTCCAATTATAACGAATTGGCCCTCCTCCATCCTCAATTGGAAGTGCGAGCGGAGGTTTAAGAGGTCCCATGGTGTCTCGTCCTTCCACCAATCTTGATTGTAATATTCGGGCGGGCGTTTCCAGATTGTGCCGAGGTTTTGCGACCAATTCATGGTCTGTCCAGGGCAGGCTTTCCAAACCCAGATCTCCACACTTGTGCCGAGACCACTGTATTTTGTCGCAAGACGTTGACCTTGGACCCCAACCTTTCTTAAAATTCGATCCATGGCGGCATTGACTATTCGCTGGTGTCTACTTCCATCGATCCGTCTATGTAAGACCGGAATCTGAACCGTTACCTCAGAAAGCAGCTTGAATCCCTGCAACCAGAATGGAAATTCAGGGATGAAATGAGCAATGCTTGTGTCTGACATAGAGCAATGCAAGTTGAGAGAAAGATGAACTTTTCGTATGTTTTCGGCTAGAAGGAATTGAGAGGTGAACCATTCAGGTCTTTGAAACCCGTAATCAACGAAATTGAGGCCTTTGTCGCTGCGCCGGATCAAGCCAGAATCGACAGGATCACTGTTAATTTTCGTCAGTGTCTTACATTTGCTGTAATAGAGAGTGGGGATTACTCAAGTAGCAGATTTGCGTCCTCAAAGGTACCTAGCTCCACTCGATTCATGTCTCGAATGCAGTACCCTGTTCGAGGGTCCAACCGCAGATGGGGGCCGCTTGCTTTCACGAATCGTTGTAGTGCCTGTTTGTAAGAATGATTCAGACCCCGGAGTGCTACTACAAGTGGAGGCATTGAGCCACCCCAAGCAAAGTACCTCAAGCCCTTGTTGTCCACTTCGTCGAATATCGTATCTAGAATTTCGATAGGACATCTCTCCCACGGACAGGATTTGACAGTGAGGGTGGTAAATACTGAACTCGGGTGATCCGGTTGCGTCTCGGTCGCACCATCGTTGTGATTCTCTGGCTCTGTGTTCGCACTTGTAGGAGTTCGAGTTGATACCGTGCCGGAAGTGTGAAGAGGCTGGGATTCGTTGTCGCCAACGGCATTCGCAGGATTACGGCCAGAGAGCAAGTAGCGTGTGTCATGAGTGGGGGGAACTGGGTCGCCATCCATCGTAATGGCTGATCTGTCAGCTGTGGAAGGGAGGTAAGTGTTTGTGGTTGTTCGTGTTGGTTCAAGGGGAGAAAGGAGCCAGGAGATGACGCCAAATAAATAGAAATTCAGCCAGTACAAGCGAGGGTGTGAAATAATTCACTTTTATTCCATTATCGAACAAAGGAAAATGATCGACTATTCTGACTATTTAATAATCAACCAATCAAGGCCCCTATATCTAGCAATAAAATTTATAATATGTGCTCAATTGATGGTTTACATAATGACATGCAACAACATTCACTGAGAGAGAAAAACTGATGGTGGTGAAAAGGCAGGTTAATTTCTTTCTCTAGATTCTAGAAATTTTTTAATGCTACTCGTTTATTGCGAAAGGAAAACTGTTCAGACCGCTCTGTGCCTTGATCAAGATCCTCAAAGTCAGGATGCCTAACTACAATGTTGATTCGTCATTCTCACCAATAACTTCTAAGATGACAGATCCTCCCCGCCTCGGACCCAGTTGTGCATATTTGCCATCGATTTCCAAATGCCTTCGATTAACAGTGGTTCGGACGAAACTAAACCCTACTAATGTCTTACGATTAATCCATGAGAACCTGGCTGCAGATACCCATGTCTACACCTGTGCTCGCTGGAATCTGGGAGAAAGCACCTCCTCGATCAGCAGTCCCTAGACTCCAAATCTCTTCTTAATTCGTTTCAACATCCTACCAACAATCTCTTATCGTGTACCCCTACGTAGAAAACTTTTAAATAGCTTTAACTTTTATATAATTAAAAGAATTTTCATAGCTTTAAATTTTAAAAATAAGAATTATAAAGCTTTTAATTATTATAAATAATTAATTGAAATAAGATTTAGAAAAATTAAATATAAAAGAAATTAATAATAAGCTTATAAAATGACTTTTCTTTAAAGTGTTTTATAAAATATATTAAAGAAACTTTTCTTATATTAAAAATATAATTATAAAATTGAACTAAAAAGAAAAGTGCACCTGCGGTCACTAAAAGCATTTATTCTATTAATTGTGAAAGGCGAGGGTGCTTGGCTGAGAAGACGAGAGTAGTGGGTATGGTGGTAGTTAAATCACGACTACTGGAACCCATTCATCAAGTCCAAGCAGTTGGGCCTCTGGCTAGAATGCTAACTGTGTCCCACAACCGCTGTTCTAAATCGTGTAACGGAAGAAGCTCGCGTCATTACCACGGTCCGACTCAGCACGTTTCATATCAGAAGTATAGCCTTCCGGAGAGCCGTACGCCTCTTCGCGCTTCTTGTTTATGCGCGTGAGGCAAACCATTTGAATGACGATGAAGATCAACGCCAAGCCTAGGAAACTGTGTTCAATTAGTATGGTATCAAAATAAGCAGCCAGAATTGCAAACTTACGCAAGAATAGTGCCGTGTCCAGTAAGATAGCGAGGCTTATCTTGATTCCTGTATCTGATAATAAAATTCGTCATTGGTCACTGGGTTGGTTGAGATAGGGGACTCACACGAACGAGGCAATAATTCCGCCACAATTGCCAAAGCCGATTTGCATGGCGATGCCGACGCCTCGTTTAACGCTACCTCCGATATTGTTGCCATTCCACATCACCATGATTGGAATCATCGGGTATCTAATTGCCTGTTAGCGATATGAAGAGACTTAGAACTAACAGACTTACACCCCACACGCAGCCAAAAATGTTCCGATGTATTGAGCAGCCGGTACTTTAGTTACGATGAGAAGGATATAGCCAATGATGGCTAGGCTGCAAAAGCCGAAAAGGAAGCTAAAACTATCAGCCGCTGTGCTGAGGTAGTATGCAGGAAACAGAGTTCGTACATGCCACGCTTTCCAAGCTTGTCGCTGTAGTATCCACCTAAAACTGTGCAGAGACAGCCTAGGACATATGGTGGCTGTGGGAAATTATCAGAATGTTCTCTAAATAAAGGAATTAGGGGGACAAACCACCGTGAGCAATTGAGATGTGGCTGCGGAGAAACCCATGGCAGCAATGATGGAGGGTAAAAAGAGGGAAAAGGAATAAAGTGGAGCCAGGATTCCTAGGTAAGCGCTGCAAAATCGTGTTCAGCCATGCCCGAATTCAACATTGCAGGGTAGTAATACTGACATGCATTGCATCCAAATTTTCCAATCTAGAAAGGCGTGCCACATGAATTTCGTGTCGTAGTGAGCAGCCAGATCTTCGTTGTCATGTGCCAATCTTGCCTGCACTTCTTTCGCCTCATCTTCGCTCAGAAAGCTTGCTGTCTTGGGGCTGTCGGCGAGAACCCAGAACGCAGCAATGGCAATGAACACTGTGAGAAGACCCTCAAGGATGAAAATCCACGCCCATCCAGGCCTACCTCCCACGCCGGCCATTTCGTTGATCCCGCGTGCAAGTAGACCGCCAAATGCGCCAGCAACAGTGGCCGCGGAGAAGAAGATTGCTGCACGGAATGCACACTCCCGTCGACAATACCATAGAGTGATATAGTAGTTGACGCCCTGTAGAAATATGCGGTCAGCTAGTGCGAAAGGTCTTTACAGGAACTAAGCTCACGGGGAAAAGACCAGATTCTGCAATTCCCAGGAACACGCGGGCGATTACAAGTCCGTTGAAATCTCTGACGAGGCCGGTAAGAGTCATAATTATGCCCCATCCGAGCATAATGATCGGGAACCACATGGACTTGCAATAATTAGTGGGCACGAAAATGGTTTTTGGTATCTAGATGACATACTGGTCTCCAGCGTTTCAGGACCCTGCCATTGTTAGTATTAACGAATGCAATAGATCAAAGTAGTGCTTACATGTTAGAAGGTACTTCGAAAAGGACATATGTAACGACTATGGGGGCATAAGCATAAATTTTCGATTTCTAACTTTAGCGGCTTACAGAAGACACCTGCGGAAAACCAAGATCAGCCATCAATTCAGGACAGTTTTACCAATTGGGGCTCTTTAAACTTACATAAGGCTGTGTTATATTGATTGCCTACAAGCCCAAGCGACTTCTCCAAGCCAAAAAGCTTTGCATTGCCGATGTTGGTACGACTTTCATCTACGTCAGTTGATGGTCACTTTCGACTTGAATAATGCGACTCACTCTAGGAAGGAAAGGAGGTAGAGAAGCGACAAGAACGGGATCAAATGACGATCGATCTTGCGGAGAAGCGCTTTGGTTTGTTTCGTATCGTACGTTGGGACAACTTCAGCTTTAACAACAACGATTTCAGAATCATTAGTCTTGACTGTGTCGAGCTCAAGCGGTGGCTCTGCTTTAGAGTCTCGAGGATCCATTCTGGTTGAAGGATTACTGAGGCGCGAATAGCGATCTTGCGGGTTGAAAGAAGTAAATGAAGATCAATTTAAAGACCCACAGAAAGTTGGATACTGCGGGCTATGAGCAAGTAATGTACAAAGAGTGAATGCCTTGCTGCGAGCGGAGATAACCACGACGAGTCATGCTTTTAAGCCACTCGGGATATGGCGGCATTGATTCTCGCCAAAGCTGGTGCCTTCAGACGCAAATCCCACATGGCGCACTGCCTCCACTCCTAGAATGGCGGGGGGTTCTTCCAGGATTCACGCCACACGGAGTAAGGGCTCATAAGCGTTACGCTATTTGAATGGACAAGGGAGCCTTGGAATCAGCCTGTTAGGTACCGAGCCTTTGAGTTCCCCACAATGCGCAACTCCAATAATTTACAACCCCTTCAAAATGTTCGGCTGCTCCGTAGCACTTCATAGGCTGACCATCTCCTGTGTCAATTGGGGATAACCGGAGATAACTTGGGCTGAAAGGCATTTCGTACATTTGCACAGCGAAGCCGGGGCAAACCTTGACCCTTGGCTACCCTCAATAATAACGGTGATATCACTTGGCGCCATTGGTCTGTGAACACAAAATAAGTTTATTAAAAATATAACTTTTGCCGTTTTCTTTCCCGAGCCTTGAATTCAAATATATTATTAGCTGGAAGGGTGTTACTAAAGAATAGATTACTGGATTCACCCGTATTATACGAAGGCAAAGCAAGTTTTGGAGTGTGTTGGAATGCCAAATTCTTTTTAACTTCTCCTTTCCTGCCAAGTTGATGAGCTTTCTTTAATAATACTAGTTTACCAGAGGTCTCCAGCATTAGCAAGCTTCTTAGGCGCACAGAACTGAATGAGCACACTTGGCATAGGGTAGAATAGGTGTTAATCAGCAAAAGCATGTATTTACCTACAAAGAGTAAAATACCACGAGTCCTAGGCAGGTGACCGGCCCGCCCACCGGGGTGACACGGCACTAGCCACCTTCCATATAACACTTATTTCGGCCTCTATGTTGTAAGCCTTAGCCGAACCTTTCCGAAATATCCCGTAAGGCTTGCGCCCCTATCGAGAAGCAGAGGGGCATTGGGTCTTTCTAGCTTGACAAAGTACTGTAAGCACGGCGCAAACTTTATTTGTAACTATTTGAAATAAGGCTAGATACCCGAGCCGTGGCCTTCCATATTATTGCGGTCCCCGAGTGCGGGGTTACGGGGCGCGTAAGACGCTAAAACTATGCAAGCACGTGGCTGGTAAACGAGCTTCCTAATCGGGACATAAAGTGACCAATAGAACCCTAGTGTAAAACTTTGTTGTGAAACCTGACCCACTAATGACTTCCAAATTGCGGTATTTACTTTGGTATGCCCAAATTAACCTTTCAAGTTGGGAAGTTCCGTAAAGCGGGTGGACTCGGCGTGGAGATAGCCCCTCCTTACAGTAGGAAGTTACTTGGTCTTTCCCGCTAGGCCACCAGCTCCTCTCTTACTCGCTTTGCCAGCCGTCTGGCTGCATTTATTATCGAAAGCACGGAAGTTCCACTAGTAGCGCAAAATAATGGAAGACCAGGGTATATACGGTACCCCGCACACCCCTTACTAAGAGCAACGGAGGTCGAAGTTCGAAGATGCTCGAGTTCGACTCGCTTTGTGCGAGCAATCCATTACTCCAAACGTCTAGCATATGATTCTCGTTTGGACACTGCAGTGGCGAGCGACAAAGGCCGCTCAAAGATCAAAGGCTCTATGGAGATTGACCTCCCGACAACGGAACTTCTGATTAGAAATGATTTTACTACGCAGCTAGACAATGGGGGCACAACGGTGTTTGTTATTAGCATTATCTTTGCTATTCTCTCATCTGTTGTAGTTGCAGGGCGGCTGGCTTCACGACTCTCTTTAGGAAATTCTTTCGGACTCGATGATGTGGCAATCGTTGTATCTCTTGTAAGGTCATCCTTCTCTTACTTTGTGTATCATGAAATCGCGTCTTATTTCCAGTGTTACAAACCTCATGCCAGACTAACAATGAGATCCTAGGCAGTGTCAATAGCTCAGTCAATAGTTATTTGTCTTCGTACGACTCCCACTTCTCCTACCAAGCATACTTTACGCTACATTCCACGTTCTGACATGTTAGGAAGAGTGTAAAGCTGGGATAGGAAAGCACGGAGATGATATTTCACAGCAATCACGTCTCGAGTCACTTAAGGCTAGTCATCACGAACTATACCCACCAATTGTATTGAACAAGCTGATAGATGGGCATATAGCTTTTTTGGGTCTTCCAGTGCACATACAAAATAACCATTTACCTAACCAAGGCGTCAATTTTACTTCTTTACATTCGTATATTCGTCGTTACGCCCTTTCGTCGAGCTGCGTGGGCAATGCTGGTTATCGTGATAGCCTGGGGTGTCGGCAGCACGCTGGTCGCAATATTTCAGTGTCAACCTATCCGTCGCGTATACGACATATCGGCGGCGGGCAATTGTATTAGCAACACAGTCGTCTGGTATGCAAATGGTGGCTTCAACATCACGTCTGATATCGTGATTTTGCTGATGCCCCTTCCCGTCATTTCATCACTTCAACTGTTGCGGAAGGATAGGGTTGGACTAATTCTTGTGTTTACTGTTGGGGGAGTGTGAGTTTCCTGAATATATTCGTCATTTATCAGAATTTGCTGACATGTTTGTATTAGCGTGACTGTCATATCTACGTATCGGATGACTATCTTAAATGGAGCGTTAAAAACCTTGGACCCAACCTGTGAGTTCTCGCCTGTAATACTCGAACACCCTCTATATAATATATTCTACAGGATGTCTAACTATTGAATCTGTTCGTACTCTAGGGGATGTGATACAAGTTTTATTGTGGAGTTGCGTCGAGACAAATTTAGCAATCACGTGTGCTTGCTTGCCTATGCTTAGGCACTTCTTTGCCACCATTCTCCGGCGTCTCTTCCCTGAGCAAACACCTGCAGTCAGAGCGCCCCCAAGCTTTTGGAAGGGGTCTGAGGAGAATATTGTTTGCCTAGAATTGTCAGTACCTACTCATTAGCCAGGAATCTTCTTTTACTAGAGGGAGAAAATCTGCTGGTTAATTAAATTATTCTTTGTAAACTTTCTTATATAAGCAGCTAGCAATTTTGTTTAATTTACAAGTTCTGAGGTCACGTGTAACGTATAATGTAAGCTTGAAAAGTGTGACAGCACGAGAACAGAGGCCTCAAGATAGAAGCGCGATTTCGGTATGTAACTTAGAATATAAAGCTGAGGAGAGAAGGTTCAGAATGAGACAAGAAGAGGTGGTTTTATGCCAACCTCGCTTGACGCCACGTGATATTATCACGTGAGACATGGTTGCAGTTTCCAGAGCTGTAACACTCTTAGATCCAAATTACGACATATGTAGAGTAGCTGCCATTCGCACAACATTTAGGAAAGAGGGATAAGGACTTTTTAATATAAAAACCAATGCTACTTGCTTGCATTTTGTGACGGTGTCATCCTGAATTATCCCTGAATCATAACTAAAGGAAAATCACTTGTCTCGATATAAATGTACCACGAACGACCATTATTTCTTCCAGCACCACCTTACTAGGTCTAATTTTAGTTGAATTAGAATTGCGGATACTCTTGGCTAAGCGCAATTTGCAAACTAGTATCAAGTTGGGATATATTATTGGATGTGGCTATTTTCTTGTTTTGAGAGAAATATCGCGGTCAAGGATAGACAGCGATGTAGACATTGGCCTTGAAGTTGTCGAGGAGCCAAAGCTTGGCGGTTTAGACATTAGCCCAGATATGAATGCGGACTTGGGCGATGTGGAAAGAGCAGAAATTGTACCGGAACCATTTAATAATTGACAAAATTGAAGAAAACATCTGAGAATTGTGAACCAACTCTCGGCACTAAAATCTCTAACAGATCTACCGGATGTAGGATAGGAAATTACTCCAGAAGCTCGGCATGAAATTGGTCCTATTGGTATATATATATCCTTTGAGCATCTCTTCCACCATGGGTACTGTTGCACCAGGGTCTCCAGCGTTCTGCACAACGTGCGATGGAGGCCAATCAAGTAAGGCGTCTCGATACTAGAGCAACTGAAGATCAACAAACTTATACACCCCCACTTTGTGCGATAGTCCTGGCAGCACGTTTGTTTATTAACTAGACCATAGCTCTGTTTCCTCTACCTCGTGTTCTTCCTTGACCGGACCAGCATTGTAGGCCCCAATTCGGCGCCTCTCCTCAATATCTACTGACCATGCTACGCTAACGCCAAAATCAATGGTCTCCAAAAGGATCTTCACATGACCAATGGCCAATACAATGCTTCGCTGAGCATACTCTTCGTCTCTTATGCCTGCTTTGAGCCGCTCACCAACATCCGTCTCAACGTCTCAAGCCCAGCATCTTCCTCCCTGCTATTATAATTATCTGGGGGATTTGCATTACCTTCACGGGATTCTGCCACAACTACTCTGTTCTCTTGGCTGCACGTTAATTTCTCGGTTTGGGAGAAGCCGGGATATGAATATTTTTTAAAAATTAATTTAGTATTTCAAATTTTCTTTTTTAAAAATAGATTTATTATATTTATTATTTTTTTATCATTTTTTATAAAATAGCCTTTTATTATAAAATATAAAGTATATAATAATAATAATAATAAGATAATATATGTGACGGCAGGAACAAAGCAATGGAACGATGCTCAAAGATCTATGATTCCAATGTCCTACAGAATCTAAAGCTAAGGAGAGAAGGAGAGAAGTGAGGTGTGGCAGTGGATAAGTAGGTATGGCCAAGACCACTGAAACGCCGAGCTTGGTTTGAACCATAGCTTGGAACCTTAGCTGAAACCAACCCGTAGCACCCATGTGACACCAGCCGTTACAATATATAAATAAATAAAATAAGTAAATTATAAAGTAAAGCTTTTAAGTATAATTAATTTCAAGAAATAACTTTAATAAAAAACTAATTAATACTTTCTTTTAAAGCGCTATATATTTCTTTATACATTTTCTAGTTCTGAGCTAAGTATTTATAAGCTCTTTATTTAATTAATATAATTTAATATAACTTTATATAAGTAATATTTTAAATAAAAAACTAAATTTATAATATTTTATTATATATATATTATATATAATAATTAAATACCTTATTTATTCGCGTAATATAACTTTAAATACTTTTTGATTTCTTTTTATTTTATAATTTGTAATTATTAAATATATTTAAAAGTTATATATATATATATATTATATCTTTATTAAACTTAATATTTAATATTATTTATATAATTATAAAACTATCTAGCTATAACTTTATAAATAAGGTTATTATTATATTTATAAATATATAATAAACTAATATTTCTTAAATTAAAATAATAATTTTCTTTTAATAATATTTAATATAAGTAATTAAAATATTATATTATTTATATATTTATTATATAATTTTTTTTATTTAATAAAAAATATTTAAGGAGATTTTTTTAAATTAAAATTTAATAATTAGAATTTGGCTTAAATTATTATAATTATTAAAAGAATTTTATTAGTTTTTAAAATATTTAAATAAATATTTTCCTAATTAGTTTATATAAAATTACTTATTAAATATATATTTAAATATAGTCTTTATATATAATTTTTATATTATATATATAATTAATAAAGCTTTATAAACTAAATATTTAGCTTTTATATATATTATAAGAGAGAAACTATAATAAGACAAAAACTCATATAAAGTATACCAGAGTGCAAAACGTGACTTAATAGCAAAATAACAAATCAAAAGTATAAATAGTAAAGTATAAATAATATATAGTATATAAAAGCTTAATTAATTAAATATTTATAAAGAATTATTCTCTAAGTCTATAGAAAAACTAGCTTTCTTATATGATTTCCGCAAGTCATATATAAAAGGCCACGGCCTTTACTATATAACCTAAACCTTAAAACCGCCAAAATAATATGATTTTTAATAAGTATAGCCTGCTATATTATATCTGACTTCCTATTTATTTGTACTTATTTCCTAAGTACTAAAAATAATAGAAAAATCTTACTTAGAGTCCGAAATAACGAAATATTCAGAATTCTTCTCTATTAATTAATCTAACTTTTTCTTTATATACCTAAAATAAAACTTATTATTCTTAAATAGTCTTATTTTATACTCTCGAATTTGCTTAAAGATAATCCGAACCCGCTTAGCTATATTCTTATACCAAATCCAATATAGTTCTCTATATTAATTAGTATTTGCCTTTAATTATTACTTAATTTCTGCTTTTATTATAGGGTACTAAGAAGGCTTATTATAGTGAATTATATTATAAATTATACTAATATACTCTAAATAGATAGCTTTTTCGAATTTCATATTATCTATAGTATTCTTGAATCGACTTTTAATAGGAAGAGAAAGCTCTAGATAAGAGGCTTTAATAACCTTATAGGAGACTTTATTTTCGCATATTCTATTCTTAATAGTAACTAGATTTATTAGAACTATAGTAAAAGGCCTATTAAGTAATAAATTATTATTAAGCTATTCTTTAACTTATATATTATTCGAGAATTAGTACTTTCCTATAATTCCAGACTTATAAATTATTTAGCTAAAGATATTCATTTATCTAGTTAAATAGATTATACTCGGAGTCTTTTCTCCTATTACCTTTAGTAAATACTTGCCTATTTCCTTAGCTACTTCCGGCTTAAATTTATTAGAAATAAAAAAGTAATTAATGTTTTTAAAGAACTTCTTATTAAAGATAGTAGCCTTCTTATAGTCTATAAGGAAAATATAGCTAATATTCTAATACTTTTTACTAAGGTAGAATTCGCTACTTAAAGCTTTAGTAATAGCCAGATCTTTAGTATTGCCTTTATACTAATTATAATTAATATTTCTAGAAATAAAGTATTAGGCTAGCTAAGAATAAGTAACTAGATAAATAGGATACTTACTTAATATCTTATGAAATCCGAGTTATATTAATAGATCTACTATTAAAAGTTAAGAGGCTAAGGTAAAGTAGCTATTACTAAGATCTCTATATATTAATATATTATTTTTTTAGAGATAGAATTATAATATCTCTATTTCTTTTATTAAGAGCTCTTAAATACCAAGCTTCTTAATTTATTTTAGGTAATTTTTCTTATAAATATGGCTATTAGTACCTAGATTAGTAATACTAGACTTAGAAATAGGAATTATAGTATTAAATTAGAACTATAAATTAGGGCGGAATTAATTAGAAATACGATACTTATATTTATACTTTTTAATTTCCTAGTTCTTAAAAAAGAAATCTTATATTTTCTTATTTACTCAAGTAATAGAAATATACTTCTTGCTTTTAATAACTTTATAAATCTTAGTAACTAGCTTTAAAGTATTCTTAATCTCTTATATATTAATAGAGAAAGTATTAGTAAGTTATTAAGTATATATTATATAAGGAGCTTTAAGGAATTTATTATTAATCCTATAGTATTCTCGCTTATAAATAGGTCCCAAAATATTATTATATATTTCCTTAAAAGTATACTTATCTTATTAAGCAAGTATTAACTTTATTTAGCTAGTATCTTATAGGTATACTAAATGCCTTTATTAATTTCTCCGGACTTAATATCCTTAGTCTTTTACTTCTTAGTTCTGGGTATAATTATAAGAGTCTTTCTAGATAGTATTTTTCTCTTTAGAATAGAGGGTTCCTTCTTACTTTCCTCTAGTTTACTAATCTTATACTTGGTTTAGTACTCAGATCTCTACTATTTATTAGAAGTTTTAGGCTTAGCTTACTTTCTATTCTTATTAGGTTCTTCTTATCTAATTATACTAGTTCCGCTAGCTTTACTAGTAGTTTTCTTACTAGGCTCTATTAAATTAGCTCTATTTTTCTTAGCTAGATCCGGTTAAGTTAAAGCTAAAATCATAATAGGAGCCTATTCTTTAAGCTTATTTTAGAAAGCAGGAAAAGACTTATTACTATAAACTTCCTTAATTAGGATTCCGGAAATATTAAAAATATACTATCTAGCTTTAAGGTTATTAGCTAATAGTAGCTTAAATTCTAATTCTTTATATTCTGAAATAGCTTTAGTATACTTGAATATTTTAGTAATATCTAATTTAGTAAATATACTAGTATTCTAATACTTCTTATTCTTAATATACTCTAAAATAGCTTTATTAATTAACTAAATAGCTTTATATACTCAAGCTTTTATCTTAAAGAGAGAGTATAACTTCTTATAAACGTTTTTACTAAGGTTATTATAGATATTATTAATATATTAGCCAAAAGCTTTATTATATAATATAATTCTATTCTAACTCTTAGTATTAAGACTATTTACTATAGCCTTAATCTTATTAAGCTTCTCTTATTTGCTTTTAGAAATACCTTTAATAATATTCTCGAATTTCCTATTATTAGCTTAGTAGTTCTTTAACTTCTTCTTAGTTAATCCTAATCTAGTTCTATCTCTAATAAAGGTTTTCTATTTTAAGAGCTTATTATATATATTACTTAGCTTATTTAGAATATTCGTATTAAATTCGGTAATTATAGCTATTTTTTCTAGTATTAATAGGCCTTTTATAATTGCCTAAGCTTCTTTAATACTCTAAACTTTAATACTATTAATTTATAGGCTTTTAATAATACTGCGGCTTATAAGAACTAGCTATTATACTTTACTAGTTTAAGGAATTTATATTTTGGCTATTTTATTATTCTTAATAGATTATAAAGATATTATTAGTATAATAGTTATAGGTTATAGAATTAAAGATTCTCGAGATTATAAGGATTTCTTTTAAGTATATTCTAAAATAAAGAGTAAATTAGAATAGTCTTAGATTATATAAAGGTATTTTATATATTTGAGTTTTTCTTTTTTTCTAGTAAGAAAACAAAGCTAAAATAGTAATATATATAATAGGGAAAGTAAGTATATTAATTAGATATATTTAAGGTAATATAGTTATAAATTAGAAATAATTATAAAAAGTAAAATATAAAATTAGACTTCTATTATAAAAAAGAATACAAATATATATACTTAAGGAAATATAATTAAGAAAGTAATTAGGGTAGGTTAAACTAAATAGTAATAATAGGGAAATAAGAAAGTAATATAATAGAAATATAAATATAATAATAATATCTAAAATATTGAAATATAGAAGAAAATAATAAAATTTTTATAATATAGATATATCCCGACTTCTTATTTATTTAGAGATATTCCCGTTAACTTAAAAAATAATATAAAAAAAAGGAAATAATATAGGAAATATATAAAAGATAAGATATATAAGTATACTAAAGATATTAGGAAAATATAAAGTAAATATTAATAGAAAAGAAATTAGAATAATAGAATTAAGAAATAACTTAAAATAAGATATTACTTTTTCTAAAACTAATCTATATCTTTTCCGAAAGCTAATTACATTTATTTAGTATTTATTAGAGTCGACTTTAAATAGTATAAAACTATTTAGTTATTTGGGATTTTAAAGTAATATTTATATTTATAAAGATAATACTAAAGATATTAGAATATATAGAAAAAAAAACTATAAAATAATATAAATAGGATTTATAATATTATTATTGAGTTTGGAATAATTAATATTAAAGTTAATATAGAATATAAAAAGATTAGATATTCCGAATTAGTATTAAGAATATAGGAACTATTTAGATAATATTTAATAGTAAGAAACTAATTAATAACAAGAATTAGTAAATTATACTAGCTTTTTAAAGAGGTAACCGGTTTCTGGTAATAAAATAGTATTATAATTAGAGAAAAGGTTTTATATAAGAGAAGTTCTCTATAAAAATAGAAATATATAATATATTAATTAAGCCTTAATATATGCTTTTAAAGTAGCTATAATATATGCCTTAAATATAGCTATAATTATATTAAAGAAGAAGTAGGTTTTCTAATATAAAGTAGGCTTTAAATAGGCAGATCTAATTTATCTAATATCTAAGAAATTCACAGAATTATATATTATTAAGTATTTTTGGAAATAACTTTTGAATTTAATAAGGTTTCTCTTTCCTATTATAGGGCTTCTAATTTAGCTATTTCGTCTATATATAACTCCTAATTAGGAAGTTTATTTAGATATTATAAGGAAACTTATAATAGTAGTTTAAGTTAAAGTCGAGATTTACAAATATTATAATTAAGCTTTAGACTAGTATAAGCCATAAGAATAGCTAGTTAAAAAGGCAAATAAAGCTTTTAAAAGATTTCTAGTTTAGTAAAATATATATAAAAAATTCTTTTTCTTTTTCTTTTCTTTTCCTAATTCCAAATATAATTATTATTTATTACTATAGTTTAAAGTTAAGAGTTTATAAAATAATCTCTTAATTTCTTATTTATTTTTATACTAAAAAGAATTCTTTATATTTAATTTCCAAGATCTAGTAATAGAATTTCATATATTAAGAATACTATCTAGTAATAATAATTAGATAATAATAGGAAATAAGTAATAGTAAAGCTCGTCTAATTTCCGAAATAATAGTTTAATAATAATATTCTCTAAAGATTATAAATAATAATTAGAAGGAAAAATTAAAAGATATATAAAAAATCGAAAATAATAAGCTCTATTCTAGATTAAGAAAAGTCTTTATTATTAGATACTTTCTTTTAGTTTTCTATAAAAGAAATATATTTTGCTTTTTCTAATTCCGGTAACTTTAGAATATATATAATAATACTAGTAGCTTTCTTAATTTCCTAAGTACTATTTTGCTTATAGTACTTTATAATTACTTTCTTTTCTAATTCTATATCTATTTTGAAATATTTATTTATAAATATATATTTATTATTAACTTTATTTTTAGGGAAATACCAGAATTTATTTCTTTTAATAAATTACTTAAGTTAATTCCCGGTATATATTCTTTAAAATATAATACTATTAAGTTCTTCTAGTATATAGTATTCTTTTAGTTAATTCGTATATCTTACTTTATATAGGCCAAGCTAGCAATATAATAGTTTTATATTTCTTAACTTATCTTAATCTATTAATTTAATATTATATATAAAAACTAGATTTTTCTCGGAAATAGGTTTTAAATAAATCTAATAAATAATATTAAATTACTTTTTTTCCTCTCGGTATTATCTGTTTTTCTTTATTCTGGCTTCTTTAATATCTTTATCTCTTATCTATATTTGCTTTATATATATCTTTAGAAATATTTCTCTATTACAGACTTTATTTTATCTAAGTATTCTCTAGGTTAGAAAGTATATTTCTATAGGTAATATAGCTTTTCTACTATAAACTATATAAAAGAAAGTAAATCTAGTTAGTTTATATAAAGTAACTCAATTAGTAAATAGAATATATAATAATAAATCTACCTAAGGCTTTTTTTTTTATCTATTATAAATACTATAAGTATTTAAATAATTAGTTAATATCCTTTTTTAATTATACTATTTTCTTTGGAATTATAGGCCAAAATAATAATTCTATTAATTTCTAGCTTATTAAGTTCCTAAATTACTACTTCTTTAAATTCCGATCTACTATTTATTTTAAGCTACCTAAATAAACTATACTTATAAATAATTTCTTCCTAAATAAACTTAGTAATCTTCTTACTAGTTAGGTTCTTTAAAGATCTAGCTTTAACCTATCCTAAGAAGTCGTTTCTAATAATAACTAGTAAGTTATATCCTTTATAGTCTAGTAATTTAACTATATTAATCCTAAGATAATAGAAAAGAAATATAGCTTTTATTAGATATAGAGCTTCTTTTTATTTTCTTTTATTCTTATACTAATAAATCTTATAAGTATTAATATACTTCCGTATATAGTTATAGTAACCTTTCTAGTAATAGTAGCTAGCTACTAAATAAAAGATATTCTCTCTTTTTATATATCTAATTTTATTATATAGTTTTTTAATAATAATTTCTCTTTACTCTTAATTATTAATAATAAGCTAAGGCAAATATACTTTAGATATAATTCTCTATAGTAATTAATCTTTTATATTATAATTTAAAGCTTTTCTATTTAACTTTCGAAACTTGGCTCTAGATATTTCTTCTAGTCTAAAGAATATTATAAGATATTATATAATATTCTAGTATTATTTGAAATAGCTATTATTTAAGAAATCTAATAAAATAGTTAGGTTATTAAGTAAAGTATAAGAATTAGTATTATTATTTATTATTTTACTAGAGATTATATATAAAAGGCTATAGCTTTTATTATATAACTTCCGGGTTTTATTATTTTTTAATATTACTAATTTGCTTCTAGATATAGTAAGGCTTTAATTATTAATCTCTAGTAACTAGATACTATTATCTAAATATCTAATAAAAGATTTCGGAGTCGGATTTCTTAAGATAATATTATATAACTAAACCGGAACTGCTTTTTTTAACTAAACTTTCCGTCTAATAAATACTATTTCAATAGTATTAAGCTCTATTACTAACTATTTATTAATATTCTTATTATCTTTAGTAATAATATACTTGGTTTCTTTAATATACTTGACTTTAAAGTCAAATAATTAAATCCATATTAGCTAGTAAGTAACTAGAGCTCTAAGAAAATCCGTAGCCGCTTTACTTAGCTATATAACAAACATATTAGTATTTAATTTAAAGATAAAATAAACTTTATATAGCCAGAATTATACTTTCTATAAATACTTTACTAGCCCTTAATATTTTCTTTTAATAATATTATATCTTTATTTAATATTATTTCAGATTCTAGACTTATATTATATAATTTTCTTTTTCTTTTTATTATTATATTAATTAAGAGTTCTGCTTTATTTATCTAGGCTAGTATTTATTACTAATATAATTATTCCCTAACTTTCTAATAGATTATAATATAGCTTATAAAGTATTAAAGTAATAATAAGCTTTTCTTAAAGAATTCATATAGCTAGTACTTATTTATTGCCCTAGTTCTATATTATATCTTTTCTTATTAAATAGTAAATAGGTTTAGTAATAATTATAAAGCCTTTAATCTAAATATAATAATAAATAATAATTCTAATAAATATCTTGCCTTTAGTTATACTATTATAATATTCCTATTTCAAAATCTTAGTAATTCCTAAGCTTAAAGGGCTTCTTCCAAGTACTTTATAAATAAAGCTAATAATAATTATACTATTATAATAGAACTGTGATTTTTCTCTAATACTAGCTCTAGCTTATTTAATTTTATCTAAGGTTATATCCAGGTTTTAAAGATATTCAAATATAAAACACTGAATTTCAGGTAAAATAAGCTATCTATTATAGTCTATATAAGATTCCTTGACTCTAATATTATTAATAAATAGTATAGCGATTTTAGGAAACAGATTTTCTAGAATAGTTATAATAACCCATATAAACTATATAACAAAATTAGTAGCTTCCTAAAATAGTATAGTTATTCTTAATAGTTCTAGAAATATTATAAATATAATTAAATCTCTATTACAGATATCTAGTATAAGTTAATTATATCCGGAAAAGAAATTAATTAGTTTATAAGTTCTAGTAACCTTCTTTATAACTAAGAATTATAGATTTTAGTAAGATTTATTATATTTCTTAAGAATTCTATAATCTAGGTATTCTAATAGTATTTTTACTATTACTAGTACTAGAGCTTTAGAATATAAGAAATTCTTCTCTTACTAGGCCTTATACTTAATAGTTTTAATTAGAATAAATAGGCTAATATTCTTATAAACTTTTCCTATTTCTTTCTAATTAAATATAATTATATTTTTTTAATTAATTATTAATTCTTGAAATATAGCTAGTTTCTTTTTCTAAAGCTAGTTACTAATATCTAATTATTTAAGATATTCCGGAATAAGTCATAAATCTCTTAGAATAACTAATATTCTTAATAAAAAGTAATTCTTATATTTCCTAGTATATTCTTATAAGTATTTTCTAGCTTTAGATCTCTTAAACTAGTCCGGACATTTACTAGGGCCTTCTCTAGTTCTATTATTAGTATTTACTAGTTAAATCTTTTTGTTTTTTATTTTATATATTCTTATAACTAGAAATAAATTATAGTTATTTTTTTTTTTAAAAGCTATAGCTATTTTCTCTAGTATTCTTTTTATCTAATTTCCGAAATTTATAACTTTCCTATTTAGCTTCTTCCTAGTTAGATATAAAAAGTACCTTTTTATCTAATATTTTAATATACTTTTTTTAAGCTCCTATATATTTCAGAATTCATTTTAGTCTTGGATTCTAGGTTTCTTAGCTTCAGGAATATATTTCTTTATTATTAGAAGATATTACTTTATTTCTTCTTTAGAAATATTTTTATTAAATATCCTTTTTACTTCTTTTTCTATTAAATCCGGAACTACTTTTAATAATACTCTAATTAGAGCCTTTTCTGCTTTAGTTTCTCTAAAAATATTATTAATTTCCTAAACTCCTAAACTCAAAATAAAAAAATCTATAAGAAATCCTGGTATTTTCCTATTTCTTCTAATATTATTACTAGTTATAATATCAGGCTCTATTTTTATTTTTTATTTTTAGTTTCCTATTTTATATTACTTAATTTCTTAACTCTAGAAGCTTAGTACTCTTGAATTATTACTTTCTTCTACTTCCCGGTATTCTTTAAAGATAAAATAATTATAATAATACAGGTATTCTAGTTATTTTTAGGATTAGTAAATCTTTTATCCTATAAACTATTATTTCTATATATAATATTTATCTTTATCTTTACTAAGAATAATTAACTAAATAGGATCTTTAGAGCTCCTTTAACTAGAAAAAATATATTCTTATATCCTATTTTATTTATAACCTTAGCTCTAAGCTTTATTATTTCTGTAAATTCAAATTTTACCCTAGTAGTAATAGATATTTAATAATCTATAATATTATATATTACTTTACTAATATTTCTAGAGATCTTTTCGGGAAAAATATTAATTTTAGTTCTAGTATTAATTATTTCTTTATATTTAATATTTCCTTAAGGTTCTTAAAGTATAAATTAGAGATATAGAGATTATATAATATATTTATAAGCTAATAATATCCGAATATTAATATTATTACCTTTAAATTAAATAATTCTATTAGTATTAGGTATCTAAGTTAATATTTCTAATTTCTTAAATATTCTATCTATTATATAAGCTATAGCTACTAGTTCTATAGATTTTCTAGTATATCTAACTATACTTAATATAATAGTATTTCCTATTTATAAGATAATAAGATAGGAAATATTATTCTTAATTTATTAGTTCTAAAATATAATAGCTAGATCCGGTATTTTTAAGATATTAATAAGTATTTTTATTTTTTTCTAAATTCTTAGAAATAAAATAATTATTTTCTTTAATAGTCTTATTAGAATATTATTAATTTTAGAAGTCTTATACTTATTATAATTAAGAATATACTAGATTCCTAATTTGTCTTATTTATTTCCGGAACTATTAATATTTATATCCTTAGCTAGGCTATTCTTTTATTTATTATTTCTCGGAGTAGTATTCTTCTAGCTTCTTATATAAAATAGCTTTTCTTCTATTTTAGCTTATTTTTAGAAAACTTCTTTAGCTATTTTTACCTCTTTTTTCTTTTTTCTTAATAAGAACCCTATTATAGTATTAATAGAAATACTATTTATAGCCAAATCTTAATACTATTTATTAATTCTAGAATCTAAAGTATTAGTAATTCTAATATAATTTTCTCTAAGATAAAGTAGCTATTTAGATTCTCTAGATATAACTTACTTGCTTTTATATATAAATCCCGGTTAGCTAGTTCTCTTTTCTCTTTCTTATTTAGTAAACTAGATATTTCCTATTAATCTCTAGATATTTTTGGGTTAAGTATTTAAATTATAATTGAATTTTCTTTTTCGGATTTGGGAAATAATTTAATTAAACTACTAGTACTTACTAGTAAGAAAAAAGGAAATATTTTCTTATTTAGGCTTAAATAGCCCTTTATATTATTTTTTATTAAATTAGTAAATATATCTATAATTTATAAGTTCTTTTATTAATAGGTAATAGAACTAAGAAATATAAACATATTCTGAATTAATATTATTATTCTTATTTCTATTATAATAACTATAGTAAATTTATTCTTTTAGTTCTAGGTCTATACTATAGGCTATATTAACTTAAGTAGTATTTTCTAATTATATTTAAGACTAACTTTTTCTAGAATACGGTTATTTAGATTCTTTACCTAGTCTAGCTCAATTACTATAGCTATTATAGTATTCTTTATATTCTTTACTATAACTTCTAATATATTTTCTCTAAAGACCCGAATTATATTTATTAGGCTATTAATATTATTATACTAGCTATAATTAACTAGGTTATATAAGCAGGCTATAAATATTCTCTCGAATTATAATAGTAGCTATATTAAGTTATTTCTATAAGTTTTCTTAAGTTATAGTAATAATAGATAGTTTTTCTAGATTTCTTATTAGCTAATTAATATTATTTTCCTTGAGTTTATTACTTTTAATAGATTTCATATAATTAGCTATAGGCTAGGTTCTTTTCTTACTTATATCTATAATAGCTTTAGGAAATATAATAGAAGAAACTAGTAAAAAATAATTATTTTCTGGCTTAGGAACTATATTATAGACTATTATATCTAAGTATTCTTATCTAAGTCTAGATATATCTGAATTATTAGTAATATTAAAATAGCATTTCTTCTCTTTATATTAATAGAATATTACTATTTTCTTATATATCTTACTATATTTATAAATAGAAATATTTATAGGCTCGAAGTTTATATTCTTAAGAATATAATTTCTTACTAGAATAAATAATTCCCTTATGAATTCTCGGTACTAAATAATTTTATTTATCTCTTTTCTCTTTAGTAACTTCTTTAATATTCTATTAAATATATTAATATAAGACTTAGAAAAGATTTCTTTATTCTGGACTTATATAATAATCTAATTAAGAAAGCCATAGCTAATTTTAAGTATTTCCTAGTTATATTCTCGGAATTCCTTTAGTAAGGCCTTAAAAAACTTAGTTTCCTAGTAATTTCCTGGATTATTAGTATAATATTCTAGTATAGCCTTAATTTAATTTTTATAAATAAAAGAAATATAATAAATAATTCTCTCTTTTTTAGTATTATTAGAAATATAATAATTCTTATATATATTTATATACTATTTCAAGAATATAGAGATATTACTTTCCTAAAACTATAGTACTTTAGAAGCTCTCGTAAATAGTAGGTTTAAATCCGGTACTAGTATATACTTATTCTTAGCTATATTAATCTTAATAATTTCTTCTATAATTAATTATAAAATTTCCGTACCTGAAACTTCTATTAATAAGGTTTCTAAAAAACTAACTTCCCGTTTAAATATATCTTTTAGTTTAAGAACCGGAATTAGAGAGAAACCAGTTAATAATAATAGATATAATTAAGATTTAAGTTTTAGTATTAATAATAATAAAATAGTAGCTTTTCTAGTCTTATTTCTATTACTTATATTTTCTTTCCTATTTCTTTAGCTTAATACCTATAATATTTTCTCTTAATTCTACTAAACTAGATATATTTATTAATATTATTAAAGATAATAATAAAAATAATAAATATGATTTTACTAATTTTTCTAACTTTTCTGAATTCTTTTTTCTTTCTTTACTTAGTATTCTTTTCTTTTTTTAGAAGCTTCTCTAGTTTATTTATATAATTTCTTATTTCTAATTTCTTTTTAATTCTTATTTCTAATTTCTATTTACTATTTTACTTAAAATTAAGAATATTTCTTTTTTTAGATATCTTTTCTGGATTTAGGAATAAGCTTTTTTATTAAAACTAATACTGCCTCTATTCCGGTCTTTACTATAACTAAAAAATAATATATAAATTAATAGTATAACTTTATTTCCGAATACTAAAATCTAATTCTAACTAAGGTCTAACTTATATTATCTTAGTATAATTTTTCTTATTCTATTTCCTTTATTTTTTTCCCTTTTATAATTAGCCTCTATTTCTATTATTCCTATATATTATACTAGTAATTATATCTTATAGCTAACCTATATTCAAGTTACTAGATATATTAGAAATTAATATAAGATATTGAAATTAATACTTATATATCCTTAATATTTTGGCCTTAGATATAAGGTATTATAATAGTTCTTTTCTTCCCTAACTTACTAAGCTAATAATCCGCCTTATAGATATTCCTCAGAACTTTATAAAAGTATTATCTTAACTATAAAGTTTCTATTTTTTCTATATTACTTACTATAAAATATATAAAAGGAAAACTATAATAAGATAAAAACCTATATAAAGTATACCAGAGTATAAAACGTAACTTAATAGTAAAATAATAAATTAAAAGCATAAATAGTATTATATAAATAGTATATAGTATATAAAAGCTTAATTAATTAAATACTTATAAAGAATTATTCTCTAAGTCTATAGAAAAACTAGCTTTCTTATATAATTTCCGCAAGTCACATATAAAAGGCCGCAGCCTTTACTATATAACCTAAATCTCAAAACCGCTAAAATAATATGATTTTTAACGAATATGGCCTATTATATTATAATATATATATATATATATTTAAATTATTTCTTAACTTAAAATACTTTTTTAATTTCTTATAATAAGTTATAATTAATTATTTAAATATTAGAAATATAAGTATATTACTAATATTAATAAATATTATAGGCCAGGCCTTTATATAAAAAAGTCTAGTAATTTAATTAATTAAATAGAATTTTCTAAAGAGAAGAAAAAAAAAAAAGAAAAAAAAAAGCAAAATTATATTTCTTAAAATATTCGAGCTTTTTAAATAATATATAATTGCTTTATTAATTAAAGAAAAGACATTATATAATAAGAGTTTTAATATTTATTATATAATTTAGTAAAAGCTTCTAGTTAAGTATATAAATCGAATCTTAACTTATTATATTATTTCTTTTTTTATTTATAAATACTAGTTATATAAATATATAAATAAAACTTCTTTTTATTAAATAATTTCTTTTTAAGCTTTTAATATTATTATTTCTTTAAATATAAAATATAATTATTATATAAAATATATATAGCCTTTTTATTTTATAAGTTATTTCTTTAAAAGTATTATAGACTAGGCCTTTATATATAAAAAAACTAGTAGTTTAATTAATTAAATAGAATTCTTTAAAAAATAGTATATTAAAGAATTATTTAAGTTATTTAAGTTATTTATAAATAATTTATATATAACTTAAATAAAATAAAAGTAATGAATATCTTAAATAATTTAAATAAAATAAAATAATAATTTATAAATAATATAAATAACTATATAGAGATTATATAAAAGTTAATTAATTATAATAAATTAATATATATTTAAATTTAAAAAAAGAAACTAAAGTATTTATAAAGTAGCCTTATATAAGCTAAGCTAATACTTATATAAAGTTATTTAAATATAGATTTTCTATAATAAATAAACTAATTATTACTAAGATTTAATCCGCTTACTAAATACTATTATTACCTAATTAAATAGTAAAATAGTACTAGATATAGCCTTTCTAAAAGCCTTATCTAATTAGGCTAGCTTAATTATATATATAGATTATATATATTATTTAAGTTATTTATAATTATTTATAAATAACTTAAAATAATATATAAATAAAATAAAAGTAATAGTTATTATTCTATTCTATTCTATTTATTTAATATATTATTAAGGAAAAAAGAAAGAAAAAAACGAGAAAAGCAAAACTATGTTTTTTAAGATATTTGAGTTCTTTAAATAATATATAGTTATTTCATTAATTTAAAGAAATATATTATATAATAAAGGCTCTGGCTTCTATTATATAATCTAATATAGGCTTCTAATTAAGTATATAAATCGAATCTCGATCTATTATATTACTTTTCTTTTTATTTATAAATACTAGTTTTATAAATATATAAGTAAAACTTCTTTTATTAAATTATTTCTTTTTAAACTTCTAATACTATTATCTCTTTAAATACGAAATATAGTTCCTATATAAAGCAGATATAGCTTATTTATTTTATAAGTAGCTTTTTTAAAAGCCTTTAATTATATTTTATATACTTTTTATTAAGAATTTATTTAATCTTATATTTATCTTTATTTCTTACTAGCTATAATTATAGCTATAAGTTATTCTGAAACTAATTTAATAGCAGGTCTATTATAGCTAGCTAGAAAAGCTTATTATAAAATATATTATAAATTTCTAGAAAAATATTAAATTAAAAACTATAGCTTTCTATTACCTTAATTACTATATATTTAATATACTTTATATTAAGTTTATAAGTTAGTTTATTTGTTTAAATATTTTAAAAATTAAACTAAATTTTATTTTTAATTTTAAATTCTAAAACCTAATCTTTTTTTTAATTTTTAATTTTCTATTAAAATTACTAGGCTATTATTATTATAGCTTATATATAATATTATTTATTATTTAAATAAGTAATAATTCTTTGCCTTTTTTATTAATTTTATTCTAAAATTATATTAATTTAATATAATATTTATAAAACAAAAAAAAAGTAAACTAATTCTTATAAATAAAATATTTTAATTATTAATTATTAGCTTAATATATAATTAGAGAATTATTTAGTTTACTTAATTATATATTTTAAAATAATGTATTATAAATAATTAATAAGTAATATCTAATAATTTATATATTTTTATTTATAATATTCTTATAAATTACTTTTTTAAATTTAAAACTATTATTTTTAAAAGCTTATATTAGTAATAATAAGTTCTTATAAATTACTTTATTATTATATTTATTATAATCTCAAGTATTATTTCTTTTCTTAAATAATTTATAATAATTATTATATTAATATATTTTTTATTTAATAAAAGTTCTATTATAAAATTAATTAAAATTTCTTATTAGATTTAATTCGAAATAAAAAAAGGCTTTAAAAATCTTTAATAATAGTTCCTTTATACTTTATTTTTTTATAAGTATTATAATACTTATTTTAATATATTTAATTAAAAGAATTATTATAAAAAAAGATTTATAATATTTTATTTTAAATAATTATATTAAATTTAAAATATAAGTTTACTAAATTAGCTTTATATAAAGCTTTTTTAAGTCGGGAATCTATTATTATTTCCGAAAAAAAACTATTTCCTTATTAATACTTTAACTTTTAAATTAAATAAAAATACTTATTTCTTTTTTAATATATTTTAAATATTATCTTTTATTTATTATTTTACTTATTTATTATTAATATAGTTTCTATTTTATTTTTAGTTTCTTAAGCCTAACTTAAAAAGATTTTCTTATTTTAAAAGAACTCTTGTTTTGCTTTATTTATTTCTTTACTAATTTATATCTATAAGTTAGGCTTTATATTTTACTAGTTTCTAAGCTAGATACTTTTTTTTTAGTTTTAATTTTTTAGATTAAGCTTAGAAAATTAAGTAAAAAATTTTTAACTTATTATTTTACTTATACTAATATTATAAGAATTAAGTTTTTAAGAAAATTATTAAAAGTCTTTAGTTTAATAATTATAATATTCTCGATTATTAATATTTATTTATTTTTTATTAGAAAGATTTTACTTTTATTTTAAAAATTTATTTATTTAATCGATTTTTAAGATTAATATATATTTTAAATTTTTAGTTTATCTCGAACTTAATTAATTAATTATTAAATAATTATATTATTAATTAGTCTAAAATTAAAGATATTAAGTAATTAAACTAGATATATTAAATTAGCTAATTAGAATTTTTCATTTTCTAAAACATTATAGTAAAATAATCTTCTTTTCTAATCGGGATATTTATATTATTTCTATAGCTTTAAAATTATTTTCCTTTATAATTACTGCTTTCTAAATCCCTAAATTTAATAAAATTAAAGACCTTATCTTTAATATTACTATATAAAATAATTTGGCTTTCTTAGTAATATTTCTAGCTATTATAGCTATCTTTCTTACTATTACTCTTTTTAAAACTTCTATTTTGTATTTCTCTTTCCTTACTTTATTATTAATCTCTTTTTACTTTATTTTCCTTATTTTCTCTATCTTTTTCTCCTGGTATTTCAAGATATCTTTTATTACTTTTATAATTTTTATATCTTTCTTTGCCTTCTATTTATCTAATTTATCTTGTTTTACCTTTATAACCTTTATTTCCTTAAATACTATTATAGCTAGTATTTTAGCTATTTTAAAGAATTAGGCCTTTCCTAAAAGCTCTTTTATTAAATTAAGCTTTTTCCCTTAATATCTTTTTTTTTCAAGCTATAAAGCTTCTTTTAAACCCTTTATATAATATTCTATAATAGAAGCCTTTACTATATTTAACTCATTTGCTTTACTCGTTTAATTAAACTTATTTAATTCTTGCTTAATATATTTACTAGATAAGAAAGAGTAATATATAAAAATTACTAATATATAAATTTTCTAATCTACTAAAATACTACCTAAATTAGAAGCTATTAAAGAGCGAATTACTAGGGCCTCTAAGGCTATAAATTAAAATCTTAAACTAAAAGAAATAAAGGCTATAGTTTATTTTATAGTCTTATATAATTAATTAATAATTCGGTAAAAGAGTTATCTTATAAGTAATTCTCGGAATAAATATAATAAAAAACTCTTAGTATTATAAAATGAGTTTTTAAGAGATTATCTTTTAATATTTTATATATCTGAATAAAATTTTAATTTAAAAGTAATTTAAATAAGTACTTTTAGGCTAGTTTATTATAATACTAGTAATATTAATTCCTTTATATTTTATAAATAAATAAAAGCTTGAATTACCTGTAATTATAAGTTTATAAAGTAAATTCGAAAGAAACTAATATTTATAAAATATTTAAGTATATATATTATAAAGAATATTAAAAAGTATTTTATTAATTTTAATAAATATAAAAGAAAATGAAATATTTATATAAAGAATATATCTAATTTTAATAAGAATAGCTTTTAAATTAAAGTAGTAATAAGAGATATTATATATATATATTACTGGATTATAAAATAATATATAATACTAATCTAGATAATCGAGAAGTAGTTATAATTATGGCTATAATTAATTATAATAAAAGAAAAGTTCCTATATATATTATTTTTAAAGAAATATACTATTTTTATAATATTTCCTATAAATATTTAATAATAATATTAAATTTATATACTTTTCTATTAGTTTTATAAATAATTGCCTGAATTTGTAATATTTTAAATACTTTATTAAATACTATTATCTTTTATAAATAATTACCTATAAGATCTTAATTTTTAATAAATATGGGTTTTATTTATCTAATGAATTTTTATATCTTTACTAAAAGAATTATATTTAATCTTTTAGCTTATTTATATATATAACTTATTTTCTTTAATTACTTAATATTATTATCTTCTAATCTTTAAAATACTAGTTTTAAAAGAAGGTTTATTAAGAGGTTTTTAATAATATAGAAAAGTTTAATAAAACAGACTTCTTTATAATTTTCTAGAGATTTTAAAATAGAGTTTTTAAGAGCTAATATATTATAATTTCTTTCTTTAAGAAAACTGGATTAATATCTTTTAATCTGCTTAGAGTTTTATGAAAAATAAAGAAATATAAAGAGTATTTAAAGTATTTATAAACTCTAATTTCTTTTTTATAATACTTTTTACTAATTTTATTTTATTTTTCTAGTTTTACTATTTTATTATTCTATATTTCTATTTATAAAAACTAGACAGATTAGCCTATATTATTAATATTATATATATAAAAACAAGATATTAATTATATTAAAAATCATATAATATAATTAATAAATAGTATATCTATTATTTCTTTAGTTTTATATATATATATATAAAATAGAAGTAGTATTAAAGAGATTAATTTTATCTAGTACTTTTACTAGATAAAAGATACTAGATCTGGGCTTTATAAAAAAAGAAGTATTTAGCTAAAAAAAAAAATATAAAAAAAGAAGCTAGTAAGATTATTTAAAAATATAGAGAAATTACTATAGAATAAAAGAGAAAGAATATTAAGGCAAATAATAAAAATAAAGCTCAAATAATTAATATAAGATATATTAGACTAAATAAGCCTTAGATAAATAAATATAAAAAATAATATAAAGGTTTAAATCTAATTACTAGAATATAATTAATTAGAAAATAAAAGCTACTAATTATAATTTATAAAAAAAAATAGGAATTATAATAGGCTAAAACTTTATAAATTTATATATTAGTAGTTTTTATATATTGCCCTCTTTTATTTAATAAATATACTAAATAAAAACCAGATAAGCCCGGCCAAATAAATAATAAACTTATAAAAAACTATTTTAAATAGATTTTTAAATAGATTTTTAAGAATTATTATATATATTTTATAATATAAGAAGTTATAATTATATTAGAAAAAGCTTTAGGAGAAGTTTATAGCCTTAATAGAATAATAACTAAAAGAATAATTAATAGTTAATATAGCTATATATCTGTCTTTTTTTAAGTAAATAAAATATTTAATTCAAATATACTTTTATTTAAAATAAGCTTAAAAACAAACCAAAATATCCTTTTTATTAAAAAAGAAATATTTTTACTAGTATTTAAAGAGTATTAATCTTAGTAAAATAATAAGGCTTCTGGGAGCATATATTAATTAGTTATACTAATTTCCGATTAGGACTAATATGAAAACTAGTAGTTAATTTAGGTAGTTCTTTATTTCTATAAAAGAACCTCTTTATATTATTATATACTTTTTTCCTTTCTAATAACTATATATATAATAACTTTTTCTATTATTACTTTCTAGTCTCTTTTTCTGCTCTTTTTTAAGTTTTCTTTAATTATTTTTAATTAATTCTATAATATCTTTTTCTGGCTTTATTATTTACTTATATAATAATAAGTATAAAGGTAATCTTATAGCTTTCTTTCCTATTACTAGTAAATACTTGAAATATTTCAAGTATTTATTTATTAATTCCTTTATTTTATATATTATAGTATCTGGCAAGAAGAATTATAATTATTATAATAAGAGTTCTAAGTCTTATATATTAGTAAGTTCTTTAGCTTTAATATCTATTAAAGCTAATATGATTTTAGATTCCTTATTACTTATTAGAGGCTTACTAGTTCTAGGAAGATACTATTATAATCTTTAAGAAATTTCTTAAAATATATTCTAAATAGTATTATACTAATAAAAATAATACTATTAATTAGGTTTTTAAAAACTAGAAAAATACTAATAAGCTTTAGAATTCTTTTTCCCGTTTTAATAAGGCAGATAATAATACTACTTAAATTAGTATCCTAAAAATAAGTTTTTTCTAATATATTTAGATACTTACTAATTTCTTAAAGAAATACTATAAAGTTTACTTTTAAGATATTAATCTTATTACTAAGCTTACTACCGAAATTATTAAGTAGTCTATTACTAGTACTTTAAATACTAATAATATAATACTTATAGCTATTTAGGACCTGATTTTAGAAGTTCGGGCCTTTTATAAGGTATATATAGCTATTATAAGTTCCTTACTTGCTTCTCTTAATATTCTTAATACTAATATTATTATAATATAACTATATCCTATTAAGAGATAAGCGAATTCCGGAAAATATTAGCTAATTCTTTACTAAGTCCTAAATAGGGCCAGTATTTAGTATTCTTACTTTGGGAATTAGAAATTTATAGGAATTAGAGTTTATTTATTTAAGATATCCGTAGCTAGTTTACCTATAATAAATCTTTCTTAATTCTAAACCTTTTTCTAATAATTTAAATATAATTCTTATAAGCCTTAATAAAACTCTAGAAAACTTTTATAAGTAAAAAAATCTAGAAAAAGAGTATTTCTATTATTATTCCAGGCCTTTTCTTAGCTATCTAGATTCTCTTTTTCTTTTAAGTGGCCTTTTTCTTAGTAGTTTAGAATTCTTTTTAATTTTAAGAGATTATTAAAAGATAATTTCGGATTTTAAGCTATAGTTTTAATTATATAATTTTAGAAGTTTCTTAGAATTTTTAAAATTAGGAAAAGCAAATAACTAAATATTATAATCTTTAGGCCAGGCTTTTTATTTAATTAAATACTATTACTTCTTATTTCTATTATCTTATTAGTAATTAATAATAGCTTCTATTTTCTATTCTTATTTTTTATTATTATTTATTAATTCCGGAAGTTTTTTAAAGAAATATAAATATGGCTTCTAATTCTTTTTTATTATATACTTTTTAAGAAAAGAAATATAGAAAGTTAGATATAAATAATTATATATATTTAGTAGTTCTAACTTATATACTAAATTACTAATATATTTAAGAATTCTAAATAGACCTATAAATTTTGGCTTAAGCTTTCCTGCCTTAAGTTTAATATTTCTTATTAATAATATTATTTAAGCTTTTTTAAAGTAGTATTTAGCTAACTAGTACTTATTATAATAGGTTTCCCGGTTATTTTATATATAATACTATAAATCTTTAAGCTTTCTTTATTTTGCTTTAAGGGTTTCTAGCCTCTTATATATAGCTAATACCTTTCTTATAATCCTGTTCTTAGGATTTATAAAAGTTAAAAGTAGTATTTATAATATATATAAAAAGATATATCCTATAAAACCTAATATTTTGAGTTATTATATATAAATTTTATAAAAAATAATTTTTTAAACTAGGTATTCTTTTAGATATTATAATAATATCTTAGGTAATATTTTAGGGCCTGGTTTTGCCTTTCTATCTAACTATTTATTTGAGAATAATAAGCTATATTTAAATACTATTTATATATTAAGTAAAAGTAAAAAATAAACTAGAACTAGCTAGTAAATACTATTTCTTAGTTAGAAATAATTTTATTAGGGAAGCTAAAGATTAAGAAAATATATTCCTATATAATCTTAGTAAGCTTTAGAGAATTAATAGTCTTATAATATATAATATATTTTATTATTTTAGAATACTAGTTAATAATTATAAGAATTATATTAAAATCGGGACTTCTTATTAGGTTCTTATATAGTAGTAAACCTATAATAAAATTTATAGAGATCTTACCTTAGGGTTTTTTAGGCTATAGTAAACTACTAAGTAAATTATATAATAAATACTTCTTTATTTTAACTTTCTAGCAAATATTATATTCTTAATAATAATTATAAATATTTTTTTCTATATTCTCCTAATACTAAAATCTTCTAAAAAGCTTAAGAGTTTTCTTTATTCTATAGTATCTAGCTATTAGATTATTATAATAAAGCTTTATAACTTCTTAATATAAAGCGGAATTATTAGATATAATAATTCTTAAATAGTACCGAATTATTTTTCTAGATTTCTTTTCCCTTAGTATCTTTCTTATTAAGCCTTTATTTTAAGATATTCTAATATTGAGAATTATTTCTCTAAGCTACCTAAATAATATCTAGAAAGGATTTAGATAAAAGAGCTAGTACTATAGCTCTTTTAGTAGCTATATATATTTATATATAGGGAATTAGGTATTTATAACTATCTAATTCAAAAACTCGGGAAACTAAGAAGTTTTTAGTTTTATTAAGTAATATAGTTATAGATATTTTTATTATCTTAGCTATAATAATAGAGCCTTTAAGGCATTTCCCTATATCTTGCTTCTTAACTAATTCTATAATTAAGGAATTTATAAGATAATTTATTTACTTGTCTTATAGTAAATATTTTTTCTTAGCTATTATAAATATAGTAAGTATTAAATAATACCTATTCTAAAGAGGAAACTTTTTAGATATCTATAAGAACCTTTAAATTATAATTATAAAAGCTTTTTTTAGTTTATTCTAAAAGGTTAGAAGCCAAGTTATATTAATAGGATCTTCTTTATAATTAGGTTTTCTACTAGGTCTATTTACTAGATTTGAGGCGCCTTTATAGTAAATAATATTAAAATTATATATTATAAGATATATTACCTAATATATTTAATAGCTTTCTAGATACTTTATTTCTATAAAATATTAGAGATTATTATAGTTTATAATAACCTTAATTATAAACCTGAACTCTTTAAGGTAATAGTACTAATACTTAAAGGCTTTAATAATTATAAATAGCTTTCTATTATAGGTACTATAGTTATATTTGGCTCCGGAAAGTTTCCGGAACTAGAATACTACTAGATACTAGTATTATTTTAGGCTATTACTAGAATTAACTTATTATAAAATAGTACTAGTAATTACGAATTTTAATATATTAGTTTTAATATAAATCTTCTTAGAAAGATTAAAATAAACTAGGATAGGTATTATCCTAAAAGCTTTTTTTAAAGTCTTAATACTTTTAGCTACTTTATTTATTTATATAAAGAAACCGGATTTCCGGCCCTTTTCTATTTCTTTTAAAAGATTTATTAAGCCTATAATTACCTGAGAGTAATAATAAATAAACCTATAATAGAAATTAGTAAATTCAAGAAATACTTAGATATTATAGAATAATTCTGGTTCTGGCTATTTAATAATATTATAAACCTATTTAGGATTTATATAAATATCTTTTATTTTAATAAGGAAGCCCAAAAATTCGATTTTCTTAATATTAAACTTGTATTTACTAAGTTTATAAAATAGGTTATTTTTATATAGCCTAGTAAGTATCTGGCAAATATAATTATAGTATTTATTCTTATTTCGGGAATAAATAAGAATATTATCTAAATAAATAATTATGAAATAATTCAGGAGTTTTATAAATATAGTATTAATATATATTTGAAATATAACTAGTATATTAGCTAGCCTAAAAGGTATTATAAGATATTTAAAATAGCTATAATAAGTCCTAAAAGCTATTTTCTATTTATTATTTTTATGAATTCTTATCTAATAATATATATCCTTAAGATCTAGCTTTATAAAGATCTTGGTTTCTTAGAGCTAGTTAAGGGTCTTATTAATAAGAGAAAGCAAATACCGATTCTTAATTATAACTTAGTTAAATCTATAATAATTAATATAAAGATATAGTTCTTTATTCTTTTTAGAAACAAAAAGAATAAGTATCCTTATTAGGCTTTTATTAGGCCTTATTTAATATTTATAAAGTATATTCTTTAAATATAGATATAATACTTCTAGTTAGGTCTTTAATAGATTATATAAAGGCCCGTATAAGATTATATTATCTATATTAATAAAGTATTTAATATTACTAAGATTAGAAAATTCCGAAGCTTTATTAGAATTAAAAACCTCTAAGAAGTCTTTATATTTATTATTCCGGAAATAGATAGGTATTTCTAAGGCCTCTTTCCGGAGAATATTAATTTATTATATTAAAAACTCCTATTTAATATTACTAGAACTATATAATAAAGTAAAGACCTAATAATTATTATAAATATATAAAGCTTACTATCTAGGATAGTTATATTTATCTTTAGTTAAGAATAAGACTTAAGATACTAGCTCAGGGTACCGGTTAAGCTTCTTACTAAATTCTTTTAATATTAGTATCTTAATATTATTAGGCTATATAAGTATATATATCTATTATTTCTTAATATAGTCTATATATTATATAAGAGTTACTTTATAAAATTTTATACTAAAAATAAGGCTATAAGAACTAATATTCTTATATTTATAGAACTAGAGCTTAAAAGAATATATCTTATTATAATTATCTATAATAAATACCTTAAGATTATAGGCTTAATAGATCTTGAATTAGTTCTTATAAAAGGTTATAAATTCTTAGTTATATTTAGCTAAGGTAATAAAGCCCCGGCTTTGAGTCTAATTATTATTAAAGAAGTTATAATCTGATCCGGTATTACTAAGTCTATTATATATCTCTAAGGCACTTATTTCTGGCTATATTAATCTTACTTAAATAATTATATAAAGTAATATGCCTTTTTTATTATAGCCAAAATTATTAATATTTAAGATTTGGCCTTTTCTTTTCTCCATTTCTTAGAAAAGTCTTTTTTAGAGTATTTCTCTATAGCTATAGTATTAACCTGCTTTTATAAACACCTTAACTCTTCTATAATTTTAGCCTTATTAGGGTTCTGCCGAGCCTATTTAGTATACTTAAAATACTTTATATTTCCTAAGAAGTATTCTTTCTATCTATAAGTCTAATAAACTATACCTAAAATAAAACTAGTATTTTATTAAGGCCTTAAAAAGGCTAAAGTACTACCTAAGGATTTCTTATATAATTTTTAGAACTTATTCTTCCTTTTTTAATAGCCTTATAAATTAGAATTCGCTAAGTTAGAGTTTTTGAAATAAAATTACCCTTACTAGATTTCCTTATTTTTACTTTTCTTAATTTAGAATAAGTAATATATTTTGCTTTCTAAGCTTTCTTAAGCTACTCGGAAATAAATACTGCCTTATTTCCTAAGAAAATAAATATAAGTATCTAATAAGTCTTATAGTTAGATAAAGTAGTATTAAGAGTCCGGACCCGGTCTCTTTTAGGATATGAGTTCTAGTTAACTTTAAAACTAATTATCCAAATATATAACTTGGTAATTATCTTGCTATTTTTCTAATAAAGATCTCGGAATTCCTTAAAGGCATTTTATTAATAGGTTTGAAATACTTAAAATATATTAGTTAAATAGGCCTTAAATTACTTCTAATAAACCTTATATAATAGTGGGCTTTACTTTATTATAGCCTCTCAAGTATTATAAGATTTGTTCCTAAGAGTATTTATAGTAAAGCTAATTCTAGAAAAGTATTTATTATAAGTCTAAGGTTAGGTCCTAAAAACTACTTTCCAGAAAAATATGAATATTCTTTATTTTTTAAGAAACTTTCTATAATATAAGTTAGATATTTGGATCTTAAGAAGCTTTTTTTAGTCTAAATACATTTTTAGAATATTATATAATAGCTCCTAATAAATAGTATTAAGATTACTTTTAAAGCTTATTATATTAGGAAAGAGGATAGGTTCTAATCCTATTTCAGGAAGTTCTCTAGTAGGAATTACTAAGGAAGATAAAATAGACTTATAAATAGAGTTTTTATAAGATATAGTAAACTATAAGGTATTTCTAAAAGTACTCTTATATTACTCTAATTATAGGATATATTAGTTAATTATATTTACTAATTCTTGCTTTTATTAGAGTGCTTTAACTTTAGTATATAAGCCCTATTCTATAGCTTGAGCAGTAGTAACTCGGGTATTAATCTCGGTATCTTAATTATTACCGGAATTATTTCCGTTATTATTACTAGCTCTCGGAGGCTCCTAAAGAGTTCTATTAAAAGTATTAGACAAGCCTTTACTATTACCCGTATTAGGATTAATCTGGTTAACTTTCTCTATAGAAATAGCTTTAGTAAGGAGTTATATATTTTGCAGATTTCGAGATATAATTACTTATTAAACTATTTTCTTTAAGGATAGAGAGATTAGCTTATAAGGTATTTATTAGTAGGTAATAAGATAATAGAATAAATTAGTAAGTTATGAAATTATAGTATTAAATTTAGTATAGAACTAATCTCTATCTCTCTTATAAGGTCCAGGGAAGCCCTCTCTAAATAGGAGGCCCCAATAATATATATATAATTAGTAATTTATAAGCCTAATACTTATAATATAAATAGTAGTTAGTTATAAAGTCAAAGGGCCTCTAATCTCTCTAATTAATACCTGTAATATCCGAGATTTATTACATGCCCTTAAGTCACGTGCGACCCTATACACATTACAAAACTCTAAAATATAGTTTTTATCTATTATCTAGTATATAAAAAAAAAGAAAGTAAGATTATTTATAAGAATATTAATTATATAAATAATAGAAATAGGGGCTATAGGAGCGGCTAGAAAGCTTTTAATAGAAATAAAATAGAAATTAGAGTAATATTTCTTTCCTTTATTTATTTCTACTAATAAGGCTTTAAAAATATTACTTACTAGTTTATTCTTATTATTCTTATTATTTTCTTTTTCTTTAAATTCAGTAATATATTATATATAAGTACTACTAAAGCATTTATTAAAATTACGAGTATTTCGGGATCTAAATTAATAAATATTTCTATTCTTAAATCGAGCTTTTTTAGTTTCTTATTTCTCTAATATATACTTTTATAAGTAGTATTCGGGTTTCTTATATATAAAACACAACTTTAAAGTATAATTATTATAATTATAGGGCTTGAAATAATTATTACGGGTTCCGAAATTATAGCTAGGTCTATATTAATAATTTCTAAACAAATAATAATTTAGAGAGTTTTAAGAATAGTATTATTAATTAGTAAAATAGATTTTAATAGTAATTTATTACTTCTTCTTATAAGTAGTAATAAATAATTAGAGCTTATTAATAAGGTAGCCGAGATTATTAGGAGAGTCCGAAACTATATATTAGTATACTAGTAAGCCTTAATAAAAAGTAATAATCTTATTATATAAGAATTTAATACTTTATAAAACAGAAGTAAGGCTATATTATAATTTATATAAGTTATTAATTAGTATTTAGATAAGCTCAAATATTTTTTTTTAGGGTTTTTTATTATTATAATTATTAAAATAGTAGTATTTTATTTGTCTAGATTTTAATAATAGAAACCAAAGCCTTTAAAAAAGCTATAGATATTTATATAGGCTTCTTTATATATATAGCTCGAGAGCTAGTTATTATAGAAGTAGTTTTATACTAGTTTCTTTAATATAATAGGAAAAGCTCTCGCTAGTACCTTTTCTAAAAGCTCTATATATTAGTAGATATTAAAGAAAATAATAAGTTTATAATTAAAACTACTATTAGTTCTATTATATTTTTATATTTCGGAATATATCTTTATTACTTTTCTAATAAGCTTCCTAATAGAAATAGTAGGTATTAATTAATAATAATTCGGGTTTAATAATAATACTAGTAATAGTAAAAATAAAAGTAATAAATAGTCTTAATTTAGAAAAGATAAATAAATAACTTAATTTCTTAACTAAGATTATCTAGTTTTCTTATATCTAGTTCTATCTAAAATAATATAAACTAATATAATAGGTTTCTAAAGAAGATCTATTCTAATTAGATTATTAATAATAATATTAGCTTTATTTTATATATTTTTTATCTCTTTTTAGGTAAGATTAATAAAGAATTATATAATAGTAAGGTTTCTATAATTCTATTTAATATAGATACTACTATAATAAAGTTAGATTTAAAGATTTTATATAAATATATAGCTAATTAGACTATATATTATATTATTAAAGTTTTTAAAGTTATTCTAAAATAGATCCTATAAATTATTATTATTCTTTTTATATAAGATATACTAATATATTTTAGTAATTATATATTTCTAAAGTTTAGCCTTTATTATAATTACTAGATTAATACCGTTTTCCTATTTCTTAATTAGCTTCTTTTCCTTATTAGTATTTATATTAAACCGAGTTTAGGTTCTTTCTAGTATATATATATGATTTATAGCAGGAGGGGTTTAAAAGTAAGGCAGTTTATAATAGGTTTATAAAAGGGGTTTAGTAGTAAAAATATCTAGATATCTGATTTAGATACTAGATACCTAATTCAGATATCTAATTAAGATACCAGATACTTAATTATTAAGATACTAGATACCTGGTTTAGATATTAGATATCTGGTTCAGATATTAGATATCCCAGATATCTAGGGATATTAAGAATATTAAAGTAAATATTTTGCCTTTAAATATTTCGTTTATAATAAGAAATTTAGGAAATAAAATATTATAATTCCGGGAGGATCTAAAGCTTAAAGAACTCAATTTAATAGTAAAATCGAAATAGTAATTAAAGAGCTTTAAGGATATATATAGGATATATATTCCGGAAAAAGAGTCTTATAAATACAGGTATTATATAAGTAGAAAAGATAATTTCCAAGAAAGTAGTCTTAGGACTAAAAGAAGTTAGTTTTAAAAAATAGTAGAAATTAAATAAATAATTAATTAAATAGCTAACTACTTATTAATTAGTAAGAACTAGATATCTTTTCTATAGGCTATTAAATACTTTCGTAAAGTTAATAAATAGTTCCCTTCTTTAATATAAAATAAACTAGATTTATTTTAGGCTACTAAATACTTTTAAAACTAATCTAGAATCTTTTTTAATTTATATATATATAAACTAATTAATATTAGTTTACTAGTAATATATAATACTATTATATAAATATAGAAATACTAGTTATATTAGTTAGTAAAGTTATTATTATTATTTAGAAGTAGGGATTATAATATTATAGTATTAATATATAATTCCTAAATCTATTAAGCCTAAAGAAATCTAGTTTACTAGTTAAGTTACTAATGAGATATAAGGTTATATAATTATATCCTATATCTTATATTTTATTACCTATATTCTATAACCTATATTCTATTACTTATATTTCTTATTCCGTATCCCGTAATTATATATATATAACTTCTAAAGAAATAATTATACTAATAATAAACTAGAAGTTAATAACTAGCTTATTTTATTTTATATTAAGGTTTTTATTAATAAAATAAATAATTCTAATCTCGAATTATAAATTTATATATTTTATAATTATAATTATTATATATTTAAGATTATATTTAAGCTAAAAATCTTAGGAATTATATAAAAAATTTATAAAATTTATAATAATTATTAATATTTATATTAAATATTATTATTTCTTTAATTATATCTAATATTATTTTATTAAAAGCCTTTATATATTTAAAAATAATTAGTATATATTAGAGATTATATTAATTAGTAAAACAAGAATTATTTATTTTATATAATATATATTTTATATTAATAAGAATTTATATAAAATACTTTTTATTAACTATTATTAATATAAGGAAAAAGGGCCTAATTATATTCTTTTAATATTATTTTTAAGCTTATTAATCTGATTTTATTTTTATATATTTCTAATAATAACTTTTATTAAAAGCTAGTCTTTTCTAGAATTAAATAAATTTAAGTTTTTTTTATTTTTATTCTTATTTTTATTTAAGATATTATTATTATTATTTCGAATTACCTTTATTTTCTTTAAAGTTATAACGAATTAAACCCGTAATTTAAACTCGGTTATATAACTCGGTTATATAACTTTTATTACTATAATTACCGGAATATATAGCCTATATATATTTAGCTTATATAAAAGCAAGACTTTCTTTTTCTTTTTTTTAATTACTGGAATATATAGCCTGTATATATTTAGCTTATATAAAAGCAAGATTTTCTTTTTCTTACCTTAATTATTTCTTCTTATATTAAAACTATTAGTTTTCTTTATATAAAGGCCTGGCCTATAATATTAGAAATAACTTCTTTAATTAAATTATTATATACTAGTAACTCTCGAAGTTTCTAGCTTTTTATTGAATTTTTTTATTGAATTTTTTTCTCGAATTAAATGAAATAACTTTAAATAGCTAATAGTTACTTCTTTAATAAACTAATATTTTCTTGAAACGAATTTAAGTTCTTAAGGGCCTTATATAAACCTTATAAGCTTGGCTTAATATAAGAAGAAATTATTATTATAATTAGTTATTTAATAGCTTTTAAAAGAAATATTCTATTTAAGCTATAAATTAATATAAAAAATAATAAGAAAGTTATTTATTTTTAGTATTACTATTTTTAATTATAAGAAAAAGCTCTATTATAAATTATATTATAAATAAAGAATATAGACTAATAAGAAATAGTCTCGGGATTATATAATTAATTAAATATTATATATAATATATAAAAAAAAGTAAATAATAAATAATAATAAATAATAATACTTTAGTAAAAAAAATAAGTCTTTTATAATTTATTATACAGAATTTAAATATAGTTTTATAGCTATAAATAGAATTTTGTAGCCAAATTAAATTAAATAATTGTTTTTAGAACTCGTTTTCTTAAAAAAGCTTTATATAGCTTTTATATTAATAGAAAAGCCTAAGAATTTTAAAGGCTATATTACTATTATTTAGTAAATAGTAATAGACTTAGAATAAAGCTATAATAAAGGCTATTAATTAATAAATATAGGCTTATATAATATAATTATAAATTAGGAAATTGCTTTAGAAATATATATAGCTTCTATATTTGAAATATATATAAAACGGGTCTTAAAAAATATAATTAAGATCTATAAAGAAAAGAGACTATATTTATATTATAGTAATATTAGCTATTAAATACGGAATTATATATATTTAGTATTAATTAAATTAAAAGCTAATTCTAAAAGTTATATAGTAAAGATTAGTATTTCAAGAATATATTAAATTAATAAGATTTAAGAAAACTTAATTCTAGTAACTTTAAAAACAAATAGGCCTTTAGTTCTATAGAAAGAAAAGTAATATAATAAATTAAACCCGTAATTTGAACTCAATTATATAACTCAATTATATAACCTTTATTATTATAGCTATTGAAATATATAGCCCGTATATATTTAGCTTATATAAGAATAAGACTTTCTTTTTTTCTCTTAATTATTTCTTCTTATATTAAAACTACTAGTTTTCTTTATATAAAAGCCTGGCCTATAATAAAAGCTATTCTTAATATTTTTATATATTTTGCCTTTATTTTTAATTATTCTTTTTCTTTTTTTCTCTTTTTTTCTTCTTTTATTTATTATCTTAAAAAAAGAAGCTCGAATATAACTTTATTTAATAACTATATATAAAATAATTATTTTAGCTATATTAAAAGCAAAGTCTTTTTCTTTTTTATTAATTAATTTCGGTTTAAAAGGCTTAATTAAAAGTATGTTTTAATTATTATCTTATATTACTTATAATAGATTTCTATTTTATTAGCTAAATAAGTAAAATAACTTTAGATAAGAAAAGGCTTTTAAGTTTCTTATTTAACTAGTTTAAATAATAAGTTCTTATATTCTTAATTTTAATTAAATAATTATTAATTAAAAATAATATTTCTTATATAACTTTTATTTTATTTTTTTATTATTCTTTTTATAAGTTTAATTATAATAATAGCTTTAAAATACTTTTTATTAATTTTATTTTATTAATTTTATTTCTTTATTTTTAGAATTAAGTAATTAAAATTACTAAAGAATTTACTTAAAAGAATTAATTTTTACCGAATTTAATTTAATTCTTTTAGATCCTTTTATTACTTTTATAAATTATAAAAAGCCAGATTTATTTATTTAAAAAAATCTTTTAATTATAAATTTCTCTTTTTTTTAAAAAAAAAATACATTCTAGTTATAAATATATTTAGCTTATTACTTCTTTAAATAAATATTCGAATTTATATTAAATTCTCTTTTTTTTTTACTAATTATTTTACTATTAATTTCTAGCTTTACTTATAAGAATTCTTTAAACTAGAAATATAAGGCCGAGTTATTTCTATTAAGCTTATTAGAATTCAAGAAATAAGCTTTTAATTATTTTATAATAAGAAATTAAGAAAATATATAAAATAAAAAAAGTATTTATATTTATGAAAGATTCGAAATTATTATATATTTATTAATTAATTTAATTTATATAATTAGATTTACTATTAAATTCACTTATTATATAACTAGCTTTAATAATTATTAGAACTATATTATAAAAGCTTTTATAGCTATTAAGGGGCTTTATTTATTATTTTGGTTTTATAGCTATTTATTTATTTATTTAATTAATTATTAGAAGTTCTGCTTTTAAATCTTTATATAATAAAAAGATCCGGTAAATTTCTCTTTTTAAGCCGGGCTCAAAAAAACCCAAATAATTCCTGGTATTAGCCGGTTAAATTAGTACTATAATAAGAATATAAAACAAGGAGTAATATATAGAGTATAGAATAGGCTTCTATAATATGGGTTTATAATATATAAAAACTGAGGCGTGGAATTAAGAAGTAAAGGTTAGTTAATTTCTAAGAACTAAGAAAAAGAAAGAAGTAATATAAGCAGACTATAGACTATACGGATGTCCGGAAGTTATATTATAGAACTACGTAACCAGGGAATAAAATCCCTACTATAGTACTCTGGCTTCTATATATATTTTCGGGTATTTCTTATTACTAGCTTTTATATACTTTAAAGTCTTACTAAGGCATTAGTTTTATAAGTAAGTTTAAATAAAGTTTATTTCTAGCTTTATTTACTTTAAGCTTTATCTTTTATATATAAGAATAAATACTTCTTATTTCTAGCTTTATATATATTTAATTTCTAGTTAATAAAAATAAAAGAAAAAGAATTCTAATATTATAGACTAAGCCTATATATAAAGAAAACTAGTAATTTAATTAACTAAATAAAATTCTTTAAAAAGAAAAGAAAAAGAAAAAAATAAATAAATAAAACTATATTTCTTAAAGTATTTAAGCTTTCTAAATAATATATAATTACTTTATTATTTAAAGGAGACATATTATATAATAAGGGCTTTAGTCTTTATTATATAACCTAGTAAAGGCTTCTAGCCAAATATATAAATCGGGTTTTAACCCGTTATAATAAGAATTTATACTTTAATTATATTAATCTATATTATATTTTTATTTTTTAGTTTAATTATAAAATTATATTTATAATATTAAGCTTTATTTTTTATTAAATAAGCTTTAAAAAAACACTTATTTAAAAGCGTTTTATAATTATAATATTATTAGTAATTAAATTTTTAATAATATTTCAAATTATACAAGTATTATATTTATTAATAAAAACTAGTTATTTTAGCTTTTATATAAATATTAGAACTATTTAAATTTATATTAATAAAATAAATATATATATAATACTTTTTTATATTAAAAAGAAATCTTTATAATTTATGTTTTTAATAATTTAAAAAAGAGTATTAAAATTATTATTTAATATTTCAAAAGTTATTAAAAGAAAAGAAAAGAAAAGAAGAAAAAGATAATATTATATTATAATAATAAATAAACTTGCTTTCTTAAGAAGAGATTTCTTAGTAAAATTAAAAGCAATTCTATTTTACTAACTTTTTGAGATAGCTTTTATTTCAAGGAATGATTTTAAAACCCCCGAATTAAGATACGAATTATATCTTTTTAGAAAGTCCAATTTTAGAAGCACTTACTGTACGGAGGACGCGGCCATAAGTCTTGCAACTACTAGGTCAGCGCCACTTTTCGCTTAAGTGGTAGGGGCGTTGCACGGCAACCAGAGGACGCTGTAATTACAGGGCTCTATAGGCTTTCGAGAACCAAAAGATAGCATACAGGCCCTATAAATATCGCTAAACTTGCTATTTCTCCAGGCTATCAAGCCCCCAGTGTCGTTGCTAGGTCAGCGGCTTGTGGCGTCCTAAGGCTTGGCGCTCACCCTTGCCGGTTGCAAGACTTATGGCCGCGTCCTCCGTACTTTGACCGCAGTCAAAATGCAGAGTTCTCTGTCTAGAAAGGCTTCTCGCAGGCAATTCCCCACTGCAACATTATAGATAAGACCATTCTTGAAGAATTTTGTTGCATGTCGCACTCGGAGATCAGGGAAAAGTGGTCTGATGCTTGCAGCCCAACGGCGGCTTCCCTATCCAATAGGCTGCACTATCCCCCGCAATCGCCCTCTTGCGATCGCAACAAAACTTGAAATGTGTTGGGAAAAGATGTTGATTGGAGGAACATAGATAGTGTCGGTAAGGAGGAGGTCTCCTATAATTTTGCAGACGTGCAACAGAACTTGTAGTCTCATGACTATTTACGGGGAAAGCGCACGAAGTAAAGCGCACCCAATTGGTGCAACAGTAGGGGGTGTTCAACCAGCTCTTGCCCCACCACCCTCCCTCAATCAAGGTTGTAAGGCAAACCGCAAGAAAATATTGAGGCAGTCCTACTTTAAAGCAAAATACAATAAAGATCTCTTGTCTTTTAATACCCTGTGGTTGTCCTTGGTAGCCCTTGCCTCCTACACCCCTCTTGGCATTCTTACACTCGTGCTTCAGCTGGTTCACCGTCGTAACTTTGTTATAACACGAACTGAGCCAAAGGATAAAACGAGGAGTAAAAATAGAGAGCGAGGCTAGAAGTATGCGCGGACTTTAATATTTAAACCCTAAGGCACTAATACATTTGGTATCACTTCTCACCAACACCCTGGCAACTTTACCTCGGACGTTAGCCTCATGCTTCTTAGCCCTACCGAGCGCCGGCACTATGTGATAACAGATCAAGTTTCTTGTCTATGACCTATTCCGCTCCCGATTCTAAGCCTTCTTTCTAATAATATCCGTTCACTTCACGTCCTTCTCCAGTCTATTTATAGAGCTTCTCGCACGACTCCTCCGTTCTCTCACCGGCGCCGACCTCTACTAAGAGCCCCCTCTCCCGATATTTACGAGTGATCCCCTTATTCTCTTACACATCCTCCTCGCATCATTTCTCCCTGTTGAATGATTCAAGTCTCAATTTCGCTGATTTCAGATGATTTATCCTGCCGAGCGGAGATGGAAACGTGAGGAAAGCAGTTGGCGAAAAGAAGCGATAAGGTTAAGGGAGTGCCCATACTTCGCTTCCGTCTGCCTTCTCAACCTCATCCAGCACATTTTGTGACGGTCTTCCTTGCCGACTGCTTGAAAGCATAGAGACAACTTCTCCCGCCACGAGTCTAACGCCTTCCATCCCGATTCCCAATCCACCCATGGTGGCAGATTCCGCTCTTTCAATCAAACCTCGTATCCCTCGACGAAGAACTCATCCGGTCCCTCCGCAAAAGCGAGTTGCGACGCTACTCCCTCGCACTCCAATTCTACGTATAAGTACGGCACTGCCACCAAACGCGCTACCTGCTCCAGGCATACCAATACCTCCTACAAGCTTCTCCGTTTCATCAGCTTCCCCCCTCCCCTCCTACGACTACCTCTCGGAATAAGACACAACGTTCGCGCCTGCCCGCTTCAGGGTCCCTTCCTAGACCAGCACTTCCGCAAGCCTCACCCACGCCAACTGCAATAACCCCTTTCATTCCGTCAATCCTTCCAGCCCACCTTCGTCCTTGTCTGCAGACAGCTCAATAGCTAGGCTATTCCAATCTTCTATGGCTCAGCGGACCGGACGCTAAATATCACGATCAACTACAAACCGTGGATATATTCGGGAGAGTGGTCTTCTCCGAGAATATCACAAGCGGTAAGATCGCCGATAAGGCACGTACGGCTGACCAGTTTCTTCGGCACAGAGAAGAAGAAGAATAAACCGTCCGTGACGGAAGCAGAGGGATGATTGGTGGTGGTGAAGGGGGAGGCGGTTTGGTGGTCCAAGGGCGAGGATACAAACGCTGATGGTTGATTGGAGGGTGCCACGGTTGACGCTTATGTGGGAACGGAAGAGGGAAGTGCTGGGGGTGCTGGGGGTGCTGAGGGTGTTGAGGGTGCTGAGGGTGTTGAGGCCGAGCGTTGTGAAGGTAGGGGAGATTAATTGGGGGTTGCAGTATCCGGGCAGAGGGTATAAATTTCGGACATAGTACTCGATGCAGCTGCAGATGGATTGAGAGGAAGAGCATGTATGGGATAGCGCCAAAACGTGTGGAGAGGATGTAAGTAATTCTGTGTCATACAGTTTAGTACATATCTTCCAGCAGATGCGCACCACTTCAAGAATTCCTGACAGATCTTAGGATATGGAATAAAGTACCTGATCCTGGGTGATCCAGAGGCAAGCCCTGCACATGTTTTGTTCCCCCCTATCTGGAGACGATATTACCAAACCCTCTCATAATTGAGATTATAAATTTTACTTTCAGAGGGCTCTTCAAGGAAACGACCAGGGCATGGGCAAGGAGAAGTATGAATAGCAAGCCGCCAGGCTCGACTCCAGTTGAAAAGACATCTCTTCACTTGACTAGCTCCCTTTGGGTTCAGTCACAGCCATTTTGGGAATATACCTCCAAGGAACGTTTTGCTATTTCCAAAAGACTGACATGAGAAAGTGCCGTAAAAGAAGACAAACTGAATTATGTGGTGCATGTTTAGAATCCTTGACGAGAAACGAACCAAAGAGTCCCCCAGCAAGTCGGTTCGTAAAGCTGAGACGTCCACCACGTTGTCTAATATGGCAGAGACTGTATTTCAATAAGCAGATTGCTAATATGGGCAGTGATGGGATCATATTTCGTGTCCTAGACTCATGCTATGCTGAACGCTCTGTGCTATACACACTTAATAGACACCTCCTCGAGTTTCATACCAATTCTCCTCCTGATTAGTGCATGACTTCCTTTGACATAAAGACCCATGGTCATCAATATTCCAATGCGCGCAAAAATTCATAATAGACGAGATCCAGGCTTCCCTACAGAAACAATCAAAAATGCGTCAAAAGAATGCCATAATGATGCGCCGAGATGATGAAATAAAGGCGCCATAACATCGCCGTTTAGAGTGTGCAAGTTGGGATTTTCTTTTATCCCCGAAAGGATGTGAAGTCCCTTTCGGAGTGCACGGATAGTCCTATTTTGTTCTATGGGTCGACTCGTTTATTGATAGCTATAAAGAGGGAGTATACAAGGCATAATGGAACCCGCCACTAAACATAGCAGTCGGATATGGTAATCCAAACCATCTCCAGTAGTACACAGCCAGATTGCGTACTAACTCTCCAAGAAAGGGATGGCACTTACTAGCTATCACAAATCCGTTGGAAAACTCAACCGGATGGGCTGCTGGCGCAGCGAAATTGGAGCCGCGCAGTGGGCCAAATGAGCGCCTGTAGTCGAGATCCTTGTTCAGGACCACACCGTGGTTTCTATGTTAGGATGTCTGGACAAGGAAGGCGAGTGGGTGAGATAAATGCCTTCATACTCCCACAAAACAAGATATCTCAGCGCATCGACTCTCGGATCGGATACTTGTATCCGTCCCACAAACCCTTCAACAGTGAGAACCGATCATTCACAAATGCTGCCGCTTTGTCGTCGGTTCATAGACGCGCTTCCCATCCGAGTGATACGCCAGACAATTGTCTCTCGCCGTTGGCCAGTCTGCTTGTTCGGAGGCTGGATAATAACCCAGAGAAACGCGATCAGGACTGGGGGTACGAGGTCAGGATAATCTGGAAGAGAAGTCACCTGTCTGGCTGAGAAATTGGCCAAGGCGAGGCCGAAGCCATCGAGCTGTCGAGAGATGAGAAACGAAGATGCCCTCAAATTCCACATGACTGGGAAAGAAAAGATAGTGAGAGTAACTGTGATCGGGGACCTCAGCCAAAAAAGGACTAGAAATATGATAGCAAGAACCGCACAGAGGCTTTTTCCAGAAGGATGCATGGCACCTATGGTGCCATTTGGAGAAGAAGAATCGTTGCTTGCGGAGATGCAGTTGTGGGGGATTTTCGATCAACTCAGATCGAAAGTCAAGTAATCTGCTCGGAACCAGCGGAGGAAGAAGGTTGCGAACGAGTGGTGAACAACAAGCTGGCGCTGACTCACTCCGCCCCTGAAACTATTCGTATGGCAAATGCTCAACGCTCCCAAGGCCCAGCAAGATGGTGCTGGTGACATTCCGAGCGACCACATGGGTGAGAAGATCAACACGCGATTGCTACGCTGCAATATCATAGCAGGATGAGATCCAGACATCGGAGGGCATATCATCATCTCGAGGCCGGGTGGGTGCACTGCTGTGGCCTGAGTAAAACAGAATTTCTCGAACACGACGACCTTTAAAATGTTTCGACATGATCATACGGCGAGGAAAAGCTAAATTAATTAAAGTTAAGCGTTGATCGGTGGAGTTAGCGTGATGTGATGTCGTACAGGCGACGCTAGGGAAGAAACTCCAAGAAATGTGAAAATGGACGAAATCGCAAAATTAATACGGAGTAAAACATCGGGAATTAAATAATTATTGATATGCACTGGAATTACGGTTAATAGTATCGATATTTACATGCTAATGAATGATTATGATACTACATTCCATGATTAATATATATATGGTTGTAGTGCCATGCGATCATTAATTTATCGTGATTTCGAATATAAAATATGACTAATTTAATGTTGGCGTTCTTAAATTAAACCGTATGTCGGCATGTTTGTGTGCGACTGCACGGCCAATCAAGGGCCTCAGCCCGTCAAGCTTTTTGCCTGGGGCGGTGGAGCACGCTTTGGTGGCCAGGCTCTTATCAATTTCGTGACTGAACATAGGGGACGTCTCTTTCAACTTGGCTCGCGTTTTGGCCGTTGCAAACATGTTGATATCAGGGGAGGACTTGTGTTTTAAACTTGGCAAGTCACATTCTGATACCTGCTGGGAAGGTGGCGTCCAGAAAGACCTTGATGTGTCCGTCAGCGACCATTTGCCTACACCGCCCCCACCATCCGATACTACTCCAAACCACGGACTCAAAAACCTCCGACGCCAACCAACACAAGCCAATGTACGATGCGACCTAACCAATCCGACGTGCCAGCGAATCGAATCACGCTCCTTTAATATTCACATGCCCTATACAGACGCCGTACGAACAGCATGCACTTGGATCTAAGTCGCCGATGAGAACGAGGTCGCGTACTCTCTGTGTTCCGTCAGCTTTGGAGAGGGTGGAAATGTGAAGGTAGACATACATTTGTACAAGGAACGGGCGTAGTTGTGATCAGAGAGATTGTACTTATGAAAATCATGGCTAGCGCCAATGTCGAAGAGGTCGAGAACTGCATCTTGAGCCTTATTTTCGTCCGGCAGGGGTTGAGTTCAGATGAACTCAAATCACTCTCGAAAATGGGGAACGGGTTTTGTATCTATGTTTACGGCGTGAAGGGATGAAATGTCCCTCTTCGTTTCGAGTCTGTGTTGGGACTGAAGCCGGAAGCATTTGCTTCAAAACACTTCTACAATATGCCACGCACAGATCAGATCTCTTCAAATTCCACCTTGATTGTTATTGTTGCAGTAGACTGGGATAGGAAGGGGGAAAGAGATAGATTAAGGGCGATAGAGCCAGTGATATGTCATGGGGGCAAAGGGTGAAAGTAAAGAGAACATCTTCACGGTATGGCTTGCGATGAAGTCGGAAGGATATGGGCTGGAGAGTAGCTTTGGTCCAGTTTGGTGTGCAAGTAGTTGTGGCCCAGGCTAGTTTTGGTCTGGATCCTGTATCTAGCCCATGTTTTCCAATTTCTCACATGGATATTAGTTTTGCAAATGGTTGGGTAAAAAAAAGGACTGTGATCGCAAAACTAGATCACCGTCCTTTTTTTTATCCAACCATTTGACAGCTGATATTAAGTAGGGCATTCTGGCGCGGTCGTCGAAGATCTTGTAATCAGATCACAAGATTAAAAATGTGGCTTTGGCGTAGCCTCAGCGAATAGGGTCTGGTCCGGCCGCAAGCACATCTTTTATCCAATTGAGTTAAAAATCTCGATCGAATAAGGGAGATGACTGACCAAGAAGCAGTCAAATCTCTGGCTTTTCCCCCTCCAGCCCGGCAACTGCTTCGGATGTGGGACGTGCATTTCAAATTGCGGACATTTCTAAGTCTGGAGTGAAACGAGCAGTTTGAAGTCGGCTTCGTCCCTGCGGAAAAGAATGATCAAGCAACTGAAAGACAATGAATGCTTGTACGACTTCAAGATAGTTCTCGCCACATTTCTCGCAATTTCCTTGGTAGCTTCTGATAGGGAAGTCGAAAATTTTGATTACACGTCCCATGCGAAATCGCTGTCACTGCCAAGAATTGCCACGACACCCTCCGTCACTAAATTTAGAAAATCAGTACTGTGCTATCAAAGTAACGACCTGAGACGGATCATGACCATAAGATTTAGCTTTCCGGTTATGCACTTCCCAAATCTAGAATATATCCTACACTATCCAATCCCTCTTCCGTGCGTGTTCGTGGATGTTTCTCGGAGCGAATTGGATAGTAGCAAGGGATGGAGATGCGCGAAGTATTTGATGCTGACCTAACCTGATACTTCGATATCAGACACTTTATCTTCCGTAGCGCCCAGGAGACTTCCACCTTTAATCCAAAGTCAAGTTAAATTCGACGGCGGGCCAGTAGGGGTTTAACGACGACCCCTGATCGCGTAGCTACATACTCGGAAAATGGCCTCGCAGCCCGTGCAACCAACCTATCCCCCCACGCTAGATTCATTTACCCAAACCTGAACCCAGGAGCATGTCACTCTGAATGTCACCGATCGCCGATAGTAGTGTCTCTGCTGCTTCTCTCAACCAAAGTCAGAGAAATGACATGGACATGGACCTTGACCTTTTCGAAGGAATGGCTTCTCCTTCAACATTATAAACATGGTGCAGTCATACAGCTAGCAGAGTTCAATAGGCGGCTCACCGCGGCGCCAAACAGATTCTTCTCATACACAACTACTTCTCACCTCTCATCTGATACATCGCCTGATCTAATTCTTTTAGACAAAGCGCGCCTCGGACAGGTCTTGGTTTCCGTTCAGAAGTGCATTGCATCCGCATACTAGACATAAAAGGCGAAGTTTTGTTTGCCTAACTCTATTAAGCTGTGCTAATACCACATAGAGTCACATGTTTCAAGCTTGGATCCTCCACCGGAAGATCTCCCCTACTGCGACAATATAATTGTCGACATTCTGATTTTCAGAGATGAAGCTCCCACTGCCACTCACCCTTGTCTTCTCTCTCCACCTTCTAAACGCTTCGCCAATCCCCAACAAATATAGAAACACCCTCTCAGCAGACTACCACTTTTGCTACTCTGCAGCATACCAGCCCGGCCAGCGCGTTGCTTTCACCTCCACACCCAAGACCCCCCCTCAAACGCTCTCAAACGCGCACTTCCCCTCTCACCAAACCTTCAGTCCTTCCTCTTCCGCCTCCGCGCATCAAGCAGCCGAACAAGCCTTCAATAACGCACCAATAACGCCTTCAAAGCGCCTCGAGCGACGCCAAGCTCTCTCTGCCGAAGTCCCCCTAGAATCGTCCTACCTGCTCTCGCTCGCCAACACTCCCACTATCCTCGAACAGCAGGATCGCTTTCCTAAAGTGATCTCCGCCACCAACACTTTGGCTGCAAAAGCAACAAGTGCATTACCTTATTTACGGAAAGAGGACGCAAAGAAATACTGGGAGACCTTGCCCCACGGATCCACATCTGGTGAACATGAGGGGTACGACGAAATTGTTGCGGGTGATAAGATAGCTGCGCTTGGAAGTACGAGGATATGCGCAGATGGTTTCGCGATCGAAGGCTTTTACTCCAGAGAGCCGACAAAGACCTATGATGATATACTGGTTGTTGGTATTTTGGTACTGTTTTTGGTAGCCGTGGTCGCATGGGACGCTGCGGAAATAATTGGTGATGTGTTCGTTCCACTTACCTTCCGCCTTCTCTTCATTTCAAATAGAGCTGACAATATGTGCGTTCATAAGTTTTGTGGCATACGGTAGAAGACGCCTCTGCGGCATCGTCTACTCCGAAGGTGACAAGACAGCCGCGTCGATCAAGAAAGCTTTCTTTTACATCAGGCCCCCGGGCCTCGATCTGGGTTTGCGGTCGGTGGTCGTAGGGATGGATCGGAAATGGGGCATTCGGCCTAAAGCATAGGCTAAGGTCTCCGTTGCTAGTCTAAATTGATCCTCCATTTACTGCCTTGTCTTAACCTCGCGGCAACAGCTTGCAAATGATGATGACGGACTAGGCCGGAAGATTCAGGGGTACGAGATGTGCAAAACCCGCTGAAAACCTCTATACCTGCTTGAATTCAGGTATACGACAAAGGGACAACCGCTATTCACACTACAGCGAATATTTGCAGCGGTGGAGTAAGCATACTACGTCCAAATTCCAGCTACTTTCCAGACGCCACCTCCGCGTTCTCTACATTATCAATCCTCTTCTCTCCCCCAGCTTTCAACCTTTCCCTCCTCTCCCATCTCCACCCCTCTCCATAAAACCACTCCAAAGCCAGCAACGGACTTGCCCCCGCCGTCACCACCGCGAACCCCAAAAAAGCAAACCCAGCGCCAACCCCGTTAATAACAATCTGCACAACAGCAACACCAGCCGCACCCACAGTACAGCGCATCAAATTATTAACCGCAGTCGCAGAAGCCGACGCTCCAGGATACAAGTCAATAACTAGTGCACTATTGAGCGAGAAGACAGCTGTGGCTGTGTAAGCAATGAAGAATTGGAGGATCAAAGGAAGAGCGATGAGATTCAGGTTGAGTGAGAAGCCATATCCCGCAGTTGCTAGGATAAAGATCAAGACGATCCACCAGATATTCCTCAACCTAGATTTTTCGATCGGGAAATCGACCAGGTCTTTCTTGTTTAACTTCGTGTCTTCCGGGATACCTCTAGACGTGCGGTACTGCAATTCGATGACTCGGTAATCGTTATCCATGAGATACCCCGTCAAGTAGGAGCCAGTGACGCAGCCAGCGCCGTTGGGTAAGAAGGCCAGACCGATTTGGAGGTCGTTGAGATGGAAGCGAGATTGGAAGAGGGAAGTTGTACTGGATGTTACCATGCTCCATACAGTATAGACGATGCTGCCGAAGAACGGGGTGATAAAGACGTCTTTTTCGAAGAGGGATTTCAATGGTGCGACGATGCACGAAAGAGTGAGCTTCTTTTTAGGAGTGGAATCACGGTCTATTAAAGCATCGGATGGTGGGGAGAACGTGTAGATGAGCGGTCGATGGATGCCGGCTAGGCGCAAGGTGCCATTCCCGGCGACGGACCGCAGGGTTTCGGGGAGAAGGGAAAGGATTAACAGAAGGGTGATAGAGCCGAGGCTGAAGAGGAACCAGAATATCGAGCGGAAACCAAAAAATTGTGTGATAATCCCACCGAAGACAGGACCAATTGATTGACCCATCATTCAAAAAATGAATTAGTGACAACTCGTGCCTGAAGTAGAAAGTGGCTACTCACTACCACCAAAGACACCGATAAGGCCTCCACGCTCCCGAGCAGTTGTGATGTCTCCAATCACCCCAGCACCTAAACGCTCTTAGCAGTCTAGTCTCGAAGAAGAGGTAGACCAGCCCACCAACAGAGATTGTGGCAGCACTCCCAGCTGCTTGGATGCCTCGAAAGACCATCAATGCTGCAAAGCTATTGCTGAATCCTAGCCCAATGTTTGCGAGGAGGTACACAGCGAACGTACCTATGACTACGTCAATCCCATCCTAAACAACTCTTGTAAAGATTACTAACCGATGAACGTGATGCGCCTCCCTTGAGTGTCTGATAAAGGGCCCCAAAATGATGGAGCAAGCCCTTGGACTACCATATAAACCGTGATAGTAAGACTGATGAGTGATATGCTGGTTTTGAGATCCTGGACGTGTTAAGCAGTTGTTCAATCATCAGTAGATATTTGGACGTACCGTAGCGATCTGGCCGAGGGCAGGGAAGTATATGTTGCTCGAGAGTGGAGAGAATAGGCCAGCAAGGGAAACGATGTAGACTAGCTGCTTCTTCTTTGCAAGAGTGAATACGTGGTACGGTGGCTCAGATAGTGCTTTGTCTAGGCTGTACGAACTGCTCGCCGATGATCTGATACAGTCTGGCCGGGGGCCTGTGTCTTCCAGGTCTTCGTCATCTCGCTCCGCTATTCGTTGTGACCGACTGCCCCGAGGACTCTCGAAGTTGTTGAAATCGGCGAAGACTAGAATGCTTTGCCTGCTCCACGCCCTCGACGGAATACGAGACTTTCGTGCCATGACCCATCCATTATAAAAACTGGTCCTGATATCTTGAGGTCGCACCTGCTCTTGGTCTTGGGCGAAGGTTATCCGAGAAATCGATGTTGGCTCATCGAGGGGTTCATTGGTCAATGATGAGAGGGTCGCAGCATGAGAAGCTGGAGGCGGTCGAGGCACGAATCCCATGGCCGACGATGGGAGTGAGTCCTAAGATGACAGCGAGCGGCTAAAAGATAAGCCAACGATTGGATTCCGAGACGTAAAAATGCTTTTAATGATTTGAGTCCCCCGGCGTGCTCTGCAGAACTGCAAGGCCTTGGAGGTTGGGATGATATAAGAACAAGAAAGGTTTTCAAATGTTGAGCGCCCCGGATGATACAATGAAGAGTCGGTACCACTGGGTTCAACGTTTCAACTGCACTGAAATGTTAGGATCACGGATCGACGGGAAGAGATAAAATTAGAAGCGAGAGAGTTCGCACAATAGCTGTCATAGAAGAGCACATTCCAGCGAAAGCGAGACCCACCATTGGAGACATGGGCGATTTTCGCGGCCCTCAAGTTTGAGGTTCAAGAATAATATCGCTGACATTCTGACGTCCCAGGACCCACGTACCTTAGCTATTGAGGGGGGAGGGGCTCCAATGAAAGGGGACTAATGACAGTTTAAGCTGGTGAAGATACTCTTTCGTACAAGGTGAAGAGGCCTGCCTACACTCTCAGGAAAGGCATTATGCTTGGAGGAACACCTGTCACTTGACGCAGTGGTTTGATGTGGTCCGGGAGTTTGCTCGCCGTGTAGCCCCTGCACGAGAAACGTGGTGGTTCTGGTGCTCTGAGGCTCTTGGCTTAGAGATGTTTAGGAACGATATAAGAACGACACGCTGCATCCCCTAGGAGTGACATCGCGGTCGCTGTTCTATGGGCTGCTCAAACCATTTGCGCTTTTCATCGTCGTTCCGTTGACGCGGAGACGCCTTGGCGCCAAGAAACGGGTCCCGAGCTAAACGAGTCAGCGCTTTCTCCGCGCTTCGATGAAGCTTGAAACGAAACTTGAGTTGCTTTCCGCCAAAATCTGATACCTGAACGTACAGGACTGCCCAGGGCCAGTGTGTCAAATGATTAGGTCTGATTTGATTAGACCCCCCTACTCAAATCAAATCAAGTCAAAATCAAGCTAATCAAATCATACTTAATTATAATCAAAGATAATCAAAGATAATTAATTAGATTTATCACGTGATTACGCACATGACTCTGGAGCTTCAGAAGCCGAGATAAGGCTAAAATAAGGTCTGGGCTAGCCGTATTCGGTATTGCTAAAGGCGCTCTTTACTAAACCAGGTCTAGCGCTAATTAGTAAGCGAAGCCAAAGGCGCTAGAACCTCCTTGATTTCCAGTGTTACAGTAGTAGTAAAGAGCTTGAATTGAGCTAAAGGCTATCTGCCAGGCTAAGGAAGCACTGGCCACATGCTAAGTCACGTGCAACAGCACCACGTGACTGGTACCACATAACAAAAACTAGTTTGTTATTTTAGATTTAGACTAATTTTATACTCTTATATATGCTTTATAAATTTTATTTATATTTTATTAATATAGCTATTAGTTATTTAATAATTTTTAGAAATGCCTAAGAATATATATTTTTATGTTATTATATAATAATTATAATTAATTATAATAAAAATCAAGCTAATTAAATTATACTTAATCATAATTAATTATAATTAATTCTAATTAATTAGCCTTGATTATTTTTTGATATATTGCCCAGGGTAAAGGTATAAGGCACGTAATAGCAGGGTAATATACAAGTAGTCAAGGTAAGTAAGCTACGGAGTGACGCTTGCAAGTGTAACTAATTCCAAGAATTAATTCCAATAAAAGACTAATTAATACCCCTTTCTAAAGCTAGGAGCGTCTCCCTATATATTCCCTAGTACTTAGCCAAGCCTGCGAAGCACTTTACTTAACTAGGAAACACGATCCCATGCGATCCGTACGATTCCGATCGCCCGTACGATTCCGATCGCAAGCTTTACCTAAAATAGGAAACTAGATCCACGACATCTGACACCTGTCCATGCGCCATCACGTGTGCCCATTACAGAAGGCCGGAACTTGATGGGTCGCGCTAGCTCGGCAACGCACCTTGATTTTATTCCCACTCTCCGCGCCTCTGATCTTTTCCCGGACGTGAAAGGTTTGCATCATTCTTGATGTAAAATACTGCACTCTTCCTCAGCGAGGCTCAAGTCACAATTAATTCGGTTCCTTGTGGCCCAGGGTCTTCCAGCTATAATAAATGTGTTTCCAGGAGCGCGCACAATTCAGGTGTTTCCTTCCATTGATAAGTTGCTATCTTGAGGCTATTCCCGGCGCAAAGCTTCCCGAGTGCTCATTATGGTCCCGTGGCTTGTTTCAAGGCTGTTTCTCCTGCGATATCCAGACCCAGTGGTTAGAGGACCATGCATGTGGGATAATATCCGGATCTTGGCAGAGATATACAAGCTGACATCCCGTGCTTCCCATTGGTTCTTAGGCTACGATGTCAATTACGCCCTCAGGCTTGTCTTTCGTTGTAGATCAACCCGGATTTCCTTATAGACTCACACAGAGCTCTAGATTATTTGAACCTCTTTATTGTTGTGTTCTGTCTTAGCTAAGGTACTCACTCGTTCTCCATTTCGTTCCTCTCTCGCCGTAGGCATGGCTTTCTCCTCTCGATGGCCCGGAGCTGTCATTGTCCTCACTTGTTTTCTCCACCTGTCCAATGATGTTAAAGCACAGAACCAGACAGAGAAGTTGCCAAACTTTGGGGATACCGTTCAGATTTTTGGTGCTGTAAGTCACCTTTCTTTAAGCACCCTTGTACAAATCTTCTAACATGAACAGATGGAGAGAACAGATTAAGACTTTCAAGATGGCCTAGCACTAGATCTGTTCTCTCCCAAAAATCACACCCTCATTGTCAAACAAAACACCTCACCCCTCGGCGCACAATTCGTAACTGGCACCTCCGGAGAGCCTTTCGTCGCCCTATCCAACTACTCGTACATAATTCAGATGAACGAGACAGCTAATGACCTCATCGCCAAGATCGAGGTCCCATACGACCCGAGAATGCTTAATACCATGGGAATCCAAGAAGCTAACACCTACGTCGCGACCCTTGCACGTGACAAAAAGAGCTGGGTAGTCGATGATTCAACGCGGAATGTCCACCGGAGCGAGAACAATACGAGGATTATCAAAATGACCTCTCTCGACGGGGAGTACTTGCTCGTGGGGAGAAAAACTGTTGACACATCTAATATATTCGTTCAGTACGGCCAAGGGGCTACTCGCACCGTGGATGTAACAGGGGGAGCCGGCATCCAGGAAGCGGAGTTCGTTGATGGATTGCGGTTCTCTATACAGGCTGGCAAGGCCTTCACGATGAATGTAGACGTGAAGCAAGACATCGATCCTACGACCTTGCCAGCGAATACGCAGTCTTTGAATTCGTTTATGTGGATTGTAAATACAAGTGACCCAAGCACGAAAGTGGCAGCGCAGATGCTGGTACCGTGTAAGTCTTGTTTATAATAATAGTTTGATATTTTGGCTGATGATCGGTGAAGTCAATCGCAATATGCTAATTGCTCTGCGGCCAGCAGGGTCGTCACCATCAACAATGTTGACTGTTGCAAAGCGAGCAGTGAATGCGAGCAGTGGCCAGTTTACGCCTGTTAATAAAGATGCGCAAGTTGTCCGAGAGCTTCCCGAGGATAGGATACAACTTCCTGGCATGATGCAGCTAGATGGACAATACATCATCTTGGTCACTAATCCTAAGGCCGTTGGTGGCAGTAAGTACAGATTTAAGCTCACGTAATTTGTATAGATTGGGCTAACAATTATTCCTCACTAGGCCCTATGCAAACATCATCATCAACACCAAGAGCCAGTGGGAGCAAACCCGCCACCGCATCTCAGGCGAAGCAAACCTTATAATGATATCGAGCCAACTGGTGGAGCATCAAGGACATTCACAGCAGCAAACTCCGAAGCAGTCTAACCGGAGAGAGGGTAGGGCGAGAATATAAGGGGCCAGATGAAAGGAGAAATAATGACAGGCGAGGTGAAAAGAAGGCCGGTTCGGTGCAAGAGACATGGGATAGCATAGAACAAACGCAACGTCTTTTTGTACATTTGGAGTTTGAAGGCGTGGGAGTGCTATATATCTGCAAGACCATACCATGAGATCACAGCTATACTGGTGAATGCAGAGAGAATACTAAACCCAAGAGCAACCGCGCCCCGTGTCGTGAATCTAGATAATATTAGCAAGGCTAATCAATTACAAAAGTTGAGTCGCCAACTTACCCTTCAGGCAACGGACCAGGCGGCGCGTTCTGCCCAGTTAAATCAAGTAGATTGATTATGTTTCCAGCAGCATTACCCTTCACTGGCGTTCCATCAACCACGCAAGAGTCGTAGTGATCCTGTGGGATTGACAACGTCCTCTGTAACTCCAGCGGAGCTTCGACCATCGTAGCTATTAGGCCAGAATCCACGTGCCATTCGATGTGGCAATGAAAGAGCCATACGCCGGGATTATCGGCCTTGAATCGTAAAACAATGTTTCCATTAGGGTGGACTGCGAACGTGTCACGACGCATAGGAGCAGCTGGGAAATCGCTCACAGATACCAGGGCCGTCTCATTAAAATTTCCAGCATCTCTATCGGACCGCCAGACGGCTTGGAAGGCGTGGCCGTGTAGGTGGAAGGGATGCTTTCCTGGATCGTTGTTGTTGACCACGATCTCAATGACTTCATCTTTTCCGAGGACGAAAGAGTGGGTGTAGTCACCGTACACTTGGGTATTGGCTGCCGTTGCGCCAGCAGTCATGACGGTGTAGAGGGTTGGGACGATAGGAGGCGCATAAGAGATGTTGTTGAAAAACGCACTGGGGCTATTAGTATAGGTTTGCTGTGGGGAAGTAAAGGAAGGATGCTGACTAGTTGGCCCCGTCGCCGAGGTTGCTCATTACGACTTCAAGCGTTATAGATTGATCCGGATCGGGAAAGAGCGGCTCTTTGTCATATGGGACGAGAGTATAGTCGTCAAATTCTTGAAAACTATCTTCTAAGATAATTGCAGCATCTGGCAAGGGCTTGCTCTGGTCGTAGAGTAGCCACCCCGAGACGTTCCAATTTAAGCCCTCAGGTATTTTATCAAAAAGAGTCTATTTTCTGTTAGCAGACTGCTACATAAGAACCTTTGCAGAAACTTACAGTATCCATACTACTGACAAAAGGAAAATTGGAATTCGTGTCATTCTTGGCGGTTAATAGAAAGCTGCAGCGCTGAGCAGCAGTGAGGTAGATTCTTTCAGCGTTGGCTGGCTCGGTATAAATGCCATCAACTTCGATAATTGAGATATTGTGCTCTTCGAACCATATATACTGGCCAGCAAAAGCTCCCATGTTGACCATATGGAACAGGTAAGTCTTTCCGGCTTGAATAGGTACCTGAAGACCCTGAGTGTCGTTGAGCAGGGCGGCGTTAGGTACTGGTTCTGCGCCCTTTGGGTTTCGGCGATTTATGAAATGGGGGATGAGCGTCGCCATCTGGTCATGATACCAGTCTGAGACCGAAAGAACATACTCCTCATCGTACATGCCCTTGAAAGGAGAATCTGGATCGTCAACTATGAGAGGGGCGCGAAGACCGTCGGGATATTGGCCTTTGGCATGGGAGTGATACCAATAGGTACCCGGTTGATCAACCTTCTCAGTCAATGAAACGTTCCTAACAGAATCTCAGATAGCTCACAGTGAAGTTGTACTTGAACTTGACTCCTGGCGCAATCCCACATTGGGTCACATGATATGGACCGTCCATGTGCGTCGAACCATTCATATACAGGCCATGGAAATGGAGCGTTGTTGTCTGGTTGCCGAGACTATTCTCAACATTGACTATCACCGTGTCGCCTTTGGTGACTCTCATGATGGGCGGAGGCCATTGATTATTGATTCCAATCGTTGGCCTTACAAATGCGCCATCCGGGTTGGCGAGCACCCAAGTAATATTGAAATCATACGTTACGGTTGCTGCTTCTGCCAAGTGTGTAAATATGGGCAGGAGCATTGCCACAAGGGGGAGGCATGAAAGAGAGATGGCCATCGTGAGATTAGTGGCCGTTACGATGTGTTTTTGTCCGTTAAAGACAATTTACGTTGATGTAGGTTTCCGTTGGGGAAGCGGTGGTAGAGTATTCTGGATATTTAACTTAGATCGTGAGAGAGAGGAAGAGGAGATGATCCAACGAACTCGATGCCGCGGAGCAGCGAAGACCATCGCAAGGAGGCGGCTTGTATCTCAATAGGAGATCAGTGGAATGCTCAATCAGATAAGAAAACACAGATCATGAGGGTGTACAGGAAGTTAATAAAGTGTGGGTGGAAAAACCGCACCAATAAAGATGCGGCGAGCGCCATTTTGTCGGACCAAAACCACGCTCGGAGAGATGGAAGGCTTGCCAGGATTGGAGTACTCACTGGGTGTTAAGAATGGTTCCGCTCTCGGCTTTGGTCGCGACAGAAGTGGAAGTTATCAGATGGGACTGGGGTTACTGCAGGGAGCGTCTCTGCATCTGATTATTTGAGGCTGGGCATTTGACGAAGGCGCCATTCAATTTACGTGGGGATGTCACCAGCGGACGCCACCAATGATGGCTTCCTTGTCAACCACTCATTCCATGCAAGAGCGTCACTCACCACCGGAGGGGTTGGTTGGGTGGGGCCTTCACACCGCACCGCTACTTTCGTGGGGAATTTCACTGAAGAAGGACATAAAAGTGGATGGTGAAATATCAGGCAGAGGTTTTCCCTCTTTCTAATAGTGATGGAGAGGGACTTTCGCAGGCGAGTGGCTTACTATGCTCAGCTGCCGGACGAGGTTGCTTCCCTCTCCTCGGCTTGGCCTCCATGTCCCATCAGGTCCTCATTTCAAGAGTTCCCGCAGGCTCTTCGTGCAGAGTTTCCGGTGGTCGGCCACTAACTTCCAAAAGTCCCGCACCGACGCACAGGCATTGGTGAAAAAAAGCACTTGGCATTGGCGGAAGAAGCCCTGGATGGCTGCCCTTATCGAATCCGTCCCACTGCATTATCAGATCCTTTTTTCAGCCCGCCCCTTCTCTGCGCACTTGGCCTCCATCCCTTTCCTGTTATAAGGGGGCATCCTCGCGTTTAGTGTTACATAACTCCTCCGCCGACAGATCTCTTCCAAAAAGTGTTAAATTTTACAAGTTTACTCATTCACGAACAGTTAACATGACTGTCAACGTGTACTCTGTCCCAGTTTTCTTTATTGTCTTTCGAGAGACACTTGAAGTTTCCATCATCGTCGCAGTCCTTCTTGCCTTCTTAAAACAGACTCTCAACGGCCCAAACCGTGATGTCGCCGTATACAGAAGACTGGTCCGACAAGTATGTGCCATCGTTAAGATTACATATTTCAATAGAAACCTGACCGATACTCCAGGTCTGGATGGGCGTAGCCATTGGGGTACTAATTAGTCTGATAATCGCCGGTGCCTTCATCGGCGTTTTCTACAAACTCGGCAGGAATCATTGGGCGCCCACCGAGTACTTCTGGGAAGGCTCCTTCGCCCTCCTCGCATCCATCATCATCACCATAATGGGCGCTGCTCTGCTCCGTATCTCCAAGATGCAGGAGAAGTGGCGGGTCAAGCTTGCAAAGGCCATGGAGGCAAAGGCCGTGACAGGCGGGAGCTCAGGGGGCAGGTTCAAGCGATGGTGCGAGAAGTATGCTATGTTTATTCTTCCTCTGGTCACGGTTCTCCGCGAAGGTATCGAGGCTGTTGTCTTTATTGCTGGTGTGTCATTCTCTGCCTCACCGACGTCGATACCACTCCCTGTCGTTATAGGGACCGTTGCTGGTAGTATTATCGGCTATATTATCTACAAGTAAGTCGATGTTGGGAGGCTCTTTTTGATGACTGCTAATGTCTAATAGGGGCGGTGCATCTGCAAAGCTCCAATACTTCTTGGTCATATCAACTTGCCTCCTATACCTCGTCGGTGCTGGCTTGTTCTCAAAAGCAGTTTGGTATTTCGAGGCCCAGAAATGGAATAACGAGGTCGGAGGGGACGCTGCAGAAGTGGGCGTGGGTGCGGGCTCGTACGATATCACGAAGAGCGTATGGCATTTAAACGTAAGCAGGTTCTCATCGCGTCATGAATGGTGCTTCTTTTGACTATCAACAGTACGGCAGCCCTTATATCAAGGGTGGCGGTGGCTGGGGTATTTTCAACGGCATTCTGGGGTGGCAGAATTCAGCTACATATGGATCGGTCATCTCATACAACATCTACTGGATCTTTATCATCGGTCTCTTCCTGTCGATGAGGTATAACGAGGTGAAGGGTCATTGGCCAATGATGGGCGGTAAGAAGGTCGCTGGCGAGACCCGGCCTCAAGACGTCGTAATCAACATCACGGCTTCTGACAGTACTGGAAGTGATATTGCAGACCACGAAACTAGAGCGAAGACTGTGGCAAAGGTTTGCACCATTGATCTGTGATCATTTTATCAAGTCAACGCAGGAGATTGCTGGTTCTGGGCCATGTTTGACGGCCTCCGCAGTCTTTATGGATAACTGGTCAGGGAGACACTCTTCAGTCCCAACAAACCAGCATGACCGAGTTTCTACCTAAAGACAGTCCAACTCTTGCGTGTAACCTGAAAAGTCCATGACAGCAGGTGCTGTCATATGCAAGGGGGCAAAAACCTCGTTGCGATGCACGGATGAGCAGGTCCAACTTTTCCAATTTAGCATGGACGCTCAATGCAGATGCGGATTCACGAGTTAATGTCCAAATCCATGGTCACATATATTCAGTATAGAGGATCCTTCGAGAAGTTAAGGAGAGCAAAGACTTACCCTTCAATGATGACATTCCTACTGATAGTTTCGTACTTTCCCATGCGATAGAAGAAACGCTGAATGAAATTGTCGGGATTCAACAGGTCATGGATAATACAAAGAAATCAAAAATAAAGCAACTGTGATCTTGGATAAGAGGAGCCAAATGTCGGGACCGTCCAACAGGCTCTGCGACGTGTAACAAGAACCGAGGCCGTCTTTCCTTCCAGTAGTACCACGCAGTGGAACAACACAATGCCGGGAATGGGGATGGAAATACAAGCACTTTATCTTTAGTGTAGTTATTGCACCGCCAGCTTTCCTGCTAAGAGATAGTGAAAACACAAAGTACCTAGAAAGCCCTAATCTTCGGTTTGTGGGAGCTCGGACAACGCACAAAAAGTGAATGGCCCGTGACCAACCAGTAATCGTGGTCGCCCTGGTTTGTCGCACATCGCAAAAAAGGGCCAGGCAGATCCTATTCATGCCTGCCTCAACCAAGGAAAAAATGTGTGGGGTAAAAAATGTTAAAGAAAGGAAATCGACGCGAGGTACCCGGGTAAACAACCTGGAAAGGGCAACGATTGTAGACGATTCTCATCGCATAATAGTAATCACGATGATACCTATTTTATATCTTTGAGCACAACTGAGATAATATGTAGCCCTGCTTCTTTTTGTCGCATGTCACTAGGGGAAGGCGTTTTCGTGCGACTGCTAATCGAAGGCTGTGGCGGAATGGATGTCCACAAAATGGTTCGTGGGTGTCTCGATTCAGTCAGGTCGAGCACAATGTCTTGCGATCCCGATAGTTGACGCGTGGTGCGAAGGGAAATCATGTATAACCTTAATGTACTAATGCCACAAATCAGGGTAATAAGTTTCTTTTTCCTCCTAATCGAGCGAGCCGCTTAATGGATGGAAAGGGCTGCAGCTCAAGTCACACTGGCAGCGAAGAATGAAAGTGGCTTGGTTGTCACGTGGAATAGTTAATAGTCAATAACTATGTTTTCTACGATATCCTTAGAGGTGACACCCCCGAAGACGGAGGTATGCTCCTACAGCAGATTACCATTATTACGATTCAAACTTCATCTATTGCAGAGTGGATACTGCTTGAACGCCCCTAGCCTCACGAAAGCATGACCTCGAACAATAGCCAACGATCCACACCGATTAGTCCAGAGTCGCTTACTCTCCTCGAGAGCCTTGACGACACGGCTGTGCTTCAAGACGGCTCGAATCTTCAGGATATATCTCGACCTGATCGGGGTCTCCGCTCAACTCCACAGCCCCCGGAACCTCCCAAAACAAAAGTCTCCGTAGCAGAACTTATTCACTAACCAATATCAATCAACGGAGTCCAGAGATCAGCGCGGCGCAAATACCCAGAGTCATTTCCGTGCCTCGGTATCTCTGACATTAGCCCAAATTCTAAGGCTCAGAGGAGCAATATCAGAGAGAGTTGCTCTGTCTCTTCTAACATCAGGCGAAGGCGAAAACGGAAGATCCCAGATATGGGCGCCGACGACGAGGATAGCGAGGATAGCACACACCCTCCCGCAAATAACATAGCACATAATAGGATCGAGAAACGATATCAAACAGATTTGAATATTGACATGGTTGGATTGCGCAACTGCGTGCCCAGTCGTCGCTCGTTAAAGGAGACGCTGGAAGCGAATGTGCCTTCAAAGAAAAAGACCTACAAGACTGGTCTCCCTTACGCAAACTGAGTAAGGTATAATAATAACTTGGCGTGTCTCTAAGGATATACTAATATGATCCAGGCCACTATTATCGCAACCTGAACTAAATACATTCATCAGCTAGAGAAGAGGAATGCAAGGCTGGCTAAGGAGAGAGACGCAGATCCGATTCGCATTGCCGTGTCCGAGAAGATACATTTGAAACGAGAGCTCGTCGTTCGATAGACCAACAGTTGCATATATATCAAGCCTACCGGATATTAATCCTACTGCTGGCGATGCGGTGCGCGATCTAGGATTTATCACCGTAATTCCACGGATCTCCCACATACCGATACACATATGACCGAAGTACGAGGAGATAGAGATGGTATAACGATGTTAGAGTCGACAATAGGTGGAGGTGTAGCTAATGGGCAGCTGAAGGAAATCGTTGTGATAGTGTAATTACGGATTTAGTCTATCTTGATGCAGATGAAGATCAAGAATTATCTTGATCATAATGAGTGCAGGAGTGTTTACCCCTTCTTATTGATAGAAGGCACGTCTGTCCGGTGCAAAAAGCTCCTCTGCCGCCTCTGCGTGCCCACTTGCCAATCGAAAATGCAACGCCGTTCGTTGATACCCGCCTTGTTCTGATATAGAGGCACCATGTTCTAGCAACAGACATATAGTCTCTCGATGGCCATACCGCGCCGCATGCAATAGGAGCGTTGAATCGAGAAGGCTTCGTAAAGAATGTCGGATCCCATTTGACTAACAAGACGTCTGACCTTCTTTGTATCCCCATCCACCGCAACCCGTGCAAGGACAATCTCATCATTGATCAAGAAAATTGACTCCCAGCATGAAAGGCAGCAGCTCGTGTCGAAACCAGACCTAGCAAACTTGGCCTCGTGTGCCATGGGCGGACACTCAGAGCGGAGCGTCGCCACCTCCCCACTGCGCCAACTTCGTAGAGAGATGTAGTAAGATTCGGCGAGCATACCGTCATCGACGTTCTTGCGGTGAAGACTACTGTTGGGTAATTGGGCAATGCTATCGCGATAGTCTCGAAGCAATGCGCTGCTGCAACCATCAGGATTCCCTTATCGATTTTGGGTAGAGTTCAGGAGGTAGATTTTGGGATGTTTTTCTCTTCTCAGCCGTCAGCTTAAGTGGGGTTATCCTGATCGACTCTTGATGAGGTTAGTTCGATGTTTGAGCGTTGAGGGCGCGAGCCGTCCCGTAGCAAGAAACTCATGACATTTCTTTAGTGGAAGTCGTAACTCTAACTCACTTCTCGACGCGCCAATTCAAACGTGGTAGTGCAGACTCATACACAGCACCCAAGCCACCCTCGTCCATGGCTGTTCCATATCCCTCGCCACAAACATCGGAACAATCATTGAGCATCAGGTCAATCATTAACCTTTGCGTCCTCGTCAGAGAGATGCCCCAAATCGGCCTCAACACCCTGTGGATCCGTGGCGAGGGCACAGATAGTAGTTCCACCTTCGCCGCCGTAGGCTGTTTGCCCCGGTTCCCTAAGTGAAGCTTCGAAATCGAACATTTGAGGGTCTTGTCTGGACAGATCGGAGGCTGCAATGGTATTGCTAGATGGCGCCACAGGTCCCAGTCTCTGCTGTTGTTGAATGTCGCAACCCGAATCATGAATGAAGATTTCCATACTCGCACAAGTCCCCGTGCTACTACGAGTTATGAGCTGATGTGATGATGACGTCGCTTGGGCTATTGTGTATATATCCTCATATTGTCTTCCGACGTGTTCATTTTGAGCGAGTCGAGTCAGCTCCCAGAGCGACGGCACGATATGGTCTCGGCTGTGGCCGTCGCTTTCCATCATCGTCGTTGGCACTTCAACATTTTGATATCCGTAATCATGTATGCCTGGGTAGAGTACATAATCTAGGAGATAGGCAGCTCCAACACTCCTGGGAGAGCCTGGTTGTCCCTCTTGTAATGGGTCCGGTCCAGTTGCCGAGCCAGATTTCAAGCACTCCTCAATGCTGTCATCTGCAACTCCATGTTCCGCTAACAGCGTCCGCAACCTCCTGTTCTCATCTGCTACCTTCCTCGCTACCACTTGGATCTCCGGTGAGGCCTCGATACCTTGTAATGCGCAGTGTCGCAATCTTCCTTCGAGTTCTTGGAGATATTCTCTCCTGCGAGCTCGGGAACGTCGTTGATTATCGCGGATGCGAGCCAGCTCTTCTTCGCGCTGTTACAAATCAGGGTATTAGTTACAAAGAAGAGCCACAAGAGTGCAGTATTACTAGAGAGTGATATATCTTCAATGCCCTCTCGGGCTGTGAGGAGAGAGTGAAGAGCTTACAGAGGCTGACATAGCGACGCGTCTGGTTTCACCCACAGAAAGAGGGCTACATCCACGACAGAAGGTAGGCTAGACAATGAATATGCTGTCCTTCGTCGCCTACCTGTGTCTGCATCCTCGAACATGAAGCAGATTAGTAGGTCGGAACCAGTGGGCTGTATAAAAATGCGACTCGGTAGTTGATGCCAAGTCCTGAGCGCGGCGCGCGTCAAATCAGCGGTGGCTTGGGGCAGGATTTTAGGCGGTAAAGGGTCAAAATACTCGAGTACTCGAGCATTTGAACACCAGAACACCAAAAAAACCCAAAACCATTTGAAATCAGACGTGCAACTGTACTAAAATTAAGCTAAGGCCTGTAACTATTATAGCTAGTATATAAAACTAGGTAATATACTAAGATAAGCTAATTATTATTGCAAGGAGCTGTACCCCAGACAGCTGCCCCCTAAGGAGCTCTTCATATATCGCAGTGAGTTACCCCCCAAGGAGCTCTTTACGTATCGCATATAAAGAGCTCCCTAGGGACAGCTTACTGCAATACATAAAGAGCTCTCTAGAAAATAGCTCCCTGGGGGGACAGCTCCTGTGGGGGGGCAGCTCACTGCAATACGTAAAGAGCGGCCTAAAATAGTAGGTACTAGTCTAAGTGCAATTTTAGTGCAATTCCAAGCCTAATTTTAAGTAGCATGCGATTCGTAGCTTTGAATTTCATAATTTTGGTGTTCTAGTGCTCAAGTGCTCGAGTGCTCGAGTGTTTTGACCCTTCACCGCCTACACCAATATGCAGAACAATCGCCAAAACCGCGTTTCTAAGCGAGGCTTACCACCCCCTCTAAATCGCGTCTCCCAACCACTTTATTATACCTTAAGATTGTAATTACTCAATAACCACTCTTCCAAACTCTTCCAAACTTCATTGAAATCGTGGGGACAATGCCTGCTGTCCGTCGAAAAACTCGCTCGAAAAAGCAGTTAGTAGATCCTCTGCTAATAACGCGCCGGGCGCCCAAACCTCGAACTTCCTCACTTGCGGCATTTGACGAATGGCAATTATCTCCAAAGGTCTCGAATCGCGGTATAGGGCATAGAAAGATGAAGGGGGCATCTCGTATACCTACTCCGCTTCCTGCTGCCCATACCCCAAAGCAGAGAACTCGTGGAAAGACACCTATTCAAATTAACGATACTCCTGTTCAAATCACCTCCCCTCCAATAGCCCTATCAATGATAACTCCTTCGAAAAAGGCCAAAAAATAGCCTGTTATCCCTCCGTTCGATCCGACAAATTACTTTAATAAAGAACCATACCATGTTCAGATTTCAATTATACCGAATATGGAGGGTAAAAGGAAAGACAGAGAGCAGATTATGCTAGGTGTAGATATTAATAATTCGATTTGGGATAACTTAGAAATGCTTTAACAAGCTTTCTATAACGAATACGTTAAGGAATGGGAAGATACTCGCGGTTTAGAAGGTAGTAATCGTCCAAGGAAGCTCCATTAGTTAGTAATAATTAGTAATCCAAAGGGCAACTTCCAGACTATTCGTGTGAACTCTTAATAATCATGGGATCTTATTAAAGCTAGCCTCTGTCAAATGAAGCACTCTGGCGACCTTAAGAACTATAATACTCTCTTAGTTAAAGCTTTTTATAAGAGTATTAATCGAGCTACCACCCCCGAAGATCCAAAATCGAAGACTAAAGCTCGACCTAATACCGTACGAGAAACACTACTTATAGATCTACAAACTAACCCTCATTCGGATAACGCCACCAAAGACTATATTCCTAATTCAGCTAGCCAATTTATACGCAAGATCTCTATTTAAAAATCTCGCGATTCGATTACAAATCGTTAACTTGCTAAGAAGACTATTCGGGATAATAGTGCAAGCGCAAAGGAGGTAATTAGGGCACAGATCTTTGCTATACATCTTTATAGAAAGAAAGGAATATATAATAATACGGGAGGTTATTACTACGAACTAAAAAGAACTAGATCTTACTACAAAGTTTCCCTTATCCAACAAGATAAATGGGCTAATTATATTAATATTAGCTCCAAAAACGTTACTATTAATAAACCCCCCCCCAAATGAATTACGGCATATTAAGACAGAGGTTAGATAAAGACTACCAAGAGAAGAGGTAAACGCTCCGTCATTAAACCTACTCAACCTGTTTAACAACCTCAACTTCCTCAAGCTCCAGTCATAAATTACAATATGGCACCAGTTCCTCAACCTCCACTAATACAGTCACGATTCAGCCACGGATATGAACCCTCTTATCCCTATTCTCAACGTCCATACCCTTAACCACGTCGACCGCAAGTTTACCACCAATCCGAGAGGCAACAAGCTCCCCTGCCTTCATCTCCAATTCGGGGAATCAATAGCAAAGAAGCCTTAGTAGCCTATAAGGCATTCCTTCTCCAGGGCAAAGCTAATCCTCCTCGTCGTCAAGTAATCAAGAACGCTATGGATATGGCACAAGCACAATGGCTAGATAATTTGGAGATATTAAAGTTACCATCAACTATGGAGACTCTTGAGAAGCATATGGTTCTATTAGGAATTGCAATACTAATTATTAGGAGGGTGTCCAAATTCAAGAGAATATATAATGGACAAGAAGAGCTACGTGCGGCGGAAGGTCTTATTAGTATGGGCCAAAATCGATTCTCGACGAACTAACCTACTCGACAACTATCCTTCCAACCTATATCGCAATATACTCGTTAAACAGGGGAATACTATAGTAGGGAAGACGAACTAATGTGGGAGGAGGAGATTGACTTCTTTAATGAGTACTAATAGGGTATATGGCGTAATATTCAAGTATGCTTAGGAAGTTAAAGGTATAATAATGGGCGGAGGACTTGATTTAATAATTTTCGTATAAATATCTTTTAGAAAAAGCGAAAAACGTCCGAAATCGTGATTTGGAAACCGGACATATTTGTAATAAAATCGGATATTCTAATTCAAATAATTTTGGTTATAAATATACCAAGAAAACTTGCTATATCAATGAAATTAGATAAATTAGTAATAATATTTATGGAAGTATAAAGTGAATTTGGCCAAATAAAATACGCTTCTCTTAAATACTCTTTATTACCCCTATAAAAAGATATATCTCGCAAAGCATAAAGATAATAATTAAGGCTCAAAATCAGCTTAATTTTCTAGTATCCCTTATATTCCTATATTTCGAAAATGAAACCTTGCTCGACTCGCAGCTACCGGACTAGTTCCAGCCTCCCTTATAGCCTATTCTAAGAAGCCTTAATAAGTACTATAGTTCTGACGTTCGCGGCGGTAATGGCATTAAATAAAGGCCTTTAAGATACCAAAGGACTCCTTAATTAGGTTAAAGTCAGGAGAGTATAGTGAGAGAAAGCGGACCCAAACCCCACAACGTCTATAAGCGTTAATAATTCTATATTAACGTAATTAATAAACTAACGCATTATCCATAATAATAACTAATCAAGGGCCAGGATATGGGTTATAAAGAGGTAAAAGGTCGTCAAGAATAAAGTCTTCAAAGATATCTGCTATACAAGTGCCATAGAAGGTTACTAACTTAATATATCCCTTGATTATATATGCCGGGAGAACTGAGACTCTCTCTCTCTTAGTAAGATATCATCGAACCTTAGCACGAATACCTAAATTAGCCTATTCATATTAATAATCTCCTATATGATCATTACTTCCAGATTCGTCCACACAGACTAGTTACTCTATAGTAAAGAGTTAAAGATCGTCTCTCTATTACGTACGTAGTTTATCATTCCTCTGTGCTACCTCGGCCTTAAGCTTCTTCCGTGTAATCTTTATCCTCTTCAAAGCCCTTAATATAGTCGCCTGGTCCACTTTGACTCCAAAAATCTCAAATAGAAAGTCGGCAATCTCGTCTTGGTAAAACCATGGTGCATGGTCGAGTAATTCCTTAATGGCTTGTTCCATTCGCCATGTAATTGCTCGGGGAGCATCTCCCGTACGTCGTCCAACAGGGAGATTAAGGTTAACCCGTCTCCTATATCGATATATTATTTCCACGGAGGTATAGTAGTTCGATACCAGCTGAGTAATGTATGTTGGGGTAATTAACTCGGGTGCCACGCGTAGTTCATCCTCGATCCGGGCGATCTCGCTTGGGGTCAAATGGTAAGGCATCTAGAGAAGTGCACCAGTCAGCAAAAGATAGAGCTATATGTCCCTATTAATTTGAGCTACTCACCACTTGAATTGAGGTTGTGGTTGTGATGTGGGAGGCGGCGGGGTAATTGATGGTAATGCGTAAGGCGTGGTGAACGCGTTGTTTTTGGGCTCGCTTAGAAACGCGGTTTTGGCGATTGTTCTGCATATTGGTGTAAAATCCTGCCCCAATTCGCCATCATTATGGGCGACTAGTCAGTACTGAGTTACCAGTCACGATAAGCAGCCATTCTCTTGTCAATGGCAAAAGAAACCGAAGGGATGATGACCGAACTCACAGCCCTTTGCAACAAAGGCAACTCCCCTCTGAGAACTCGACTGCCAGCTCCTGCGGCGACCACAGTTCTTCCGAAGCTCCTACCAAAGGCCGAGATTATGCAGGCACACTCTGGATAGGCTGGTCCGGATTGGAAATATCTCTGAGTTATGCCCAGAGATATTATCATCTTCTATGCATGCATCAACGAAGTGACTGCCGTCGGCTTCAATGCCGAACGAACGTAGGAGGTCGATTTCCCATTGACTCTGCGAAGAAGGCTAAACCACAACCTCATGAGAAGGCCGAACTCTTTTTCGTTACAGATACATTCGGCGAATATGGTAATAGCAGCCCATCCTCTCTAGCGTATAGACTGGACAATACGTTAGGCTGTGCAAGTGGGGAAAAGATTTGCATTGGGCCTACGGCTATGATGCAAGTACTCTCGCTGTGGGTGGGTTTGATGCAAAGTATCATTTCAAGAAGCTTCAGTGGCGTGAAGAACCTGAAGACTTCTATCTCAAATTAGATGGAGTTCATTTGATACTTGGAATTCTGTATATCGGGCGTGGTCTTCCTGATTTTGGGAACGTGAAGAAACTTGCTGCAGAATGTGTGTAAAATATAAAAGAATCTAAATAGTAGAAATCACATAAGCTCTCAAAGGATATCTCTCGACGTGAAATAGTATTCGTTGGACCACCACATGGAAATCTTAACGGACCCTAATTCCAATAGCACTACCACCATGACTGCTGACCAACACCTCAAGCTCTTTCCGAATTCCACCTTCTTGGTAGATATCAGAGTGTGACTTACGAGGAAATTTTGACCCATGCTCCCTCTTTGTGAGTTTAAGACGACGTTTAAAGTAATATTCTCCAGTTCTAACCGTCGTCTTCAAGCCGACCCCAAGACGCCCAGCCCTTCCAGTCACATCTTGTACATCCAACAACGGCCCCGCATCTATCATTCCAGTGTAGAGGAAATTGTCTATTCGTTTCGCGGGACGTACGTTCGGTTTTCGATATCCCTTGCTGTTTCTCGTCGGTCTCCTTAAAATGCGAGTTGGAGGATAGGTAGTGTCGTCCCAGAAATCGCACAAGTCGACATTACCTGCCATGCGGCTCAAAGCAAAGAAGGGGCAGTCTTGATTCAGGTTCGCTCTCAGTAGCCCCGCCAGAATTTCGGAATGGCGAGTTGGTGGTGCCTTCAGCAGTGCAGAGGCTTGAGCCAGCTGACAGGTTCTCCCCTCATCCCTGAACAAGTCAAGGTGCGTTATACAAAGCCTTAGAATTCTCCTAGTGTGTTCAGAGTTCCCTTTGGGGGAAGAAATCGGGATGTCGACAGCAAGGAGGTCTCTGTCTGTTAGGCCTCGCAGGGGAATGCGGAACCGCCAGTCCGTCCGGATATGCCGAGAAACCATTATAGTTGTGGAGAAGTTCCGGGCCACATGCATATTTGATACTGCGAAATTCTCTCTGACCCATTGGTGTTTGACGATAGCCGAGAGTGACTCGCGGTGGACCTCTTGGAGCGTAATGACCAGTGGAGAAGATGCGTCTCTAAAGATTTCTTCTAAGTAGCCCATGGCAAAAGAGGCTCGAGCTGCTCTCACTACTCCTTTGGAATCAATATTCCAGGACACGACTCTTAGGAGACCCCCTTGATCGAGGCGCCGCCTGGGGATGGGGGCAGACATGAAGGGACACCAGCCACGAATCCGTGGATAATAGAATTGAGGAATGAGAATTTGGGGTGCTGGGGAGTATTTCGGGACAGGGAAGGTGGTAGTGGAGTGGTTGAACCGCCGATTGGAGATGGAATAGCGAGTGTGGCATTGTGGAATAGATGGTCTTCGGACGAGGAGGTGAGCGGACTTGCGGTTACTCATGTGGGGTAGTTTTGGATAGAGCATTGAGTGGTATAAGATGCTGGACGACATCGTAGAGGCAGGGGAGAGCGTCTAGAGGGTTGGGGAAAAGTTGACAAAGAGAAAGAGCAGCGAGAATTGATGCCTTTCAAAATCAAAAAAAATCATTGTATATAGTAGTGGATTGCACTCTGTAGCTTTGCGGAGCAAGTCCAACCCAGCCTGCTATGCCAATCACTTGGACGCTCCTAATAAAGCAGAAACATGCATGGCACTATATCCTCATCGTACTACCCAATCACACACGAAGTTCGTACACCAAAGTAAGCAGCGATTCGAAGATACGACCGCAAAACCTGTCGCATTCCTCTCGCATAGCCAACTTGAAACGTGCAGGCAAACATCGTACCGTATGACCGGCGCCGCTGATTGAACGTGTTAATCGTGGATTGGTGTCTTTTGTTGACTCGATGGCAGGTATATATTATTAGCATATGGCTTAGACTTTGTGGTATTTGAGTCAGAAACTTCCCTGCCAAGGGGCTTTGATAGGGTTACCAACTACCTCTTTGGCATTCTCCAAGGTGTCGCGACGGCCGAGTCCTGGCCGCCGCGGCGGTCCCACAGCGAGCGATAAATTGCTAATAATCAACGCCTCGAACCCAGGGAGATGTAAAACGACACCCCCTGGGGTCGATTGGGAGCCAGACTAGCCACTACTGTAACCGAAAGTAGAGGCGCTCGGACAAGATTACCAAAAATCTAGCTTACTCTTTAAACTTAATTTACTTTATAAGGATTTAATATAGTTTAATACTTTCATTATTTCTTTATAGCGCTAATTAAGAGCAGTTCAAATTTGAACTTTTTATAAATATAAACTAGTTATAGTTTTTTAAATTAAAGAAGTTAAAAAGTTTAATATTTTTATAACTTAGAAATTTAATAAACAAGTCCCTAAAACTAGATATAATAGCCTTATAAACCATTAATTTTTAAGGATTTATAGGGTTTAAAAACTAGAACTTAATTAATAAATATATAAATTCCTTTAAAATAAAATTCTATTTTAAGAACCCTTTTTAATATAAGTTAAAAAGCGGATTATTATATTATAAGTCTTATAATATTCTGGCTTATACTTGTATTTAAAAAAGAATAACTTAAGGTCTTTAAAGAGCTTAAGTAGCTAATTATAAGTCATTACGATTCCACTTTTAAAGTCCGTGTTTTTACGAGTTAATGCATTTTACTAAGAAGCAAATGCGAAGCCCAATATTGTGCCTTTTATATTATTCGCTAAATCGCTTTACAAGAGTTTTAAAACTCACACTAGCTTCTTTAATTATATACATATAAATTATAATATGCTATATTTAATAGTCGTTGCATATTTGTCAAGTGAAGTGAGAGACTTTAGTTTTGCGATGCCTGAAACCATTGCTAAAAACACGGAGTTTGAAGCCAGCTCGTTACCTCGTTAATACCATAGCCCCTGATTGACACTCGTGAGGTGTCGTTTTACATTTTCCCCTTTCAATAGCGCTTTCTTGCGATTGCTTTTTGTTTTGTTTAGTGCTAGCGCCTCTGAGTCTTCAAATCATCGTTGGAAATTAGTCTGCGATTACTAATGCGTGAGGCCCTGGCTCGTCGTCCTGCCTCCCAACCGAATTTCCTCAATCTCCTAATTTATCGAATTTGGGCTTCGCTCCTCTCCACGTCTTACCTGCGCAATGATGGCTCAACGAAAGCCCTACCGAATACAGCTTCTTTACGTTCCCGATTGCCCGTTGGTTGAATCGGCCCGGAGCATCCTCAAGAAAAGTCTGGCCGAAACTCATATTGACGCTGTTGTGGAGGAACTGGTTGGCGATTACAGTTCTCCAACCATTCTCATCGGCGGGTTTGATGTCACAGGACGTTCACGAGAACCAGAAAACCAAGCATCATGTCGACTTGACCTTCCCACTCACGAGCAGATCCTGGTTGCTCTTCGAGGTCTCTCGGCTCTCAATTGTAAGGGCGCAGGAGGCGCCGGGGATCCCAGAGACGTGGATACCGGCCATGCAAGCGATGTCTATAGCTGTCGAATCCAAGCCGGGTATGAGCGTTCCGTTGCGTGCGAGGGCAAGAGTTTTAATCTTACGGATCCAGCTCGTATTGGGGGACCAGTCAAAGGCCAAATATGTGAGCCTGTGAAGATCTGCTTTAGTCAGAGAACAAGATGCGACTGGGGGCTAATTACTAGATGCAGGAGCGTCCAACCTTATCCGATAACATGAATTCACTCCATTGTAGTATCACTTACTAGGGTCGTACACTTTGCTATTTAATTATAAATAAAATATAAGATTAAGCATTTCTAAGGAATTACTATTTTCTCGTATAATACCTCTATTTTTATTTATGTTTGATTAACTTTTCTTAATAAATTTAACTAAAACCTGTTTAATTTTCTTTAAAAAACATTAAGCTTTAATATTATATTAAAGTAAAATAATAGAGATATAATTAAACTATAAATTAAATTAAATTAAATTATATATTAAATTTAGAGAATTATTTATTAGTTACTCTTTTAAAATAAACCTCTCTTTTTATTAATAAATTAATAAGTAATATATTAATTACATTTTTAAAAAAATTAGTCTTATAAATATTCTTAATTATTATCTTTTCCTTTATAGTTTTATTTTGCTTTTTTCGTATTTTATTTAATATATTTAGCCAGATTTAATACTTTTTATTTATTTAAAAGAAATAAAGGGCCTTAAAGAAAAGGAAAAAAATATTAGGTTAAGTAACTAGTATAAGTATAGAATAGAAGTCCTTAATAGTTATTAAGCTACTTGTAGAGGTCAGCGATTACGTGGTTGTAATTCGTTGAATTATCTAATACAGCCCAGCCCGTAATTCAAGATTTTAGCGCCAGACACTACCGTCCTATTCTCTAGGCTACATACACAATTTTCATATCAATATAATTACAGCTTAATTCATTCCAGTGGATTAATCATAGCTTTCTTTCTACAAAGGCACACTTGAATCCACGACCTCTTTTTTGGCCTCAATTTTCTCCAGAAGACTTTGGGTTTCAGTATTGAGGTGCAGGTACGCGAGCTCAAGCTCCCTATACTGCTGTGTCAGATCTGCCAGTCGTTCTTCGAGACTCTGAACGAGCGTTCGCTGCCTGGCTCGAAAAGCACGCTGTGAATCTCGGTTTTGCCTTTTTCGTCTCTGAAATGCGTCAGCGTCCGAGGGGAATTATTTTCACATCCAGGTGTCTTCGTACATCGCTTACGCGCCCTCCACCCCTCCGAGAAACTGAGGTTGTAGCCATGAAGTCAAACGGCAAGTTCCCATAAGGAAAATGGATTGCGTCTAGGTCTTGATTCAGGATATTCTTTTGTCGACTGGGTATATCTGCTTTCGCTTTCCGGGCCGATTCTTCCCAGACAGCCACAGGTTGCTGCTCATCCTGCTCTGATTTAGCATAAGGTTTCTTTCTTCATTGCATGGTTTAGCAATGAGCGTCAAGATTTAGAGCATACATGCGAGGAAGAGACATCGTAGCTGCTAGGAGAAATTGCAGCAACTGGCCATAACCCGCCACTGGAAAACATCGTGTGCTGTAGTGATGTCTCCAAGTTAAGTAAGGTCTCTTGTTGATTCCGCTTCAGGTCATCATTAGTCTTTTGTTTGCTCATATTTGAGGATGTTGTTCAGTGTTCCACACACCTGATAGAGGTCTGAGTCGACAGGACTGGGGACTTGCCCGCCTCCATCTCTGTATTCGGAGGATGAATCTGTCTCCATACTGTAGCCGAGAGGCATTATTGGTGAAGGTATTCTAGGCGTAGCTTGTCGTTGACGAGTGACGTCGTGTTGAAGATCCCTATTGAGAGAAGAAACGGTCCGGCTACTCTTTAGAAGTTGAGCCACACTGTATATAGTATGGGCCGCTCAATTGATGGAGTTGGGTTCGATAAAGCTTCAATTATAATCGTAGGCAGCTCCTCAATAATTCACTTGTACCACCAGCGATCATTCCTGAGAGGGAAGCCACTGATGTCATAGTGTTCTGCTTCCTGCAAGCGGCTCCAGTCCCGAAGTTGTCCAATTTTCTCAAGGCAACACATCTGACAATGTGCAGCATGTTGGGAATATAATCCTGTGGAATCCTTACTACTCGGTAATTGCGGCGGCATCGGAGACGTGGAGGGTTCCCAGGTTAGAAGTGCCTAATATAGAGTCGGGCGAAAATCTTGCGTCAGGGCTAGCCTCGTTTGGGAAATCGCTTGTTTGGTACTCCGCTGTGGCGCTCTCTAAACCCGGTTGGGAAGGCGCTCGTCTTCGCTAGACAGTTTAAACCCGATTGGGATATCGCTCGGAAGCTTCAATAACCAGTCACTTAAAATCCTCTTGAGGAGGCTCTCGCAATTCATTCTTCTAGCGCAGAAAGTCCCTATTAGGAAAGCGCTGGTCAAGTGACTGACAACGGCTTTGCTTTGTCATGATTCCCCCGTCCACCAAAGCCAAGCCAGAGGAAACGTCTCAAGAACTTTTTCGTTCCCCTCTGATACAGTACCTTCATTCAATTTCTCGGAAATCCAACCACCGTTTTCAAGCTTTACCTCCACACACACATGAGAACTCAAAAGCCTGGGATTTCTGTAACATCACCTCCATCTAGAAGCCTCTCATTCTTCACTTCATCCCAAAGACTGCTCCCGCCAGCATCACAAGCGCTTTCGAGCCACAAATAGTTTTCAGCTTCCTCTGCAATGTCCTTCCATTCTGTCAAGTCCAACGCATTCGACAGAGCTGCCAAATTCCGAACATACCAAGCCCTGTGCGTTGTCTCTAAGGCAGCAATACCACCCAGAATCAGCATCCACAGAAGTGTTTTCGGGTAAAGTTGCCAACATGGATCGAGTTTTGATTTTTCCAGGATGTCTTTCAGACTACCAGCGAGTTTTCGGAATATGCCACTAACAGGAGGTAGGGGAAATGTCACCGCAACACTGTAAATGATTGCCGCGTGGCGAATCGATTCATAGAGGCATACGCTGCTGATTTCTCCATATTCCAGTTCATCCCCGGTCGGCAATGACATGAGACTATGTTGTATGGTATTTCGCTTCTCGATGAAGACTTTGAGGTCCGAGATCAGGTTAATTCCTCTGCAGTGAGATTCGATGTTAAAAGTAAGGTCAACCATGGACTGGAGTACATTGGCCGCATTGATGTTGATTCCAAAAGAAACGAGCGTTTGAAATGCCTGTCCAAGGTTTCTAGGCGAAACGCTATGAGCGTCGTCGGTGGTTATAGCCCGTCGGAGCAGAGGCCAGTATGGTTTGCACATATGCTGTGTAGATCCTAGAATATCGGACCTAGAGTTCAAAGCTGTTACCAACATGCCCTGTATATACCTTTCGTTTTGACGAAGTGTAAGTCCCCCATGAATCATTCAAGAAGTCTGGAACTAACAGTGATAAGACTTCCGCCAAACCATGCAGTTCGATACTTTCCAAGCCGCCTCGGCGACGTACTAGAGACCGCATGGCGACAACGTGGGCCGGAACAGAAGACATACTTCCATAGACATCGAGCCACTGAGCGCTAGACAGCGGCGAGTTGAAAGGTGCTCGAGTCTGGTAGCTTGTATTCTTCACCATTGTTTCTACTTCATTCGTTCCCAAAGCCAAGACAGATAAGATAACATCGTCTAGCGGCATCTTCTCAGGGCTTCGGAGCTCCTCTTTCAACAGCTTCATCGTTTGCACTTTGTGGTGTAAGCGGATCGGGTTATCGAGGTTTATTCGCGGCCGTCGGAGGACGTCCATGTGAACGGCTGCACCAAATAGCAGTGCGTGCATCGCAATTGGTCTTTGGTACGTCTTCGCAAGCCATGCCGAAGGAAGTTCCCTGCCCTGATCGCCACGGACGCGAAATCCAGGCCATATCGTGGTAACAGCTATTGGCACCCGGTATCAGCAATGGTCCTGGGAGATTACCAACCAAAGATCTTCGTTGCAGTGCGAAACAGACTTACAGTGGTCAATTAGTTCGTGGATATAAGGGCCGGTGTCTGACGAGGACGTTCGAAAGGGGTCTATTCGTCCAGCACCCAGAAGGGTAATCGGACTGGTAACTGGGGCGAAATCTCTTGGCCTCCGATCACTGAGAGCGTTACCTTGATGAGGAGACTCGCCAAACCCAGAATCAACGTCGCTGTGGTGGCTGTGGGGTGATGCGCTCCGCAGGGACGCCTCGAATCCAGAATCAATATCACTGAGGTTGCTGGAGGGAGATGCGCTTACCAGCCATGAGATATCGGAGATATCGACTTCAGATGCCCAAGCATGGCTCGATTCAGGCGTTTGGAAGTGCGCTTCAGAGTGATTGCACCTCTTCCACTCCGAGCGCGGCTGTACGGCCCTGGCTCTATTCCTGATCTTTGTCTCCTCGTCTTTCGTTCGTTGAAATTGTTGTTTCTGACGGTAGCTTCTCATGGCCATTGAACGAATAACCTTCTGATTCATCTGCTTTTCGGCTTTCGAAGCAACATTCATGTTGACGAACTCCAGGTTGAATGGCGGCTTACCGGACACGCCGCCGGCGGCTCCATTGTCGACGGCATGCGCTCTGTCATTGCGCATGTTTTTCGATGAAGTACTCATCACGCCAGAGCTCGCTGGAGAGGCGCGATGTCGGCATTGAGGATATTGAGGATGGATTATCGTAATGTCGTGACATCTGTATCCTCATGAAGTCTTGGGAATGATGGGATGTTGTGATCCCTGCCTTCCTTCGGCTTTCGTTCGGCTTTCCCGTCTCTATCTGTTGGCGTTTGGCATGTTACACGATCGCTGGGCAAATCAGGCGGCGAAAGAAACCGATCGGTCTCTATTACTTCTGAAAACTTCAACCCTCCCTTCACAGCCATCGGCTAGAACGGCATTTATCGATGGACCCCCAGCGACGGCAATTTGGGGAGTTTTTGATCCCGTGGGAGAAATCGGTCCCGGGCAGCCGCTTCGGCAACCAAATAAATTCTGCACCTGCGTGGCAGGCAGCATCAATGCCATGTTTTCGATCTCAAGAGGCTTTAACTGAGGTTCTGATTGATCTTCTAATCGACCCTCCTTATCAGTTGATCAACTAGTCATTTTGCCTGGCCATTGACCTCTAACTCGACACCACTTTGACTTCCGCCGGTTCCGTTTCGTTTTAATCATGATGGAGTTTCACGGAAAAGGGTGCTTGTGATCTTAACTTCAGAGTAGGCGGCGCGATGGGTATCTATTGCCCCCACCGGATATCTCCGATCCCTTGAGGTTCGATCAAACGTTATTCGAAATTAATATGACTATTTCTTGTCAAGAAACTGATGGTACTAGTAGTCTGTACATTTTCAGGAGGTGCGGGGTAAACTCGCTTCATAGCGGGGTAATGTACACGCAGTGAGTGCAAAATAAAGGCCCACTATGTGTGCTTAAATCCTGACTTGTATTAACAGGTATCTATTTAATACGCTGCTACTAAGTTTGCGCTTAACCAAGGCAGCTTAATATTATTCTAGGGGAGTCCCAAAACCACGATTCTTTATTTATATATAAATAAACTACTTAATCACTAAATTACTTAATATATTTCCTTATTATCTAAAGATATTATATTTAATTCTACTAATAAATGGTGACTGTGCGTGTTAGCAAGTCCATCTCATCTTGTATTTTCGGAGGGGGATTGACCTAGCCATGGTGATCTTTTAAAGTTTGATTGTCTTTTGCTTCGGTACTCGATCTTGTGAGCTATCCGAGTTAGGATTGATGAATGAAGTTTGGAACATGTTTTCCAGAAGGAAACACGGTGTATTTTAGCTGGGCCCGTCGTGGGTAGCTCAGATTGAAATGCGGTAGCAATGGTTGGGGTTGGGGCCCACAAAAACACCAATCGCCAAAAAGTATCCCGAGGCACTTGCCACACGAAAAACCGGGCAACAAACACAAATACTCAAGGCAGTCGTGATTGAAATCAACCAATTGATTCGGACCTAGCAAGCTATTTATAGTACGCAAACATCATTGTCTAAAGCCCAATCGCAATTGCAGGAGCTTTTGTCTGCCCGACCATGAAGATCAGACGACTCAGACAACGCCAATTTTTCATGCCCGGCCACTTTTCAGCAGCAACACCAGCAAGTGCCGCCTCCATACTCCATGCTCAAATCTAATCCGTACTCCGTCCAAGATGACAGTAACTTATATAACAAGATGCCCTAGTGAGGATGCCTCTAACCCAATCGAATGATGAAAGACGCACCCCGGTTTAGAATTCGTATCTCGTGCCCTGCCGACCCAAGCCTTTCTGCTTCTTGCCCTTCCCCTCACTTCGTGTTTGCCGCTCCTCTTCAACCATAGGCGGTGGCGCTGCAGCCTTCTTCGCTGGCTTTCGTGCTCGCGGTTGATCTGAATGCAAGTGCCCTAGTTCGTCCAGGGCTATCGAGTTGTGCCAGGACAGACATCGATGAGCTGTGTGATCGACGTGTTGCTCCTTCCGACGGGTCGACATGCGCTTGGGACCTGAATCGACCGACTTGTCTTCCGCCGGGTTGAGGTATTCCTTTCGCTTTTCCATGTTTCGTGCAATCCTATCCCGGTAAAGCTTGAGTTCCTTGTGCAGCTTCACCTCGTTGGTTCCACGAGTATCAAGCCATGAAATTAAGCCATCAAGCGCCTCCGGATCCTCGATGTAACCCCATTGGTGTGCAGTGAAGAGACTCGTGGCGCCTTCCTCCATTTTCTTTCGCTCCGGAACCGACATGCCAAATTTCATCCGGTACTCGTTCTGCCAATCCGGCTTCATGTCAATATATCCCTCTCGCTCCAGATCATCAGGACCCTGAACCCAAATGCATCCGTTAGCATAACCTGATTCCGCTGTTGAGCTGTTTGGCATCCCAGCATACGGCATGCCATTACGCTCAAACCAATAGTATCGATTCCAGAATCGGTCTTTGCCCAGAACACGTGTTCGCGGACAATCTGCTTCTCGAAGATCGTTGTCCAGGATAGCGATCTCATCTTCGCAATCCTTGATTGCCTCTTCCTTCTTGGCGATGTCCTTCATGAGTTTCGTGAATTGCTTCGACTGCTTTGGAATCTTCGCCTCGGCTTCAGCCTTTTCCTTCTTCTCTTGCTCGAGCTCGCGCTTTCGTTTCCTCTCTGCAGCTCGGTCAAGACCACGTCGTAACGATCTTCCTAGATGTGGATCTTCATCGGTATCGATGATCTCCTCCTCAGTCTCGTCTCCGGTCTTTTCCTCCACCCCTGTCATCTTGACATCTCCATGCAGAGGTTTGTTCTCTGGAATCGGGGATGGCGGCAGATTCGCTGGGAGAAGAATCTTGCGCTCCTCGTTCAATAGACGGAGTTCCTCAAGTCTGTCTCCGGTCAGTATTAAAAATAAATACTAATCACGTGGCTACTTACAAGGCTTTTCGATCACGCTGGAACTGGATTTTCTCCTTGCGGAATGAGGTCATCTGCTCACTGCACTCCTCCATATAATTTCGGACTGCCTTTGTCTCTGCAATCAGCATGCAGACAATCTGAAGGGCTTGGATTCTCAGGTTAACGTCGAGTTTGGCGTATTGTTGGCGGGCAGTCTCAGAAGTAGGTGGCATATCGAGAGGCGCAAGCTCTTTCAGAAGAATCTCGCAGGATTCGAAATTCCGAGGGCTCTTCGAAAGCTGATGCAACAGTCCGACCATGATGATCTGCCAACCACCGTTCTTGAAGTCACGCTTTCTCAAACGATCAATCCAGCCAATTTCTACTTGCATCTCAGCTGCTCGATGAGGGCTCTGGGGTTCTGGGGTTGGTTCCTTCGCGGGCTCCGGCTCAGCCTTGAGTGCCTCGGCCTCGGCCTTCGCCAGACTGCTCCGAGTTGCTCTTCCTTTTGGTTTCGGTTCAGGTTCAGGGGTTGGTGTCGGAGCAGGGCTGGCCTCTGCAGCAGAATCCTCATCGTCACTCTCCTCGTCCATATCTGGTAACTGGACGTGAATCTTTCCACCTTCCGCCTCAGAACTAACAAGCATCTTCAAGGCGGCACAATGCGTCTCTACAAATAATTCGCAGTCAACATCCTCTGAAGAGAACTGCATCGCCTCAACAAAATCGTCAAAAGTAAACGAGTCTAGCCTCAGAATCTCGCAATAAACGTTCAATGTATCCCAACACTCCAGCAACGGTCCAATAGACCTCATGAGAATGCCATTTCCTTCCCCTTTTGTCGTGCCAATGTCTGAAGGTGTGTCTTGGGAGAAGAACTTGAGTGTCGGTCGCTGTGGCGCATTGTGTCTTGGAGCAACTTGCAGATCTTCGATGGGGTACTTGATGGGTGGAGGTGGCGGAGGAGCGGGTGGCATCGAAGCCAGCGGTGCAAAGGTAAAGCTGGCGTTGTGGTAGTTGGTGAAATGGGGTCCATGGGGTCCCACTTGCGGAGGTGGGCCGACAGCTTGGAATGTGTGAGATACGTAAGGAGGTTGAGGAACGAATTGGGGAGGAAGTGGATTGTTAGGAGCAGGATTCAAGAATGACTGCTGCTTACTCTTAGCCAACTGACCTTGCTGCTGTTGCTGCTGCTTGCTCTTGTGGCTCTTCGGTGCTGGCTTCAACTCAGGTAGTCGTGAAGCATTTCCTTGAAAGCTGCCAACCATTCCATCGTAGTCTGGCTGGCCATTCTTCTGCTGCGCTTGCTTTTGTTTTCGCTCTGCGGCCTTGCTCTCGTAACGAAGATGTGGAGGCACTCGAGTGTCGATATGATAAACTTGGGCAACTTCCGGCTTCACCAACCACGGCGCACCGGTCCAGGCCTCTCTCGTAACCGTCTTCTTGATGAATGACCGCAGAACCTGCTTTGTGAAGATCTTGCGATCCCGTGTGATATGCGCGTCATCTACGACGGCTTCCTCGGTAGGGCGATTGTCAAGGCTGACGAAATACCGTGAGAATGGTGCACTAACCGTGCCATCTGGTAGAACCTTCGATCCAAAGCGTGTTTTATCCCTGACAATTCCTGTGAGTCGTTCGCCAGTGACTACGTGTACTGTGACCGCCTCGCCCGGGTAGTAGTCGGATCGAAATTCGTCAAAGATGAGGTCGACGAGGGTATCGATTCGAGATATAGTTTGGAATTGTACGCGTCTTAGAATCGGACCTTTCAAAGCTTCGGGGAATGCCTCTTCAACTTCTTGCGCGCCTGCAAGCTATAGACAAGTTAGCACGGCCCAAAATACAAGAATAGCTAACGGGACATGATGTACCTCAGACTTCAGTGCTTCAAAGAACGACAATCCAGAGTGTCCAGTGATTTGGCAGATGAATCGTCGCTGGAGATTGTTAGAACAAGTCGGGTATTGGTATTAGGGCAGGGGTTCTGCTAACCTGCTTGTAAAAGTCCATTCTGCAAAATGTTAGCATATCGAACAGCAGACGTGGAAAAGAGGTGTATACCGAGCCAGGTATTGCTCATAGTCTATAAATATCTCTCCAGTGGCCTTGATCACCCAAACCTGTCCCTGGAATCAGCTACCGCATACTTGCCTTATGTCCTCCCCGGATTGCTTACCTCGGTCTCGTCATTTTCAATGTGCGGCTTGGGCTGATATTGGACCGGCTTTCGCTTGAAGAGAACCTGATTGCATGAGCAGATGGTCCAGAGACTCGGAAGTAGAGGGGATGGTACCATCTTGCTGGTTGTGATAGGTGGAGGAACTCTTGACTGTGCCGGAGGACCTGCGGGAAGAGATGTCAGACCCCGCCTGCCCCCTAGATGAAGCAAGATGTGTGCTATGAAAGCCAGATACTGCGTTTTGCAGAGGCGCGGATGGTGATGGGAGAGATAAAAGTGGGTGTTGAATTGTTTGGAGGTCGAGCGGGAGGCGCAAGGGAGTGCCTGGGAACGATTGCGTAGTGGCCAGGGTGCATATCAATCTGGAACTTACAGATTCCGGCTCTCGACGCGTCTGGGCTCCTCAAGGCGTGTTAAAGGGGGCGCATTAAGTCGTGATGGCGGCGTGGTGGAATTGTTGGTGGATGGAGGCGGTGCCACGACGCGTTGGCAGAGGAGAGAGAAGATTTGAGGAGGGAAGACAGGATCGGGGGAGAGGGCTGTTAAATTCAGAAAGGTGCTTGCTCGGCTGCGCTAGTCAGGATCCCTGTCGACAGACGAAGGAGACTTGCCCAAAGCTCGACCCCCATAAAACCCCATCTACCTCGAATGCGATCGACAGGGACAACAACTCTTCTCTCAGCCACTTTCTTGGGCTCAATTTGAAGCCGCGAGCGCGCTCAATAAATCAAGTACTCATATGTCTGTATTATATGTATAACCCCAAAGTCGCGGTCCCGTACGAATTTTCCGAGATATATGCGAATTGGTAGCCGCATCCTCAGAAATCTGCCTCGATATCACCATCAGGGGACGTGCAAACTGAAGACCATTTATTGCTATTATTTACACGAGTTCATTGTGTATCTGCAGTCTCGGTAATCTACAGGAACGATCATAGCCACTCTTATATTTGTGGGTTGAGCTGTGGGATCTGGATCTCACTTTGTTGACGTGGTAAGGGGTCCTCAGATTCAGGGGTGAGATCTGTTTTGGGACCAAGATATGTCTCCTCGAATAAGTGCATGTCTAGCTTTTTCCCTATCGTATTGATTCGAGGTGCTGGTAGAAAGGTGAGCATTCAGTCCTGCAACCGGCGGGAGGCCTGATTTTCTTACGTGTGGGATTCCTTGGAGAGTGCCACGCACCAGACCGGGCGCTAGCGCGAGGGATTAGCCGAAAGAGACTAGTGTAAACATCACGTGCTGGCTGAGTCGCGACGTCCGACAGTCGACCTTATCAAATTCTTTTTGCCAGCCCACTTCTCCGCAACTTTCCAAACCAAGATTCTTTCACCGGGTATCTCGTTTGGCAAAACTAATGCACCAATTGCGAAGAAAATGATTGTTGGAAGCCATCCTCCATCATTACCCCTAAGTCAGTGGCTCTCGTCCGGGAGGATGAGGCTTCCAACATCTGCCGCTGCTTCCGGAGAATCCCTCTTCGTATTTCGCAATTAATTCACGCTTGCTTCTCAAGTCTGAAGTGATATTCTTGGATTGCTAAATCATGGATTTGAGCAATTCAAGATGCCAAGTTCTCAGATTAATACACCCTCATCACATCATTTTCTTCCTCCTGTGGCCCAACCTTTGAGAAGGACCTCGTGCTATTCAAAATCGAGCATTCTCCAAATCGCGAACCAGAAGTCCCCGTTCTCGTCATTTGTTGTTCACCGCTGGTCCCAAATATGTTCGGAAATACTTGTAGGAAACCTCTGACCGAGGGCTTTTATTTGTGGCAAATGCGACTTGGTGCCGCGGGGAACTTTCCCTATTTCACGCAACTCTCAATTAGGTGCAAATCTTGAAGTTGAGGCTACTATAGACGGCAATATTTGGCATATCAAATGACCTTTTCACCCCAGTGGGACTTCCTCTCTCCCGATCCAAACCCTCTTCACATTTTTGGTACCTGCGATGTCGTCCGCCGGGTTCCCACCGACAAGGACCATATCTGCTCTCTTCCCAACAGTAATCGCCCCTCTATCGCTCAACCGAAACCATTCTGCTGTCAAGCTTGTTGCAGCTCTCAGAGCCTCCTCGTTCGACAATCTAGCATCGACGAGGAGTTCCAACTCGCGATGAAGAGCTTCGCCATGCTTTACCGCAGCCATGAGCGACTAATTTGCATCGATTCCAGCCAGAATAGGCACACCAGCTTTGTGTATTCGGGTGACTGACTCTTTTGCCGCGGAATATTTCAAGCCAGGAAACACTTTTCCATTCGCCATCGTCCCCTCCATGACAAGAGTGGGAACACAAACCCTCCCTTCCTCCTTCATCAACTTCGTAGCAGCATCTTCAAGTGGGATGTCCAACGGGACATGAGTAACGATATCCACCTTTCCTTCCTGCGCCATCTCGAGCGCTCCATTCCTAGCCGCATGGGCCACAGTCAACATCCCACGTTTCCGGGCCTCAATGATTGCGTCTCGGTCAGTCTCGAGGGTATCGATCAGCGCCGTGGCGAGAGTAATCTCCGTGGTTATGCTCTCGGCCATTGCTAAATTGATCTCGGTTCGCGGGTCCAGGAGATCCAGGTTCGGGGCGGTATGGTGGAGATGGTCCCTGGTGGGATGGCCCGGGACGTTGCTGGCCGTCAAGGCCATTGGGAGCGGGTACCGGCGTTGGTATTTCTTCGGACGGTCCGTCACGGAAGCGTGACAGGAACCGGAGGAAGCTGTCCACCTGGCTCATTAAGGATTTCTGGGAATGGATGATTTCTAGGGCACGGTCATTGGCGACTTGGCGTCTGCCCGCATCCATTCCTCGTAGGATACCGCGGGCTTCCCTAAAATCGGCGTCGGTGAGGTGTGTCTGGAGGTGGGGAAAGCCATTGCGTTGGATCTCATCATATAGTCGGGCAATTACGGCAGCATCCTGTTTCCAAGCGTTCTTGGTATAGCGAATATCGTTATTGGGGGATTGAGCCCACGGGGCCTCGTATGGTAGTAAAGGTGGTGATGGTCGGAGCCAGACCGGGTTGGTATCCTCAGCTACCCCGGGGTTTTGCCAATCAATCCGCTTTTGGAAGCAAGCAGAGACAGTACCGGTAGCTTCTGTGACCGCTACGGCCGCTCGCGACTTCCTGACTCTGACCAGGCACATCAGCCACGACCTTGATATAATCGGCACCTCATGCTACCCTATCTTCCACGAAGCGGATAGCTGCTTGAGGGATGTCAATCAAGCTTGCTTTGGAAACTCCCGGGAATCGGGATGAATGCTCACTGTGCTGGTTGCGAAGGTCCCGGTGAAGCGGCATCTGCCATTACAGAGCTGCTACGGAGCGAGTCTTGCACAGGACCAGTGAAGTGACCCATGTCTAGGGCTGTGGTCACACCTGCCTTGGCTAGTTGGAAAAGGAGGCGAGACACTTTCTCAATGTCATCGTCGAGATGGACGTGGCAATCTATGAGGCCGGGGAGGAGAGTCAGCTCTGTACCATCGATAACCTTTGCATCGAATCTATCTCCAGAAGGACTGATGCTGGTGATGAGGCCGTTTTCGGTGGTGACGGGCACTGACGGCGAGGCCCCCTGTGGAGAGAGCTGCCGTCGAAAACGAGGGCTTTGGTGATTACTGTTTTATCCATGACTCCGAGTACGAAATGATGAGGGAAACCGAAGAGGCGCAAGGAAACTTGAGAAGTCAAAATAACGATAAAACTTGGTGGCCTTGAGGAGGAATTGTGGAAGACTTGAGTCGAGGGAGGCGGCCAAGGGAGTCACGACGCCCACTTATACCTTGGAAGTCCACACCTCAACGAAGCTCCCGAAAGGCATTGATCGACCATCATACCAGGTAATAGTCACGCCCACCAGCAGCATCGATAATTGCAGACAACTCCTTGAAGAATTCTCGAACCTGATAGGACGGACAGGGTTGCTCGCCCATTGCTCCCTATTCAATTTAGCGCCGACCGGCCCTGAAACGCACCTCTTCCCGACAATCCCTGACTTTCTCATCGACTTGTACCCGCTCCCCAAGCAAAAGAACATGGTAAACATCGCTGGGAGGTCAAGAGGCTGCTCAACCTCCCGCCGACGTCGAGTCAAATGTGGTACGTATGGGGACGCTCTCCGTTCATTGGACAAAAGTCTAGACTAATCACCCACCAGATAAGAAGCGCCCTATTTGCAATCGCTGTGAAAGACTTGGCTTCGAATGCAGCGGCCCGAAAGGGGTTGCCTTTATTGACCACAGAAAGAGCTTGAAGTCCTTACGGTCTGGGAAAGGCTAGACTAGTGCTGTGACGACATATGCTTTAGCTAGCACACTTCCTCTTCTACTCTCAGCGAGTCTGAAAGGCTTTGAAGTCCAAACCTACACCTTCTACGCAAAAGAGTACCTACTACGCGGGGGCTCTGTCGATACTGCATTGCAGAACCTCCAACTTAGCGACCTATGCGCCTCTGTCCAGAGCAAGAGCGGCGCCCATCTCCTCCATCTAACCATCCTCAGCCTTGCAACAATATTCTTTGGCACGCGGCATAGAAATACTTCAATCACCACCCCTGGCTATCTCCTGCACGGAATAGCTCTCAAACAGCTCAACACCGCCCTTTCAGATCCTCAATGCCAGTTTCGAGATGACGTCCTTCATTCCGCCATGTCGTTGGTTCTTCTGGAAGCTTTTGTACCCACCTGAAGGAATTATTATCTCAAGCGTACAGATGGCCTCGAAAGGTTACTTGGGCTGCGAGGGCCGGGTATGCTTTGTTCTCCGGGATCCTTTTTGATATTCAAAGCGGTGCGGAAAATGATAATCCTTGCGTCCATCAGCAGAAGGAAACCATCACTCCTAGCGAGAGGAGCAAACCCCCTTTTTCGACACTCCTCATCTTTCAGAGCCCCGCCGCTTCAACAACACTAATGCTATACAACACGTCTCTTATTTATATCCTTCAACCCTTACATCACTGGCACCAGCACCTCCTGGAGTCCTGTCTGGCGAACACTCCCTCACTTAGGTCATCCTAACACTCCCTCACTCAGGTCATCCTAACACTCCTCTCAGTCGTACTCATACAGGATACCCAGCAATGAAGCGCTACGCAGCACTAGAGATCTGCCTCTCCATACTATACTATCAATCCCGCAAATCCAGTTGGGATTTGCGGGATTGATTGACCATTGCGCACTTGGCTGGACAGACTGTGTTCATGGCCTTTGGCGGAAGCGGCTCTTTGGGAGGGGAATGAATGGTGCATCTACTTAACGTGGGAAGGGGTGAAGTGTTTGCCAGGGGTCTGTGGACTGATTGATAGGAACAATTTTGTCTCCCTCAGCCTTGGGAGGTCACTTCGTCCTTAATCAACGTCCAAGGTATTCCTGCAAGTCCACGCAAGAGCGCCGTATCCGTATATCAAAGACCACCACGGGATTTCCTTTTACACAAAATAATTCCCGGACCTTTTATCCATTCTCTGCAGTAGATCAATTGAGAAAGCGGCGAATGAGTCGACCCCCCCGCGCCCCCTCTTCGACTTTCCTTCTTGGGACGTTGGAATAGGCTCGGATAAACTCTCATCTCAAAACATGCACATAATTCTCTCGCTCATTGCCAAGACTCACCCGTAAACAGCAATTCTGCATGGACGACGTTCTCATATACGACACAGCTTGGAAACGCCAAGACACCGCGTACCTCGTCTCCTCAGTGCTCGCCTCTGGTTTCCTCGCCCTCGACACCTCAGCCCAACCCAGCCAAAGCACTACCAGGAAAACCTAGTCGGAGAATCTCTCCGCGCCTTCCTTTCCATCCTCCCAATAACTCTTCAAGACCTATTTGTATACCCCCATCCCCAAGGTCAGATTAGCAATTTACAAAAACAGATAACTAACACCACTACATCAGATCCAAACCAAATTCACTCGCCCAACAGCACAGGACCCACCCTATTGCCCCTACTCCCTTGATGCTTCACTAGAAACACAAATCCACATTTCGCTCGCCTCTTCCCTGCAAAGCCTGCGGCACTCCTCTGACCCATCTGTTTCGTACCTCGACGCCCTTTTGCTGCATTCCCCGTACCCGGGTTTCTCAACCATCTTAGAAGCGTGGACCGCCTTCTCTCCACGCATGTCCCGTCTAAAATGCGTAGGCTGCGGATAACTAATATATCACTTTCCCCGCTCTTCAAAGACGGTATGATGCCGTGGACGTGAATCCAAGTTTCGTGCAAATTAGATTTGTGCCTGAGATGTGGTATGTAAAGAAGATGAAAAAAAAAATTGTAGAGAGAAGGGGATTCAATTCCAGGCGTATCGAGTGTGGAAAGGGAATCAAAGGTTGCTCGAAGGTGCAGTTGTGAGGAGGAGGATGAATGAGGAGGTTGGGATAGGTAGGGAGGGAGATGGCACCGTTGCTTTTGTTGGTGGGCTTGGGGATAAAGGTTGTTAATGGGCCGAAGGGGGCGGAGCTTATGAAAGCGGATGTGGATGGGTTGGGACGGTGGAAAGGGTGGGTGGGAAGAGGAGGGAAGAGAGAGATGTGGGAGGGGTATATGAGGGGCTTTGAAGGGGAGATGCAGGATAGCATCAAGTTGCCGTCTGAGATTGCAGTTAAAGAGCCCTAGCAATCTTATTATGCCTAAGAGAAAGCGCTTTGAAGTTGCCAGAGCATGGTGATCACGTGATTAGAGGTGCATCGAGGTCGAGGCTTCGGTCTTGGGTTCGCGGCAAATACTGAACAGTCCGTTACTAGGGGCTCAATGATAGATAACCTAGGCTGCGGGAGCTGCGTTTCCAAATGAGCACTTGTCGTCACACCGCCAACTCTGCAGCTATGTGATGATGGAAAGGGAGCTTTTATCCAGTGGGAAGTGCAGACTCAGACAAGACTCACACGATACGGCACCGCTAATAATATGTATTTAAAGCAGTGAGATTATATGGGGTGCGTAAACGGAGCTCAATACCAGCCACTGTTCCACCGTTTGTACGGCCGTATACCATCCTACATAGTACTCACCGGCGAGGGCAACCTTTCGGGGCTTGGGGGAGGCCTTGGCTGATAGGAGGCTTGTGCGGGAAAGGCTTCCATTCTGGCAGCATGATGTGTCTCATAGGTGGCAGAAGCCGGGCCAGAAGTGATAGGAGCCCAGCCGACGATCTTGTTCCCCGATAAGATTGGGCCAAGGGATAAAACAGCTGCGTGGGAGGGGATGTATGCGGAAAGAGCGAATGGTATTGATACGATTAAAAGGGTAGAGAAGCTGTCGAACCCTGCTTCAGTCTTCACCTCTTCTGCGATGGCTGGCATATCTCGAAGCCATGAAGCGAATAGATGTTTGATATCGTCGCTGGGTCGGAACGTCTCTCCTAAGCGCACAGCAAATGCTAATCGGGGAAACCCTTCCGTGGATCGGAAATTGAGTTTACTGGTTTCCTGAGCTAGGCCAGTATTCAGGATACTCCCCGACACCAAATCGGGTGGCAGTGGTTCCGTGCCATCAGTTTCTATTTGAATGGGACGTACATCCGCGGAAGGTGGCAATGGCTGCACTGAAAGTTGAATGCTCCTAGGTCTCATAGTATCTTGTGTTAAGACCAGGTGAATAGGAGCAGGGTGTCTCTCCCAATGTCGACCATCTTCCGTTCTCATCGTCGGCAGCCTGCTTTGCGTTCGGAGAAACACATTTTTGTACAGCTTCCCACACTAAACGAGCGCGGGGGCTCAAGAGTTGCAATTCAACAACCAGCGCGTTTGTGAGAGAGTATTCCCCGACCCCATTTGCTGTTTGATTCCAGACACAAGCCGTTATGATCTCAGTGACTCCGCTCCCCTTGGAGGTATTCGCCGTGCCAGAAGCACAACAGTCGAGTAAGATCAGGGCATCGTTAGGTGATTCTTCGATAAAGCTTTGAATTGCCCCCCATTTGACCATGAGGCATCTGGAATTCTTCTTTCGCCGACTGGAATGGATCAAAATTAGTATTCGTAATGTGGCATTTCTCAAGCTGGGAACTAAACATCTTCAAAAATAGGTATTAAAACCGCAATCTTACCTCGTCAATGCCAAAGCTCTTGTATCCAGGAGTCTCGCATGTCCTGCATAATAAACAATCTTCAGCTGAGAATTGCTGTCATTCCTCGGTTCAACGAACCTCATCACTTTCGTAGCCAGCTCAAAGTGACAGTTCTCATCTGGAATTTTCCACTGCTCAACGTTATAATGATAGCAATCTTTGATGACGTTTACCAATTTCTGGACCTCCAAAGATACAGGGAGCAGAGGATCTTCATCGGCCCGGCTAAGCATGAGCACAGACACCTTCTCATACCTAGATGTCTTGTCATTGGGAAGCACTGCGTTTGCTGCAATTTGAAGACTTTTTGAGAATGTCTGAAGGTCGGTGTGGTAGGTCCATCGATCAATATCTTCCATAGTTCGAGGCGTTGAAGCGAAAGTCTGGGAGGTAGCTAAACTGTTCACTGTCGTTGTCATGGGGTTCTTTACTAGATGTTGATGGGTCGTCGTCCCCTCCTTTGGTCTCACTCTCCGGGCTCAAGTTTTACTTGAACAGATCTTTTGCTTTGAGACTCTCTCCTTTTGCGATGGGCTGAGCACTACTCTTCTCTTGACTGATGAGCTTTCGGAAGAGCCTCGTGCTAACCTCGTGTCGTCGCGGTTCAGGGTTGTCACTCGTCGATGGCACACCTCGCGTCCATCCCCAAAACTTTCTCCAATCTGGCATCCTGCAGGTAGTTCGCTTTGAAGATTCTTACGGGAATTAGCTAGATGGTAGATATAGCCTTCTTTGCGGTTCTGCCTTGGAGAAGCGGTGCTGCAGAACAGTGCGATGGCATGCAAGGTTTCGACAATGTTGGACTTCTGGATATCGGGGCGGGATTCAAGGTCATAAAGAACCTTTCGGAAACAATTTTCAGGACGAAGAAGAGAGAAAAGTGTGGAGCCTGATTTTGTAGAAGGGATCCTGGTGTCGGTGACGAAAATGGAAACATCGTCCCAGCCGTACCCTAGTTTCAGTCACACCAATCACGTCAACGCCCTTGAGAAATTCCAACGGCGGTACAAGAAATACATATTGCAAGGCCATCGACGCCGTAAAGAGAACGGGTGTCTCTTCTGCTCGAAAATCATTAGCAGTTTGCTGATCCGATAAACTTTTAATCTTGATCACGTGATGAGGAATAAGCCACTCGACTTACGCAGGCAAAAAATTGTGAGGATGACGAAAAGGCTAGCAATGGTGAAAAACCAGAGTGTATTAGATATCCGACCTTAATGTTCACAATCTAAACAAAATATAGCGCCTTCATGTCAAACCCCGGCCTAGATCGAGCTCCTACCATGTAAAAACCTACAAGACACCTACAACATAGCCAGAGCGCCAAGCATCATCGCGCCGACCATGGCACCATTAGCAGTCAGTGCCGTCGCAGCACCCGGCTGGGCCGTCGTGCTCACACTCGTGGAGCCGGCTCCGGAGCTCTTAGTCGGCGAGCTTCCTGACACGCCGGACGTAGAAACTTGCTGAGTGGCATCGGTAGTATATGTAGTTCCATAAGCGGTCGCATAAGTGGTAGCATACGTGCTTCCGTCCCTCGTCACTGTTGTGGTAACAGTGGTTGCAATGCTAGTTGTGACACCCGTTCCTTTTCCTTTCACTGCCAAGATACCTCCGAGCGGTACGGTGTTAGGTGGTGAGGTGGAGTCTGTAGCGTTGCTGGCTTTCAATGTGAATGCTGCGAGCGTGTTGCCCGTCGCTGGGGCGTTGATCGAAGCTACCATGCCCGACTGGCAATGGGACTTAACGGTCTGTGCGCAGTAGATCCAAATCGGCTTGGTGTCGTTGACAACGATTGTGAAGGTCTCGCTGGATTCGGAGGAGTTTGTGGGGATGAAGGTGGAGAAGAAACCGCCTGCGAGAGGATGGCAGGGATCGGCGAAGGAGGATTGGGTTACGGAGTGGTTCTGGGAGAGGATTAGTTTATGTACGAGGTGAGAAGATGGAAAGGGAGGGGGGCGTACTTTGGGGAAGAAAGAGAACTCGATAGAGTCGCCGACGTTGGCTTTGATGTCGTTGGGCACGAATGTGAGGGCACCACCCTTGCCGACTTGCACGGGGATGGTGATGGCAGCTTGTGCGAGAGCAGCAGAGGCAGCGGCGAGGTGAGCCGTTGAGAAATACATGTTGACTTGAGATCTTCAAGAGAGTGTTGTTGAAATATGCGAGGTACGGCTTGAATAAAGACGGAAGGAGAGAGATATTAAGGTATAAATGGGATGCTGATGCGACGAAAGGAAAAGGATCTAATTCCCAGGACCTTCGCCTACCTTTATATCTTTGCCGCGCAGACAGGAAATGGGTGTTGCCAGGAGGTGGTGGTACAGAAAAATCCTTCTATATTAGAGTGCAGTCGCATCTTGCACAGCCGGCTGGTTGTGGCTTGCAGGGCAGTAGGGCAATTGGGCAGGTGTTTTGGATTTGACGATTGCTTACAGTGCCACCGGAATCAATAAAGTTGACGCCATTCAGTCAGCGCAGCCGACTATCGTCTCCAGAATAGAAGAATGGAGTAATCTGCATCATCCTCACCAAAATATCGTTGCTTCGTCTCATGTCGTGGCAGAATTGATCGTTGAATAATGCAAATAATCGGTGTTGTTGTTGATGTAGGAGCTCGGACGCCGGAAGACGGAACATCTAATTTGATCTTGAAACAAGCGGAAATAGATCGGCTAATAATAAAACCCGCGCGCTTAATTTGGCCCCTGTTGATGCGGCCGCTCGAATGCTTCCTCGGCAATCCACCGCCAATGGCCTAGTCAACTTCACGCACAACTAAGACAAATCAGCCTCTACCGCCTGCCTAAAAGATCGAGAAGCTCCAACGGGCTTCGCCGCCCTGGACGCCCCTTCCCAGGATCCCCAGTGCTTGAAGGGGAAATCTCAAGCCACAATGGGTATATCACGTGCTATCTGACGCCTCAACTCTGCTTCGTTGGCAGCTCTTCACGGCTTGTAATCCGCCTGGAGCTCCTGAATGGGTGAAATTGACCAGGGAGACCCATAGGAACAGCCATCCGGCGTCACGGAAGTCCACTTGCCGGGACGTGGCTCCCTGGCCTTTGCTCAGTGGCTCAGCCTTCACGCTTCTCCGGCTCTTCGCGACGCCGGGCTACGGTTCGTTCGCAAAGCAGATTTGGATGGTGTGAAGCTTGATTTCTGTGCCACGTTTTCTGCGGGACATCTCGCTCTTTTGCTCCAATAGAACACCCTTCTTGCTTCAAGCGATATCCCCAGCCTCGCCGAGCGTAACTTGACCCCAGCTTCTCAGTTATATATAACGAGACCCGTGGCGTTGAAGTCCAAAATAATAGTGGAGAAGCAGGTGCCTCGGTATTTACTATTAGCTCCAAATCCTGCCGTAAAGTTATAATTTAACTGGTAGCTTAATCTAGAAATATTATACTATAAAAATAGCAAAATTATATAATTTAAGGCTTGAATATATAATAATATAATATAATCTACTCTATATAATTATATTAATATTATTTCTTTACTAAGCTTAAATAGGGAACTCTAGCTAATAAAAGCTTTAAATAAGAATATTAGAATTTATATTTAATTTATATTTAAAATAAATATAATAGATATTTTATAACTTAATTATAATATAATTATATCGGATTTAAATTTAAAGCTAAAAAGAAAAGAAAAAAGAAATAATAATAATAAATAAATAAATATACCCAAAACTATTAAAATACTAAGCTTGATTTAAATCTTAGCTAAAATTAATTTATAATATTTATATAATATTTATTATTATAACTTTAATTATTTTTTGGTATAAATTATAATATTATTATTAATATAATTATAGTAAATTAAAATCTGGTTTTTATATTTAATATATAATACTTATATTAGATCTTATAAACTTATTCTTATATAATTATATTTTTTTATTTCTTTAAAATTAGAATTTACTTTTAGCTTCTTTTTTTTAATAAATTCTTCTTATATTAAGAATTACTAGTCTTTTTTTATATTAAAAGCCTGGCTTATAATATTAGAATTTATTTTTCTTTAAAAATCCCGGAAATTCTTTATAAAGAAATAAAATAGAAGCTTTTAATTTCTATTTAACTATTATTTTTAAATAAATAAATAAAAAAGAAAAGTTTTTATATATAATAAAGCTAATAAATAAAGCCTATAAAAGCTTATAATACTTATAAAAACAAAAGCTTTTATAAATTATAAAGCTAATAAATAAAGCTTATAAAGGCTTTATAATATCTATAAATACTATTAGCTATATAGGCTAATAAAAAGTATTTAGATCCCGAATATTTTAAAATAATAAGGAAATTTCAATTAGTAATAATAATAAATAATAGCTTTTATTAAATAATAATAAAACATAATAGCCTAAAAAGACTTTAAAATATTTAATAATAAAAGTAATAAATAATAGTTTTTATTATATAAATAATAACTTATAAAAGCTTTAAAATATTAGAAGTTTATAAAAGTCAAATAATATTTATAAATACTATTAGTTATATAAACTAATAAAAAATATTTGAATTTTAAATATTCTAAAATAATAAAGAAATACTACTAATTAAAATAAGCTATTAAATGCTTTTATTATATAATAATAATAGCCTATAAAGGCTTTAGAATATCTAATATTTATAAAGATATTTAAAATACTAGAAAGCTTATAAATATTATAAAACCGGATTTCTAGACTTAAAAAGTAAAATAGAATAGCTTTTAATTCGAGAATTCTAAATTAAAGAAAAAAGCTCTAGTTATATATATTATTATATAATTATATAATTATATAATACTAAATTTACTAGTAAAGTAATAGAATATAATATTATTTTTTCTTTTAGGAAAGCTTATTTCGAATACTTTTAGATTAAAAAACAGGCCTTTTATAGCTTATAAATTATATAATCTTATATATTCTATTTCCGGTATTCCCTATTTATATATTTTACTAGTTTTTAATATACTAGTTTCTCTAAATCCGAATCCGAATTAGAATTAGAGCTATAAGATCTAATTAAGTAATTAGAATTATAGCCTCTATTAGAATTATAGCTATTAGAATTATTAATTATATAAATTCTGACTTTTTTATTATTCTTATTTACTATAATTTTTAATTCTAGTAGAAGTATTTTCTTATATAATTAAATATTATAATTCTTTATCTAGTATTTATTACTTCTTATATAATAAATTACTTATAGTATAAGATATTTATAAGCTTGTAAATAGCTTATATACTTTTCTAATTATTCTTTTTAATTTAGATTAATTAGAATTCTTTTAATCAGATTTTTTTTATTTATCAAATTTTGAAGTTCTTCCTTTAATACTGTCACGAGTACAAGATCTGGGGCCTGGAAGGCGTGGTTAGACTGTCTCTATTTCGACGATTCAAAGCTAAAGAGAGAAGAGGATCTCGAAGGAGCCTCGGATCTAAATAATCGCGAGCTACGCACGGGCCCACGTGCTAGCTTAAGCTCGGGGTCACGTGTAACCATCAGGTGACTACAGATGCCAGATGCCTCGCTAGTTCTAGTCTAACCCCTACTAGTACTGTGGTGGGGATTTTACCCCTATTGGTCACGTGGCGCGGTCATGTGACCTCCGGACGTCCGCAGTCCGCAACCCGCTTATATATTACCCCTCTTTCCTTCTTAGTTTAGAAATCAACCAACCTTCACTCTCTAATTTCACGCCTCACTCGTACGCTGTAATCCCACGCTGTGGAAGCCCATTCTACACTCTATATATTACTCCGTGTTTTATATCCCCATTACAGTACCGTATATCATAACAACATAACAAATACTATTTTCTCGCTTAGAAATTTGAGGCTATTTCCTAAGTTCTCAGGATCTTTAAGTCTAACTTTTATAATTCTTAACTTTTTAAAGCCATTTAAATTCTTATATATATATTAATTATAATTTATATAATTATAAGTATTATATTAAAATGCGGTTATATTATAATATATTCAGATTCTGGAAGGAAGAGAGGTATGGCACTAATGGCCAGAGCTAAATACAGTGTGCATAGTTACATGTGCGTGGCTCACGTGACTAGCCTGCAGTTTCTATGCAACAATAAGTATAATAAGAGCTTTAATAAGCTTAGTATAGAAGAGAAAGATTTCTGGGGAGACCCTAGTAAAATTTAAGCGAAGCGGCCGCAAAGGCTCGTGCACCCCGAAGGCTCGTGCACTCTGGCTCGTACACCCTCGACTTTTCTTTGCCTTTATTTAAGAAAATATTAAATTTAATTACTTATATAAGAATTTTTTAAAATAGCCTTTATTAATTAATAGAGAATTTAATAAAGAATTAAATGAATTAATAGGAATTTGAATAATTACTTTATTTAAAAATCTCAAAATTCAAGTGCAACATGCGAATGCGCAATGTGCAATGTGCAAATGCCATGAAAAATCGAGGTTTGGCAGTACAGGCATTGGAGGCCTCGGTATCTTCCCTCCTTCAGCCGTTAGCGACAGGTGAAACATGCGAACGTCAATCTAGCCGGAACTAGAAGTTATTACAGGGGCGAGAGTATGAATGGTAAACTGGGAATGAAATTTCAGGCAGAGGCCAAGGCGGGGCCAAGGGAACTTACTCAGCTTGAGCAGTCTCCTTTCTCAACTCTGAAGGAAAAGATCCGGATACGAAAGATGAACTCTCTGTTTTGCTTGCGCCACAGTCAAAGCGCACGAATGACTGTTTTTACCGCCCTGCACGAGGTACAGGGGAGGGGCTTCCTCAATTCCTTACAGTGCCAGCAGAGGCCCCGTGGGCGGAAAATCTGATATACCCTGCTCTGGTATCAGTCAATCTGACATACCTTCTCCACCCGCCCCATCATGGGAGATGCGGGGTACGGGGTACCGGCGTTTTTGCTCCCTGCACTTCACAGCTTCGCCGCCCAACTCGATTAAACGTTGCTTCATCTCCCTCCACGTTTGACTTGCCTAGTTGTATCCCACCGGAGACTGCCGTACCCTGCCGTTCCTATCTATGGTACTGGGTTTTCTCGATATTAATGGTCCGATACCTCTACCGTAAGTCGCACCAGTCGTCCCGGCATCCTCGACCAAGGCCCTCACATGTCCGCACAAATGGGCTCGCGTGGATTCACCTACGTTGCAGATGTTGCAGATACCGCGGGCGCTGCTGTCAGCCAAATTTGGGCTGTCAACACTGCTACTGCTACTGGCTGGGAGCCACAGAACACCGAGGTGGACCAGATGAACCGGAGGGATTTTATGACGCAGATCGAAGTCCGAGACCGTCATCAAGATTCAGGTGAAGATGGGTCGGCACATTCCTCATTACCAGAAGAATATCAGGACATCTGTGGCACCGCTTGGCCTGCAACACTACCCGGCGACAGAGACCTCGATGTGCGCCAGGACCCCAAGCCTGCAAAGAGGGGTGTACATCGAATGCGCACAAAGAGAATCAGTCGAGCGTGCGACCAGTGTAATGCTTCCAGGATGAAATGCGATGGACAACAGCCATGTGCCAGATGTATTGGTTAGCCTCCCCCTTCGGCATGTTCTTTTGCTCTGCAATCTGCCGAATTATCTAGACGAGATCCCCTCTGTAACACATGCTAAGTGTATTTTGCTACCAACAGATTTCGAAATGGACTGCGCTTATATGCGTCCTCGGAAAAAGAGAGCGAGAGTTTCAATGAAATCCGCAGCTATCACCATAACCCGGCAGCATAAACGTCCCGCCACCGTTGCGATCATGGATGAGGCTGCTTCATCAGCCCACTTTCAAGAGCTTTCACCGAATCCAGGCCCTCGTGGTGACCGTGCAGATGATGATGGCTCTTCCATTTCTGATGACCCCAGTATGGTCCCGCCTCAGCATCTGCAGAATTCTTCGAATTTTGAGTATTACCAAGATGAGCGAGATCGGCTCGATTCTTTTATAGAATCGATGGGAAATATGCCTTCAAATACCGTGGATCTGTCGCAAGGTTTTGCACTGCAAGGGCACAACGCACACAATAGTCTGGATAATAGACCTCCAGGTCTTGCTCCTAGTTCAAATGACATCCAAAGCAGCATCACAATTCAGAGTGAGGCGCTGCCAGCAACAATGGAGCTAGGTATTAGCGGTTTACCCGGATTGTATTCTCCAATAAGTGACGATGCATTGGATCCGAACCTCCAGGGACCGAATCCTAGGTTGCAGACGCAATGCTCTATGGGAGCTCAGCCAGAGCTGAAATATCCTGTTCTACTACCATTAGTGCCTTATATGACGCACCCGCTCACAGTCCCATTAGCATGCAATCTTCTCGAAGGCTACTTTTCAACTATCCCTGGAGGTTATGTTCCATCTTCGCCTTTTTTGCTCGGACATATGCTACGACGCCATTCATTTTTGCGATCCGACACACCTCGGAAGTGTAGCCCTGCTCTACTCTCAAGCATGCTTTGGGTGACTGCAGAAACGACGGAGGAACCATTTTCTTCATTGTCGCCTACAACACGGTCAAGAGTTTGTCAGACGCTTCTGGAGCTTACTTTGACATTTCTACAACCTGCTGTCCAGGTACAAAATGCTGGGGAGGCTCGCAATGGGCTGCCATTAACGGAGCACAGCTATCTCCGTTGGCATGCTGACGGTGGAGCCTCAAACGCTACAGGATCCTTTGACGATGTTATTACATTTGTGCATCTTGCTACTGTGGTTTCAGCAGGCAGGTACAAATCAGCCAGTTTTCGATGGTGGCATTCAGCTCTGCAACTCGCCAAAGAACTGAGGCTCAATCACGAAGCATCAACGTCCTCGGTCCAATTCAAGGACATTCCTACGCAGAACGATCAGTGGAGCGGATTTTCTAACAAAGGGGGTGATACAACATGGTACAGCGATGACTCTCCATTTGTATTCGCTGCTCCAGGTCCATTACTACGAAATATGACTAATGAAGTGGTCTTTCCATCAGCGCCTTGGCATCTAACGTTGGGTAATTCCCAAACTTTCCATACTGCCGAAGAACGAGAAGAAAGGCGGAGAGTATGGTGGACTTTATATATTCTGGATCGTCATCTCGCACTCTCTTTCAACAGTCCTCTTGTCATCCGTGAAGTGGATTGCGAGGGGATGCTCTTTCCAGACCTAGATGTTCGCTGGCAGACACCAGAAGTCTACTCCGAGAATGAGAGAGCGCTTACTGGATTGCAGCAATGGAGCAACTCTCAAGGCGCGCACAAAGTCTTCAGCGTACAGGAACTTACTCAAGGAACTTTTGCATTCTTTATTCCGTTAATGTCGATCTTGGGCCAGATAATCGACTTTCAACATGCTAGAGGGCACCCTCATCTGGGAAAGATATACCGAGGAGATGATATTCAAAGTCGCTTCATTCAGGAAGTGAGCCAGCAATTGGAAACGTACCGGCATAGTTTGAACGAGCTCACCAACAAGCACTCCGGTACTTACGGCGAAAATGAGATATCTGAGGGAAGTTCGGACGTCAGATTCTCTTCAAACATTCCCGAGCGACTAGAGGAACACCATGCACAGCATGAGTCCGACTTCGACCTCCAAAAACATACCGTCGCCGCCTACGGCAACTTCTTTGTGCACGTGATGTACATTCTTCTCCACGGAAGATGGGATCTCATTTCTCTCTTCGAGGACGAGGACAGCTCGTGGATATCTCAGCCGTCGTTCTTCCAAACTTTAAACCATGTCATTGCCGCTGCTAATGCCCTGGACAACATTCTCGAGTTTGACTTGGATTTCAGTTTCAATCCTTATCTGTTGGGAATTTACCTCTTACAAGGTAGTTTCATACCTTTCGTTGTTGCTGCAAGGTGTCAAAGGACCACTAGTCCAGAGGTGTTGAAAGCGTGTGAGAGCTTTGTTCGGGCCCATGAGATCTGCGTTGTCACTCTCCATACGGACTACCAGGTTAGTACTTTCCTGATGTTATTATCTCAGCTGTCGGCCTCTGACTCTGTTTACCTGAGGCTAATTGAATATTCTGCAGGGGAAGTACCGAAAGCTCATGCGTTCCACAATTGCGATGGCAAAGGGCCGCAATAGTAAGTTATCCGAGGACGAAATGAAGCGCCAGCGAGAGGTTTTGGCATTGTATCGTTGGGCTGGGAATGGCATGGGACTTGGAGTTTGATGAGAAACTCAAAAGGGGCGAGGTGTTTTAGTGGGCAAATTAATAATTAATACCTATAATCAACGTTTTATTATCGCCCTCAAGGTATACTTGTTTACTGTTCGTGTACAAATTTTGCTTAAGCTTATGAAAGGGGGAGGGGGATGTTCCAAAGGTTGTATATCTTCTGAGACCGTGCGTGTAGAACAGGCAAAAGGGAGTACTTCGCCTAATGTTAATCTGGTGAAGTGGGTCTTACCAGTAGTGTGGCTATCCCTTCGTCTGGCGAGACATAGTCCACGCTAGCAAGGGGGCCTGGCACAGGGCGAAAAGGCAATGAATGACTAACCAAAGCTACGACTTTCCAGTCTGAGCCAGGCCCCCTTGCTAGCGTGGACTATGTCTCGCCAGACGAAGGGATAAAGTAAGCTCCAAGTGTCACCACGAAGTATCCGAGAGAAACTCTCAGCACTCAATCTTTCAGAGGATAGATATTTTTGCATAACATTGAGATTCAATAGATGACGTTATTCAAATTTGTTATTATAATGCTATCTCATTTTCACCGAAATTATTATATTGTCCACCACTGAAAACCGCACCCTCAGCCCTTTCTGTACGACTACCTCTTCAGTTCCATGGCTGCACTGCATGCAGCGATTATTGCCATACTTATACCTTCGGGGTAATATCCTCTGTATGCTCAGCGACCGTCACATTCTCTGTGAGCTCGATCTTGAGTGGCTCATTCATGTGAACGGCGACAAAGACATCGCCAAACACCTCGCTGATCTCCTCCAGAGTCATTCCCCTGGTTTCCGGCAGGAAGAAGTATACAATCGCCGCAGTAACCAAGTTGCATACGATGAAGACAAAGTAGTAGCGCCAGCCGATGTTCTGGAGAGCAGAGGGCGATGCCTGGGCAAGCACAACCTGGATGACGAAGCTGCAGAAGGTGGCTATGGCACCACCGGTGGCACGGATTTGCGTGGGGAAGATCTCGGTGCAATAGAGCGGAGTTCCGGAGTTCCAAGAAAGTGAGAAGATGATGCCAAAGGAAATCAGGAAGAAGATGCCAATCCCGTTGGCGGCGACGTCGGGCCCACCGCCATATACCGCAACTAACGCCATAACGATAGCAATATCGGCAGCCATGGCAAGGGATCCTGTCATTAGAACGACACGACGGTTGAACCTGTCGATGATGAACATCAGGCAAAAGATGTTGGCCAAGGGTCCAGTAATACCCCAGACGCCAGCGAGGGCAAGAACAGTAACACCTTTGATACCAAGACTACGATACATTTTCGTCTGGTAATAGTTGATGGCTGAAATACCAGAGATCTGCTGACCAATGTGACTGAAGCAGCCTAGGAGGAGTCGCTTGCGGTAGGAAGGCTTGCGAAGGATGCCCATGAGGGAACTGAGTTCGTTTTCCTTCTCCCATGTAATCTGGTCACGCATCTGTACTGAGGCCCACAGCTAGCTAGCGGACAAATCCGAGAAGCGAAAAGTGATTTTCTGATTTTCTGATTTTCGCACTGGCGCCCCGCACCACCCCCCCCCTCCTCCCCAAGGCAGAATTCCTAATTAGGGGTATAGCACCCACACGTGACTTTCGGCTTAGATAACGCAATAATAGTAAGGCTGCTTACTTGTCTAATTAACGAAGTGAGAGCCCATACTACTATATGAAATCGTGCCAAAATTAGGCCGGGTAGTATAATATAAAATTGAGTATTTATTACAAATTATTATAGTCAGGTAACTACAGGCTATAAGCCCTTCTAGGATAATACTATTAATAGGGTCTAATGACTTCCTTAATGTTTCCGAGATTAGAAATAAGAAAATTAAATTATTAAAATAACTAAGAAGCCGGCTAATTACTTTTTTTTGGTAATTAATTAATAAAATCATATAAGAGTAATATTATTCGAGTTTTTTAGTACTTATATTACTAAAAAGTACGTTATAATAGTAAAGTATACCCTAAACTTAATTCCTATTAAAATAATACTATAACTTTTAATAAATCTATTAATATATTATAAAGCTATTACTAAATAGGCTTATATAAATATTAATTAAGAAGAAATTATAAATAGATTAAAAGATTTATATAGAATCTTAGTCGATCCGTATATAGTCTAATAATAACTATAAGAATGAAATATTCAAATATATACTTAAATAGTAGATATGCCTTTCCTTTATATATAGATTATAATCCTATATTATCTGGGAGATATAGATAAGGAAATACTTGAAGATTTTAAGAATTATGGTTATATAGCTTTAATTACTAGAGTTATCCGTATATATAAGAAGCTTGGTCTTATTTATTATATAACTATAATAGACAGGCAAGTAGTAGACAAGTAACTATTTATAATACTATAGAATAAGCTAAATAATAGGCGGGTTATAAATTATAGATAATAGTATTTATATATATATTTCTATTAATAAAGTTTACTAGTAATCTAATTAGTCTTTCTATATTTTACTATTTTGCCCTAGCTTGGAAGGTTAGGGCCTTATTTACTAATGTATTTTATTATTTATAGGGAGAGCTTATATATAATATTATAACTCCTGGATCCCGAGGTAATTATATTACAAATATAATAGATATAGTCTAAAAAGAGAGAATATATTATATCTGGACTAGACTGGATTTAGTTAATTAATAAATATAATAAGCTATTATTATTTAGAATTAAGATATATATTTATATTAATATTTATTTATATAATATTATCTAGATATATATTGGAATCTTTAATTAAATTACCTATTTAGTTATATAATAGTATCTTTAGATTTATATTTAAATAGGCTATTGCCCTTATTTCTTTAGGGCTAATTGAGGCTCTAAACTCTTTCTTATTACTAAAGTATACTTTATATTCTTATAGATAGCCGATTTATTAGTTATATATATAAAGAACTATTTTATTTCTGGGAAAAGTACCGAGAATTAGTAGGTTAAATTCTGGTAGTAAGAGCTTTAGAAAAGCTAGCTATACTAGTAGTATATAAGTAATTCTGTTTCCCTATATTTGCCCCTTATTCTTTCTATTATTGGGAGGAAGTATTAGGTACTAATAATTATATTACTTTTTATTAAGGCTATTAGGTCTAATATTATAGTACCGGATTATATAACTAATTCCGATTAGTATATATAGAATTATTTTTAGGAACTGGCCCATATTAGGGGTTATAATTACTAATACTTATAGGACCGGATTACTTTACTAGTATTTTATATATAATAGATCCAAAACGAGATATATAGGTTTATAGACTTATAGAATATTTATAGGATTAGAAAAAACAGATCTAGGCCTAATATAGTAGCCGGCAAGCCATTTAGACTATATATAAGGCCCCCAGGCGAAATATAGTACTAGAATTACCCTATAGATATAAAGCTTTATAATATAATCCTTAATAATTATTTAGTTTAGGATAAGTAATATAACCTTATATAGCTCTATATAAATAGTTTACTTATATACTAATATAAATATTAATAAGTTTCTGCCAAGAGAAATACTAGAGTAATACTATTAGAAGCTTATATCTTATAATATAAATATAGCTAATATTTATATAAGAGATACTAATAGAAATAGTAACTAATTATATATTTAAGCTTATTACTAGCTCTAATATATAGTCTAGGTATATATAGCCTTAGGGCAGCTGCTAATATTAGGAGAGTTTAAGAAGCCGACTAGTAAATATAATATTACTATTATATGAAATAGGATCCTTAAGTAAGTTATTCTAATAAATATAAAGTATATAAATAATATATAAGCCGGAAAAATACCTATATAGTTTCTAATAATCCAGGACTTTATCTAGGAATAGCCCTTTATTAGTAATACTCCTAATAATATAAGGTAATTAAATAAGCCGGTTATAGAGTAATTAGATATATTAAGATAAGTATTATTTATTATTAAATATATTATTTTCGAAATCTCTTTTTTATTTTTGAGAATAGTACTAATAGAATTATTAAGTTTATTTACTATATAAATATTCTATATTCTCAAATTCTTATTTTTTAAAATAGTACTACTATTTCTTAAAACCTGCCCTAATACTATATATCCTATAGCTAAATACTAGTATAGTAATATCTAATATTACGAGTTCTATTAATCTACTAATAATAAATATAATATAAAGGCCGCTGCTTTACTTGCCTAGAGTAATAATACTAGTAGACTTAAACCTTATAGCTCTGAAATTCCGTCTATATCTATTTCCTTTTTTATACCTGAAATATTTCAGATCCCTAGCTTTTTTTAGTATTCTTATCCTATATCTTTTCTTTTAGGAATATCTATTATATTTATTCCTCTAGTTACTATTATTATATAGCCACTAGATACTAGTTCTGTTTTACTTTAGGCTCCTCTTACTCTAATGGCCCTATAACTACTTCCTTCTGTATTTCCTTTTATTATAAGCTATATTACTTAACCTAACTACTCTTCTAGTAGTACTTATATTATTATATAAGCTTAATAGACTATAAATATAAGAGTTACTCAGGCTACTACCCAGGCCATAGCTTTTTATACCGGTAATAGGCTACCTAAAGCCTTTTAAGGTTTCATGAATTAAAATATGGCCGGATCTAGTCTTATAGAATTACAGATTATAGTTTTATAGCTAGTTCTCTATAAGTAAATATTTAATAATATAAAGAATTAGAGAGCTAAGCAAAGAATTATCTAACTTTCTAAAGAAGTTAATAGTAAGTTTTCTCCTATTTCTTTTACTAGATTCTTTATATAAATTCTAATAGATATTTTTTAATAAATAGCTTTTAATTTAAAATAAATAATCGAGTTTTTTTCATTTTTTTCTAATATAGTTTCTTAGTAGTTACTCCCTTATTTCTTTCTTTATATTAGCGAACCTATCCGCTATTATTAATTTATTAATAATATAAATAAACTAGTATTCTATATTAGTCCTAATAGTAAAAGAGTCTAGGAACTTATAGTCTTACTAGGTTCTATCTAAACTATCTTTAATCTTTCCTACTATAATATATATCTGGGCTCTAAGAATATCTAGATAATTTTTCTTATTTTATACTAGGATAAGACTTTATATAAAGATATTTGTCTTGAAATTACTTATAAAAAGCTAGAAAATACTTAGAAGAAGACTTTATATAAAGATCTCCGTTTTAAAGTTATTTATAAAGAGCTAGAAAATACTTAGAAAATATAGTAACTTGAGAAAATTAAATAATAGACTAAGAAGGCCTAGAGAGCCCAGAAAAGTATTATTTGCTAGTATAGGTATAAGACTTTAAGAGTAAGAAGGGATCTAATAAACCGGTAGGTAAATAAAGATATATATATAATTCTTTCTTTTAATTCTGGCTTCTATTTTTTATTTCTTCTATAAACTCTTTTTTGTTATTAAGTTTAATTAACTTATATATATTAGGATTCTTTTCTATTTACCGACTTCTAGAAGCTATAAGATAATACAGAAAGTACTATTAAAAGTATTACTAAAGCTAATCCTAATAATAATAATAATAATAATAGTAATAGGCTATTAGATCTTCCTTTAATTTTACTATTCTCTTTTCTAATAAAGGAAACTATAGTTAATTTTATAGACTATATAAGTATTACTTTATAGTAACGGGTATATTAGAGATATAAATATACTATTTCTCTTTTTTATTAAATATAAAGAATTAATAGATATAATATCTTTAGCTTTATAAGTAAAACCCAAGATATCCGGGCTATTACTAGTATTTTACTTATTATCCCGGACGGAAGTCTAACTATTATTATTAAACTTCCTAGGCTAATTAATCTTACTTCTCCTAAGTAAACCTATTATATAAGGTCTAATAAATTATATATAAATATCTGCCGAGGTTAAGGTAATTAAGAAAAAATAGGCCTAATATCTAATATACTTTTTCCTATATCTTATAATTAGCTTAGTACTATTTTAGGTCTTATTTCCTTATAAATATATATATATTTAGAATTTATAATTAATGCTTTAAAGTAATACTTTTTAATTAGTTCTTATATAATTTAAAAGTCAGGCTACTAAATTTAATACTTTTATAATACTCAAATTTACCTAAGTTTATAAAGTCTTATAATTATTAGGGCCTTTATAATTCTTTGCCTTTTAAGTTTAATACCCAAATAGTATTATATATTTTGCCTTTAGTATAGAGAAGGCTTCTAAAAGTCTAGGGTTATAAAGGAATTTTTATATTAAGGATATATTATATTATAATAATAAAATTATAAGTATTTATATATAAATATATAATATATTAGATTAGCTATACTAAAAACTATACTATATCTATATATAAAGTTACTAATTACTTTATATTAATACCGGACTCGTATAATTATATGACTTTATATAATTAGCTAGCTATAGAAAAGCCCTAAAGCCCGAAACTCACGAAGAGTCTTAAGGGCTTTAGGGCTTCCGGACTATTACTAGTATCCGGTACTTTTTGGGAAAAAAGTATAATATATTCTATAATAGGCAACCTGTTATAGACTACTTAATCTTTAAGTTAAGCGGGAAATCTAAGGGCCGGGCTTGTAATTTAAGTTTTATTAAGGTTATTAAAGTCTTTACTAGCTAGTATTATAGATTTAATAAAAATATTACAGGAATTCTATAGGTTCTATTCTAATCTATCTAGAAAGTATATATAATATATTTCCTTATTTATTCTAATATTTATATATGATTTCTAAGAGCCGAACTATTACCTAAAAAGGAAGTAAAAAGGCTAGACTAATATCTTTGAAAACCAAGGCCTTAATAAGTCTATCTAGAAAAGCTTACTAATTCTTTTAAAGATAATCCAAGAAAAGTTTAAATTTATTATATATTATAACTCATATAACCAGGGACAGGAACTATTTTAATAGGCTAGAAAGAGTTTCTTATATGGCTTATTTATATAACCAGGGATAGGAACTTGAATTTATTATATAAAATTACCTATATATAGAGACTCTTACTATAAACTCCTTGTTTGAATTAATTAATTAAATCTATTTTTAATACTAAGTCTTTATTAAGGCAACTTCCCGTTTCTAGAGACTTTAGATAAAGTAACTAATAAGTTTCTTAGCTATTAGCCAAAACTTATTAGCTAGAAAATCTATAAGTAATAGATAAGATTATAAAGCAGAATTCCCCTAACTATAATACTAAGACATTTTACTATAATATAAAGTAATTAGATATAAAAGCCCTATTAAATATAATATATCTTAAACTATAAGTTTATAAGATAAATATAGGGAGTTTTAGTATTTAACTAGTACTATAATCTAGCCCAAAGGCGCCTGCTATTCTTTATATCTAATTTAATAAAAATAAGAAATACTTATATTTTAACTCGAGAAATAATTAGAACTTTTATATAAACTTAGGATAGCGGTTTGTTTTATAAAAAGAAAATAGACCAGAAATACTTATACTATATTAATTTTTAGAAAGAGTTATAATAAATATTATAACTCTTGAAATATTCTTAAGAAAGCTTCCCTGAACTAAAATAGGCTAGTTTATAATTCCGAAAGATCTATAGAAGTCTTATATACCTGAGAGTATAAATACTTAAGGTAAATACTATTTAAGTTCTAATCTATAATAAAAGGAAAATAAAGTATATAAAACAAAATATATAAAGTAAAAGTAAAATAAAATACCCGGGTATTTAATAAATAGAAAGCCTAATTATAGGTTATAAGAACTAGTACTAACTAGGTATATATATAATAATATTAAAAAAGAAGTAAAGTAAGGGAAACTAAAAAGTAAGTTAGTATATATTTCGTAAAAGCAAACGGGAAGATATCTAAATAGCCTAAAGGCAAGAAATATATATTAAAGAAATCGAGATTAGAGAAAGAAGGGCTATTTCCTATAAGAATAAGTTAGTATATATTCTAAGATAAAGAATAGAAGTATTTAGTAATAGCCTAAAGGCTTTTATAAGTATTAAAGGAAAGGAGGAGATATTAAAGTTTAGAGAGATCTAAATAGGAATTAGCCTCTTTTTTGGAAATTCGAGAGAGGGTATTTCTAAAGGGCCCAAAGGTATAAAAGGTATTAGAAAAGAGAAAAAGAAAATATTAGAAAAAGAAAGAAGAGATCTAAAATTTAGCTTTCTAAAAAGCAAGTGGGTTAAAGACTTATAATATAGAAGTTCTAAATAAAAGTAATCCGAAAATAGTAATTAGGTACTAGCTTTTAGTATTATTAGTAGAAGTATTAAAGAAAGAGGGATTCGGAAGAGAGGTTTAGAAAAGGGGTTTAGAAAAGTTTAGAGAAAGAAAGAAAGGTTATAAGATAGTTAGATACTAGCTCTTAGTATTAATAGAAGAAGTATTAAAGGAAAAGAAATAAGGAAAAGGGATTTAGAGAAAAAGTAAAAAGGGATTTAGAGAAAAAGAGAAAGGTTATAAAATAGTTAGATACTAGCTCTTGGTATTAATAGAGATATTAATAAAGGTATTAATAAAGATATTAATAGAGAAGGTATTAGTAAAGGATAGAAGCTTTTAGTATTAATAATAAAATCAAAAAATATAGAAGAAAAATAGAAGTTTTAAAGTAAAGATAAAATAGAATTATAGTTTTATAAAAAATAAAGTTACTAGTATAGGATAGTTATATTATTATATAATTTCATATTTACTTTTATTATTTATTAAGGATATATACTTTTTAGAAAAAAGTATTACTTAGAATTCTTAAGCTTCTCTAATTTAATAATTATATATTTAAAAAATAAGAAATAAATATAATTATATATATTAAAATAAGGAAATTCTTCTTATTTAAAAATTATAATTATAATATTACTAAATATAAAAATATAGAAGTTTATATAATAAGCTATATATAGAGATTTAAGGAGATTTAAATTACTTCGAATTATTTATAATTAGTAAAGTAAATTAGCTAATTATATAAGTTAAATATAGTTTAATTATTATTAGTATATTTTAGCTTTTATAAATTAATAAAAAAAAGAATATTTATATTTTTATTTTTATAACTATAATACCTAAAATTATAATTTTTTTAATATTTAAATATACTTAATCTAGGGCTATTAAGTACTAATATTTCTATTTTTAGGTATTATTTATTATAAATTTATTTGGATTTAAATAATTATATTAAATATATATTTTTATATTCTAAAAATAAATAATAAAGATATAGCTATATTAGCTTTAATCTTAGCCTTAACCTTAACCTTAACCTCTTTTCAAAAATAACTTTAATTCCGATATATAATACTATTATTAAAGCTTTCTTTTATTAAAGATATATTAAATATAGCTTTAGATAGCGGCTCTAGTAAAGATAAAAATAGTAGAAAAGGTAATAAAGCTATAAATAAGCAGAAAGATAATATTTATAATATATTCTCTAATAATCTAGACTTAGTTTATAATATTTTCTTCTATTAATATATTTAACTAATAAATCTCTTTATTTCTCGATCTTCTCCTTATATATAATCTTCTTTTCCTTTTCTATAATAATACTTTAATCTCCTTATATTATCTAATAATACTACTAAAATAGTAAAGCGAATTAATAATAAGGCTAAAGTTAGAGAGATAAAGCTATACTAGAATAGGGAGCTAAAGGAATTAGAGAAAGGCAAGGGCAAATCTGGAGGCAAGCTTAGTATATACTTGTAAAACCGAATTCTCTTAAGCTTATATTATTTATAGTAATAAAAAGAGACCAAGGGGCCCTTTCAAATACTATATAGTTATAGAAAGCGAATTTAATAGTACTTATATAAATTACAGATATAATAATAATAGTAAAGTCTATACTTTCTATTAACTTAATACTAATTCTATCAAGTCTGGAAAGCCTTGCTCCGTATCTGTAAAATCCTTTATACTAAAGCCTCGACTGCCTATAAGATATAGAAAGCGAGTATAAAGACAGATATAAGGTCAGAAGGTAATGGGGAAGGAGGTTATAGTAGAGGAGGGTAAGGATACTAGAGGAGAAGGGGACGAAGGAGATATAGATAATTCGAGTAATATAGGTAGTACGGAGGATATAGAGAGTGAGGGAGATGGAGATGTGGCCTCGTAATCCATGGGATTTGCCTTACGGACCACGCAGCTAAGGGGGGGTTAGGAGTAGTCGAGAATAAGGCGTGTATGCTGTACTTTTTTTTTTTGGTGAGGTGTGGTGGGGGGGGGTGTGGGCGCCGAAAATCAGAAAATCAGAAAATCACTTTTCGCTTCTCGGATTTGTCCGCTAGCCCGCTAATGGCCTTAGTAATCTGGGTGAATTCTTTGTGGACAAGCTCATCGGAAGTGCCCTCTCGGCGGAGTCTCTTCATTAGCGCGAGAGCAGATTCCATCTTGCCCTCTTCGATGAGCCAGCGAGGAGATTCGGGGATGTAGAAGGTGCAAGCGAGGAGGATGACACCAAGAACGATTTGCAAACCGACAGGAAATCGGAACTGTGGCCAGTCAGCAGAGGTACATGATATAAGGGAAGGAATATTGACAGTAAATGCTCCCGATGAGTAGTATACAGCAAACCCAATCCAATTGGAAAGAGCATATCCAAAGCCGATAAACTGTGCATGGAGTCCAACAAACAAACCACGATGCTCCGCCGGGGCCAGTTCGGACATATACATCGGAATCGCAAAATAGATAATACCAATCGCGAGGCCAGCAATGACACGGCCGACGATAAGGAGGGGGACATTGAAGGCAGCGGTCTGGAAGGTAGTCCCGATGATGGAAACCACCGCGCCGATACGAATGGTGTTACGACGGCCAAAGTAATTCCCAATGGGCATGGAAAGAAGACAGCCAACGGCACCCCCAGCTGGATAGGTAGAAACCACAGCCCCTAGCGTTTGAGCATTGGTCTTAAATTGTTCTGTGAAATAGACCTGGGCCTGCGCAGTCCCAAAGATGCCGGAATCGTAGCCCCAAAGCAGGGACCCGATGCCCATCATGAGCGCTGCGAGTAGGGTCAGCGTCTTCCCAGTAATTACAAGCAGACGAGCGACATGGGTAAGCAAGTTGATATGTCTTACTGCAGGCATAACTGTAGGCGGACGCCGTCTCAGAGATAAAGCGTGGGCGATGCATGTTAGCAGCTTTTCTTGAGCTGGCTGAGGACTGAGGGATGGTGTGCAAAATACAACAAGAAGGGGAGCAATTCCTCAAGGCGACTAAACTCTATCGAGGATGAGAGAGAGTGAGGAACAAACAAGAAAGAAGAAAAGATTGAGGGAGTATTTGGGGGCATTCGAGTGTCACGTGCTACGAGACCTCAAGGCACGTGCGTCTTTCGTTGTCCGACATCCTGGCTGTGGCTTGACCGGTCCAGCGCCCGAATTCCCTATTTCCCTTTTACCCTTTCTACCTTCTCCCTATCTCCAGCGGCTCCTACGCCCCTCCCCTCCCCCCCACGCTTCCCCAAGTCTTTCGCGGGGTCGCTTCCAGGAATGGCTTCATTGGCTTGGACCTCCACGCCAGCGGCCTGTTCTGCTTATGCCGAGGCTTTTTGCGCGCAGCAAGTGAGTCGCGGTGAGCTAGCTTTTCATGTCAGCACGAGATTGTACGTAAACACGGTCCAAGCCGCCTTCTCCTTGCGCCAGAGAGCGCCAACTCTTTGCTTCTTCTCTTCTCAACCTTCACACCCAATTCCGTGTGTCTCGACGACGTCTCCGTCACTCGCCCAGCATGAAGTTTACCCATGGCATCTGGTTCGATCGTGAGGACACCTCCATATATAATGCAGTGGAAGTTGGAGATGTTACACGCTCCAATGGAAATGAAATACGCGCGCTGTGCACAACTCGTCATGTCTGCCATCGTGGGGATACTCTGAACCACCCAACAATCACTGTGAAATTGTCTTCTCCAGCACCAGAAATTATTGCAGGCACCGCATACCACTTTAGTGGAGCTGGATCTAAGTTACCGCGCTTTGAACTCTTTCCAGAGGGCTTGCCAATAGAACTGGGTAGGGTCACAGATGATCCTCAAACCAACTCGGTTTCTCTGAAGTCGGGTGGTGTTCGGGCGGTGCTGGATAAGAACCCAAGATCTTTCAACATATCTTACAGATCGGAGGAGAGCGGCGTAGAATTGACTGATTTGGGCATGTCATGCGTTCAATATATTATTGCTCCTCCACACACCGAAGCCTCTTATCCGCCTCTTGCATCAACGACGATTGCAGATCCGTATTATCGTGCTCCACTTTCCTCCTCGAAGCGACCGTACATGGCTCTCTCATTCGGACTTCAGGTCGGAGAACTGGTTTATGGTTTGGGAGAGCGGTTTGGACCCTTCACAAAAAATGGCCAGCACATTGACTTGTGGAACGAAGACGCAGGGACTGCTTCTCCGTACGGTCAGTCACCATGCCTCAAGTATCTGCTTATGAGCTAAACCGTGTAGCATACAAAAATATACCGTTTTACCTGACAAACCGTGGGTACGGGGTATTCTTTGACCACAGCGACGCTCTTTCCCTAGAGGTCCAGAACGAGAAGCAAGCGAAAGTGCAGGTATCAGTACAAGGAGAAGAGATTCGTTGGTATATCATTCATGGGCCGACGCCGAAACAAGTGAGCAGTCTACTAGCATCTGCCTGAACTTCTATGTGAAAGCTGACGAGAGATTCAGATCTTAGCAAACTATGCAAAACTTACCGGTCGTCCTCCCATCCCGCCTGCATGGAGCTTTGGGTTGTACCTTTCTACATCTTTTCTCACTGAGTATGATGAGAAAACGGTGACTTCCCAGCTCGATGGCATGGTAGAGCGCGGCATCCCAATGTCGGTTTTTCATTTCGACTGTTTCTGGATGAAAGCCCACCAGTGGACTGATTTCACATTTGACCCCAAGTACTTTCCTGACGCAAAAGCTTTCCTTGGCCGAATCCATGAAAGAGGTCTCAAAGTCTGTGTATGGATCAATAGCTATATTGCACAAAACTCGGAGGCCTTTGAAGATGCCGTTTCCGGCGGATACCTTATCAAACGAACGAACGGCGATACTTGGCAGAGCGATATCTGGCAGGCGGGCATGGGCGTTGTCGATTTTACAAATCCTGCGGCGGTTACTTGGTACAAGGCACATCTCAAGCGGCTGCTGGACCAAGGAGTGGATTCATTTAAGACCGATTTCGGAGAACGCATTCCATGGGAGGATATCACCTACCACAACGGAATGGATGCCGTCGCCGGACATAACTACTACGCTTACCTCTACAACAAGACCGTCTTCGATGCAATTGCCGAAGTACGTGGGCCTGATCAAGCGCTCCTCTTTGCCCGCTCGGCCACAGCGGGTGGTCAACAATTTCCCGTACATTGGGGTGGCGATTGCGAATCCACATGGCAAGGCATGGCGCAGTCCCTCCGTGGAGGTCTCTCTCTGGGCCTCAGTGGCTTTGGATACTGGTCTCACGATATTTCAGGCTTCATGTCCGAGGGACAGGCACAGACCGGACCAGCGTCTGCATTGTACAAGCGTTGGGTACAGTTTGGGCTGCTGTCCTCGCACAGCCGGCTGCACGGGTCCAAAAACTACCGCGTTCCGTGGCATGTTGACCATGAAGCAACTGAGGTGCTACGCAAATTTTGTCGCCTGAAGAATCTTCTTATGCCTTACGTTTTTCGCCAGGCAATAGATGCACACCAGCAAGGCCTGCCGTTGCTTCGTGCAATGCTGATCGAATATCCCCAAGACAAAGTCTGCCAAAACCTCGATCAGCAGTACATGTTTGGCGACAGCCTTCTTGTAGCACCCGTCTTCAGCGAGTCCGGTATTGTGGAATTTTATGTGCCGGCTGGGAAATGGGCGTCTATTCTCGATGGACGAGGTTACACGGGCCCGGCATGGTTTACGGAGAAATATGACTACTTCAACCTTCCGCTGCTGCTGCGCGAAAATAAGGTGCTGCTGGTTGGGAAGCCCGACAAACCAGATTACGACTGGGTAAAGAATATTACTCGTGTGCTTGTTGGAACGACTACCTTAACCACATTGAAGGTTGAGGTGCCAAGCTTCTCGAGTCCTGGGGTGATAGAGGTGGTATTGGAACTTAGTAAGGGGTTGGAAAGCAAGATTTTCACTCTGAAAGGTGGAATCGATTCGTTGCAGGTTGAAATGTTGTCGGAGGGGTGCCATTTGTGAATGAAAGAGTTAGCAAATAGAATCAGTCTACGATGAGGCCCCGTTCAGTTTTACAAAATTGATTAATGAGGCTATAATCGACGGTGAAACAATTCTCTTTACAACTGGGTCATGATACACGAAATTTGGCTAACAATCACTGTGAAATTTATACTCTATCGGTATGCGCACATCTAAGTTACAAAAATGATCGACTTTGTACCTCATCCACGGCCACAACCATACTCTCATCCACTGGTGTTCTCGGCGAATGGAAGTAGTGATTTAGTCCACTAATCTCAACCGCCTTGCCGTGAATGGCGGGGTCATCAAGCAAAATACCCACTACATCTACGAGCTTCTTCATCGGTGTAAGATGAGCTTTGGGAAAGCGAGCCCAGTTTTTCTCATCTGTGAGCCCAGTGATGATGGTTCCGGGGCAGAGAGAATTAACTCGGATGTTCTTTTCCTCCCAAGAGTATTTGGCAATGCTTTGAGCGAAGCCAAGGACCCCATGTTTTGATGCGGAATAGACGGGTACTGCCGCAGATGGATATAGAGAGCCGGAAGATGCAGTGAAGATCAGAGAGCCACCTCCGTTTCGGGCCAGGTAATGTTGAGCCAGGTACGCCGTTTGAAGTGTACCTATGAAGTTTACTTTTGCAGTCATCAAGAATGCAGGTATTGGTAGCGACTCAAAACCATCAGAGCTGACAACGAGTGGCTCCTCGTCATAATAGTGTTCTTTTTAAATAATACCGGCATTTGCAAAGACTAATGAGTTAGCACAATAACTGCGATAATGATAAAAAGGTATATGCACCAAAGTCTAGGCGGTGATACTGTTGCCATGTGAGGGCGAATGTTTGTGCCAACTGGTCGTAATTGGTGATGTCTGCAGCGAAGAACTTGCATCCCAGTTCTGCAGCGGCTTTTTCTCCAGCAACAGCATCTTTGTCACTAATAACTACCAACCAGCCTTGCGATAATAGATACGATGCAACTGCGAGCCCAATGCCGGACCCTGGCATTAAAATATTAGCTCAAGATAGAGATAACATCTGAAATCGATACGTACCACCACCTGTTATAAATGCTACTTCAGATGCTGTGGTAGAATCTCTTTTATGGGTTTTGGTGTTTCCCTCGCCTCTTTTCAATGTCCCATTCGCATCGTAAACTACCGCGCCCCCCGTCGGCAATTCTGAATCTATGCCCATGTCGTAAATCAAATCTCTTTGGGAGAAAAGCCAAAAGATGAAAGAGAATGTGTTCAGGTCGAAGAGCGGCAGAAGTTAAAAGGGGTAAAAGATACAAAAGTACAATAAGTAGAAGACGAAGCCTAGGTACGTGGGTACCGAGTGAACATATGTCAACCTGGATGTGAGATGATCCGGAGAAACGACAAGTCGCGCGAACATGAGCCGAGCTTGCCTCCTCTCTCCCTTTCCAAACAGGGATCTCTAGAGGCGTAAGTGCAACAGCCGATAAACTAACTCTGGCGACTGGTTTAACTGCGGCTCATCGGTTGTTCGGTTGTAAGTGCGACAGCGCATGACCGAGCCTAAAGGCGGCTGTAGAGTAGAGAGGCATCGGGATTCCGGCGCCGGCCTCAGAAGACAGGGGAGCTGAAGCTAAGCCGAAACCGGCTATTTTGTCCGCTTTTCAACCCAAGCCTACAAAGGGGTTCAATAAAGACATAACGTAACTTATTAGACCAAATCTGTATTCATACTGCTGGAAACAAGTTGTTAAAACGGAATTGAAATATCGTCTCTTCCTTTGTGAAATATATCAACTGGAACACGTGTTTTAAATGCATCATGTAAAAGTGTACTGCTTGCTTTTGCAGAGCTTCGAATTCGCAACATCAAGCGCAGGCTTTGGCCATTTGAACGACCTGTCAATATTTCTAAAGGCTCAGACAAGAAGGTAGGGGTGAAATGAGGAGCAACGTCGACTTCGACGCCAGCGGGCGGGGGCCTGCATTCGACCGCCACCATCTCCCTGCGCCTCCCCCGGACCTCCCCCGCAACCTCTGGCATCCCAACCTTTTTGATCTGATCGATACTCCACCTCATTTCTTTTTGCTGCACTCCTTCTCCCATATTCTCTTCCTCCCACTGCCTCCCAAGCAAGCAGTGCGGAGTTCCGACATGCCTACCAGGCTTGGAATCTAGATTCTTACAGGGACGAAGTTTGTTTGCCTTCAAGCCGCCGGCCTCATCACCCCATTCTTCCATGTCTTCATAGTGTCGCCATTGTACGGCTACCGCGTCGGCGATCAGGGTCTGTTCCTTCGGCTCTCCTCGAGTGTCTTTGCCCCACGATGCTTCCTGTCTGTGCGCGGAGCTGTGAATCTATAAGGTAGGGCCAATCCAACTTATGTTATATGATTTTCTCGGTGTCATCGAGCAAATTGGCTTGTCTTCAATATCTGCTTCCATCACGGGCATTATTTCTACCTTTCTTTTTCTTCGACCTAACTTCTAGCTGTTGGTGCCCACCGCCTTGCCTCAGCAGTCATGACCCGCTCATGGTTGCTTGCTGGTTTCGCGCTTTTGTCTGCTGTTCAAGGGTTGGATTACTATGTCTCCCCACAAGGCAGCGATAGTAACTCCGGAACTATTGCAAGTCCTTTCCTGACTCTCACTAAAGCTCAGGCTGCTGTTAGGATTGTAGTTGCGACGGAGCCTGCGGAAGCTATCACGGTCAATATTGCTGATGGCGTCTACATCCTCAACACTACTCTGTTGTTAACAGCAGAGGACTCAGGGACCAGTGGCTACCCCGTAGTCTGGAAGGCCTTGGGCTCCAACGCCCTTATCTCTGGAGGGCTAAAACTGACCGGATGGACTTTGAACTCGACCACCGGCATTTACAGCACCACTGTCCCCGTCGGGACACAGTCGCGCAATCTTTATGTGGGAGGGTCTGCGGCACAGTATGCACGCGCCTTTCTTGATAAATCAAGCTTCGGTTTTACCAACACGAGTATCACATGGACGGACTCTGCCTATGATTGGCTGGCAACACTGCCAGGAATTGGAAAGGCGGAAATCAGGTCAATGAACTCGTTCACGGATCGGTACGCTCCAATCCAATCATCCACGACAGGTGCGCTGATAATGGATCAGCCGTCTTGGATATGGAATTATCTGGGATACGATGCATTTTCTAATCCTTGGGGAAATTCTGGATTCTGGATCCAGAACGCGCTGAGCTTGCTCACAGAAGGGAGTGAATTTTTCCTCGATCCCTCTGCGGGCAAGATATACTACATGCCCCTTCCAGGCCAGGACATGGCAACCATCGATACGTATTTGGGAATCTTGGACGCTATCGTTGCGGTTGGTGGTACTTATGACGCGCCCGCGCATGACGTTACTTTTCAGGGCTTGAACTTCGTACGTCAATAACCATCAGGTCCATTAATTATTTTGTCCTTTATAAGACTGATAATAGCTCTTTAGGCCCACACCACTTGGAATTTCGTGACCACACAAGGATATTGCGACCAGCAGACTGGTGGGTTTTTGGGGAACTTCAACATCACCTATCCTATTTTTGAAGCATCGCGTCCGTATTGGGACCAGATGCCAAGCGGGATTCAAATCAGCGCCGCGTACAACATTGCTTTCACTGGCGGGAACTATACTCAGTTTGGTGCTGGTGGGTTTGGCATCGGGAACGACCCATTTTCTCACGTTACGGGCATTGGTTACGGAGCTGAGAACATTAGCGTCCTTGACGGATATTTCACTCAAGTCATGGGAAACTCCTTTACGTTAGGAGGCATTCAAGCAAACGGCCATCATCCCACTGATCCAAGAATGATAAACTCGAGGATCACCGTCTCAGGCAATATCTTTTACAACACTTCCGCCCTCTTTAGCAGCACAGTACCGATATTCACCACCTACATCCAATATTCGACGATCTCGAACAATGACTTGTCGCACATTCCATATTCTGGAATCTGCCACGGATACGGCTGGGGTTCCAATGATCAAGGTGGAAGTCCTGAATATGCCTCACGTGGACTCTACAACTATCAGCCCCTGTATACAACGCCTACGACGTCCTTGAGCAATGTTGTCAGCAGCAACCTGATTCACGACTTTGGACTGGCACACCAAGATCTGGGAGGTATCTACACTTTATCCAAGAGCCCCTCGACCATTATCAGAGACAACTACGATTATTCGTCGACATGGTTCGGCCTTTATACTGATGAGGGCTCCAATTCGCTGACAATCCTGGACAACATGTTCTTCCCTGCTCCGGCAAGATGGTTCAACCCAAACCAACGTACTGGCCTTAATACAGCCAACAACACCCTCAAGAATAACTTTGCTGCTGTGGGTTCCGATTACGTGAACACACCTAATGGTACTGGACAATTCGGCAATACCTTCGAGAGCAATTATGTTGTTCGTGATGCTGTGACAAATGCGGCAGTCACTGGTCAAAGGACAGCGTATCGAGCAGGTGTACTACCCGGTCGGCGCGCAGGACGACCTGTTTCTAATCCCACTCTCGCCGATGCATATATTGCTGTCATATTTCCCTCGAACATTGCTACCGACTTGATCAGGGTCAATATCACCAATTTCGATGACGTTCCCCTTACTGCTGTTTCCTTCCAGACGTCAATCTCATCCAACTATGCGTTGACTCCGGTCTCGGTCCCGCAGTCCATACCAGCCAACTCTTTTGCCATTGCTACCTGGAAAATTACTGGCAATACCTGCACAGCACCAGTCTTTGCTGTGAATGTAACATACACCAATTCTCGATTGAGTAAGCAAGGGTCACTTCGGTCCAACACTACCCTACCAGGAACTGTGACTGGAGCCACGACGCAAGGATGGACCACATCTTCATCCTGGCCTGCGCTATTTGGCGCAACATGCCACACTGTCGGTATTAGCACGTCGGGGAGAGACATATGGAAACCATACGACGATTGGGGAGCAATATATACTCCCGCTCTTATCTCAACCAGCGGCCACTTCAGCGTCTATGTAAATTCCCAGGACAGTATAGGGGATCCATGGACCAGGAGCGGCGTTGTAGTACGCAACAGTCTTGCTTCAAACACCCGCTCCACAGGATACGCGACCCTTCTTGTCACTCCCGGGCAAGGGGTTGTATTCTCATGGGATTCGAGCGGTGACGGTATCGCCGACAGCATGACGACTATACCAGGCATCCGAGCACCGCTTTTCTTGAAGCTCACCGTCAATGGATCAGCCGTTGTTGGCGCTTACTCGTACGATGAAGTCACCTGGAAGCAGGCTGGGAACGCTACACTTTATGCTCGGGCTGCAACACTCGATGCGGGCATGATTCATACATCACATACTGCTTTCACAAACTCTACTGCTATTTTCTCTAGGTTCAACCCGTCGAATGCTTAGCTTCGAAAGGGAACTCGAACGTTGTATGAGTTGGAGGAGAGATTTGTGGAAGGGACAAGACGATGGGTCTTCAAAGTAGTGATATGTCACTAGGAATTGTTAATACTAGTTCAAATAATTTTTTGTTATATAATTTCTATAAATGAGCTTTAAGTCAAGGATGTGTGATTTTCCGAGGCAGATTTGAGCCTGGGTATGTAGATACCTGAAGAAAGTGAGAGCCCATCTTCGATGCCCACGACCACAAGGGGATCCGCAATTCGGGTGGTGAGGCAATGAGACATTGTCGGCCAGGCTCGGCAAAAATTCCTTAATTTCCGGTATCGATAGGTATCGATGCCAGAATCGTAAGGTATCGATAGTATCGATAGTAGTATCGATTCCCCGAACCCAATTCCCCCCTTTAATTGCAATTAACTTTAGAACCACTTCTCTTATAAGAAAACTTTTGGTAGCGCAAATATTCTACTTGATTTAGGCTTTCTATTTAGCTACTTATCTTATATTTTAGACCGAAACTTATCTCAATGCGGCTATTTTAAGTAAAAATGAGCTTTTGAGATTTTCGTGAGGCTCGCTTATATATTTAGCGTCTTGATAAGAAATACGAATACGGGGCTTAATTCTCCGAATACGAGGGCTATTTTAAATTTAAGATATTATTAACTTTTATTAATAATAGTAAGTATTTCTTTTAATAGAAAGACTAGAAATTAAAGGAATTATATAATAATGTATTATTACATAATTTAAATAATAAAAGAAAGAGTTAATTTTTGGGGTAAGAATCGATTCTGGTATCGATACTATCGATTCCTTGCGATACCTGAAAAATACCTCTACTATCGATACCGGTATCGATGCCTCAGGTATTTTTGCCGAGCCTGTTGTCGGCCATGCCAGAGGAGGTTAAGGCGTAGATTGATTACCTAGAGGTTACTGCGGTAGTGGTCGGAGGTCGAGCTCGTTGTAACTCGGTTAGATGAGTGCAATGCTGCCAGCTTGTCTGTTGATCGGCTCATAGACCGTCGTGAGTACAACAGTATCACTAACGATCTTTAAAATCGCATTCTTAAGCGAGGAGATTTAGGGGACATCCTCACTATCGAGGACTTCAGCTTGCGTTTTAGTGCAGATGCAGGCAACTGTTGTTTGGTTGTTATGCCTGTTAATTTGATTTCAAGCAATACAAAAGCAGCCTTCCTCATCCGTTATCATTGTTATCTCGAGGGTAGCCAGCGCATCGACTTCTTCTTTTTTTATGTATTAACTCAAGCCTATTACAAAAGGTACCGTTAAGTTTAGAACTTCTTCCTCGCCACTTTTCACGAGATTAGGATAACTTAACCGATTATAATATAGTTCCAGACATAGCTCAAATGTTTTATTAGATTCTTTATTTATAATTCTCCTATTTACTCGCAGCTTTAGAGGTTTTTAGAAGTTAGGCTTCTACCATAACGAATAAGCGGCAATTACCTATTATATTCTGCTTATATTAAGTATTTGAGGCAGTATAATTAAATCAGATATTATAAACCCGCAAATATATTGTGGTAGGAATTGGGCCGACATTTGGTATAATTACATGTTCTCACGTGATCCCTTAGTTCTCTCTTTTTTTGTATTTAGCCCTCGCCCTTCTCACGAGAGAGACATCAAGCAACCCAATACACACTTTATTAATACAATGCCTCCTTGATTCGTGATTACTCCTAGTTAATTCCCTATTATATATTATATTTCCTTATATCTCTCTTTATTAGTAAATAATACAGGAATAATTTTAATACAAATTAACTTTTTCGTTTAAGAGAATAAACTAATAGTTTCTCGATATTATAATTATAACGAAATCTAATAGGAAAAGAAAGAAACAAAAAATGAAAGACTTAGTCTAAAGAATAGTAAATAATACCAAAAACCCTAAGAAAATCAGAGATTATAAAAAATAAAATAAAAGAAGAATTAAAGTAAAAACCGAAGCTTATAAAGCTAATATAAAAAAAAACGAGATATTTAATATATTCTCCTAGAAATAGTATCCTAAAGCTAGTATTTAGTAGTTAAAATAATATTACTAGTAGGTCTAGTATTATAATAATAGTAGCTAAATAGCTATATTAAGAAATTCGGAAATAAACTAAACTCGAGAAACTTCTCGAGTATATTATATATAAGCTAACTTAATTATTTTTAGTTATAATTATAATATTAGCAGGAATAATTAGGAAAATTACCGAGATACTTAATTACTTAATTCGGAATTTATTACTAAGTCTGGTTTAAGAAGAAATTAAAATAGTAATATCCTGAGAAATAAGAAGTTCCTGAATTTAACTTATAAATAATCTATTTAGAGATAATTAAGATTATAAAAATACAAATATTTTTCTAATATTACTATTTAAAGAAAATATAAAATAGTTAATTCTCTAGTTAAAAAGAGATAATTATAGCCTATAAAAAATATATCTAGTCTAAACTCTCTTATTTTAATAATTCCTTATAGAAATATATTAAGTAATTTTTTATTTTTTATTAGAACCTTTTCTCAAGAAACTCTAGCTAATATATTTTTGAGTTTAGTAAATTTACTTATAATATTAAGTACTTTTTCTTTCTATTTCTTGCTATTTATATTAAGCTCAAAAAGAACTCTAATTTTTACTAGATTTAATATTACTAACTTTATTAAAAAAAAATAGTTTCTAATTAAAAAAGAAAAATAATTTATAAAAATATTACAAACTAGAATATATAATTATTAGATATTATTTATTAATTATTTATAATATATTATTTGAAAACAAATAGATTTATAAAAAAAAAAGAATTAGATAATTAATTTTTTTATTATATTTTTATAAATTATAACTAAATAAACTAGTAACTAATAATTGAGATATTTTATTTATAGAAATTAGTTTATTTTATTTATTTTATAAATACTATATTAAACTAATATAGCTTTAGAATAAAATTAATAAAAAGAATAAATAATATTATATATAAACTCTATATTATATAAGAATATATATAAGCTATAATAGTAATAGTTTAATAATTTTAAAAGAAAGATTAGATCCCGGAATTTAAAGTTAGAAATAAAATCTAATTTAATCTCTAGAATATTTAAATAAATAAACTAATTAAAAAGCGTAATATAAAATATATTAAGTATATAATAGTTAAGATAATAAAAAGCTATAGTTTTTAATTTAATTCTTTTTTAGAAATATATAATATATTTTATAATAAGCTTTTTTAGCTAGTTATAATAAACTTATTATTAAATTAGTTTTAAAATAATTTATAGCTATAACTATAATTTATAAATAATAAAAACAAATATAAAATTAAACGAATTCTTAATAAGAAGTATATAAAATATAATTAAGAGCTTTTAAAGAAACTATTTATAAAATAAAAGAATTATATATATTTTATATAGGAATTATATTTTATATTTAAGGAAATAATAATATTAAAAACTTAAAAAGAAATTATCTAATAAAATAAAGCTTTATTTATATATTTATAAAACCGATATTTATAAATAAGAAGAAAAATATATAATAGATTAAAACCCGATTTATATATTTGGCTAAAAGCTTTTACTAAGTTATATAATAAAAGCTAGTACCTTTATTATATAATATATTTTCTTAGATTAATAAAATAACTATATATTATTTAAGAAATTCGAATATTTTAGAAAATATAATTTTATTTCTTTCTGTTTTTTCTTTCTTTTCTTCTTAAAGAATTCTATTTAATTAATTAAACTACTAGTTTTCTTTATATAAAGGCCTAGCTTATAATAAATATTATTAATTAAATTAGAATTCTATATATTTTCTTATATTACTAAATATTAATAGCTTTAATTTTTTTATTTAATATTTAATATATAATTATTAAATTAAAGTCTTTTATTTATTTAATAAATATATAATAAAAGAAATTAAAATAAATATAAAAATTCTTATAAAACAATTTAGTAAAAAATATAAAAAATATAAAATTAATCTTAGTATTTATTTCTAATAAAATATTTTAAAACTATAAACTTTTTAAAAGTATATTTAATAATAATTAAATTAATAATATACAATTTTTAGAATTATTAAATTTTAAAATTAAGTAAATTTCTTTTAAAAAGAATTTTTAATTTTATATTTTAATTTAAATATAATATTATAAAATTGTAAACTTTATTAAAGCTTATATTTATATAAAAAATTATTTTTTAATTAAAAGAAAAAAACAATTATATAAAATATAAAAGCTTTTATTAAAAATATTAGAAAAGTAGAAAAAAGAAATTAATTAATATAATAAAGTCTTTTAATATTTATAATTATATTTGAATTAAACTAATTATATAAAAGTATTTTTATAAAATAAACTTTATATAAAATTAAGAAAACTTTATTTTTTATAATTTAAAAAAGTTAATATTATTATAATTATAATTTCTTAATTATATATAATATAATTACTTTACTTAATTAAGTATTATATATATATTTTAAAGCTTTTATATCTTACTTTATTTTTCTAGCTAGCTTTTTAATTAATTCTTTACTTTTAATATAACTTATTTCTTTGCTTAATTTATATATATAAAATATTAAATCCTAATAAACCCTTTTTAATAATGAAATATAATTCGCAAATTTTAGGTTATATATTAATTAAAAGAAATCTAAAGTTTTTTTAATAATACTAATTGTATTATTATAACGCGAGGTGTATTGCATATTAAATACTAATTAATAGGTCAATCCATACTTCGATTTCAAAGTCTGCCGCATGTCACTGAAACATTTCTACGTTCGTAATAACTCTATTCTCTGTGGGTTACGAATATGACGAGTTCACCCAGCCTGGGATCATTATATCCGCGGTGACTCAGATCCCTGACGACATCACTCTCTCCTTCCGGCAGCAAGTAGATGTCATCACGGTCTTCAGATCATATACCAAATCCGTTTCAGGTATCGAAGCCCAGAGTTTCCCTCTCCCAAATAGAATCTTAACAGCAAACATGGTAAAATATCACAACTTTACTTTCCAAACAAAACCAGAGAGCGAAAGCTACCGACAACCAGAAGATGAACCCTTTCTGCCATCAGAATATTCCCAATACAAGACAAGAAATACATGGCACACCTACTTCACTGCTTTCCACGTAGTCCTGACCACAGTGCTGGCTTTTGTGTGCCTTGGACTACTCATGGAACCTCATCCCAGTAAGTTAGGGACATATGAGACTGGATTTAATACTGAGTTAAGTATGAGTTTATCATGTGCCAAGTTCTCGATCTATCTAATAATGGTGTTTATAGCTGCTATTTTACCTAGCATTGAACTTGAAACGCGGACTTTCCATTTCGTGACAAGTGCTGAAGAAGGCTCACATCGTGAATATGTCGGTTCGAGAACACCAGATATTGATCATGCATGGAATAGATTGTTGCATTGTGAGTTAAGTGGATTGGATCGAATGATATACTTGCTAATGAATATCATAGCTGCAAATCTTGACCTGACGGACGAGGAAGCTGGAGCGAAGGTCTGGAATACTACTTGGAAATGGGAAGATACAGGGTTGTGGTTTTCTGGGTAATATTTCTCGATCTCCAACATGTTGTCTAGTATTAATCAAGTTTCAACAGCGTTTCAATGTGGCACCAGTTACATTGTGTAAATATCCTCCGAGAAGCAGTTCACCGGGATACGTACAATGGGCCGCCTGATTCTGGCACAGAATATCATCTCGGTAAGCAATAGGTCTACTAATTTGAAAATTTCCAACTCATTCCATGTACATGGCTGACTATTCCGAGATCATTGTTTGAACTACCTTCGACAAGTCATCATGTGCTATACCGACCTGATACCTATGAGATATGACTGGGACCAAGGGGCGGGAAGGTTGATGTTGCAAGATGAACCCCACACTTGCCGCAATTACAAGAAGATTGATGAATGGGCGAGACCCAGAGCTAGCTGCCATGTACCTGCTCCTCATCAGCCAAAAACGGTCAAGGCGCCTCCGAGGGGAAGTTGTATCAGGGGTCCGTATTTTGCGGATGAATAACGTGGCGTGTCTGGACTTGGGATTACGAGGGTTGAAAGATTTTGTAGCGTAGCGAGTGGAGATTTATAGTAGGGAAAGGCTAAGCAGCAATTGTTTTGTTATAATCTTCTAGCAGTGGCAACAAATAATATCTTACCCACCGAAGAACCACAAGGCTTAAGTGAGTTGTATTTCTGATCAGTTCTATGCAGTCAACTGGATGCCTCTAACATGTTCATCATGATCCATCCATCGCCTTTTAACCGAGAAGTGAAACACCCGCTGTGGAGAGCCAAAAGATCACAGGAATATAAAAGATTATCAGTTTCAGTAAGGATATAACAGCCTTAAAATGAAGCAAGCCAAGAATGAGTATATATTCAAGGATTTGTGCAATTTCACAGGCAACCTCATGTATAATAGCAAACACTGTGGGTCTTGAGTGCACTTTGTATCGTCGCCTCATTCCCGTGTCTTTTCAATTCCAGCGTCACTCGACGCGTCCGATTCATGATTACACACTTCCATCCTCTACCTTAGTCGCATTCTCAAGCGTCTCAACAATAAAAGTCGGCGCAGGAACAAACTTCCCATAGTCCGGCTTCACTAAATCCAACTCCGAAATATTCGAAATGGCCATGCTCCGATACTGTTCCAAAAAACTCTCAAAATCCCAACACCGACTCCAAATATTCGTATCCGCAATCGGCATCGGATACTTGTCCATCCACCTAAACAGATAAATCCCTGGATCGGGCTCACACATTAAATGTTCCAATAACACCTGAATACAATGGCTAGTATGAAGATTGAATAGAGGATAGGGGTCACCATCGGGGTAGTAGTAGTCTTTGTACAGGGCTTGTCGGATGCTGTTTAGGCAGTAGATGTGATGAAATGCGAGGGCTTTTCCGACGTAGGCATTTTCTCCGTACTCTGGTGGAAGTTTGGCTACAACCTCAGGGTCTTTCCGCATCTTTAAAATGTCCGAGTGAGAGACGGACCAGATGTGCTCGGGGCTTAGGCGTGACCAATGGCATCTACTTCTGGACTTGGGGGGTCGCTGTAGATTGTGGAGCCGCCATCTCCGTATTGTGCTAGGCTCATGCGAGTTGTGAGGGGGATTTCGATGGCGCTGAGGAGGGGAGCTGAGTACTTTGTAAATAGCTTGTTTCCTTACAACGTGGTTGCAGGGACACCCAAAGTATAGTGACAACGTCTTCAAATTCTCATTTATATGGATCTTTTCGCCTCTTTTATAGGTATGGAAGAGAGCAGAGCCTGAGAAAACGAAAATTACAAGATTGGCAATGATTACGAGCCACGAGAAGAAACTGACGCTATTGAATCCGCGTTTCGATAATAACAGAAGTGTGTCGCTACCGCTTTCGCTTTCTATATCATTTTCGCCGCTTGTTAAAGGCTCGTATTGTGTTTCTCGTTTTATGAACGCATTTGGGGGGAGGAATTTCTTTGAAACTGAAGACGCCATCGCCATAGCAGGTCTAAGCAAGTAGTGGTGGGATTGTTGATCGAGCTCGCGAGGAAACGGCGAAGCGACAAAGGCTGCTTCGGGGGCGGTCAAGAAAGCTGCTCTGCGTCGATCCAATTCAAGAGGAGAAAAAGTGAGGGGGAAATCTCATTCCCACGAGTCCTGAGTTAGCCATGTGCCTAAGAGACGAGACGTATCCCATCCGTTTTGCCTTTTATCTCCAGTATCCAGTAAGAAAACTTTACTGTAAAAAGTGGCGAACACCATCCGCCGACATGCGAGGTACGAGTAGAGCCATGTTTGTTGTAAAGTTTGTCACAAACCCTCATTAGCAATCCAACAAATGACAAGCAAATAAATCCCAAAGCATAATTTCTAATGGTTCATTGATAGCAGGTAGTGTTAATTGAAGTCAGCTGGCAATGTAGCAGGCTGTCTTCAAATTTTCAAGCTCGTTTGCAACTTAGAGTTTATAATATACGAATTTGAATTGAAGGATATTAAGGTTCATAGGGGTACGCTAATTCTTTAATGCCTTTATTTCTCTAATACCCTAGATTCGTCTTTAGAGTTGGCCGATAAAGTAAACGTGGAAATTTAGGTTTGCAAAAGTTATGCTTCAGTAGTGGGATGTTATTATCCAATGCAGTTCTAGCGTTGAGAATTATGAAGATAATACAGAGGATTGGTGTGCCGTTTATCCGTGTACTGAAAGTCGGTCCGACCTAAAAACAACAAAATGGTCACCCTTTTACACCCATTATAACCTTTTAGCTATGACCCTAATTAATTAATACTAAGTAATATGGTTATATAACAGAACTAGGCGAATAAGACATATTAATACATTTCTTCGCATAATTCCTAGTTAATTTATAATTAAATTCTAATATATATAAACCATTTTAATTATTTTAATTTTTAATTTATAAAACGCGAATAGTTGCTCGCTTAGGTCACGTGCGCTTATAAATAAGAAAGCTCGCAATATATTATAATATATACTAAATAGCAAGTAATTTATTTATATATAACCAGCCCTAGTTATAAATTAAATAAGGTTTACTTGAGTTTTATAACTGGTGTAGAGGGTCACGTGATAACCAAAAAAATCGGCTATAAAACGCAAAAATAATTACTCGCTTAATCACGTGCTATATAAGTCACGCAATATTAAAGAAATTAAAAATCGGGGAACGTAGAACTTATTACATGAAAATAAACTATAGTTTTAATTAATGTGATTTTTATTAATTAGTATTATAACAGTGTTTATCTTTTTTTTTTGTTTTTTTGGTCGTTTTTGGGTCGGACCGACTGCAGACGGCTGCTCGGACATGTGCTACTCTTACAATATCTTTAGATCAAGACGTTATAATTTACTACGCCTTATAGCTACTTCTAATCAATTTTGTCGTTGAAAGCCAATAAGCTGTGACATCCACACTCTCCGTTCCCCATTTCACCTATTCGTCATGATCTTGCAGACGCTAAGTCACCACTTCTGGGGTTTGGTTCTCGCTGGTTTTGGCTCTGTATGTTTTATTCTCAGCGGAACCAGTAGGCGCTAGGGGCCATCCTCTGACATATTTTCAGGCTGTGCTGTATATTTTTGGGCTATGTGTTTACAGACTTTACTTCCATCCACTATCCAAATTTCCTGGTCCGAAGCTTGCGGCTGTTTCGGACTTTTGGATTTGTTCTAGGTGGTATGGATCTAGCTCCAAAGGTCAAATCAAAGGTCGAAAACCTGATTCAGTTCAGGATAAGTGGTTATTGGCCACGTGAAATTGAGAAAGTCCATAGAGAATATGGTAAGTTGGAGGTTTTCAAAGTCCGAACATTGAGTAATTACTGTTCTATTTAGGTGACATTGTACGAATCTCTCCGACTGACCTTTCCTTTGTCAGAGTAGACTCCCTCAAAGGTACCTACACCCCCGACCTCCAGCATAACGTCGAACTCTAACGAGACCCCAGATATCTACTCAAACTTCAACATAAACTCCACTCACCAATTCCCCAAATACGCCACATTCTACCGACAAAGCGACGTCGGCTCTTCCGTAGGCACAGAAGTCGATCCAATACGCCATCAAGAAACACGCAAACTCCTCGCTCCGGGTTTTAGTGCTCCTGCTTTGAAAGCTCAGACTTCTATTGTGGTGAAGTATGTAGATCAACTTGTGGAGCAGATCAAGAAGAAAGGGGGGACTGAGCGGGGAATGAATATAACGCAGTGGTTTATGTGGACAGCGTTTGATATTATTATGGATTTGTCGTTTGGGGAGTCTTTGAGTATTGTGGAGGAAGGTTCGTGATCTACATTCTTAAGTCACGATGCAGCGAGAAGAACTGACAGTGTGTTCATTGTAGGCAAAGGTCACGTCTGGGTAACCATGCTCTCTGGCTCCGGTTTCCAAGTAGCGCTCGGCTACATTATGCGCCGCCAACACCCAATCTTCGTTAAAACATTGACCCGAATACTTCTCAACAAATCCAGCAAACATATGCGGGAACAGCACGTCTCTATGAGCCGAGGGATGGCTATCAAGCGACTGAACAACAAGTTTGCAGATCGGGTAGATCTGTTCTCACATCTCGTGGGCGACAAAGCACATAATACCACCGTGGATTTCCTAGCTGCTCAGGGTTCGACATTGGTAGCAGCGGGTACGGAGACTACGTCGACTTTCTTGTCGACCTCGACATATTATTTGCTGAAGAACCCCGAGGTTTTGGGAAAACTAAAGGCTGAGGTGAGGAGTGCGTTTGCGAGCAGTGGTGAGATTGATGGAGAGAATACGAAGAAGTTGTTGTATTTAAATGCAGTTGTGGAGGAAGGGTTGAGAATCTTCCCGTCAGCGCCATTTGGGCCTCCTAGAGTCTGCCCGGGAGCAGTGATTGATGGAGTTTGGGTTCCTAAAGGGGTATGTCCTTCCCGAACATGTACAGCAGAGTTCTAACGGAATAAATAATAGACAATCGTAGCAACAGCAGCTCACGCTACAGCAAGCGACCCCCGCTATTTCCATCTGCCTCGGGAATTTCACCCAGAAAGATGGCTACCAACCGATCATCCAGACTATGATGCTAATTTCGCTGGGGATACAAAAGAGGCTTCGAAACCATTCTCGCTTGGTCCTAGATGGTGTATTGGATCTTACTTATCATACCTTGAGATTCGGTACGTAGCTTCGGCCATCCTTTCTATCGTTTCAATTAAGGGGTAATCTTGGGCATAGATCCTGAAATTCCTTAAATCCCAGGAGCCCGTCTAATATCTTGGGTAAAAGGGGGCTAACATGATCCAGGATAACAATAGCAAAACTGGTCTGGAATTTTGACTGGAAATCCGCTCTTGATGTGAGTGGGGACTTTGTTGAGGACGTGAGGCTGCTAGGCCTTTGGAGAGCACCCCCTCTTATGGTGAACTACACCATTGCTACGCACTGATGGAGTGGGCTTTCTTTTAGTAGAAGTTTCGTTTTTTTTAAGGCATTTGCTAAGTGGCATATTGAGATGGTGTAGGACCGGTCCGGGTATTACTTTTAGCGGCTACCACATGTGTCACACTTTTAGGAGTGCATAGTCAAGCTTTTCTTCTTTCTGTCCCGACCCCTCACTACCCTTCTCTTTCGCGATCAAGTGATTCAATTCAATCCTTCCATCGTTTGAAACTGAGGCTTTTGCTTCTGGGTCTGTATAGAAGTCCTGGGGTGAGTATACGACTGAGTACAGGCCTGAAATGCTTCGATATGTGACTTGTAAAGCTGGCTCTCTATTGTTAGCAAGTCTGCTCAGGCAACAAATGAGTAGTGGAACATGGGTTTTACCAGGCAGTAGTCCATATACATTGGCAGCTTCGGGTCATCTGTATACCGTGGGAAGTAATTAATTACCCGTGGACTGGCCTGTCGCCGAATATTACTGCTTGCATTCTTCAGCCTTCAATCCGTGAACTGGTTACACAAGTCAATCAGAAGCGGCAATATTCTTTACTTCGAACAATCGGACAAGGCCAGCGATCTTCAGTCTACGTCTAGTCACAATACAGAAATTGGAGACCCTGCCAAGCAAGCCACAATGGTCTGAGTGACGGATTAGATGGAGATGACCAAAAATCCAAGGCAGCAAACGTTGAACCGCTCATGGCAGGACCAAGCCCGCTGCCAGAACTTTACTTGCTTGGATGGAACCTGTCGCGCCCTGACCTTCTTCCGAGTTGTCTGAGAGCATATCAATATCCACACAGGGTTACAAGCTTACCAAGGAACTGATACGGCTGTACAGCCATCCTGACATTCTTTTCTCCACCGCTTCGGGTCTCCAGTAAGGTTCAAGCTCGAATACGATGTATACTCATTCGGCTTGATCCTTCTAGAGATCGAATTATGGACGACGCTCTCTTTTCTCCACTCACGGTGCTCCTCAGACGACGAGTTCCGGCGAAAAGTATCACAAGAATATTGCGACTGTTAATGCCGAGAATGGGTGAGACTTACTGGCGAGCAATGGAACGGTGTCTTTGCAACACCTTTTACCAGAAATTTCCGACCGGGCTAACGCCAGCGGAGAGAGAAGAGAAACAGCAATTGTCGGTAGCGTTCGAGCGTCAAGTTGTTAGCGAGCTCGAGAACTGCAGCGTATAAGAGAAAGAGTGGCAAGTTAATTCGATGAGAGACTATCGCCATACTACAGAAGGTTGGGGTCTTAGCGGTTCTCCTTAGGGGACGGGAGGGGTTGCGAGCCTGATCGCATAAATCTGTGTTTTTAGTGCATTTCGCTAATAATTACTCACTGAAGAGAATGTTGACAATTTTAACTTATATCGCAATTACTTAGAATGAGATCTCTAAACCCGATTTAGCCTCCCTTATCTTAAGCGCTCCAGTTTAAAGATAATATGCTTTGTAGTTATATAATAATTGTACGGTAAGGTCTTTTGGACTTGGGTTTCGCGAGGCCTGAAAATGACACTAAAAACACAGACTTATGCGATTAGGCTCGTTGGGGGTAAGGTTAAGGGTTAAAGGGATAGGGGGTCTGAGCGAGGAGTGCCGAAGGCGTAAATTGGGGTTTACGGAGTACGGCGAAACTTGGTACGGACTGATAGTTGATATGGTCGCTTGCGACATCAACGGTTCGCCTCATCCTCCTATATTCCAAAACCAAAGCCACACTCTCCAATGTCACAGCGCTAGACAACCACCTTAACACATCCCCCTCATCAGTCCATTTTCACCACCCCACCTCAAACGCAACGCATAGTCACTGTACGTTAGTGATGAGGGCCTGTCATTTTAGCGAGTGTGGCGTTCGGGAAGGGAAGAAGATCACCAGCTTGTTAAGCGAGGGAGTAAAGGGGATTGGATATCTTAAGAAATCCTAGCTTTCAGGGCTTCGTGGGTGGTTTAAGAGTATTGCTGGCTTACTGACATGAGTATGAGGCGGTTCAGTGGAGATTCATGCCTTTCCTCCATCTTTTCAAACTTTCGATACTGAATTGGGTTGGTGCGGCTTCTCACTTCCTAGCTTGAAGCAAGTGACTGACTGAGTTGGGTGTCAACACAACTAACGCGGCTTTCCATTACACCCCTTTTAAAAACTCTGGGCCTTATGGAGGTGTGGTGGGTCACAGCCAGTGCCAAAGAAGACAGTGGCAGCAAAATCTAGAGCAAATCAAGAGCCGCATTGAGAACGAGTGAGTGATGCTTGGCTTTGGGATATGTATCTGTTGTCTCTGTCGATACGAGTAGATGAAAGATGTTCTTACCTTCGAACTTGTGGTGGCAATTGTGCTAGTGAAATTCAGTTTCTTCTTAAGCGCCATTGAAAGATCCGGCGTCATTGTAGTTGAGAAATTATATATCACGTGACTCGACCATGTTACTCCCGAAGAAAAGGAGAGGCTTCATTCGCACTGATCTATCCTAGGTACTCCACTCCTTCTATTCTTTCTTCAAACCACAGGCTCAATCGTATCGTCACTCAACACGTTTCCACCATCGGGGCCAAATCTTATGCCCGTAGCCTGCTCTCGGTATTACCGGTCATTTATGGGGAGCATTTCGGATTTGCTTATTCATCCATCCCAGGTCTTTGGACGAGCCAATCAATCAACAAGATTGTCGGACTCCGATGCTGAAATTTTGTCCGCCCAAGTCCAGCTAGTTCGGACCTCGTCCCCACTCAAACAGCTTCCAGACCGCACGATTCGACCATCCTGATACTCATCATCCTCGCCAAGCGCGGGATCTCCACTGCGCTAGCGGATTCGTCATGACTTTAGACTTTGTCAGATTTGTTTTCACGGTTCGGCCTCAAGTGAAGGCCGAACCTCAAGAAGATCTGCCTGCAGGGCCGGATACAGGAACTCTGCCATCCGTAAAGATGCGCGTAAGGGGCGCTTCCAAGAGCAGTCTGCGTCGCGCTTCGGACTCTTATTCCACCGGAAGTGCTGCCCGCGATCGTGTTCTATCAAATGTGGGTCGATGTGTGGCCGCGTGGAGACCTACATGTATCGAATGCTCCCCCAATTCCCGGCATGAGGTTTGCATATTTCTTTTCTCCAATCTCTTTCTACGATTCTTTCTTGGAAGCTCAAAGATTTCATTTAATTGTTCATTTATTCATCATTGACAATGGCTACGTCCGAGCCAGAGGCATATGCCTCAGTGGTCAACCATTCACAAGGAAACGCGCTCGCGCGCATTATCTCGAGCGCGTCCCAGCTCTCAAGACGGCAATCCAACAGGGTATACGACAGTTCAGACGAAGAAGACCGGGAACCAATTTCCAATGACTGGAATATGATGCCAGAGATCAAGGCGCTGCAGCAGCAGGGAGAGAAGGATCAAGTCAAACGGCGAAAGCTTGGAGTCACATGGACGAACCTGACCGTGAAGGGGGTCGGTGCGGATGCAGCCATCAATGAGAACGTGGGTTCACAATTCAACATTCCACGAGCGATCAAGGAAGGAAGACATGGAGCCCCACTGAAGACAATTCTGGAGGATAACCATGGATGTGTCAAGCCAGGCGAGATGCTTCTTGTTCTCGGACGACCTGGAGCTGGATGCACAACTCTTCTCAAGATGCTTGCGAACAGGAGGCTTGGGTACGCAGAAGTTACTGGGGATGTCCACTGGGGTTCTCTCGACGCTAAAGGGGCCGAACAGTACCGGGGCCAAATCGTTATGAACACGGAGGAGGAACTTTTCTTCCCAACCCTCACTGTAGGACAAACCATCGACTTCGCCACGCGCATGAAGGTACCATTCAATTTACCTTCCAATCAAGGATCGCCTGAGGACTTCCAAATAGAGAGCAGAGACTTCTTGTTGAGGTCAATGGGCATTTCCCACACGCATGATACCAAGGTCGGCAATGAATACGTTCGCGGAGTTTCCGGAGGAGAACGAAAGCGAGTCAGCATCATCGAGGCTCTTGCGACGAGAGGCAGTGTATACTGCTGGGATAATAGTACCCGGGGTCTGGATGCCAGCACGGCACTCGAGTACACCAAGGCTATGCGAGCCTTGACAGACATTTTCGGCCTCGCTTCTATCATCACCCTGTACCAAGCGGGCAATGGCATTTACAATCTGTTCGACAAGGTTTTGGTTATTGACGAAGGCAAGGAAATCTATTACGGTCCAATGAGGGAAGCAAGACCATTCATGGAGGGCCTGGGATTCTACTGCGATGACGGAGCAAATGTTGGAGACTTCTTGACCGGTGTTACCGTTCCATCAGAAAGGAAAATCAAGCCTGGATTCGAGGAATCATTTCCTAGGACCGCAGAGGACATCCGGCAACGTTATGTCAAGTCAAGCATCAAGACGAACATGGAAGCCGAATACACTTTCCCAACCAGCGACGAAGCGAAGATAGGCACAGAAGATTTCAGAGAGAGTGTTCAACACGAGAAACACAAGAGCCTGCCCAAGAAATCGCCTCTCACTGTCAGCTTCATCACTCAGGTCAAGGCTGCTGTCACTCGTCAGTACCAAATCCTTGGGGGGAACAAGGCAACCTTTCTTATTAAGCAAATCTCGACACTGATTCAGGCCCTGGTCTCAGGCTCACTCTTTTACAATGCTCCAAACAACTCAGCTGGTCTCTTCGTCAAGTCCGGTGCACTCTTCTTTGCTCTGCTGTTCAATTCTCTGCTGGCAATGTCAGAAGTCACGGACTCGTTCTCTGGCCGTCCAGTCCTCGCGAAACACAAATCATTCGCTCTTTACCATCCTGCTGCATTCTGCATAGCCCAGATAACGGCAGATATCCCGGTTCTCCTCTTTCAGGTTTCAATATTCTCTGTCGTACTATATTTCATGGTCGGATTGACAATGGAGGCTGGCGCTTTCTTCACCTTCTGGATTATCGTCTTTGCAACTGCCATGTGTATGACTGCTTTATTTAGAGCTATCGGTGCAGCATTCAGCACATTCGACGGAGCGAGCAAGGTTTCTGGATTTATGATTGCTGCTTTGATCATGTATACTGGATATATGATCAAAAAACCCGCAATGCATCCTGTAAGTTGTCCAAACCTTGAGAATCAGGTGCACTCGCTAATCTTCTCAACAGTGGTTTGTGTGGATCTATTGTAAGTACCACTCCCATCTCATCAGATTTCATCAGTCCCAGCCACCATCATCGATCTTTCCAGTCACCACCTGAGCCCAACTAACATAATATAGGGATTGATCCATTAGCCTACGGCTTTTCTGCCATTTTGGCGAATGAATTCAAGAATAAAATCATTCCTTGCGTTGGAAACAACCTCGTTCCCAACGGTGAAGGCTACACAAACCCGCTTCACCAAGCTTGTAGCGGTGTCGGAGGCGCTGTAGCCGGCAGTACAAGCCTTACTGGAGACCAATATCTTGCTTCTCTCTCGTACTCAGTCTCAAACATATGGCGAAATTTCGGTATCCTATGGGCTTTTTGGGTTCTCTTCGTCGCCGTCACGATCTACTCGACCAGCAATTGGAAATCACAATCTGGCAACAGCGGATTCCTCTTGATTCCTCGAGAAAAGGCCAAGAAGAACATGAAGCATCTGACTCAGGATGAGGAATCTGGGACCGCTGTTTCCCAGCCAGTTGAGGAGGAGAAGGCACCGGTTCAATCAAGTGGCTCATCTTCCGAGGGTACCATGGCCACCGAAGAGCAATTGGTCCGCAACACTTCAGTGTTTACTTGGAAGAACCTCACATACACCGTCAAGACACCATCTGGCGATCGTGTTCTCTTGGATAATGTACAAGGTTGGGTCAAGCCTGGTATGCTGGGGGCACTTATGGGCTCATCCGGAGCCGGAAAGACTACCCTGCTCGATGTTCTCGCGCAACGAAAGACGGATGGTACTATCAAGGGCTCCATTCTCGTCGATGGCCGCCCGCTTTCCGTCTCATTCCAGCGTTCAGCTGGTTATTGCGAACAACTTGATGTTCATGAGCCGCTTGCTACAGTCAGAGAAGCCCTTGAGTTCTCTGCTCTCCTCCGCCAGCCACGAACAACACCGAGAGAGGAGAAGCTCAAGTATGTTGATACAATTGTTGATTTGCTCGAGATGCACGACATTGAGAATACTCTCATCGGAACAACAGGAGCTGGCCTATCAGTCGAACAAAGAAAGCGACTCACCATCGGTGTGGAACTCGTCTCGAAGCCCAGCATTCTCATCTTCCTGGACGAACCCACTTCTGGTCTCGACGGACAGGCAGCGTTCAACATCGTCCGATTCTTGAGGAAGCTCGCAGATGTTGGTCAAGCCGTCCTTGTCACCATCCATCAACCGAGTGCCCAACTGTTCCTCCAATTTGACAGCCTGCTCCTCCTCGCCAAGGGAGGCAAGACTGTCTACTTCGGCGACATCGGTGAGAACGCCACAACCCTCAAAGAATACTTCGCTCGCTACGATGCCCCCTGTCCCAAAGATGCCAATCCCGCCGAGCACATGATCGATGTGGTATCAGGATCCCTCTCCCAAGGCAAAGACTGGAACCAAGTCTGGCTCGACTCCCCAGAACACAAGCAAACCGTCGAAGAACTTGACAGCATCATCGCCAACGCCGCAGCAAAGGAGGCCGGCACCAAAGACGATGGCTTTGAATTCGCCATGCCGCTCTGGGAACAAACGAAGATCGTAACGCAACGGATGAATGTCTCTATCTGGCGGAATACAGACTACATCAACAACAAGTTCGCCTTGCACATTGGCTCTGCGCTCTTCAACGGCTTCTCTTTCTGGATGATAGGCGACACGGTTGCTGATCTCCAACTCCGGTTGTTTACTGTCTTCAACTTCATCTTCGTGGCCCCTGGTGTGATCGCACAGCTCCAGCCTTTGTTTATCGAACGAAGAGATATTTACGAGACGCGAGAGAAGAAGTCAAAAATGTACTCCTGGATCGCATTCGTAACCGGTCTCATCGTCTCCGAGCTGCCCTACCTCTGCGTCTGCGCCGTCTTATATTTCGTCTGCTGGTACTACACCGTCGGCTTCCCCACTGACTCCAACAAAGCCGGCGCCACCCTATTCGTCATGCTAATGTACGAATTCGTGTACACTGGGATCGGACAATTCATCGCTGCCTATGCTCCCAACGCTGTCTTCGCTTCTCTCGCTAATCCCGTGATCATCGGAACGCTTGTCTCATTCTGTGGTGTCTTGGTCCCATATGCACAGATCCAACCGTTCTGGAGATACTGGATCTACTATCTCAATCCGTTTAACTACCTCATGGGCTCCCTGCTCACTTTCACCACTTTCTCGGCGGCTGTTCACTGCGCAGAAGCAGAATTCGCTATCTTTGATCCACCGTCTGGACAAACGTGTCAACAGTATCTGGGCCCGTATCAGATGGGCATGGGTGCTAGAACGAATTTGATAAATCCGGATGCGACAAGTGCGTGTCGGGTTTGTGAGTACAGGAGTGGAAGTGATTATCTTTATACGATTAATTTGCAGGACTATTACTATGGTTGGAGGGATGCAGGGATTGTGGTGTTGTTTGCGGTTAGCAGTTACGCGATGGTTTATTTGTTAATGAAGTTGAGGACGAAGAGGAGTAAGACGGCGGAGTAAAGGGCTTGGGAGAAGTGGAGTTGGGATAAATGGTGATTGGTAATGACAACATAGTGGCGGAGGCTTTCATTTGTTGGGTATAGATTGTAAGAAGTGGAGAAACGTGTGAATATACCATAGACGGATAAGAGATAATAGATTGGCTAGATTAGAGTGAGAGGCGTTCATGAGACCGTATTTCATGTACCCAAGTTCGAGAAATGCAAGATGCGTACAAATGCAAAGGGCATGGCTGATTGGGGTAGAAATAGGCCGAGCAAGGAATATTCTGTCCAGGACGGAGAAAACTCGGTGCTCTCGAAGGTGGAGTTGTAAGCTGAATGTGGTCTTTTCAAGGGTGTATTTTGCATTCAGTCTGCTATTCTGATGCTACTTCTTCTTCTTGCCTTCCCGTTTCCCGGATCTAGCTTTGTCCAAAGGTACCCCACTCCCTACGATGACAGGGTCCAGTGCATTCCGGGCCTGGTACAATTTTTGCTGGGATTCATCGAACCTTTCTAGTATCGCGCTCAGGCTATTTTCGCTTCTCGCGAAGCGTTTGGTAGTGACCCTTTCCTTAGAGAAGTCGTTTTGAAATGCCCAAGTTTCTAGAGCGACTTTGCACATCTTCACCTCGTAAGCCGCGTTTGCTACACCAGAGTCCCTCATTTCGTACTCCGGGATAGGGTGGTGCCGAAGGATGTAGTGGTGCTTGTTGTGATATTGAGCGCACTCCTGTTCTAGCAGATCATCTTCACACCATCGCTTGAAAAATAGCAACAAGCTTTGGACATTTGTGATCAAATGGGTGAGTCGTGAACGAACGCGCTCATCTTCAAACAGACGATACACAAAATCAAGAGCAGCTCGCGTTCCAAGTTCGTGCAGAGATCGTGCCTTCAGTTTTTCAACAGCCGAAGTTGTGTGCCAAATCCACTCAATGTTCCGCTGTTGTAAGTATAGTGACTTATCCAACATCCACATTGAGTTAAGTGTGGCACTTTGGTTTTCTTCGCTTTCATAGGCTTGCGAGTGTTGTATCCCCTCCCGAACCCAACAGTAGAAGTCTCGAAGCATTTTGCGATAGAAAGAGAGGAACTGCAAACGTTTCGGAAACCGCACCCGCTCAAACGCTCGTCGTACACGAACATAGTAAGTACTTGCATGTGCGACTAAACGCTGGAATTCATCTGCGATGGAGAATATATGCGTTGGAGATGACGAAGGCTTGATTGTGGCTTGTGCCTGGTCATACCAGCGCGCGAGGCAGAGAATCTCGTAGCAAAGGGAATGGGGGTTGTATATGCGTGACGATCTCGCCGAAGGCACGCTTTCACTGTAGAAGAGAGAAGGTTCAATGATGACTGATAACGAATACCAAGCCCTTGACCAACTTCGAAAATATTTGTACGGGCCTAACGACCAATGTTTTACACCCACCAGAGTTTCTGTGTCTCCCATGAAGTAAAAGTCTGAATCATAGTGAAACTGTGGAACCTTGGATATATCAGCAGCGGATACACTTGGTTGGAGTGATGTTCCCGATGATTCTCTGGCTACGGTTTTGGCATTTCCAACAGCTCCTTCGATCTTGCTTTTGTCGAGGTTTTCTACCCCAAAGAAGATTGGTTCAGAATCATGGTCTGTTTGGGATTCAACTGCGGCGTTGATACGTTTGGAAGTGACAGGCGCATCACCATCAACTGATTGCGCTTGGGGATTTGACGAGTCTTCGAGATTGTGCTGATTGCCGCATAATAGTGGTTCCTTATTGTTAACACGGACTCCATCGCCGTTTGTTTCGAAGGCGGCACCCGGATCCGATGTCTTTGTGTTCCTCTGTAATCCAGGTTTGCCGTTATCGTTCGTGATCTCCTCTGCGGGTATTCGGTCCGATTGTTGCTCCGGTTTTGGACCTGAACACTGCTCTGGAGTTTTTCCTGAGCCATCCTCTGATGTCTCATCTGAACTCTCCACGGCATCGGCTACTGCCGCTTCTTGTGGTCCAGGCTCCGAGTTCTCGACCTCCTTCTCCTCCTCTTTTTCTACTTCTTCTTCATTCCGGTCTTCCAGCTCATTTCTTCTGGCCATACCGCCAGTACCTTCCAACGGCAAGCCCCCAGCTCCAAAATCATCTTCAACATCATCCAAAGCACCCCGATCCCCAAGTTCCATCACATAATCCTTGATAGTCTCCTTATGCATTTGCAACACCTCGCTCGAAAACCCTTCTTTAATCAATTCCCTCCGAAAGTCCTTCCAAATCGCCTTATCATCGCCAGCATAAGTCGTCAGTATCGATCCTTCCCCGGCTTTCGGAGACTTTGCCTGCATGGATGCAGTAATCCAATTCAAGCTCCGCCTCATTTCCCTCAATTCATCGCCCTGGCTCTCCATATAACTCTCCACTTTTCCTTGTGACGCAATCGACAAAAGATTCAAGAACAGCGTCAAAGCAGAAGTACTCGTTGTGATCTTGACCCTCAGCTCCGCCAAATCCAACATCTCTCCATTTCCAAATTGCACCCTCTTCCATAGCTTCGTCACACTTCTCTTCTCCTCCGACAACGCATTATATTTCTCCAATATTCCATCAAGTACCCTTAGTACCCTTTTGCAATCGCTAGACAACTGTGCAAGTTCTTCTCTTCGGTCGAGGCTGTCTTCGCTTCGGGTTAGGATTGAGTTCGGCTTGGAGACTTCGAGCTCGAGGCGGCGGAGAACGATGTGCAGGCTGGCCACTTCGGTGGTGAGTTCGTCGTGGGCGCCGCATGCCTTGCGGGAGTTCTGGACGACGTCCCAGGCCAGCTGCGTTAGGAGGACGAAGTCGCCTAGGGCGTAGCCGAAGGACATTGTAGTGGGTGGTGTGAGGGGACGAGGCTGTGGGTGCGAGGTCGATGTGGACGAGTTGCGGCTAGTCAGCCTGCTCTATTTCTTGAAAATAACGTGGCTAGATGAGCTGTAATGAGTAGGGTCCATCTTTTGAGAGGAAAGGGAGGAAGACTGGAGAGGAAAGAGGGAATTGATTGAGAGAGTTAGTTGGAGTGTAGAGCCTGAGGAGGCTGAGTACGCTTGTCTTGTTGCGGATGACCTCGACGCCACAGCTGCAGCTCAAAGCATCATCGTGGATTATGATTCGTTGATGCACCCCAGAAACCATCCCAGCAAAACTTTACAGAGTATGGTCAGATCAATTGAAAAGGTGCAGTGTACTAACAACTTCCTCAAACCGGCTTCCGAATTACCATGGCCGATGCCGAGTTTGAGGGAGCAGTTGGGGAAGACCGCGATGACAATGACGGCTTATCGGCTTTGTCGATACAAATGAGCTCTTGTCAACGATGAAACAGTAGAGCATCTTGGCAACGGCAAGGCCAAGCTCTGCTAGCATGGCTCAGGAGGGCGATGGTGGAACTCGAGATATCAGTGCTGCTGATTCTTCCCGCTTACAGAATAGAATGAAGCAACTACGGCGAGCAACGATTCCACATGAAGAGAGATCTGGCTCTCTATCCCTAGCAGCTGGTGAACAGGCAGACGACCAGGGAGTAGTATTCTAGGATGATTTTGACAGTAAGTAAATCAGCATACTTGATACATGATTCAGTTATTAGAAGGGGGAGTTACTACTCTTAGCTGTCTGTAGCCAGCGTAACTTCCCAACGGTTGTTTATCTTACCTCTAAATGGATGCCAAACAAACCCTCTCCCCGTAGGAGATCAGAATATAGTGACGCCGTGAGTGGTACCCCACGACTCAAAGCCATTCTACAGTATCCCCCAAATCTATGTGAAGGCCCGTTGTACCTTAAACGTCACCAAACTCGCCGAGGACTGATCCTCGCTCACCTCGTGCTTCTTACAGCTCTCCTTCATGCCCAAAAACGGTTCGTCCACCCATCTGTTAATATCGGAGCTAGTCTTGTTAAATAAAGAAATTTTTTAGGGGGCATGTTGGGAGAGTAATGAGAGTTGCAACCCATCTGAAAGAAATATATTTGAGCTCTGAGAAGACACTTACGGCCCATAACGCGCAAACACTTCCGGTATCACATACCGCGACCGGCGCTGCCAATCAATTGTCCACTGCGATGGATTAAAGAGATACCATTCCGTGAAAGGAAACTGCCACACATAAGGCCAGATATCGTTGGCTCCATAGACAACCCGTAGCTGATACCATAACGCAGCCCTGATCATCCGTTCCCCCAGGCAGGCCCCCAGAACTGGTGTCAAGTACGTCGATATATACATCGATCAAAGCCATAGCGGCGTTCCGCATTGTCTATAGTGCATATCGGCATCTTGGATTACGCTGCACATGGTAGGGCAAAACTGCGGCCGGGGCGGTCAATCTCAAACTCGCGCTTGCGGCCCGCCTACCAATGCGGATCCCAGTTCATATACTCAATTGGACTCTGGGTAGCTTCGCTACCAGCATGGGAGGCCCTACTACCTCCTTGGCCAAGCATTTGTTCTATGAATCATGGGCCAGAAAGGACGAGAATTAACGCGAAATTTTCGACCTTTTGGTCATAATGCCATTGTGAGGTAGGCTTCTATTAGGAGCAGTCGTGGATAGCTAGGAGTCAAGAAATTATTTCTAGTGAGTCGCCCGGAAGTTCAAGTTTCTAGGCAGGCTCGCCACAGGTTTGGACCTTGGCAAGAATTGGATCTTAAGGCTCAACATAATATGAGGGTGGAATGACTGATTTCGACTTCTGTCCCCGGGCCAGTCGATAATGTGTAAACAGGTGGTGCCTAGTACTACTCTGATCCCAACTGAGGGGGAGCGTTCAGTACCTATTGTAAAGCCCGTGAGCGAAGTACGGAGAAAGGAAGTGAGAGTGAGCCTTGACAGTCTTCTTTTTTTGCGATTGTTAAAAAGTAGTATTCTCTAGGAGGACAGAGGACGAAGAGAAAGAGCATCTGCTAACGTGGTTCCCTGTGTATGTGCAAGTCCGTGTAGAGTGGCATGCCTTCCGCTTCCTTCAATTTGTGCCACCTGAAGAAGCAATTTATACCTCTTATTCATGCACACCCTTTCCAATGTGGTCCCTCCGAATGAAGCGAGTCAAATTCGAAGGCAATGATTCGACATCCGGCAACTCTGCATTGGCGTTTAGCGGACATTCTGGAGTATGGATACACGGTATGGCTCGTAGTTTCTAAAAAGTGAAGTTTGAAGGAGGACGCACACTCGTTAACCGGCCTGTAGGATGGCCTGGATTACGCCCGAAAACACGCCAAAGCCTACTGTATCCTCTCTATAATATCTCAAATTATATCTGGCCTGCGAGTGTTCCTATGATCCTTATCGAAGATCCCTATCGAGTGGTGAGATTTCGCCATAATTCTGGAAAGCTTGGAACTGTTTGCCTATTTAAGCTGGCCCGCTTCTACACACCTCTCAGGTTTCTGGCCATAAACATGATATCTACACTATGTTAGCTGCTAAACATCCACCCAATACGCGCACGAAAGGACAACTCACATATCATGACACAACCCCTCCCTCGGATCCTGCACAGAAGCCCGACACTTCGCCACCAACACCAAAATCTCATCATTCTCCCACTCCATAACCGTCTTTAGCCTCCTCTCCGCAAAATCTCTCAACCCCGTATCAATCCTCAACTGATTCCACGCTCCCAGCTCCTTCTGCCTCTTATCCTTCGGCCACTTGCCAATCGGCACATTCGTTTTCTTCTCTATAATATTCACGAAGCCTGCTTCTTGCATCGCGGATTTTAAGCTGGGAGCAATGTCGAAGGCAAGCCCGGATTTCGCGTCTATGGCGGTGAAAATGCTGTACCACATTGCCCACGGGTGCGAGGCCGGGAAGGCGTAATGAGTTGAGCCGAGTTTTATGGCGGGCTCGGTGCAGTCTATCCAGCCGCCTGGTTCGAGGGCGCTGTTCCATCCTCAGCATCAGTCACTGTCTCCCCCTTAGAGTCCAAAGCACTTAAAGACGGGATGTGTTGATGATAGGAGTGCTTACGCATAAGCCTTCTTGAAGAAATCAACCCAGTTCGGTATCGTGCCAAGCAGTTCGCGTGTGTGTACCAGGTCATACGAATTCTCACGCCCGTACTCCTTGTTAAAGTCGTCTATTTCGAAGTGGCAGTTTGGTGGGACCCAAGAGGGCTGGATGGGGGAGAGGTCTGTTCCTGTAATAGTTGCTTCGGGGAATTCGTCGCCCATGGCTCTGCGTTGGATTAGTTTATGCTGTGTCAAGGAAATTTTGAGAAGGAAAAGGGAAGTTACGGACATGGCCCAGATTCCGGTGCCTGTTCCGAGGTCGAGAACCTTCTGCTATTTTGTCAATGATTGACGTTGAGTGGTGGGCTCATAGTTGTACCTTCGGAGGTTTAATTGGAGCTAGGTAGAACTGACCCTCGAGGAGCAGAGTCCAGAAGTGGTGACTGAGTTGTGTAAGATGTCGTCTTTGTTAATTCTGGAAATCATATACCTTAGATCCTGCTGGTCTTTAGCAGCCTCGTCGTTTGGTCCCTAGAAATTATCAAATGGGATCAAGACTGTTCCAATCGTAGTGAAATACCCAATGTTCCGTCGAACCTAGCAGGCATGTTAGCTCCAACTCGGAGGAGAAGAAGGCAAGGTAGGTTTACCGTAAGAATGATACGTCCTCCCATTCTCTTTGCGATAATTCAGAATCGATGAAGGTAAGGTGCTGGCCCGTCTCACCCTTGTTGGCCCCGGATAGCCAGAATCGGCATCCTCAGCCTCAGCGTTATAGAATTCTAAAGGAGCCGCGACAGGAGCAGTTGGGTCAAGCGTGGGGGCCTGGCTCTATTAGCAGGGAAGTTCCTCGGAATTTGATGTGGCTGACAGAATAGGCTGGAGCCTCGTCGGCCGCTACTAATGGTGCTCCAGTTTCTGCCATCGCAACAGACTCGAACTTGTTTCTTCAAGCTTAGATGAAGAGAAAGTAAAGGAGGGACTGTCCTGCAGTGCAGCGAAGGTAAGCTTGAAAGTCAAAGTGCGGCCACGTCTGAAGTGGGGTATTTGGGCCCCTCTATGCAAAACAAGGCCATGCTCTTTCATGTACGAGTGACCACTCGCAACCCATGCTGTGCCTGCCGAGACTCGTTCCCTGGGAATATCCGCCATTGAAAAAACCAATTAAAATGCCAGCGTGTTGATTTTGGCAATGATGGTGGCTGGAGGCGCACGGCTGAGAGCGCCTCGTGTGGTGTATCCTGGAGGGGACGATTTTTATGGCGGTGGTTTGGAGAGGCACACCTCGCTTAGGAGGCCTGCGACGTTAAAAAAACAAATTCTAAGGACGTATGCTATCTATGGCTTAATTACTAAATTTTAGCGGACTCCCGACCCCGCTACTACCGCCTCCCTATATCCGTATTATACCCTCGCACGCTGCTAAATATTATGTTTACTTACTTATATATTTATATACTTTATTATATATTTATCTTTATTATTAAAATTAATAATAAGTAATATAAAGGAAAATAAGCTAAATAAAGGCAAGAGTAAAAGCATATTAAAACTTATTAACTAAGTCTTACAGTTACAGTAGTTTATATGCCATAAGAGTATGGACTGAAATTTAGCAATTAAGCTATATAGTTATAGCGAGCGTACTTGGTGAATTTGTCTTATTGGGGTAAGATTACCAAGCAAATTGCCTTACCGCCACAATAATCGTACCCATTACCCCACATCATCCCCGTCATATCGGAATGAGTGAAATGCGGGGCGAGGCCAAGCCCAGATCGCTGAATTTCCTATTCACGATAACCACAATTCCTGATCACTCGATCATATTTCGCCAGAGGGCTTCTGGTCAGATATGCGCGGCATCGAATGAAGCCTGCGCGATGCGGGGTTGTCTCGTCTCGTTGAGGTTATTCGTGGAACACAACAAGGGACACACCGAAATCAACAACGGGGATGCCTGCCAGCATACGGAACTCTCCGCATGGTGTGCCGTGGGGGGCTTGTGCTTGCATTGGACGAAGGATACAGGGCTGATCCCTTCCCTGGCCAACGGCGGCAAAAGCGGCTAGTAGAGTCGGTACTTAACTCGAGTGACCTTGTTCTGAATATGGAGAAGGAGGGGTATGCATGAAGGCTTACTTGAATGAAAATCATATTGGACCTTAGATGATATCTGGAATGAAATACTTTCAAACATTTAGGAGTCAGAACGGGATAAGTTTTGCGCTTGGCATCGACGCAGCCCATGGCTGGAGGGGATTTGACCCGTCAATTTGATCAGATGTGCGTAACTCTACTTCCAACTACCAACATACGTACTCAAACATCTGACTCTCCTGTCATCCGAAAATTTACACAGAAATGCTTCTGATTGCCAATCAATTCTCAAAGAACTTTGTCTCGAACTTGAATCCAGCCCCATCGAGTCGATCAATAAACTTCTGGCCCAAGCATGCAGGAGTGTAAATCCCACCAGAAAGTTTGTGATTATCTAACAGAATCGAGACCGCCGCCTGTGATAGCGAGAGAGCCGTGACTACGCAGGTTAACCTTGCACAGGGCCCCTAGAAATTTAGAAATGAAGACTTACAATCATACAAATTACCCTCATACCGAGCCGTGCAAAAAGCCCGAGGAGGTTTCGGGATCTTCACATCCGGCGTTGCAATGCCCCTATATTCGACTCTATCATTCTTGGACTCCTCTTTGGTAGGGCCGTCGCCGGGCTTGTAAACATAGCTTCTCGCCATCTTTCTGACGAAAGGAATGGCGATCATGAGACCTCCGAACACTAATGTGAAATGCGTGATGACGGCCGTGAGGTAGTTGCGAGACTTCAGGAATTCGCTGAACCGGAAGTTGGGGCCGTAGAAATCGGCCCCGCCCAAGAGACCCCAGGAGCGCTGGACGATTGGTATGTCTGAAACTCGTCCCATGGATGTTGTCAGGATTCCGAGATCTGGGACGACACGGACTCCGAAGATTTTGGTGATCATCGAATTCGGATCGCGGGTCTTTGGGCCTGGGATGGGAGATATGGTGTAAGGCACTTGGGCCGCTTCTAGTTCCTTGAAGCTGTAGTTGTCGAAGAGAGTGAAGATTGTGTTCAGGGTTCCGCCAGAAGGTTTCGCACTGTAGAATGAATAGTTGGGCTTCGAAATTAGGAAGGGAGCTTACTTTATTTCGTGAACAGATACAATAGCCTCAGCTGTTGGTGCAGAGAATCGGTTCCGAATCATGTTAACCAGCGTCCACGTGACCAGATCCGCTGGTGCTGAATCAATGCCAATTTGGGGGACCATGATGGCTCCTGTTGCTTGGGCTGTCTTCTCATATTTCTCGATCATGTTCTTGACATAGAGTACTTCGCCAGTGACGTCGAGATAGTGGGTGCCATTCTCTGCACACGCCTTGAAGGCATGTTCTCCGTAGATGCAATATGGACCGACAGTTGATATGAAGAGCTTTGCCTTCTTGGCCAATGCGCTCAACTCTGCATCTTCCAGATTGCAGACTTCAATGGCTATGGAAAGTTAGTTTCGACGTTCGATCACGTGTATGGCCGATACTTCCAATTCAGGGGCAAACTGACCGGGCTGCACTCTGTCGGGGTTGAGAACTGTGCATTCAGCAGCAACAGCTTCCAATTTGCTTTCTGAACGTCCAGCAAGAGCCCATTTCAAATCCGTAGGCAGTTCAGTGGCGATATGTTCTGCTGTAAGTTTCCCAGTGTAACCTGTGGCACCAAAGACTACGATGTCGTATTGCCGAGATGCTGACATGTTTGGCTGTGTTCTAATGGGCCAAAGAAAAATAAAGGTGACTTGAAATATCTCAATTAAACAGACAGAATAAATTCATTTAATGATGATGGCATGATTAAGAATGAGGAGACGGTTCAACGGATGCCTCACATGTCGTCCTTGACACTCGGCCGACAAGAATCAATCGACGCTTCAGGGGTACGGGCTACAAATGCGGTTAGATCGCCCGTCTCTAAATCACGTGAAATTTGGTGCCTGATGAGCCCAGGCATGTAGGGCAAGTCGCTTAGCCCACTCAGAAATATCGTCAAAAATCAACATCGTCGAAAGAACTTCCAACCTCAATCACCGTTCATCAGCGCAACCTCAGCCAAGATGACGAAGCGAACCAAAAAGGTCGGAGTTACCGGCAAGTACGGTACAAGGTACGCGTTTGCTCCCTTCCAGCGCGCTCGAATGTCGAGGGGCGGCCTCCAGACGGCAATTCGCCATATCTTCACCCTAAGGAGCCATCGACGTCCGCACGACGCGTATCGGCTTGAGGATGGAATCAGAGCGCATGGCTGACAGGTTTTTCTCTCAAATTATAGATATGGTGCATCGCTGCGAAAGCAAGTCAAGAAGATGGAAATCACACAACACGCCAAATACGTCTGCACCTTCTGCGGAAAGACGACCGTCAAGAGACACTCTGTGGGAATCTGGAACTGCAAGGCATGCAACAAGACTGTCGCTGGAGGAGCATACACCGTATCGTACGTCTACAATCATCTGCTGGGTCTGGGTTGATAAAGGAGCACTGAACTTGATCTGGCACCTTAATTTCGACACATACGCTAATAATTACCTGCAGAACGCCCGCCGCCGCTGCCATGCGATCGACTCTCCGAAGATTGAGGGAAATTGCTGAGGTTTAGATGGGTTGGGATGGATGTGTTATGGTTGGCATTGCTGGTGTCTGGGAACGGTCGGCTCTCACGCGGAGCACGAGCTTCGACGTCGCTTTCGATGAGGACCTGAATAAAGCAATTCACAAATCACGCCCTTTCCCCTCCTTACGTGCCTATATCGCGATCGTCCGATTCGTTCCAAATATTTCGTGAAACATGAGAGCTGTTGGTGATTGGGTATTTGAGGCATCTAATTGAATTTTGATAGGCAACAGCAGGACTTCCACCGAGCATCGAAGCAGCCGAGATCTCCCGGCAATTTACAAGTCGTCCAAACTCTTTTTGGGCTTCACGCTGGAAGAGGTAGGGCCAAAATTCCGAGCGCCGACTTCGATAAATCTCTCCACCTAATGCAATTTACAGGGGGAGCGGCGCCTCTGTCGAAAGTGAGGCTCGCATTTTAATGGCCAACGCAATCGAGTTACGACCCGGAGGCGTCGCTTCTGCCATCTTGCAGGCACCCTGGAAGGCAGGGCGAGTCGTTGCCTCCCTGGTTGCCTTATCCGCACGGGCTATTTAAGAGGAGGCTGGCCCCGCTGTTAAGTTTGATTTCTTTCCTTCTCTTGGTGACTCACTTTCGCAACTAGTGATCCTGCCTTGATATCAAATGGGCACCCTGGCCTGAATTTGGAAGGTAGGCCACATGACTGGTTCATCGAGGGCTGATATAAAAGCCCTCCACGCCTCTTATTACACCTGCAACCGGATCCAACAAGGACAACTGCTCAGAGAAACGTGGTCATTGGCGAGTCAGCAAGCCAGGCACCGTCATCCATGACGCTTGACTGTCATACGCTGCAGTCACGTTGCCATAAGAGAGTCTCACACAGGGACAAACCTCACCGCACACCAACATTGCGGATAGATAAATTTTTTGTCACAGCGGCCAAGCACCCACCACCGGCTCAACACGATCCACCTTCCTGAGCCCATAGGGAGCAGACCACATTCCGAATTTTCGGGGAGGGTGGTTTGACCGCTTTCCACCTCACTCGAGCGGGGCAGAAGCACAAGAGGTGTCCGCGCTGCTGATTGGCTCGGGCCACTCAACCACGCTAAGGTTTAGCGACTGCTAACTCAGCTCAGGCTGCGCCTGCCAGGTCCTCTCTCACTCACACCTTCTCAATCATCCAAACCTCGCTTTGCTCGCAGTCGTCCAGCACCAACACCACCTCCTCCAAAACTTTGAGCTCCAACACCGCCCCAAACACCCGCGCTGCTCGACAATTCCTCTTTCTTCGCAAACCACGTCTATGACTTCCTCCCCAATCATCCACGACCAGTTTCGTAAATTCCTTTGTCAGCATGGCTGACCAGTGTATTGTCTGTCTGGAGGACCTGGATGTCGTTCCGGACCCCAGCGTCCACCATGCTCTTCGAGATGCGGGAGCAGTGGCGGCACCGACCGAAGACCTGCCAACGCCCCATCCCAGCACAACCGCGACCCCACAACCTATTGCTCTCATCAAACCCTGCAATCATGTTTTGCACGATGAATGTTTGAGGGAATGGTCGCAGAAAGCAAATAGCTGCCCTATTTGTCGCCACGCATTCAATGTCGTCGAGGTACTCGACAAGGTTGGAGGTACGTTCCCCCCTTTCCCTTACCTTACAACCATTTCTTCTCATCATCGCATACGCTGCAACCTGTTTCCGGGACTTCGAGTGAATCGTGCGGGTCATTTTTGTTCTTTATGACCCAAAAACTCCACTCCCCAGAGCGGAGTTATTCCCGGACACAAGTCACCCCTCAGAGGGGCAGCTTCATAAATACAGAATAATTCAGCTTGCTAATTCTTTTCGCCAGGCACCGTCGTATCCGAATACCAAGTCGAAGACAAGAAACAAGTTGCCGAATTCGACCCAAATGCTTGGATCGAGGACGAATTTGAAGAGGAAGAGTCCCGACCCTGTCCCATCTGTGGCGACGCCGATCACGAAGAGATCCTCCTCCTCTGCGATGCATGCGATGCCCCATACCATACACACTGCGTTGGTCTCGATCGTGTCCCTGCTGGACACTGGTTTTGCATGGAATGTGCAGATGATGGAGCATATGCTCGACTTGCAGACGCTGCAAATGCCCCCAATCGCCCAGAACCGATGTCAGGCAGATTGGCACCTAGGACACAAGCCAGCGTTCGCCGTACTCGACAAAGATTGAGGAATGATCACTGGTACGGGGCTTGGAGTATTTTCAGCAGTCGAGTCCACGACGTCGCCGGATTGGACCTCGACTTTTCAGACGATGACCAATCTATGGTCAGCTACAGGCGATCGCAGCGCCGAGTTGCAGAGGACACAAGAAGATTCAACGAGTGGCAACGGCGATTGAATATTGCTGGGCGCCAGGGAGCTCGCGATGTGTTTCGCGCTGCGGCACCGCCGAGACTTCGTGACCGAACCCCACCAACTCCAGTTGAATCAGTGGAGGAAACTAAGGCTTGGGGTGCATTTGAAAAGGCAAAGGAGATGGATACTGCGTCTCCCAAAAGCCGAAAAAGAAAGTCTCGGTCGGCCACCGGCTCGCCTGCTGAGAAGTCACCTCCCAGAGAACCCGAGCGCAAGCTGAAGCGACCGAGGACCCGCAGAATATTGGACCAGCCAGCATCATCGTCTTCCGCATCGCCAGTCATCACAAGCTCAAGCCGGCAACCTAATGGCCGTGACCGCCCATCATCCCCAACCTCTCGCATACTCAATGACGCGAATGGAGAACCATCCTTCTTGTCGTCGCTCCTCAAGGAAGTCGAAATGGCCACGACGTCAGATGATGACACTGCAAGGTCTGCCTTCAGCGCAACCACAGTCTCAGGACCCAACCGAGTCACCAGCCCATCCCTCGACTACTCATCTCCTGCTGCATCGCCAGCTTCCTCCTCCTCGTATCCTACACCTCGAGCCATGTCAATCACCCCGCCGCCACACATCACCAAGCGACCTGGTTCGCCTCTTCCACTTACATCTCGGGTCGAACCTATCTTCCCGCCTGCAGATTACTCCCCAAATCGCTCTCCGCCAGAAGCCAATCACGACCGGTCCTCCCCCATCACTGAACTTCGTCAACCACGACCGAGAAGACAAAGACCTGTAGCACTACCACGCTCGCAAGACACTTCACCTGTACGTGCAACCATGTCTATTGAAGCCAAGGAAGGCATCAATAAGATCGTCAAATCTGCTTTGGCACCCCATTGGAAGTCCGCCGAAATCACCAAAGAACAATATGCCGAAATCAACCGCGATGTTTCACGAAAGTTGTACGAGCTTCTCGTCGATCGCAATATATCCGACGAACGAGAGAAATGGGCATGTGAGAAGATTGCTACGGCCGAAGTAGCAACTGCTGTAAAATCACTGATGGCTTGAAAGAGATAGCGACGATATAATGCATTTATGACACTCGGCGAACACGGACGGTTCATTCATTTCGGGGGCTCCTGGCGCAAAGAACTCAGATACCCGGTATACGCATTCAATTGGTTTTGGGGGATCACCGGTGTTACGCATGTAAGATGGCTTGAGTGCTGGAGATAGCAGTCTCTGGGACTGGATATTGAAGGACCAACTGCGGCGTTACTTTTGCTGGGATTTATGTTCGCCTGGCATTTGCAAGATCCTGCTTGCTTGCATGGTCTTGCAATATGATTTTGATAGAGAAATCAATTCAGAGAGATTATACCATACAACTTGTGATTGAAGTAAGTGAAGTGAAATATAATCCCATTATGATGCAACAAAAATTGAGAAGAGAAAGTGGAGATTACATATGCTGCTCGGAAGGGCAGCACGCCGCTTAGCGCATGCTCCGTACTTGAGCCTGGATAGGTCGAAGGAGGGCAATTAACAAGTCGAGATGCAAGAAGATGTTCGAGTAAAACATCTTCGGGCATGTCTCCTGCCCTCGTGCTGCGCAGAATCCAATGCCAATACGCTCCCATCAGAGCACAGAGCATCAGCTCTCAGCGCCACCTGCGATCAATCTCCTCGCCTTCCTTCCATCAACCTCGCCCTCGCCCCCATAGTCCCCAACCCTACCCTCCACCTCATCCACTTCACGCGTCTACAACAAATGACGATGGAAAGAGGAATGTTAACAGAAGCTATCTAACAGTTCCCGTAAGACGTAGGTACCGCTAGCGAAAATAAGCCTGGATAGATCACTCTAGGCACCGATAAATGATCAGAACGTTCTGGGGTGAAACGGGGCCTGATGATAAGGATTTGGTGTCTTGGTGAAGATCCAAAAGCTTTTCGCGTGAGAAATTTCGAGGTGGGCGAGAGCGCGCTAGCGTGGCGGGCTGTGATTGGTTGGATGTTGGAGGTCAAGTTATGTCAGCAGCTGGAAATTATTTTGGGGAGCACCGGACGAGACGAGAGGTTTAGAGAGATCCAGAGAGGAATTGAAGAAGAGGGAATAGGGAAGCTTGAAGAACAAGATGACGGCAAGCAGTAGAGGGAGCAGAGCTGCTGCTTCTGTTCTCCGTGAGTGTCCCATCCCCATATTGACCAAAAGAACATTACTCACAAGAAACAAAGGATCAACCTCCTCCCGACCAAGACAACCCATCTGCGCATCATGCTCCCACTTCCAGCCCTCAAGACGGACATACGCCGTCGCAGCAGCATCCCTCAAGACCCTTGACAACACGCCTAACTCCGAACCTCCTCAAGTCAAAGCAACACCCCCCGTCACAGCCTCAACACCGCACTACACAACGAAAGCCGGCATCCTGCTCACCCGCCCACCGCTCCTTACTCCTCCGTTGACATCGTTTGAGAAGGCGTATTTCTTCTACCAGAAACGATTAAATGAACGGCTCGCTTTGCCGTTCACGAGATACTTTTATTTCAAGAAAGGCACGCCCGCCGACACGGACTGGAAGATCAAAGCTCGAGAACGGAACGGTGTTGCGGCGCGGGAGCTGGGAGGATATAGAGCGTATGGCGAGGAGGCGTGGAATGACGAGTTGCTCGTTAATGACCTCGAGCAAGAGAGCGGGGAAGGGGAGGGCAAAAGTAAAGGGAAAGGGTTAGGCAAGATGGGCCTCGCAGAGCCGAGACACGTTGTTGATAGTCTGGTGAAAGAGGCGCGGGTTCGAGCGATAGAAGGGAAAGATGGCGCGGCCGTGGAGGTGCAGGAGGGAGATGAGGTGCATGTTGATACGAATGTTGACCAGCCGCTGAAGCGCTGGACGGACGCGGATCGCAAGCGGGATGTGAGGAGGCTGGATAGGCAGCTGGCGCGGACGCTCTACTTACTTGTCAAGAGGGAGGGAGGAGGGTGGGGGTTTCCGGCTGGTGAGCTTGTTGGGAGGGAGAATTTACATCAGGTTTGTTATATGCCTCTTCTTTCCAAGATGCAGAGATGGCGGGGCTAATGGGATGCAGGGCGCGGAACGAATACTCGTCCAGACTGCGGGTGTCAACATGAATACCTGGATCGTTGGACATGTCCCAGTCGGGCACCATATCATCAATCCACGCTTCCATCCCGAATCGGGAGACCTCGAGAAGCAGGGAACCAGAACGTTCTTCATGAAAGGACGGATCATGGCTGGACAGGCGAATCTGGAGGGGAATATGTTTGGACTGAGCGATTTCAAGTGGTTGACGAAGCAGGAGGTGCAGAAGCATGTTGCTGATAAGTACTGGAGTTATGTGAAGAATATGATGGCTGATAGATGAGCCGAGAGGGAAGCGAGGCTTGTATAAATAAAAGGGAGCGGGTATAGCATACTGAACGGTGGGCATTGTATTGTAGGTAGAATGTATCAACTCCGTTGGAACATTGAGTCTCCAACTTCTTCATTGAGTCGATGTTCTTTCCGGATTTGAGTTGGTTATGATTATGTGCAACGTTCGGATCATTCGTGACTTTCTCTTTTGCAATGTAATCTTACCATTGCCTCCAAGTTGGTTGAGCAGTTATTAAATCCAATTTTTCAAAGCTTATCCTTCACTTATTCATTTGCAATATACGGTACTCCCCGGTTCAATCATTGACCCTTTGTAAATATATTGTACCAACACTTCAAACTTCATAGTATCATATATATCAATTTGCATTGTACCACAATTCAAATAAACTTTCCTCTATTGTCTATGACTATGAGCCTTCTCTGCCATCATCAGACTAGACGAAGGCTATGCAATCCACTCCGTATCACCAGTAACGCCACGCCTGAATGCACCACGCCAGTCATGAACCATCAAAATCCTCAGTCGTCCTCCCCATCGCCCTCCTCACCTTCCTCAGCAATATCGGGACTCGCCAGGTCGCAGACTCCCCCCTGAACAGAGTTAACACGAAGCTTGTTGATATAGACATCCCAGAAACGGTCGTCTATGTCGGGAATCCATTGCTGCACCTTCGGTTCGGTGGCAGCGAGAGCGGCCTCTTCATCGGTGTCGCTGATGATGGTAGCTTTGGGGTTGAGCTGTGTTGCGTGGTAGGAAGGGGGTAGGCTATCCTGCATGGTCATTGAGCCCAGGTCCGTGTCTAGGAGGTGTTGAGGCTGTATGTACTTGGGGGCCAGTGCGGGAGCGGGAGAGGGGGCCTTGACGGGGACTTCTGTGTTGGGGGACTTGATGGGGATAGCGAAGGAAGGGAGTGCGGCGAGGGAGTTGGCCGGCTTAGCAGTCATAGCAGACATGGAATTCATAGCGACCGTGAGAGCCTTGGGATCGGCGAGTGCGCCGCCGCCGAGACTGGTGTCCATGGTATTGCTTTGTTTCTTGAAGGATGTGCCTCCTCCGAGGTGGGAATTGGTAGTATTAATTTGCTTTTTGGCGAGTGCGGAATGAGAGCCATTGTTGTGACGGCCAACGCGACGAGTATTGATATTTTGGATCTTCTTCGGCGAGGCAGAACGAGGCTTGAGAGCTGCACCGCCGCCCGTAGAGGAGTCGGACTCATCATCAGAAGGAAAGTTCAATCCACCCGAGTAATGGACCACAGTGGATTCAACGTCGAAAGAAGAGTTGCCGTCGAAATCATCGTCGTCCGAAGAGATTGATGGCTCGTAAGCGGAGTACAACTTAGCAGACAACTTGACGAAGAGTTCGGCTGTCATCCAGGAGTCGAAACCAGCTTCGTGCTCCTTTCCATACGCAGCGCCGTAGGCCGTATGCTCTTCGTGCAGAACGATGAGCGGGACATGGACTTTCTTGAAGGGGTCCAAGAGGTCCTTCAAGTTTGCTCGAGGATTCATGGCGTCGGTGTTGTGGGTCGCCAGGTATTTAGTATCGATTACCACGGGGAAGTGTTCATGGACCATCTGTTGAAAGTGACCAACTTTTGCTGGAGGAGCACCAATGAAGGTCTTGTAGATAAATCCCAGATCCATTAATAAATTATGGCCCACAATGACGTGCTTCTTGCGCATTAAAGTTGAAATGATCTGAGCAAGCTCCTTCTTGATGGCCGGTAGTTGATCTTTGGGGTTGTCACTAGTCTTGCTCGCGAACCAGTCAGGATCGATATCGGAGAGATCACCACCAACCAAAGCCTCGAAGATCCATCTCAAGCCTGTGGTTTGTGAGAAGCAGATACCAATACTGGGAGAGACTACATACCTTTTTGCTTCGCAATCTGGTCGTTGAATCCACGGAGCTTCCTAAGTTGATACTGCAAAATGTTAGAAATGCTTTGGGGACTTGTTCTTGATGATCGGAATGCGTTACCTGCGCTTCCTTCTCGTCGTCGACTTCCGTAATTTGCATGAATGTCCCGTCCTTGCGGGCCTGGGCTTGAAGTGTGGGGAACTCATTTCGTACCAGCTGATAGACCAGACGGCGCTGGAAGCCATTCAGAGCCACGAGATTACCGTCCGGGTGGCTGATATTGACGAAGTCAGCCTTGGGCTGCTGAGGGTCAGCAAGGATTTTCATTGTTGAAGTACAAGGACAAACCTTTCGGGTCTTGTGCCACATAGTGATCGTTCGACGGATACCGCGATAGAAATCCAGCGTAGCGCTGTCATCCGAGGCGATTGTGATATTCTCCATCTTTGCCTTCTTATCGGCTCGCTGGTTGAACTCCTCGCGACATTCATATTCCTCATCACGAGACATATATGGAACTCCATCGCTGAAGACCTTGCCGAAACTGAAGTTGTTTTTAGTAAGAAAATCACATGCGCTACTTGAGAATGAGAACACGCGATCGAGTTTCAGATCAACACCCTCGGCAGACTTTGGGCTGACGTAGAAGTTGTAAGGGCGGGCCAGGTAATACTCTGTGAGAGAAGTGTCAGCGTTCGAGTTAAACAATGGTGACCAAGTCAGCACATCAGACGGAACTCCACAAAGGAAGACCAGCGAAGAAAGAACATCAGCGAAAACAATTCTCTGTCCATCCGGAGGCACTGTTGACAAGTCGAGATGGATACCACTGAAAGTGGATTCTCATTGTGGAGATTCTCATCCGTGGTGTGTTCCACCCAGCTGATGATGGACAGGCACAGTCAATGGAGGGGACATTTGGGGGACAGCTTACCTTTTTCTCGATCCTCTTCAACACAAGTAAGACCCATCTGGAGAATCTGGAACGTCTCCGCTGCGCTCTTAATCTCGTCGTATTGTTGTTGGAGCGTAGCTTTGCCAACATCATATGTGCGGTCACCTGGTTTGGGTCTCGTCGAAATTCCACTCATCTCGAGATCGAACGTAACAAAGCTGGCATTTGCAATGCTCCGCAAGATCCCCAGCAACTTCTTCCGGTATTGGGAATGGTCGATATCCATCGCTGCGAGGTGGTGGTGGTGTTGGTGATGTCACAAGTCTGTTGTTGTCGAAGTTAGCAAAGGGACGATGCAAAATCGAAAGTGAAGGGGTTTTGGTGAAGATGCGACAAGACGACAGGTCAAGAACTTCCTTTGTGTGTTGGTCTCGTCGCAATTCGCAAGTTCAAAATTGTGTCTTGGGGTTGCGGACGGAAATAAGACTTACATTTGTTGAAGTTGGATGGTTGAGGGAAGGAAGCAAATTGGGTTCAAGAGATCTGAAGAGCTTTTGCTGTGCACTGAGCGCGGAGCTAAGCCCAACGAGGACGAGAGACAATCACCTTAACTCCAATCCTCTGAAATAATGTCGACTTGCAATAAAAATTGGCAAGATGCAGCTGGTTCTTGGCGGAAGGCAAAGGAGAAAAGGAAATAGTCCACGGACGGTGCCCAACTATCTATCAATAACCAGACGAGCTACTCTCATCCTATCCCTCTTACAAAGGAGATGAGAAAGAAGATTACAACTTCGACCACGCAAGACTTTCAGCAATAGTGCACTTTGACATCAGGTGAAAACTTCACCCAAAGTACAGCAACGAACAAGGCAACAAGCAAGCTGGACGAGAACCAGCGGACCTTAAATCACGGAAGTACAGCAGCACTCGCACCGTTTGCACTCCTCCTTAGCCATCAGTTTCCTTGTTGTCAAGTGATGTGTCTGTCCATCTGTTTGGTGTTGATGATAGTTTGTTCAGCCTCGCCCGCCTTGCATGATCAACAACACTTTGCACAACTGCCATTAGCTTGAACTGCGACTCCCTGTTGTTTGCATAAGGTTCTACGCTAGGCACGTAGTGACGATCGTTCAGCCAATCGGCGGGTTACAAGCTATGTGCCGAGGTCCTCAACATCGAGTCCGTGACTTTCACATTCGCGAGATCACGAAACTCCATTCCAGCTCTTCAGCGCCCCCCTTTCCTTTCTTCCTTCTCTTCAATTCTGGCAGCAAGGTCACGATCAGCCATGACTTCCAACGGCTCCATCGCGACGACGCTTGCTCCAACACGGGAGACGCTCTCCTCATCACAACTCCTCTCCTCCTCGATATCGTCCCTCAACTCCTCCTCGACGCGGCAGGCCTCCTCCCAGATCTCCAAAATCTACAGACAAGCATCAACACTCTTCCTGACGCGTCGCCTCCCCGAATCCCTCTCTACCATCCTCCCCGTCATCACCCCACCTCCTGCCGACGACACGAACTCACATGCTGCCCCCGAGCCCGCGCCCATTGCACGAGCAAGCCGCAACACAAGAATAAAGGTGTGGAGTCTGTACCTGACAATCCTGAATGCAGTCGTCGAGCTGGATCCAGACGAGGGGAAGCAGGCGTTTGGGAGCAAGGAGTGGAGGGGGCTGGTGAGCAAGGTGCGAGATGGGGATGTCTGGGAGGAGGTCGTCAAGAATGGATACGGAGGGGTCGAAGGGGACGTGGATTCTGATGTTGTGATAAATCTGTATTCCTCCCTTCTTTCTCTCCCTCACCCCTATCTCTATACACTAAACTGACAATGGCACCAGAGCAACACTCCTCCTCGCCCACGCCCGCACCCAAAAGACCAACCAACAGCGCCTAGAAAACTACCTCGCCAGCTCCACAACCCCAAACCTAGACATCTCCTCCCGTCTGCAAACTCCTACCTCCCCCTATCCACGATCCCGGGGCGCCAGTCCAGTCAAAGGCTCTGGCACAGACACACCACGAGACCTCAACGCGCGCGTCAAGATCTTGGAACTCTACACATTACACGTTTTACTAAGGAACAACGAGTGGGACTACGCTCGAGACTTTATCACTATTTCCTCAGTGCTGGATGAGGAGAGGAGGGAAGCATTTTTACAGGCCTTGCAGAGTTTACAGGAAGAGCAGCAAGAGAACGAGAGGAGGGAGAAAGAGGAGAAAAGGTATCAAGAGGAGCAGCTAAAGAAAGACATCGAGGATGCACGAAGACGTCGGATAGAGAATGAGGAGCGGGAGAAGCGGATAGAGGAGGAGAGGAAGAAGGAGAGGGTGGGAGGGAGTGAGGTCGATTATGGCGTTGAGAACTCGCCGCCCAGGCCGGGGAGCAGCAAATCGCGGTCGAGTGTGAAAGGTGGTTCAGCCAAAGGGAGCAGATCAATGCCTTCATCTTCGCCAACAGCGAGGTGTTCTGTCCCAGCGAAGAATATCAAGATCCCGTCGAGCTTAATGACCAGGGCTAGCAACGTAGTCATGAATTTGAGGAAGTTGGTGGAGAGTATGGCAGGAGGGTTTAAGACAAGACCGATGCTTCTGATGCAGATGCTTGCGTTTGTGGTGGGGGTCTTGGTACTGTTGTCCAGGAGAGAGGTCAAGGAGAGGGTGAAGATGATATTGGGGAAGGGGTGGTTGAAGGTCCGCCAGACGGCGGGAATGGGCGTTAAGGTTAGCTATATTTAATGACTCGATTGTACGATATTATTCCGTCTTGTATATAAAAGCATGGTACGGTGTTTTGGTCTATTCATCCAAATGGCTTTTTGAAATCATCACAGTGGCATGACATACGTGCAATGGCATATCTTGATTCATTTGTTCGCTTCATCGCTCCGTGCCTCGGTATCAACATGCAGAACTCCGTTACCCATGATCCACATTTCCCTTTCCCATTCTCTTTCGTCTGGTCCTCACAAGTATTTCTTGGGCGCATTCGCTTTTCGTCTCTTGTACACCAGGTAACACAGCACCAACAACCCGTTGCTGCCTAGAACCACGAGCACGAACTTCCCTAGTCCTGTGCCCATGCTCGCTATTGTGCTTAACATAGCTGGAATCCTGTTAGCCATTTTCCCACCAGCTAGTAGAGCAAATGAAGATACTTACTACTATGCGTACTCCTAACTTCCCCTCTCAACCCGGCCACATGCCTGTCCAACGCATTATGCAAATCACTCTTCGTCTGCCTAACATCCGCCTGCACCTCCTCGATCTTCTTCGCCAACCTCTCGATCCGATCAAGCGTGTTGTCCATGCGTACAATATGCCCCATCATCTCCTCTTGTCTGACTTGCGCTTGCTGGGAGTGCAGATCGCTCGTCTTGTGCACGGCGTTGATGTTCCGCATCAGGGACTGCAGTCTGTTATGCAAATCTGAGAATTGCTCAGCCGAGCTTTGATACTGGGAGGCGGGGGCGTCAGGAGGGTCGGAGAAAAGGTTGTCGTTTGGTGAGGTGCCTGCGTTCTTAGCTTCATTTGGGGTTGGGATCTGGTTTGTAGCTGGAGGAGGCGACATCCCGGCGTTCTGGACACCGGCATTGGGGTCTTGGATGTCGGGCGTGTGAGACTCGGTCGTAGTGACAAACTTGAAGACTTCGAAGGAATCAGGGTTCTCTGCGCTGGCGGCTGTGATGCCGAAGTTGTAGCCAAGGGGGAGCTTGATCTTGCTGGATTCGAAGCAGAGATTTCCGTCGACCTCGACACGGAACATGTTGTCTGAGTGCTTGAGCATGATTCGTGAGGGACGCCCGAGGTTGCGGAAGGAGTAGTCGCAGTGCCCAAACGCCAGGGAGTCGACGCTGTGGTGGTGACTGTAGTCTGTTGTTCCGTCGTTGAGGAAGCCTCTTATGAAGCCAGCCTGGTTCTTGAGTTAGCATTCCTCTTGGACTTGGGGAGGGGAAGGAAGCTTACGGATCCAGCGTACTGGTCAATAACCAGTGCTAAACCATCGAAGCGTCCAACTGTGTATATGCTGCTCGTCCCCATATCGTTCTGCCCGTTCTTCGCGTACCATACCTGCAGATTCCCTCCTCCTCTCTCTGGGCCCGTTGCCCGGAAATCCACATCTACCGCCCAATTCGAGTGCAGCAGAGGCTTTTCTGTCCATATGGCCCCGCGCACATTCCCTGGGTAGGGAGGCGTAAGGACCAGCTTGTCTTTCAGGATATCCGGGGCGTTGGGTTTGCCAAGGAGATGCCAGTTAGGAACGGCGCGTAAGTTGGGAGAGATGCTGTTCAAAGGTCAATCAACTGGGAAAAGAGAAGGAATAGTTGAAGGGAGGAACTTACTTGCCATTATGCCCAAAGCTTAAGTCGTTACTGAGGTAGGAAGCTTGCGCATAAGCAAAGAAGATAGTAGCAGCAAATGACGAAAAAGGCGCCGTCCAATACATCTTGCTCTCTCTTAATCCCTGGACCAAAAGAGAAGGAATCCCTGAAGCTCAGCAGAAATCAAGACGAAAGACAGAGAAGCAAAATTCTTTTCATGGGTGAAGCTTTTTCGAGGGGTATTTGCTTGCTAAGTGCCGTCTTCTGTACCTCGCCGGCTGTTCTTGAGGACAGCTTGCAGCGACACTCTCGCAATATCACCCACGCAATATATCACAACCGTGGCAAGTATCAGTTTCGCGAGCGGCCGTCCCAATGCCGTGATCGAGGGCCCGATCTCGAGCGTGAACTTGTGCGAGACGAAGTGCTTGACTACGATTTCAGAGGGTACGAAGGCAGCGTCCATAGCAGGCTGGGAGTATTTACAGGAGGGAAGCTGTGGCGGTGGGCCAATGAGGCGCTTGCAGCCCCTGTCTCTGGTGCAAGGCTACGCGGCGCGGCGCAGCTAGCTGGGGGTGGAATTTAGAGGCCAGACGCGTGGGCGGAACGAGATGCATCTCCCCTAACATCAAGAGAAAAGACAGCAGGAGGAGATGTCTCAATGGCAGACCTGTATCCCTCGATAGCCCAATGTGCGATCGTGGCCACTGCCTTCAAAGTGCTGCTCTTCCCAGCCTAGTACGTTTTCTTCCCGCGCGAATTGATCAACATCTGATGAAAGAAGCAAATCCACAGATTTCGAAGTCCATAGGAATTGGCTGGCTATCACGAACAGCTTGCCAATTCAAGAATGGTACTTCGAAAAGACTTCGGAATGGACACTCGATTACCCGCCGTTCTTTGCGTACTTCGAATGGTTCCTCTCGCAGTTCGCAAAGGCGATGGATCCGGCGATGTTAAGGGTGTATAATTTGGAATACGAGAGCTGGCAGACGGTATACTTCCAGAGAGCGAGTGTGATAGCCACCGAGCTGGTTCTGGTGTATGCGCTGCACCTGTAAGTCGTGTCTGTAGTATTCAAGGCCATCTCGCTGATTCCCAAAGCTTCGTTCAATCTGCCCCGCCAGCCTTCAAACGTCCCTCCCACGCCGCTGCCCTCTCGATCCTCCTCTCCCCAGGTCTCTTGATCATCGACCACATCCATTTCCAATACAATGGCTTTATGTACGGTCTACTGATTCTTTCTCTCGTCCTAGCGAGGGATAAATCGGCTCGCTTGGCCAGTGGACTACTCTTCGCCGCTCTTCTCTGCTTCAAGCACATCTACCTCTATCTAGCCCCGGCATACTTCGTCTACCTCCTTCGCGCATATTGCTTAGGGCACAAATCAATCTTTCAAGTCAGATTTGGGAACGCTGTGAAGCTCGGGACTGGGATAATCGCCATTTTTGGAGCAGCCTTCGGACCATTTGCATTCTGGGGACAAATACCTCAGTTGTTGAGCAGACTGTTCCCCTTCTCTCGTGGTCTTTGTCACGCATACTGGGCCCCTAACATCTGGGCGATCTACTCTTTCACAGATCGCCTTTTAATATTCAGTAGATTCCCCTTCCCTCCTTTCTGACACCTTCTGACAATCATCCAAGTTGCGCCCCGCCTCAACCTTCCCGTCAATGAGGAAGCGCTCACAAGTGTAACCCGCGGCCTCGTCGGAGACACCTCCTTCGCAGTCCTGCCCGAAGTAACAGCAAGAACAACTTTCGCTTTAACCCTCCTCTTCCAAATAATCCCACTACTAAAGCTCTTTTTCGACCCAACCTGGGAGACATTCATCGGCTCTGTCACCCTCTGCGGCTACGCATCCTTCCTCTTCGGCTGGCATGTCCACGAGAAAGCTATCCTGCTCGTCATCATTCCATTCTCGCTCATCGCACTCAAAGACCGCCGATACCTAGGCGCTTTCCGCCCGCTCGCGGTTGCTGGCCATGTCTCGCTCTTCCCTCTTCTGTTTACGGCAGCCGAGTTTCCTATCAAAACAGTGTACACAATTTTTTGGCTCGTGGGGTTCTTGTTAGCCTTTGATCGCCTGGCGCCAGCGAGCAATAAACCGAGGGTGTTCCTGCTGGATCGCTTTAGCACGTTGTATATTGCGGTCAGCATCCCGTTGATTGTGTATTGTAGTCTGTTACATGGAGTTATCTGGGGCAGCAGGCTAGAATTTCTCCCGTTGATGTTTATGAGTAGTTATTCGGCGGTTGGAGTTGTTGGAAGCTGGGTGGGGTTCTTGGTGGTTTTCTTTACAAGTTGATGGACTGCGTGAGATTGAAAGCGACGTGTGTGTTGCTCGAATGATACCCTTCATGTGTTCGCTTTACTTGTCCTTGCATTGTGAAAACCCCTTGCCCTGCTATGGCCTGCTATCGATACCTCGCCTTAGTGGTCGTATCCTAGCCACATATTTGTCGTCTTTTCTGAGCAGGAAATCCTGTCCGAATTGACCGAGGCAGAGCAAATCGGGCTGGCGGTGCCAAGTAGCCCTGCGCCCGACTTCACATAGGTAAATCTTGTTGTTCTCTCCAAAATTACAACAGCCAACTCAATGGAGCAATAAGTGCAGCTACCTGGGCTGTCTTTCGGGCTTCACAGGCTCAAAACATGTAACGCAGGAAAACCAAACTGCTCGGAGAAAGAGTATCTTTCGGACGTACTTCCCACTCTCCAGGGAAGAGCCTACACTCCTTTGCTGCTGGCCACACAATGGCACCTCCGCAAAGCTTATCAGCTGCCATCTCCCACGTTCTTGTCATCTTCGCCTTGATTCTTCCCGAAGCCTACGCCGGTGGCACAGTCTCCCTCACCAAAGCACCTGCCTTTTTCTACCGTGCGACTTTATGTGCAGGCCTGCATCAATTGTGGCGAATACTGGCTTCTCAATTGTCCCGATGGAAGCAATGGAGCACGCCATCGTAGTTGTAGTAAGTATCATGGCATCGAAATCAGATTCGTCGACACTGACGACAAGCATGAGTGAGTGGCCTCTGAAAATGATGGTCGTGCTAGTGCGCGCTGCTCTGGTGCTCAGCGGTGCGGACTTGCTTTGGACATGAGTATGAATGTGCTGACGCAAACATAAGCAATTACTTCCTCTGTGACTCCAATCTCGTCTTTTGCAATTCATTCAACGCTGGCAGTACCGGGGTCAGGAGCTGGGACTTTCTGCAACTGGAGGGAGTGGGGGCGGCATCGGTGGATTGTCATCAAGCGAGAAGATCACAATTGGTTGTAGCATTATAGGAGTCGTACTTGCATTCCTTGCACTCTTCGTGGGGTGAAGATGGTGACACCGCTGGGAGATATTTCATCAATGATATTGCCTAGTTGCCAACAAATACAATATGTTATCCCGTAAAGTTCTAACAATAACTTCTTTTAAACCCAAATCTCATGACTTTTGACGGACAACTTCGACATGCTTCTGTTATGGGTGTAAATAAACTTATATCAGGATCTGGGATATCAGGACTTTTTTCATGCACGCAATACCAAGATTTCAAGTGTTGGATCAATTTGATTTTTTCAAAGATCTAAACGAATGGGTATTGTGCGTCGAACTAGATACATGTATTAGATGAGATATTAAACATTAAGTCTCGGCCAGCCGCCATCCTCATTATCCAGACTCCTCGCTCTTACTCCCCACTTTTCATTAACAAGCGATCTGCCTCTGTCCACTGAACCAAGCGGTTCCCCCTTTCACGCCCCTCAGGAACCCTAAACCGTCTGCTCATCAGCAGCAACGGGAGCCGGAGCCGCCTTCTCGTGCTCAACGAGATCGGGACCCTGGGCAACACGCCCATATTGCGTGAAGTAGAGATTCATCTTGCGGTAATCCCATCTTGAGCTCAGCACAATAATGCCAAATGCCAACACGGGAACAAGAAGCACATCGAGGATGCCGAAGAAGACAAATCCATCAGTAACCGTAATCTTATTTCCGCCGTCATCAAGACCATAGGCGATGGGGTACAGGAGCCAGAGGAAGACGGCCCAGCCAGCGAGCATCGTGTAGTGGCGATGGACCTCCAGACGCTTGGCCGTGATAAGGCCGGTGCCAAAGAGGGAGGCGGCGAGGAGGAAGTAGGCGACTATGCCGTAGGCGAAAAAGCCCCATTTATAGTTCGTCGCGGTCATGGCGCCGGAAAGCCAGGACGCAACCCAGGTCCAGCTAAGAGCGACATTGAAGGCGATGGTTGCCCAGCTGACGCCGGAGATAAGGCCCAGGGCAATGACCAAAGGGGTCCAGCCCACAAACCTTTAACAGGACATCATCAACATGCTGCTGTAAGGTGGAAATAGGAAGGGGGAGAAGAGCATACCAGTTGATATACTTGGGATAAAAGATCTCCCGGAATCCAGGCGAGGAGAGGTTGTCAGAAATATGGACGGCAACAATACCGAGATCAGAAGCCATAGCGAAGTATGCGATAGCACCGGTGAACAGAGAGATCGTGAACAGGTAATGGAAGATCCTTTCACCGCTCTTGGCGAAGTATGTCAGGCCGACGACGACGAGGAAGGAAAACGAATAGATGGCACACACAGCCCAGAGCCAGTCTGAACCCCCAACAGTGAGGTGTCGGTTGCCGACTGGAGGATTGATGTTCAGAGCATCATTGCTGCGAGTGAAGAGACTCATCTTGATTGGTTCTTCGCGTTGTGTAGGCTGAGTAAGTATGTGATACAATTTTAGGAGAGGGTTGTGATCTCTGAACACGTAAGGAGGGGAAAGGCTGCAATTATATAATTTCCACCAGATGGGAAAATGGCCGAGTATTGGTGGGCATCACATAATGAATCATCGGAATTCGGCATCTGGGAGACAGGCAAGCCTTGCCGGGAAAAACTCTTGACTGGCTTACTTTGCATTTGGCCCTCGAGACACAGCGAATCTCAATGATTGGAAACCACAGAACTTCCTGGGCGAGTTTCATGCTGGGGAGCTCCACAATCAGACGATGAAGGGCGGTAGCTGTGGCATGTGGGAACATGTGATGAAGCTATTCAGGAAATCATGGCGGCCAATCTGCCTCCGCGTTGAACGGCACTGAAGCACAATTCGTCGGAAGCGACGGTGAGATGCTGGTAAGATGATCTGAAAAATTCTTTCTTGATCTCTGAGGTTCTTGGGGCTGGGTCTCCGAGCTTTCCGAACCCTCTCTGTGGGCACGGGATCGCAAAATCAAGCCACGAGGGAAGTTGATTGGCATTAGCTTAGATGCCGGCATAAACGCGAGCAAGCATTACTAATGCCGTCCAAGGGTTTCTGAGCATATTGCAACCTCGTTCGAGGGTTCGCAGTATCTGCGGCGGCTCTCATTCGATGCAACGCGACGATCAACAAGTAGGAATAAATGCTCCGGTTCTTCCGGCACTTCACTTGATGCCCTGTCTCTGTGTATGCAGTGTGACGAGGTCGAGGGAGTAGCGAGAGGTTACACAGAAACCTTCTGATTGCCTCGTGTCGATGGAGCACGAAAATGTGGTGATTGTGGCGAACACCTTTCTCATCGATCGGCAATTGAAGTATCGAAATTAGGCGGTGTTACCAACTGTATTACGCAAAAGGGTTTCGTGAATTGGAGATGGATGATCTGTCAGATGGAAATTCCATCTCGTAAGGGGAATGATCGAAGGTACATTGCAGTGGATGATATTCTCGATGCGAAAGAAGTGCACATTTCATGTTCGGCAGCCTCAAGCGTGATGGAGTATACCGATATCACCAGTTTTCAGTGACTTTTGAGGACACCGAATTCTCGCCCCACCACCACCACCCCCGTGACCCAAGCTGCAAGATTACCCCGCCAAGTGCTGACCGAACCTAACCGAGACAAAAAGGGGGACCGTGCGATCACATAACAACAGAAATTTAGACCTGGTGGACCGAGGGTCTAGAACCCCGGTAAGACGTTACGTGAAACCTCGATGTGAGGATACCGAAATTGTCCCCAAAAACTAAGGATATACCGAGGTATCCTTATAACGAGGTGTGGCACACAGCAAAATCAATCCCTGCGGGGCTAGCAGATGTATCCTTATATCGAGTATCCTTATATCGAGTATCCTTATATTGAGTATCCTTATAGCGAGGTTCCACTGTACTGCCCATGGCCGCTTTCCCTTCCAATACTAACAAGACTCTTTCCTCTTCGGACACCGCTGAGAAGCTGGAATACGCGAAGAGCGCGAAAGCATGACCTATCATCATTCAACTTTCACATTCCTAACGTTCTTCGCATAAATCCCCTGTCTCCTCAAATGCCACTTTTATAAGAGCAGCCAGCTCTCAGCTCTCGCGCATATCATACCGATCTCAAACCCTCCGTCTAATCAATCAAATCTGTGGACCAACTCCGAGCCAGGACTTCGGACTCCCAGAATAAATGATTTAGTTAAGTCGACTTTTACGGCGCCGCGCCCCGAGGTTGCTGGAAGGACTTCGCCATTTTTTTAAAATTCTGTGCCGTAGTCTTCAAGCTCCAACTCGCACTTAATATCGTATTTCTTTAATCGCTTTCCCAAGAAACGGGGTGCTCGACAGAACTCACCTCGCGCGTTCTCTTTTATAGGGAGGTCTTTATTTGGATATGAGTAAGGGGCGCGAAAATTCTCTTTGCTGAGATATGATAGTACCCCCAAGGGTCATTATCTCATCCGGAGTCTTCCAAGCTTTGTGGTCCATTCCTAGGTGAGCTTGGATTTGTAGACAACGAAGTTGTATGTTTAACAGAGGAAAGTAATGCGGAACTGCCGTTTTCTTCTATCTCACTCAACGAGGATCTTTTCGATTGGCATTAGACCTGCAAAAGCACTCCTTCCTCCCACCTGTTTAACACATTTCAGATCCTCAGCTGCCGCGGGTAACAGAAATCATAGAGTTCATTCCGGTTCTTTTGGGAGAGTCTATAAGCATGATAATACCGGTAGCTGGAAAGACTAATGCAGTTAAGGTTTTGATGCTCGTCAACGGTGTAGTCTACACTTGGAATATGGAGGTGGCGCACGGTGGCGATAGCAAAGGGCAATTACTTGGCAGCGGGGTGCTCAGAATCGGGGAGTGTAACCGGTGAACACGTGTAGCGCACCGCGCAACGTTTCGAATCACTCTATATCCTTTGAAATTGCACATAAGACTCTTCAAGCGAGAATCACTTGCAATTAAGTCATGAAAAAAAGTCGATCAAGAAGTTGGAGATTGGAGGTCCTCATTTAGAATGCCAAGCTGTTTTGACTCACTTTATGTTATCTGACATGGCAACTTCGCCGTTTCTTTGCCTTAGCGTGTAAGTACTCTCCTCACTGCAATTCTATTAGATCACGAGTGGATATGAAGTTACAGTTGGCTCCTTGTCTATCCGACAAGTCCATTTACCCTCTTTACTAGAATACTCTCACAACACGAGTTTGCAGATACAGCGTTGATTGACTGCTTCTATGTTCGACAAGTTTACTCCTCCTTTCCTATCATCGTATAGAAGTGGCAAAGATGAGATACAATTCAATATAAAAGGCTCTATGAACAGTATAGTAGGAATTATTAAAATTACTCACCTCAATCCTGTCAAACTCAGACGAGTCTTTCCTCCTATCAGCACTCCTGCTTTTCAGAATGATGCAATCGCGCTTCCTTACTCTCCTGTCCTCCCTTTTGGCAACTGGGGGTACGTATATCTTCCTTCCGATGCAAATTTTCTTGTCATAATAATCTCTTTGTACCCACTGTTATATCTTCTCAGACGAAACATCCGTGCGGCTTCAAGAGCCGTCTGAGTTGAGCCAACATTCTGGGCTCTTCTGTTCCAACATAGATCAGTTCATCTGGTGCCACCATAGAGCTATTCAGTACGGGATTAGTTATTTGCGCGGAGTGCCCAGGTCGCATGGTATGGGTCCCGGCCCAGGAAACTTTTGTCGAGCTAGCTGTTCTTGCCAATCCGCTATTTGGTGCTGCAACGGCGTAAGACTTGCTTCTTCCATTGCTCCCTATTACGGAACATTAGTAGCTGACAGATGAACTGTACTTTAGAACCAAATTCTCCTTTTGGCCATCATGCAGCACTATCACCGATTGTCCTCAGGTGATACTTTAGGCGGATAGCTGTTAGAGATGGGAGGGAAAGGGTTCGGGCACTCCATGGTGAGATGCTCGGGGCCTTGCTTGCGTTGCATGGCTGTTTGGTACAGCGGCTCACAGTTGGCGACTTACCGCATAACTTTAATTGTGGTATAGGTTGTCAGGCAATGATATAAGGTTGGGAGCTTGTATCGGGTAGCGAACATTGTTGTCTCGGATCGACAGCATCAGCCAAGTGTTCTGCTCTTCTGTCAAGTTGGGACGAGGTCACCATGCGAGTTCTGAGGCATCGAGAACTCATACTCAAGCTCGCAAAAACTGGCAGGTGTGAACTTCCACAATCCGAATCCAACGTCAGTGCATCTATTGATGCGTGAGCTCAGACGAATTTATTCCGAGCAGATAATGTTGAAACACTGCTCCAGGAATCGCCCCTGGCAACAGTAATTATCCGATTGCAAAGTTCTCACGCGTTCGTTTCCAGTCCTAAAATAGGTGTTGATCACTCAGCCCGGTTTATTTCGATAGACTCTGGGTTGTAGAGGTTCAGTGGGGGTCTTGTGGATTTTTTTTGGTCGTCTGCTTCATTCTGTTTACGTGGGAGCGAGCATCTAGTTTTGGAGTGCGGATCGGAGCAGCATAGCTAGCGCTGAGTTTTGGGAACAGACCATCTACGATAGGAGTTCAGGATAGAGTGTAGATTGGGTGGATGTACAGAGAAGAGTGCAGCTATGTTACGCATTGTAATAGGCGTTAGTTTTAACCTTTGTATCATCTAGAATCGAATTCATTTCACCACAAATCGTCCATCAGCACGTGACCAAATCCTTCAAATCCCGCCCTCCGCAAACAGAGAGAATTTCCTGAAAACATTACGAACCCCAAGCAATTAGCTACGCGCCTCGCAGTTCATCAAACTTGCAAGCCTCCACGAATTGAATTCTCATGACTTGACTCACCATCCCACCTCCCTCCCTCAACTTCTTAAGGGCGTCCAATCCCAATCAAAAACGACGCCCTCAGCAGCGCTCCAAACACCAACGATCCATAATTAACCCACTCATCGCTATTCCAGCTTGCAAACTGCACAATTCGCTCCGGCGCAATCTCATACGCAGCATAAATATGCCCCACATCGCTCACCAACATCGCAGCCAGCACCGCCAAACAGACACTCTTCTCCTTCGTCAAACGAAGCGCGATACCTTCAATGATGGCAAACAGGCCGTAGAGAGCACCGATATTGAGGAGCATCATGCGGACGAGAGGCGTGATCGGGACACCAGAGGAGCCGGATGAGGCGGCGAGGTAGGCAGGCACTGGCATCATGGCGCTGAGGATGCGGTTGGGCTGGAAGATGCAGAAGTACATTCCTCCCAGGGCCGCGGGGGGCTCAACGTAGAGGAACCAGATCTTGTAAATGAGGGCGATGCGGCTGGTGAAGGAGGACTTTGGGGCCATGATGATTGACGGAACGAGGCCTTGAGTTGTGAGATGGCTTCTTGATGTGATGGATTGCGTTGAGTTTGATGGAGTTTGGAAGTCAGTTTGTGGTGTTTTGATGGATGGATGGAATAGATGGATGTGCAAACCTGTGAAGTTTTATCCTCTCGCGTTTGTGATTGTGGCTTGAGGCTAAATAGTCTGACATGCATCGATCGGACTTTGGCGTTTTCGGATGTTGCGTTAAAGTTAGGTCTAGCGACAGCGCTAGCCATAAAAGGAGGGTTTAGCCCCTGACATCGCTAATCCCCTGGTGAACTCATGAAGCGAGAAGTAAACATTGGGGTAGAAATTCTACTTCCCCTTAACTGAGGCTTCCATAAAAACATTTCTATATGAAATTTGTTTTCTTTTAGATCGAAACCGAAAAGTAGCTCTCTAGTTATTCTGATCAAGATCCCAAGCTCAATAAATTAACCAGGTTTTATGAATTAAAAGACCGCAAGACCCCCAGTCCTCATTTGCCACCGTTGAAACTACTTCTCAATCTCAGAGGTCTGAAGTTATTGAAGCTTATGCCATCTGCTGATTACAATGAACTAAGATTTAAAGAACCAAACGCTCAGCAAGTTAATATTGCCAAGACCATACGGTTTCTTGACAAGTACAAGAGCAATTTTGGAGGAAGGTCTCCGCTTGTAATCACAGGAAGCAAAGTCTCTGGAAACGTTGAGAAGATTATGAATCAGTGAAGTCTGTCGGATATACTGGGCTTGGGGAGGCTCGGGGGTTGTTAAATACTGAAAGAAGTCATTACTGAGGTCAACAGGAAAACGTCTTGATAGAGGTTTGAGCACTAGGGAGGGATTGACTAATGCTAAACTTAACACTTCCTTGATGAATAGATAACTTTAGTTTAGAGGGCAAGAATAGAATCATAGCTTGTTGCTCTCTCGTTGCAGGGGGGGGGGGGGGGGGTAAATTCTCATCGAAAGGATCAGTTACCCAAATTGCCTGTGATCGATCCAAGAAGTCTCGGAGACTTGATGTGATTGGAGATGAGGCTCACAGTGCCACCTGGTCTCTGGGGCAATGTCCAGGTGACGATGATGGAAGGATGCGGTGTCAATCTTGGCAGAGGAAGAAAGTTTATTAAAGGTTGTCGAGATTGATCTCAGGTGTAGTCTATAGCACGATTATATAGAATATTGAACATAACTCACTAAAACTTATAGCTAGCACATTCTCAGAATCCAGATTTGCAAGGCTAAACTTATGGATCTGTGATAAGAGAGCTAATTCACTAGAAGACGGTGCTCGGACTCTTAAATTCAAGGCATGCTACCTTTAGTGCTCCCAGAGTTCACCTTCACCCCTATTCACAAGCCCCCTAATGGCATATCTGTATAATAATACTCTTGGATATCAAGCCTCGGACTCCTTTGCTCTTTCACTGGCCAGGACTGGAATATTTCCCTCAAAGTTCTCCCGATTAGCCTTGAAAAGGCCCATGATCTGCAACATAACGTGTTCCTGCCGGCTCTCGTAACACTTGCCAAGTGCTGGTATACCGAAGGGACAACAAGCCTCAGCACTTGCAACCCGCGGAATTCGTAGCTGATTTGTGTATTTCGGTTCTGTTCCGAGGGTAATGGCACTGCTTTTTATTGTCTTGAAGACAAATTTGTCCCCAAGATTGACCCGCCGACCGCAAGGGAAACAGAAGTGCTAGATCTTCTGTCTCATTTCCGCTTGTAATTTGGGAAATTGGGTGAACATTTCGAGATCTTTGCCAATATTGTCGGGATCTTGCGTAGGGAGGCAGCTGCTCGATTTTCATGCATGTTCGCCATTCTGGGAGTCGAGAAATGATGAATACTAGTCGTGTTAATCAATAGACTGATAATGACGAAGTACAAGTAGATACCCACAGAACAGTTGACGGCTGAGCGACGAGGAACAGTCGAACACGGAGGAACACTCAACAGCGACAGAACAGTTGATAGCCACGGAACAGTCGATGTCCAAAACAGTGGAAGACAGAATGAAGAAGGTGTTTTCTAGTGAAAACTGTGGCGATCTAGTCAGAAGCTGATGCAGAAACGGTACTGCATTGCTTTGGGTTTGATCGTGGAATGGTTGTGTCAACTGTGATTGAGAAAGTTGGTCGATGAATTGACGAATATTGCAGTACTTGCACATTTTATCATTATGAAATAGAAGTTCAAACAGATAGGCCACTGACTTTGGATTTGTAAATTTTTTAGAGAAGCGAATCGAGAACGTGTGCATTTCTAAATTTCTCTAACTTATTTGTTTCCAGGTAATTTACCAGTTATCTTTAATTTAAAGTCCCGTCAACAAGAACATATGCAATTCACGCAAGTAGAAACTAAGATTAAAAGCGGCTCTTGAAGATTGTTAAAGTTAGAACGAGAATCAAGTTAGTGTATATGTTGATTCAACGAAATGGTTTTGCTACGAGGAGACCACATAGATCTTGTGCTCTCATGCAACCAGACACTTTTCCAATCCTCGCACCGCCAACGCCCAAAACCAAGAGAAAAGCCGAAGAAATCTTATTAGTGCGAATATTATACAGAAAACAACTCTACCCTAGTCCATCGCGTTCCGGGACGATTAACAGCCCCTATCTTTGTCATCTAGCTCGCACTGAAACCTCCCCAAAACTCCTCTACAAAAACCCCCGCAAGCTATCTAAACATCCGCAGCATCTAAAAGCTAGTAAGAGCATACGCCATTGCTCGTCGTATACGTGATTTACCCCACCTACCCCACCAAAATCGCGATTTTTTAGCCCACACTTCTGGTGCTTCACCACAATTTTTAATTTTAATTAAAGAACTATATTTATTAAGGCTTTAGTATACAGTGGCCATTCCCTTACTAGTAATTACGTCTTCTAGCTTACAAGTGAGCCTCTCTGTCAAACATCGCTAATCCGTTAGATTAACTTCGCTCCATAGCTCTTGTAAAACCTCCTTTATATCCTTAATTAAAGTAGGAATAGTTTCTAACTTTATAATCTCATTTTTCATCTATTGCCATACCTTCTCAATTAGATTCAAATCGAGAGAAGAGGGAGGCCAATCAAACCTACGTAATCCACGCAACTTGCGGGGTAGCTTTGCCATACCCTTGTGGATTTTTGCCCCGTCTTCCATAAACAAGAACTTCTCCTTTTGCTTCGCTATTAAGGAGTCAAACCAAGGAAAAACAATAGGATTCAGGACTTGGTTCAAGTAAGCTTGACTGCAAATTCCCTTCCTTCCTTCCTCCTTTACCAAGAAAATAAGCGGGGATTTCCAATCCCAGCCAATCGCTCCCCAAACCATTACGCTTACTCTTCCACTCCTGTATATAGATTATATAGAATCTGGGTAATTCTTCTCATCCGGCCGACGTATGACCCAAATTCTCCCTCTCTTTCCAGTCTCAAATATAGCCTTATCGCTTCATATAACCTTTTTCTAATCTGCTATACCCCACTACTGGTATTTTATCGCAAATACGAGTCGTCTCGCAGCTTGTTGCTTGGAAATAAAGGGACGACGGCAAGTGATATAACGACGATATCCATGCTCCTTTATAATCCGGCGAATCGTAGTAATCGAGGCTTCTAATTTGAGCTCGTGCTTAATTCGTCCCCAAGACTTGGTGCGATTAGTCCAAGACTGGGAAACGAATCGGAAAATACGCTTTATATTGGCTTGTTTAAGAGCGGGGCGCTTGGTGGCAAGGCCTTTTCGCGTCATACGAGAGGTTAGACCCTTGACAATATACTAAATTATGGACCTGGTAAGGCCTATGGCCTTCCTGATTTGGCCATAGCTCTTCCCTTGCCGGCGGAGCGAGCGAACGGTAGCACGAACAGGAGTTCTCTAGTTCTTATTGGGTTAGTGGTCCTTAAGAACGGACGGAGAGAGGATATTTGAGATTTCTGAGTCTGAGTCTGAGTCTTCCATTACTTGCACAATAATTAAAGAAGAAAAATGGTAGTTTGTGGGAAAAGAAGCGGTGAAGTGTGGGTTTTGGTGAGGGGTAGTCACGTGTTCGCTTAGGTGTACGACGAGCAATGGCGTATGCTCTTACAAAATCCTCCCTCTATCTCCAAACACCACAAACACCAAGCTATCAAAATTCCTATTTCCACTTCTAATCACGTGTCGCCCCTCGTTCGGTGTAAAATTATCGTGCTGACCCGACCCAATAATGCCGGGCCGGGGTGCATATACGCGTATCAACCAAGCTCAATATCTCTCTTCTTTGTGTTAACCTCAATCTCAAACAAAACCCACCTCATCGAACAGCCCTCTTTCTTCCTTCCTTTCTTTCTTGCCCGATCTATACATCAACCAGAGCCAAGCCTCACACAAACCCCAGAACTCGTCGTTCGCTTTCAGCTCAACAAGTAATCTGCTCCGCAACTTTAACCATCAACCATCTTGACAGAAAGGAAAATCAGAGCCTGCGTCTCTTCAGCAACTCAACTTCCTTTCGGGTTTTGGCGAGTCTCAATCTCGAATTCAATCAGGAGGTTAGCAATGCAACGAGCTCTCCTTCCCCGCCTCGCTCTCGGCCCGTCCTTCGCCACAGTTCGAACCCCATACTTCTCATCTCCACCCCCAGCCACACCTCACCCCCTCCTCTCTCACCACCCTCTCTTCCCCGTCCACCTCTATTCCACCGGGCAAAAACCGCCGCCACCGCCACCGCCCAATCCCAGTTTCGGCTCAGCATCATTCAAGGACCTCGGCGCGAACAGGACCGTGAAGATCGTAGTCTACTTCTCGTTAGGTGTCATCGCTACGCTGGAGACCGTGGCTTGGACGAAGTTTCTTTGGGCGAAGTTTGGGCCTGTAGCTATGGAGGGAGGAGGGGAGGAAGATTGATAGAGACGGGGATGAGTCGTTGGTGAGGGCTGAGACGAAGAAGGGGGTTGGAGAATGAGATCGTGAGGGATGGTGGTATTACGAGGAAAGATGTTTGTCTGATTTTAGGCGTCTGGGACTGGCTGGGAGTGCATCGAGTATGGATGGGAATGAAAACTATCTCACTCTGGCGTTGAAGTTTAGATTGGGCTCTTATGCATGCATTGAGACTGTGTTTGCAAAGAGAAGAAAAAACGTCGCTCAATAATTGTAAAATAAATACTCAAATCTTTAAGAACAGAAAAGGGGAAATCTAATTTCTACTTTTATTTACCCCAAACAATCGTTTCTTTCGTATACTTTTAATACTCCAAACAATCGTTTCTTTCATATACATTTTACTCCTTCACACGCACTCTCACTCTAACCTTCCACCATCCCCTCCAACTCCCCCCTCTCCCCACTCTGAGCAACCATACCTTTAAACACCCCCTCTTCAATGTTCAACAATTCCCTAGGACTTCCAAACTCCGCAGCAACACCATCTCTCATGACAAGAATCCGATCGAAATCCATCACCGTACTCAGTCTATGCGCCACAACCAGTAGCGTCGTATTCGCAAACTCCTCTCTGATGCTCCTCTGGATCAACTTATCGGTGTTTTTATCCACTGCACTTGTAGCTTCGTCTAACAGTACGAGCTTTGGGCGGGACAAGATGGCGCGCGCGAGGCAGAGGAGTTGTTTCTGGCCTTGGGAGAGATTGGCGCCAGCGGAGGAGATGGGAGAGGAGAGCGAGAGGAAGATGTTTGTATTTTCTTTTGCCGCTGGCTCTGTGGCCGTGAGGGAGGTAGCGCTGCTTGCTCCCTCTGTTGGCGTTGGAGATTCCGGGACAAGCAGTTCGGGAACCGGCGTGTTGTCAGCAGAAGGAATGAGATGCACGCGCTGCAGCGCTTCGTGCAGCTGGAAATCAGGGAACTGGTCAAAGGGGTCGAGATTCGAGCGGATCGTGCCGGAGAACAAGACGGGATCTTGCGGGATGATGGCCAGGCGTGTGCGTAGATCATGTAGGCGGACAGTCGAAATGTCGACCCCGTCGATGGTGATGCTTCCTTTTCGCGCCTCGAGGAAGCGAAAGAGTGCTAAAGACAGCGTAGATTTGCCTTTATTCAGTTAGCGGAGTCGGAAGCGGGGTGGGGGAAACTTACCAGCGCCAGTCCTTCCGACGATTCCAACTCTCCCATTCATATCTGCGTGAAAGTTCAAGCCTTTCAGAATTGAAGGCAGACCTTCTGCATACCCCACTTCCAGATCTTTGACTTCAAGTTCTCCTTTTTCGGGCCAAGAAGCACGAACATCAACCCCTTTCTCGGTCTCGATATCGAGAGCAGAGTACTCAAAAATTCTCTCTGCTGCGTTCATGTCAAGTTCGGTAGCAGCGACCTGACGGAGAGTCATATTCACAGCCCTACGATACGACAGCGCAAATGCGAGCGCGAACCCTCCCAAAGAAGCGCCAACATGCGGGGTCGACACGACGAAAGCAGCAACAACACCCGAAAAGATGGAACCAATCAAGGACATGTTGTAACCAACCCAGTTATGGAAGAGCCAATTGTGCCATGTTGCCGTCGAATAAGAGTTGATCAGATCATCCATCCGCTTCTCAAAGACTCCTTGGTTGGCGAAGGCGCGGATGGTGCTGAGTCCTTGCAGAGAAGCTGTGAAATGAGAAATCATGGGAGACTTTTGAATAGACTCGAGACGCTTGATTGAACGCGCTCCTCTGATGTACCGGAGCCCAACACGACCGCAAAACCCCAAGATGATGAGTGCTAGTATGATGATGTACGGTGATATGATAAATGCGGAGACCATGATTCCGATAATAGCGAGGCACGACGCAGCAACGGATGCAAAGTTGGATGAGAGTTGAGAATCCACAGCTTGGAAGTCGGCAGTGAACCGGTTCAGGATCCGGCCTGTTGGGACGGTATCGAGCCATCTCAATGGTGTTCGAAGGACTCTGTATGTAAGTTCTTGGAAAACCTTTCGCGAAGCTGAAAGGGAGCCTCGGAAGACAACGTAGTAGCGGCCAACGTCGATGAGTGTGGACACCAGCGAGATGATTACATAGCCGACAAGGTAGAAAGCCAGGTTACGGTTACTTATCTCGATTGGGAATGTGGATGTTGAAACTGTTTGCGAAGTCACAGTAGCCTGTGAGCTAGGGATGGCGTTGGAGATAGAAGATCCGATATATCCTGTGAGCATGGAGAACGTACTTGGAACTGACCAAGAGGCAAGATCAGCGTAGTTTCCTCCTGGAGATGTCGTTGTAAATGATGCATTGACGGGTGGTGGTCCCAAAATGCCGGTGAGGTGTGTCTGCAGGTTATAGATCTGTGCAAATGTGCCCAGTCCAGCAGTTTGTCCAGTGCTGGATGTCCAGATTTTGATCCACCAAGAACGACCCAACGTAAGGGATTGCGCAATAATGTAGAAACTGAGAACGAATGCCCAGAACGGAATGCCACCAGTTGCTTTGAGATAACTCATATAGACACTTCGTTTGACCGCGCCAGTTTCACGGGCTTCATCCTCAACAAGCTTCTTTGGAACTTTCTTGTCGTCCTTGGCCGCGGTACCGTTAGTCTCTCCGTCTGGGGCTGCCTTGATATTGTCTTCCTCTTGTCCAGTGGCCTCTCCTTCCTCGGCCTTGAGGATATTCTCAAAACTGCCTGTCTTCTCAAGGTCCACCGCAAGACCAGCATGTTCCAGCGTCCCATTAGCAGACAAGAAAACCGCATACTCAGCCCTCGCAAGAGTTAGCGAGACATGATGAGTAGCCAAAATCCTCGTCCGTCCCTCAGAAAGCTCCCCCATAAGCGCGTTATCGTAGATATGTTTCCCAACATGCGTATCAAGAGCCGAAAAAACATCATCGAGAATCAGAATCCCAGCCCGAGAATAGAATGCACGAGCGAGAGTCAGACGCCATTTCTGACCTCCACTGAGACTGATTCCTTGAGCTCCAACTTCTGTCAAATCGCCGTCATCGAAGTGGTCGAGATCTTTGGCGAGAGCAACTGCTTGGAGGACTTTGTTGTAGCGAGTTTTGTCATAAGGGAGGCCGAACAAGATGTTGTCTCTGATTGACATGTTCTCGATCCATGGGGTCTGGGCCACAAATGCGATGGATGAGGGAATAATCCAATCGGCGGCAGTTGCTTTGCTGTCAAATCGTTGGTCGACTGGAGGTGCTCGCGGAACAGTAATGGACCCTTCCAAGACATCAACCTCGCCCAGAATGGCAGCGAGAAGCAATGACTTTCCTGATCCAGTAGGCCCTGAGATAACCGACAGGGAATTGTTAGGGAACTCCAGATTGAGATCACGAAGGACGAATCGATTCTCCAATGCTAAACGAGCGGCATTTGCTTCCTCTTCGTCTTGATCCTCTTCTTTCTCCCCAGAATCCCCTTTCGACGGGAAGCTGACCGTGGCCTTGTTGAAGATGACCGAATCACCAGGTAACGTATTTTCTGGTTTCTCGGGGGAGCGCAAGAAGTTATCAATGCGATCGCAAGAGACTTTAGCATTGATTCCCAAGACTAAAAGAAATGGGAGCATGCCCAAAACACCTTCGAGCTGCATCAAGACGCCTAAGGCCGTGAAAGCCACGGATGGAAGTAGGGTGCCCCGGAGCCAGGCAAAAGTCGCCAGCGTCGAAACAGTCAACAAAACTGGACCAATCTCCGCTCCAAGCATCATATACAGATTGTTCAACTTAGTCTGCCATAATTGAGCGAGCTCTTCATCACGGGCTTTGTTGATCTTGTCAGTCCACTCCGGTTCAATCGCTGAGAATTTGATCTGCCTGATTCCTTGCAATGCCTCTGACACCACCTTGGTTTTCTTGTCCCGAGTTGCCATCAATTTCTTTTGGAAGGCTCCGTAGCGGTAGGTGAGCCACTTGTTCACTGGGAAGACCAGGACGACGGACACCATTCCAGCCAGCAAACTCTCCCAGCCCACCAAGTACCACAGAAAAGTGACCGAGACAGCGAGCTTGGAAACAAACAGCAGGTAGAACTGATTGATGGCTCCGAAAACACCGACTTGATTCGTATCCACAGCGAACATGTTAATGATATCCTGGTCACTTTGAGCAGCCTTTTTCTTTTTTTCTTCCTTCTTTTTAGCATCAACCTTCGATTCTTTGGGAACCTCAGCTGGATTGCCATTTGCATCCTTGTCCTTGTCTTTCTCATCTGTTTTCTCTTCTTTCGGCGGTTCCTTGCAGTCCTTGATCTTCATCATCTTTTCAAACATTAGAGTCGTGAGTGTGGTTCGGATGGGAATTCCAAGATCGGACCACATGAGCCAACCAATGCGGTAATCAACCATTGTTTCGATAATAGTGGCTAAGAAGAGTAAGACCACACAGACCCAAGCCTTGGAGTCGATGATGCCGGATTCTTTCCGTTGCTCGAGGTACTCCAATAATTTCAGCATCGAGATTTGAGGGAGGACGTCTGCCGCGGATGAGACGACACACATCACTGCTTGGTATATCAATTGCCACTTCCATGCCCAAAAGATCTGAAGCCAAAGAGACACTGTAGGCTTCAAAACAATCGACCGGAATGTGTGCTTCACATCCTTCGCTCGCCTGTACGAGTCCATTGCGGGTAGGTCAGAGAACTCGACCAACTTTTTTGCCGATATATCCAAAATGTCAGAGCTCCAGTCATAAGAGTATTTCGTCCAGAGTGAGGCGGTGTACTGGCGCTCGACGACCTTTCCTTCCGGAGTGAAGACATCAGGCCGGCGCTGGATGGAGACGAAGCCAAAGAAGACCGCGAGAGCAGAAAAGATCTGGATTGCGCTTGTTACCGGCAAAAGTATATTCCCAGGAGGGCCTATAAGTGTGTCCTCTCTAGAGAGAATGATGCCAGTGAGTGCGGCAAGGAAAAGGTAGGAGAAAGAAGTCCGTATGCCTTTTTGATATCGGGGCACAACGCGGGTCTCTCGGAACGTGTCTAAGGTTTGAATGAGTGCTAAAATCTACCTTTTGTGAGTAAATTCTTTCCATACTTGAGGAGGTAAGGTATGACTTACCCAGCACGCAAAGGTAACCAGTATCAAAGCCGGGTCATGGAATTCCAAGATCTGGGCAAAGGTGTTGACGACGAGAGCAAGGGAAGCAAGCAGCCCGATTCCAAGGCCAATGAAGATCACGATAAACTGCTTCTTCGTCGAATAAGCTGCCATCGACTCCTCAGTAGCCTTGCCATCTCTATCCTCGTACAGACCCTCATTCTTAGTCTGCCGTGGCCGTCGTATGTTCTTGGCGAACTTCCAGACCACGGGAATCGTCGTGGCCACGATGAAAGCCGGAGCTGCATATGTTCCAAGCTTGAGAAGATCCCCCATCGCAAGTCTCGTCAGTGGCACGACGATCAAGGTGAGGAGTTTGAAGGCCTCACACTCTGGACGTCGAAGTAAGTAAATATGAGCGGTGAGGCGAGGCCCACAGGCAGCGGCGACGCGCCTTTTGGCGCAATTTTTGCGGTCAGGCTCGCGATCTTCGGACGAAGCTTATTTCACCCCTGAAGGAACCGAGGCCGTGCGGGCCGGGACACCTTGTGTTCTTCCCGATAGGTTGAAGCGGGACGTCCATTTATTATCCCGGCAGCGACAGCACGCGGCATATCTGCCTTGGCCATTCGATGCTTCCACTATTTCGAAAGGACGTGAGAAGGGAGCGCTTGGTGCAACCATCAGGTCGTGACCATCAAGGTGTAGCCATCAAGGTGTAACTATCATGGTGTAACTATCATGGTGTAGCCATCAAGGTGTAACTATCAAGGTCCTCCCTCGCGATCGTGTGAATCCGGCTCACCGAACCTGGACTGATGCTGCATGGCTCGAAGCACGAAAACCCTCAACAGAGAGTTTCATGGCGCGAGCCAGCCAACAAGACGGCTCCATTCCAAGCGGTTCATCACGTCAACAGTTACGAGGTCTTGTCTGCCCGGATTCTGACATCGGCAGACTCATGCGGCTACCTTCAGAAGATAAGGTGTGTCGGGCATCAAAGATTGATGTTGCAACCATGGTGGACCGGCCGAGGATAATGGAAAAGGGAGGCGGGTGAGAGATCGACAGGCATCGAATGGTAGAGTCGTTTACGCGTATGGGAACTCCGAATCACTCCCAACTGCCTCCTCCAACTGCCTCCTACCAAATGAGGAGGCTATAAATTTTCTTTGTCATACACGAATTCAAGGTTCGTCGTGCGACCTAACTAGGCCTGTCTGGGTCGGACTCTGTTGATATCTCCTGTGGACGAAGAATGTTGGGGAACGAACTGTGCCACCCGAAATGGGAACTCGACAAGGACAAAGATGGAAAATGACCACAGGTGATTTCTGCTCGTACAAACTCCAACTCGTAAGACTTGGGAATCCTGGCAGAATCGTTGCACTTCATTGTTGTCAAATATTACTGAAATTGTAAGAGCGCATGCCTTTACGAAGTTCACGATTCACGGCACAAAGTGGCGGGATTCTTGGTGCATGCATAAATATAGGGCCACTGATAGGCCCTGTAGTGTCTCAGCAGGCCCTGTAAGCCCTGTGAATACTGAAACGGAGGCGTAAGACCCCTAAAGACCCACTGTAACCTTATGCAACTCGATTAGGGGAGTGCATTCAGCCACGAGGTTTCTACAGGCCCTTAGCCCTGTGTTTTTAGGCCTGCGTCCGTAATCGGCAGCGGGGTAAACGAGCTTTGCGCCCTTACCAGTCCCCCACTCCCAATTACTCTCTTCTTCTTTGCTCTTGCTTCTCATTCAAAGCTAGTACTTACGGCTACTTTTAGTAGTTTATTTGACCTTCCTGACTTATTTGATAGCTAATTAGGCCCCCCTATTCTAATCCTTCTAATCCAGACGAATTAGAGTATAGTAAAGCCCCTAAAAATTAAAAGTAAGCTTGGTATAACTTATTATCAGATTTTAAAGATAAAAACAACAATTAATTTGCACTAAGCCTTATTCTCTTTCTTTATTCTCCTTTTGGTACCTTTATAGCTTTTATTATACCTAATATTATATATAAAGAGTACTTAACTAATATTAGAAGGCTATTTATATACTTGAGGAAAAGAAGTCTGCTATATAAGTAAAAGCAGTTACTAGAGTATTTAAAACTCGTATCTATTAACTCGTAATTATTACTAGAGAGCATAAATAAAGAGAGAATAAGAATATACCTTAGAAGTTTATTACAAGTTTATATTTTTATTATAATCTAGTTAATTAGCTATTTCTCTTACTATAATTAAGTGTTTTTAATTAGTTATTCTTTAATATTTAATTATGCGCGGCTTCTTTTATATTATAATTATAAAGGTAATAAGAAAGAGAAGTTATATATTAATTAATTAAGCAAGTAAAACCTTTTAGGGAATAAGTAAGATCTTATAAGGCAATTAGTAAACTATATAAATTATAGCTTGTAATTCTATAATATTATATTATAAACTTTATACTTTGCATATATCTAATTAAAGACTCTACTATATTTATTCTCTAAGCAAGATTATATCTCCTAATAAATTCTAAGGGGTATATAATAGGGTAACTGATCGAATTTGTTCTATCTTCCTTATAAATTAATAAGGGAAACATGGGCAGTCAGGGTAAGTTTGGGTAGTGTATACAGAGCAATGGCGCGAGCCCTTATCATGAACGACCGACTAATACATCCTAAAAGCAACGAACTTCCCTTCAAAAAAATCCACCTCAAAACCCTCCCCACCCTTCCCCTAGCACTCTTCTCCTTCTCGCTCTCGATCAAATCCTCCTCACTAACAACATAAACATCAGTCTCGAGATCCATCCCCTCATACGTCGGAACCTTCGTCCTCTTCCACGCCTTCCAGCCCAACCACATAATCGCCATAACCGGCAACTCAATATAATAACTAACAAAATCCACGCCTGAAAACTTCGGACTAAAGCTATTCCATCCCTGCACTAAAACAATCACCACGTTGAGAATAACGGAAAGCCAGGGACCCCAGGGATATGTCCAGTTTTTGAAGGGGAGGAGATGCGTTCTGTTCTGCGCGGTGAGAGCACCGCGGAATCTGATGCTGGTTACACCGATGGCGGTCCAGGCGAGTTGGTTTGAGACGCCGACGAGGTTTTGCAGCCAGGTCCACAGCTGGCCGGCACCGATGAAAGAAGCGCCAAAACACAATCCACTAATAGCAGAAGTGGCCAGGACCGCGACCCAGGGTACACGATTCCTGCTCAGCTTCCCGAAGACCTTGGGAGCATGCCTGTCGACGGAAAGTGCGTACAGAAGCCGTGTCCCCGCGAATAAGGCGTGGTTCCCAGCCGAAATAACAGAAGTGAGAATCACGGCGTTGATAAAGGAGCCAGCTGCTTTTGCGCCAGCCATTTGGAATACGAGGGTGAATGGCGAGGTGGAGGATTTCTTGGAAGAGAGGCCGGGGGTGTTGTAGGGGACGTTGAGGCCGATAAGGAGGACAGAGAGGATGTAGAAGAGGAGGATGCGCCAGAATACATTCTTTACTACGCGGGGGAGGTTTTTGGTGGGGTTCTTTGTTTCGCCGGCTGTGATGGCTATGGATTCTGTGCCGCCGTCTAGGAAAGCGGGTCAGTGGGTCGAGAGGGGAGGGGGAGAAGCGGGAACCCACATGCGAAGGATGCTGTTACGAAAACTGAGGCAAATCCGCCAATGCCTCCGACAAAAGGGGCATCTCCTATGTACCAGTTATGGGCTCCGAGGTACTTATGTTGGGTGTTGCCCCCGCAGTTCACAGCGATACCCAGAATGATGAAGATCTGAGAAATGTCAGTACTCATACCTCAACAATCTAGAATTTCTGGGAGCTAACCGTGATAGTAATGACTTTGAGGAGGCTCAACCAATATTCGAGCTGTCCAAATCAGCTTCAATTCGGCAAGGAAGGCGGAGTGGACACACTTCGCCATAAGCCTTCACAGTAATAATATTCGCCAAAATCAACAGCACCCAAAAAATCAAACTTAGGCCCCAGCCAGGCAAATTCGTATCCCAATACGCAAACACCAGCTGTAGTGCAACCAAATCCGCAGCCGTTGAGACCGCATCATTGAACCAATAATTCCACGTCAAAGCAAAACCCAAACTATCATCCACATATCTGCCCACAAACGTGCAGAAAGAGCCGGCAATGGGGACGAAAGCAGCCATTTCTCCAAGGGCGAGCATAGTTAACATCACGATGCCACCGACGATGAGGTAGGCGATTAGCATCGAGGCTGGCCCACCTGTTGCGAGGGACTTTCCCGTGCCCAAGAAGAGGCCTGTACCGATTGTACCGCCGATGGCAATCATTTGCACTTGCCGTGCTGTGAGTTTTCGGGCGAGTTTGTCAGCGATGATGGGACGATGGTCATTGATTGCATATGCTGGCTCGGAGGGAGAGTCTTCGAGGTCCTTGTCTCGTGCATGGTTGATCACGTGGGCGTCTTCCGGGTCTGAATGGGGGGAGGCCATGATGGTGACAAGGCAGGGTACGAAGTTTAGAGAGGGCGCGTGGAAGCTAAGGAAACATAGTAATGAAGAGGGAGAGTACGAGAAATGGAATAAAGCAGAGAAGATAAATGCAAAGTGAACGGTATGCTGAAAGGTAAGAGATCTTCAAGTGTGACATTCGAATCCTTGGAGCAGATTGCGTGCTCGAGAACTTGTCTCTGAGTGGGATGCTTGACGTGATGGATACCTGAGGCGACTTGGCAAGGGACCAAAGTCAGCTGTCAGATCTGGAAGGCTGACTGAGCCTTTGTTTGGCAGCTCAAGCTGTTCCTGAACAATTTCCATTTCTCTGTTTCTAGACTTTTGGCAATGGAGCTTTCTATCTTCGTAGCTTTTAGAGTCTATTGAGAAAGTGAAATCAAACTTTAAGATAGAGCCTTGAGAAATTGAGAAGTTTGTACTAGGGCAGTACCTGCCACTCGGCCTTCCCGCCTTCCTTTCCTGGTTTGATGGTGTCATGGTTTGGAGATTCGGGCGAATTTCAAGAGTTTTCTCCCCAGACTACGGAAACCTGCAGAGACAGTTGCTGTCAATTCAATATCACGTGTTTTTGTACTAATCGACGTGCATCGACGTCACGCCATCCTCAACCCATCGTTCCGGAGTCTTCGCGGATGAGATTGTTTACCTATTGTGTCCTTCCACCAGGTTGATAACAAAATTTTGTAAGCCCGGCTTATTTCACAATGTCGATCGACTCCTTCGCCCTCTCCCGCAAAAATGCCAGCCAAGAGCTCGCCCAATTGGCTGAAGAGCACATGAAGCACGACCTCCAGCAATCCGACCGCGATGCTTTGAACAATGCTTCCAAGCGATTCGGTTCATATACAGCGATCGGCTCCCTCGTTGGACTGGGACTTGGTGCGCTTCTCGCCTTGAGAGTGAGGAGGGCGAGGACGGAGTATTTCAAGGCTTTCCGAGCCATTGAGAAACCTACGCACGTGAAGTTTGCCGATGGGAGGGAAGGTAAGCTCTCCCACAATTTGCGTTATCATCTTTCCGGGCTCAATGTTGACGTTGGAACAGAGGCGCTACCTGATCTCAGCAATTTGCTGAGGCCGTCGCCTGTGGGAGATTTCGCGGCATATGTCTTCTTCTCTGCTGGTGGTCTTTTCATCGGTGGTGAGCTTGGATTATTGGCTGGTTCTTGGTCTGCAAAGAGGGCGGTGACGAGTGATGAGGAACGCCAAAAGAGGATTGAGAGAGCTGTTAGGAGATATAGGGCGGATGTACTGAGACGAGAGGTACAGAAACTTGAGGCCGGGGATAAAGATGGAAAGCTCGTCAAGGTCTGGTGAGATTCGTGCCGCACTGGCAGAACAATATTCTCGGTTAGGAGGTGTTGGAGGCGCTCGCATCTGAGAGCATTGAATGAGTGGTAATTTTGGTCGCGTCCAGAAAACGGACCAGCTACCGCTTCTTGGCACTGGCAGTTACAGTCTGCTCCGTAAATGATGTCCAACAACTCCCGGAATCACCACTGTACCCTCCAGCTTTGCTTTCCGTTATCTCCCTTCGCGCGTCGTTCTTCAAGCTCTCCTTGACTTCAGGCTTCAAATCTCTTCTCAGCTGATTCCGGACCTCGCCCCGCATCTCGTTCCTCAAGCTCTCTGTGGCTTCCGCGCAAGTCTGTCATTGCTTCGGCGATGAATGAAACATCCGTCCCAGACCGAGTCAGTCCTGCTCGAATTTTCCGTTCGATATGCGTCGTGACTCCGTCCCCCACAGCACTTGACTTCTTCAAATCCTTGGATAGCAACTCCTTGGCTTCATTCCTTAACCTTCCCATCATCCGCACATTTGTTTCCACTTCCCCTCTTAGGAAGGTCCGCACCTCGCCCTCGACCTTTCACCTCATACTCTCCCGCAATTCTGCTTCCAATGCGGCGCGAATCCCAGCAGTCAACTTCTCCTCGAACGCCCCATCCACATTCGCGTCTCCCTTTTCAGGTTCGATAAATCGAATGCCAATTTCAAACACATCCGCCGCACTCTATAAAAGAAAAATTGGCCAATTGGCTCAGGACTTCCGGACGTCCGTCATCTCGTGCTGCCGTCCAGGATGTAAAAGAGTAATAAATCGATTCCCCGATGCCGGCGACGTCGGCTGCGGCGCCTACTAGTGCGCATGGTAGGACGGTCGTGGTGTGGCAATGATGGTGGTTAAAATGGTGAAATTAAAGACCAGGTTGCCGGATTTATTCCACGCAGCCGCTCCGGCCCTTCCCGCTTTTGAAGATGGAACCAGTGCAAGAGTGGAATTCTATGCTAGAGCTTTTTTTGGGTAGGGAACTTCGTATACTCCAGGATAACTCTTTTTATTAACTTGGTCAGAATTCCTTGCAAGTTTGAGGGTTCGAATGGCTGGAGCATGACAAACGAGCGGAATTGACAAGACAGGATTCAAGATACTTGACAAAACCCGGGTATGAATGCCCGCATGCGCTAAAGCATTATTTTTGGGTAGTTTGAGGATAATTCCAATCTTTTCCTTGCGCGGATGGTGCAAGTCAATCCCCGAGAAACTTCTCGTGGATCCATCTCTCATGACACTTGATAGAGGACACGGAGAGTTAGATGATGGAACCGTGGAGATGCTAGTAAGTGATTTTTTTTGGGATTTTGAGCAATTTCTCCACCAGTGTAGAGGTAACCTTAATCTGCTCGACCAAAGTTGAGATGAAAGCAGTCTCTAGTTCTGGTCCTTCTGGATGTTTATCGGCGAAAGATGGTCCCTAGACGGCCCAGGGATCATATATGTATATTCGAAAGGGTCTTCTATTTGGCATATGTCTGTTGATAGTGGTATTGGAGTGGTGAGAGTGGAGAATGGTCCCGAAAGAGTGTGGAGATGTGCCCATGGAACGAGCCTGTTTGCTGACTTTATATGCTGAGATATTTGCGAACATGACGAAAATGAACGCTCCCGCAAAAGCTGCAAAAAAGTCTGCCCAAGAGCAGCCGCCGATGGCCAGAAAAGATGGCAATATTGGAGAAAAGCAGTTGCAGAAGAGACGTCAAAATTCCCGAAGTCAAACACACACGTGACACAAATTTTTGCGATGAAAGTTAACGGTGAGCTTCGTACACAACTCAAAAGTAATGCGCCCCAACTGTTGACAGATGCAACCCTGTTTCAAGCTGCATGGCCTGCAGCAGGAACTGAATAGATGTCTGTGCCAGATCCACAACGAAGACAGGACCCAAATCGACGTGAGAATCCAGCGCGCAAGACCCAACATTCCCTTGCAAACGAAATTCCGTCGCTGAAGAACGCGACGCAACCATCATCAAATCAAACCTCCAACCCGAGATAGTACGAGCACTTCGAAAACGATACCCCACGTCCTGCGTCGACGGTACAACTCTGCAGCGTTGTCCCTGCGTCTGGAGCTGCAAAGATGACTGGTCCAGTCGCCTCGATTGAGGCGCCTGGAATCAAGATCGATGGGGAACTTCTCTTCAACATGCGTACAGAAGTTGCGTGCCTCCTGGACAGGAAGAACACAAGCTTTCCGGGAGCCCAACCCGTAAGCTTTGCGCGGAGACATTTGGAAGAGTTAACAAAGCAAGAGTGAGTCTACTCTCCTCCCTTCGTTTCCAAGCTAACCTCTCCAGCTTCTACGTCTGCGAGAAGTCCGATGGCTTTCGATATCTGCTATACCTCACACAGGACGACCAAGGAGGAGAAATACACTACCTGATCGACCGAAGTAATGATTATTGGTTTATACCACAAGGAGGGCTACATTTCCCTGTTCCTCGCGACGTCGAAGGCTTCCACACCAATACCCTCATCGACGGGGAGCTCGTAGTAGACAAGCTTCCAGATGGCACTACACAACCCAAATACCTCGTCTTCGACTGCATGGTTTTAGACGGAAACAGCCTCATGAACCGCACGCTCGACAAACGGCTCGCATACTTCAAGGAACGAATATTCGACCCCTACAAACAGCTACTGAACCAATATCCAGAAGAAAGAAAGTACATGCACTTCATCGTCGAGCTAAAAAGCATGCAATTCTCCTACGCCGTCGAGATGATGTTCCGGCAGATCCTACCCTCTCTCCCCCACGGCAACGACGGCCTGATCTTCACCTGCAGAATGACAGACTACAAACACGGCACCGACCAAAACATCCTGAAATGGAAACCCGAATCAGAAAACTCCATCGATTTCCGCCTCTGCCTCGACTTCCCCATTATTCAACCAGACGAGCAAGACCGCGCCGAAGGCATCACAGAACCGTATCCTGACTACGATGCCCAGCCCATCTGTAACCTGCACGTTTTCGCCAGCGACGGACATGAAGATCCTTACTTCGCCATCATGCACCTCGAGCCTAGCGAATGGGAGTCGTTAAAGTCCCTAAACCAACCCCTGAACGACAGGATCGTGGAGTGCTACATGGATTCCTACAAACGGTGGAGGTACATGCGGTTCAGGGATGATAAGAAAACGGCGAATCATACGAAGACGGTGGATGCGGTGATTGAGAGTATTATGGATAGAGTCACGGAGAAGGATTTGATTGCTGCGGCGAAGGGGATTAGGGATGAGTGGAAGAGGAGGGCGGCGGAGGATAGCGCGCGAGAGAAGAAGGAGATGGAGAGGAAGAGAGTGGCTATTGTGGGGGTGTCGAGTGCGAATGGTGTTCAAGGAGCGAAGAGGAAGGCTGATGAGCAAGGTGGTGGAAGGCCGAGTCCTGGGCCGCCAGGGAAAGGTTGATGATCGCTGGGCTGATTGCTTCAAATGGGTATAGAGGATGGGAAAGAATGTATTGATGGCGTTTTCAGTCTGTATTCTGCGGGCTGGCGTTATGGGGTCATGGCTCAGGCGTCTCATGTCAGGAATCAAAGGAAGCACGATTCTGCTCTGCATCTCGTCTGCGGGCTTCCGAAACCTAGTATTTAGAAGGACCGGTTTGGGTGGGGTATGGCTGGATTGGGCGATCTGCCCTGGTTGGAAGGGCGATCAGGCGCCTCACAGCTTGAGTTTGAAGAATGATATCATAATTTGGGGATTGCATTCGCATTATCCTATCTACTCTACACGATGACTGAATCCATTAAAGAAAGGAAAGGAAAGTGAAGATTCGATCAACCAAGCTCTCTAAAAGGAGGAAGCCGGCTTTCAAGGAAAGCACTCTAGACTTCGTTCTTGGTTATGTGAGCATCATCTCTATGTATGGTGATGGCTCCTGCTTTTAATGAGGAGGAATAATATAAGGAAAAAGGAAATGGAAGGATATTTGCATGGCACGACTCTAACAGGCTTTCCACCCTAACAACTTGAAAAATAGAAGCCCCTTTCAAAGACCCCTCTCGATGAAAGCGTTCAACCCCAACTAACATCAATATCCTTCAGCTCATGAAGGCCACCTCAGATCCGGAACGCCAAAGCGAGCAGGGAAGCCAAGAGTGCAACCTTGTACTCAACCCCACCACCCATGAAAACTGATTGGCTTCCCGAACTTGTAGCACCAGGCAATGGAGTAATAACCAATGGCATAACGCTCCCCATAGGCGGCGCACTCTGGCCGGAACCCATCCATGGTAGCTGCGGCGTAGGACCTGCGTACGTGCTTCCTTCTACTGTAGCTGTACCGTTGACCTGAGTCTCGGTTGAGGCAGCGGTGGCTGCAGTTTGAATCGAGGCGTACATAGATGGGCCAGCTGCGGTGATTGACAGGGAGAGGGTGTTTGCGCTCTCTGGGGAGGAGACAGGAGGCTTGGAGCCGGGGGTAGGAAGTGTTGGGAATCCGGTGGAGTTTGTGTAGCTAACAAGTGTGGACGTCTCGGAGCAGCTCTCAGTGGAACTTGGGAGAAAGTTTTGTGCGGTCGATGAAGCAGGGGGCAAGGGGGAAGTCTCGATGCTGCTCTTGGTAGAGCTTGAGCGGGTAGCAATATCTTGTGCCGTGAATGAGCTCAAACCCGAAGTAGATGTCTCGCTGCAGCTTTCAGTCGAGCTTGAGAGAGTTGCAGTTCCTTGTCCCGAAGATCTGCTTGAAGGAGTGGCATCAGTCTTGCTGTAATCCTCGGAGGAACTCGGGAATGTAGCAGGGCCGTGACCGGTGGATGTAGCTGCAGGGAACGGATAGATGTAGTGACTATAGGAAGTCGTGGAAGTGGCAATGTCTTGGGACGAAGATGGATTCAATGGGATAGGAAAAGTCTTGGTTTCGGTGGAGCTCGGAACGGTGGCAATGCCTTGGTTGGTGGACGCACTCGAGGGAAGGGTGGTTGATTCAGTGCAGTCGGTGCTCGACTTGGAGAATGCGATGCCGCGAGGCTCAAGGTGAACCATAGGACCATCAACGTCGATGGCTAGAGGGTTATTAACACTGAAGATGTTCCATCCGGAGTGATGCTGCTCACCTTCACGTCCTCCCATCACTTCGATGTTGCCATTCAAGAGGACTCTTCCCTGAACGACCCCAAGTGAGACCGCCAAGGAGCTAATTGCAATCGAGAGCTTCATCTTGCGACCGAGTTCTACCTATAATTGATGATGGTGAAGTTTTTCTTGAACACAATATGTCCCTTCGAAAAGATAGGGACAGTAGCTGCGATGATGACGCGTTGGGATCAAAAGGGGGTGCTTGGAAACCTTGGCTGATGTTTTCGGAGATGCGATATCGAGAGTAAACGGCAACGAACGATGTAATTGAAGCGCGAGTGCGTAGTTTACAATTTAAGGTGTTGGTGGGGGAAGGATCGTGGTAGAAGTTGGAGTTGGGATGGAAAGATTTTGGTTGTTTGTTTACTAGCCTATCTTATCGAGCACAGCACACAGTGAATATCCAACGAAGTCAGATTCAAGGCCATCTGGCCTGCCGATTAGCCGGGACTACTCACAGAACATTTTTAATATGAGTTCCCGCAGTCATCTCCAGCTTCGAGAATATGGGGCAGGACCTGTTCAGTCATGACTGGAGAAGGGGCAAACCAGCAAAGTTGAACTCGAGCAATAACATAGAGAACCACGAACCCAAATATATCTTTGTAGCTAGATTTCTATCAGCAATAGTCTTCCTTCTGTCATCAATCATCGCGCCGAGGAGAGCAAAGGGGTCGGAAGTGGAAGAAGGCATGCACACGTGACCTGGCAGTAGAAGGTTCAAACCCGATGGCAGCCAGCATTGAGGGAGGAATTTCTGCTTTTTGAGACATCAAAGCGGTCTTCATGAGAGCATCGTAGAACCAGAAATTACAGCTTTGCAGCGGTTTCAAGGGTCAAATGCCCAGTGAAGAGATGACTGGGGCTTTTGCTTCAAGAAACGGCCAGCAATCATCAGCTGTGATGCTTTCAATGACTGTTAAGGAGAGCACCGATGAAGAAAGACAAGACATCAAATGCATGGGACAGAGTCAATTACACGCTGAAATCAATCTGCTATCATAAGCGTGGACTTTCCAGTCATTTCTCCCGAGTCCTCGGTGAAGTGAGTTTGGGATCAATCATAGGGGAGTCAAAGAGCAATGCGCTGAAGTGTGGCCAGGGAGACAAGCAGACCAGAGCAGAAGACTTCATAGACAGACTTCAGTAAACCTTGATACAGATTTAGAGTTGCGAAGGTGAATGATTGAAGTTGACGTCGGCTAGCGTGTTCGCATCATAGCTTTCTCGGAAACGCGTCCAAAAATGGCGGCGCTTGTGCAACGCGCGATTACTCCAACCACTTTCTACCCAACACCTCCTCCAATCCTCGACCAACGCACGCCCATACGCCCAATTCTCACGGAAAAGACGATATTTCTCGTACCTACAGCTCCGCGACTGGCATTCTCCCTTCCAAATGGCTCCGCGCCGCGGTGCGGACATAGAGCCCGAGGAGCCACAACTCGGCGGGTTGGTCTTCAACGAACCTCTATCATGGCGCGCAGGCAAGCCCATTCCCACGGGCGAACTGCTGCGGCGACTCGACACTCTAGCCACCGAGCTTCGTGAGATGGACCAAGAAGAAACGGACAAGGACTCATTGACCAACGTCGCGAAGGAACTTGCGGGGCAGAACCTCCTGGGTCACAAGGACAAAGGCGTTCGCGCATTTACAGCTTGTTGCTTGGTGGATGTGTTGAAGATTTGTGCCCCAGATGCGCCGTTTACTCCAACACAGCTCAAGGTATGCCGGATCAAGCTTGGCAAGTGCGCAGCTAACGCTGGGAACAGGACATCTTTACTCTCTTCATTACCTCGACATTACCTGCTCTCTCTGACCCCTCACACGCCTACAATACACAGCATAAATACGTCTTGGTATCTCTTGCCGAAGTCAAGAGCATAGTTCTCCTCTGCGATATTCCCAATTCAGATCCATTGATCATTCATCTATTTACCAATTTCTTCGATACTATCTCTGGCTCATCCAAGTCCTCGACAGGCGAAGAGATTTCCCGAGATGTGCAATACAACATGACGCAAATTCTTGTTACATTAGTCGATGAAGCCCAGAGTTTGCCCGCAGAAGCCGTGGACGTCATTGTTGCCCAATTTCTACGCGCAAGCACCCCAGGAGGTGGCAAGAAGGGAGAAGCGCCGGACGAGAAGCAGTCGACTCTCTTATTAAAAGAACTCCCAGAAGCATACAACATGGCCAAAACAATCTGCAACGCCTGCCCGGAGAAGATGGCTCGGTATATCAGTCAGTACTTCAACGATGTGATAATGGATGTTTCTGGCGACGCAACAAAGACGAACGGCCACCGGAGGAAGAGCGATGTGGCCCCTGACTCCGACGATGAAGATGTTCCATCTGGTCCTACGGAATCAGATATGATTGAGCTCCGGAAGGCTCACAAGTTATTGCGGGAATTGTGGAGAGCTTCAGCCCCTGTGTTACAGAATGTCATACCTCAATTGGAGGCGGAACTGTCTGCGGAGAATATTCAGCTTCGGCTTCTAGCTACCGAGACGTTGGGGGATATCATTTCTGGTATTGGAGCTGCTGGGCCACCCCCTCCTCCGATTATGGACCCTGCCGCATACCCACCTGCCAAGCTCGATGACAGTTCCCCACCCCCCGCCAACGAAAATATCCTTACGACTCCGAGCTCTCCTCAGTCATTCGCACAAACCCACCCCGGCGTTTACCAGAGCTTTATGGGAAGAAAGAATGACAAATCATCAGTCATTCGAGCAGGATGGACAACCGCCATCGGTCGAATTCTGGTTACTTCGGGAGGTGGAATTGGGCTGAGTTCTCACGAGGAGAGTGCTCTGGTTAAGGGACTTGGAGAGAAATTGAGCGACGCTGATGAGAAAGTCAGACTTGCTGCTGTCAAGGCCGTTGGAGAATTCAGCTTTCGAGATGTCATTGCCAAGCTTGCTCCGAACGGAAGCGTGAGCAAGTCTGGATCGGTGCTGTGCACTTTGGCAGACCGAGCTCGAGACCGCAAACACGCAGTAAGAATCGAAGGCATGACCACGCTGGGCAGAATTTGGGGCGTTGCTGCGGGTGAAATTGCTGCAGGTAATGAGGCAGTCAATGATGCTCTCGGTGGCATTCCAACCAAGATTTTCGATGCATTCTATGCCAATGATAAAGACCTCAATGTTCTTCTGGATCATGTCATGTTTGAGCAGCTCATTCCTCTGGGCTACCCACCTGCGAAAGCAAAGGGAAAGGCCGCAAATGGAGATTCTCAAGTCAATGGCGACGGACCTTTTGATGCAGACAAGATCCGCACTGAGCGTATTCTGCTTGTTGTGAAGTGCCTCGACGCAAAGTCACGAAAGGCTTTCTTTGCATTGCAAGGTCGGCAACCGACCTTCTCGAAAGTGCTGGAGCAATTCCTCAAGCGCTGTGAAGAGTTCAATGGAGGCGTGATGGAGGAAGACGCTCAGGGTATCAAGAACAAGCTCGATACATGCGTCAAGTGGTTTGCTGATCTTCTCCCTGACCCTCTACGGAGCATTCACGATTTGCACAAGTACGCCAAACTTCATGACCGACGAAGTTATCAACTTCTGCGATTTATGATCGCTCCTGCCAGCGACTTCAACACCGTCTACAAGGCCTTCAAGGAGTTTCAGAAGCGAATTCAGTCAGCAGCTGGTGCTCCAGCTGGCCTTCTCGATACATTTATTCCCATCATTTACCGTTCTGCTCACCTCGTCTACAACAGAAGTCATCAACCCGTCATCCTGCAATATGCTCGGACCGATGACAAGGAGTTGGGTGCAACTGCGCATATGGTGATGCAGGAAATTTCAGACAAGCACCCTCTGATTTTTGAGGCGAGTGTCAATGAACTCTGCAAATCTCTTCAGGAGCAAGCGCCATCCGAAAAGAAGCCGAACCTGCCGGGGAGCGTGGACACCCTCAAGGCGTTGGCCTCGTTTGCCAAAAGCCCCCAAAACAAGATTCCCAAAGACCGGAAATTCGTCTCCACACTCCTCGGTTTCGCGAAGTACGGCACCCCACCAAAGGCGGCTAAATATGCCGTTTCCATCTTGATGGCGTCTACGGACCGAAAGGAGATGCATACGAAGGATCTGCTCGACTATGCAACACAGAATTGGGAATATGGTGGCGATCATTACTTGACAAAGCTCGCAACAATCTGTCAATTGACGTTGCTCGATCCCAAGACGACCGAGGATTCGAATGATGAGATTCTCGATATTACTACCCAGCAAATTCTCCTGAGGACACGAACACCAAAATTCGGTGAAGACGAAGCTTGGCAGTCGGATGAACAGCTAGACGAGGAGTTACAGGCGAAATGTTGGGCATTGAAGACTCTGGTTAATCGTCTGAGAACCACGACTGACCCTGAGACGGCCAAGAAGCTTGCTATCCCGGTTTACAAGCTCCTGAACGCGTTGATTGTCAAGAATGGCGAATTGTCTAAGCAGGCCGACACTCCATCTCACCACAAGTCGCGATTACGTTTTCTGGCAGCCCAGCAAATGCTGAAGGTGTGCACGAACAAGATGTTTGATGAATTTGTTTCGCCCGTCGAATTCAACCGTCTTTCTTTTGTTGCGCAAGACGCTACCCCGGAGGTTCGTCGAGGTTTTATCGAGAAACTGCAGAAGTATATTGTCAAGGGCAAGCTTTCAAATCGCTTCTTGACTATCATATTCTTGACTGCTTTTGAACCGATGAACGACTTCCGAACTTCGATCATGACCTGGATCCGTTCTCGCGTCAAGGTTTGCCATGATGCCAAGAACAAGGTCTTTGAATCTGTTTTCCCTCGTCTCATTCATCTCCTCGCACATCATCCAGATTATAGCACGAGCCCTGGGGAGCTTCAGGATCATGGCAGATATCTTCTCTACTATATCACAACTGTTGCTTCGGAAGACAATCTGGCTTTGATCTACAAGTATGCAGAACGAGTCAAGCAAGCACGAGATGCTCTCTCTGGTTCGGACTCAGAAAATATATACGTGTTGAGTGATCTTGCCCAAGCACTGATCAAGAAATGGGAGGAGAAGAAAGGCTGGAGTATGCAGACATGGCCTACCAAGGTTGGGATGCCTGTGGGTTTGTTTTCCGGATTGCCAAGTCATGAAGTCGCACAGGAGATTGCGGAGAAGAATTATCTACCGGAAGAGATGGATAACCTTCTTGATGATCTGGTCAGAAATGCAGACAAAAAGATTCGGGTACGTATCCTCCTCTCTCCATCTTGAACACTACTAACATTCTCCAGCCACCGAAAGCACAAAAACAACCAAAACGCAGCCGCGACGACCAGGATCCCGACGCCCACCCCGCAAAGAAGGTGAAATCGGAGCCAAAGCCTAAACCCACGAAGAAGGAGAAGCCCGCCAAGGAACCCAAGACGCCGAAAGCATTGAAAAAGAAGCAACGCAGCAGCGGCGCGGCCCCGAGCTCGACAGAGCGCAGAACCAGCCGCCGTGGTACGAGTGCGCGCAAGAGCTATGCGGATAGAGATGATTCCGAAGATGACGAGGAGATGTGGGACGGTGTTGCGGAGTGGGAATACCTTTCCGGGGAGGAGGCTGAGCGGGAGCAGAAGCTCGCTGCTTCCGCCAAGAAGGCTCAAGTTCGGGATTCCGACGATGAGGAGGAAGCTTCATCTCCAGAACGTGAAGCCGAGGCCGAAGAACCTGAAGTGGACGTTGAGCCTGGGCTTGATCCTGAAGCCACGCCTGAACCTGAGGAGGAGGATGAGGAGGAAGAAGAAGTCGTTACGCCCCCTCGATCGAACGGTCGACACGCAAAACCCCGATCCTCGGCTGCGAAATCAAGCCCAAAGAAATCTTCGCCTCGAAAAGCGCCGACCCCGAAGGCGAAAGTGGCTCCTTCAAAGGTTCTGAAGACGAAGGGAAAGAGCCCGCTTGTCAAGGCTAAAGGGAAGACGCCGATTTCTGCCGCGAAGGAGGTTGCGGCGAAGAAAGGGGCCGCTGCAGCGAAGGGGAAGGGGAAGGGCAAGCAGAGTAAGGTGAAGGATATCTTTGACATGGATGAGTCGGAATGATTTGTCTGTATCAAGTCGGAGGAGGAATGAATGAATGGATGGATTTGTTCGAGTATGATTTGGATGAGGGAGCACTGACTTTGCTGCTTGCTTGCTTGGGATATGATGCCACGCGATACCATCTTGCAATGAGTCTCATGTGTTTGGACAGCGAAATGCGTGGATGGATAGCATGGGTGTATGAATGAATGGGAGTGAAACGATCCATACATGCATACATACCTCTTTAATGCGTGATGCGACGAGGGTTCACGATGTGATGAGTGCGAGGAGTCGAGTGGATGAGGAACGAGGGCTGGGATGCGATGTGATGTACTGTACTTAGCTAGCTGCCGAGCGAAACTCTAAAAAAAAAATGGATCTCTGCCCAGCATTCTGGCCGTTCCCGTGATTTCTGCCCTCCTTGAATTCTCTGATCTCATCATCCCCTGATCTCGATCGAACCTCTGTGATGGGATGTCCGAATCCGGATACGGGTGCATGTCATCGGCGCTCATCTCCGAGCGGCCGACAGCTTCATTTCATCCAAATCCGAGGGTTTTGAATTTGGGAATCACCATTCTCCGTCGTTGAGACGGGAAGACAGACAGGACTTGGCAAGCGTCGACTACGCGTGGTATATTGAGGTTCGAGATGCGCCAGGATTTGGGCGGGGTTGTCATTGTAGGCAGTTTCCGGGAGAGGAGGGACCTGCCTCGAGCCTTTGAACTAACTCATCACAAGCATCACCATATCACGAATGCGAAGCACAAGAAGTGTCTAGATATCTCCATTGCTGCTGATTCTCGCTGCTTCTCATCTCTCGCAACAGCTCAGCTCCCCGGAGAGTAGATATGCCAAGTCTAACAGCAACCTACAATCTCCTCCCCTCCCCATCCACGCGTCTATCCCGACAGCTACAATTTACTCTCACAATCTCTACCGCCCTGTCTATGCTCATCGCAGGCTCGCAGCCCCAGAAATCTCAGAAGAGAATCGAAGTGTGGTATCCAGTCGAGAATACGAACGTATGTGGTGTTGCGCAATGCCCATCAGCCCACCCGACGCCGAAATATGATACAGGTAACAGGACAGTGTGCTCTTGTGGGGGATGCATGCAGGTGGGGGTGATTGATTGTGATAAAGGGAAAAGGGGGAATCATGGGTCTCTGTCGGTGATGCAGGCATTGATAACGCAATGGAACATGCCAAATCAGCTATGATCGAATGATCAGCTGATTCAAATCCGATCGTGCATCATGAGATGGAGCCAATATGAATCACCTGATAAGCTCGTACAGAAATGCTCGGTATTTTTGCCGAGGAAGTTTCGGTGATAAGGAATCCAACATGCGCTCCATCGGAGCTGAGTCCGGAGTCTAAAAAGGCTGGGATTCAACGCCGCTTCAAAGCAGCATCTCCGTGTCGTGGTCTTCATCCTGGACTTGAGGCCCGACGTGGTTCTCGACTACGTCCTCGTCCATTTTCTCAGGCTCGGGCTCGGGCTCCGTCTCTGTCAATACTTGGACAGGAGCGGGTGTTGTCTCGCGGACTGGCGATGCTTCTGCCTGGACTTCGACTGGTGCGGATATGACACACTTGACGGGCTCTGCCTCGACGGATGCTGCCTTGAGGGGTGCTGGCTCGATAGGTGATGCTTCAGATTGTCTTAGTTCAACAGTTGCCGCATCGGCAATTGTTTCCTCAATCATTGCATCCTCGACTATGGCATCCTCAATGGGTGCTTCCTCGATAAGTTCGAGGCTCGCATCCTGATGGGTGACATTTCCCGGTTCAATAGCAGCTTCGGCTTGAACCAGAGCCACAGAAGGAGCTGGTGTCGCTGAGTTACGCGCTGAACCACCAACTGAGGCAACAGGAGCCGGCGTCACTGAACCACGTACTGAAGCTGGAGCTGGCGTTGTTGACCCGCGGATCGAAGCACGAGCTGAAGACGGGGCCGAAGCTGGAGCCGATTCGTGCATTTGATGATCCTCGGCCTCGGGAGTAATCTTTGCGTATAGCTTGTCGAACAGATGCTTCATCGAAGTGATAACATGCGACGGCAGCTTCTCCGTCATCTCGTCCACCTGGTCCACAGCCATCAAGTCGATCACTTGCGGCGGAGCCTCGGCCTGTGCCCTGGTTAGCATTTGACACTAGTTACGTCATGAGACACGTAGTACGAAACTCACAAGGAGAGTATGGATGAGCTGGCTGAGATCGCCAGTCAGAGGCTCTTGTGCTGCAAGAGATGCGAGATTTAGAGCTGCCTGTTGCTGGTTGACAGATCTTTGATTCCAGGTTGGTCGTGGTACTGGTTTCGGCGGTCTGGTCGCGAAGCGACTCGGGAGATAGCCTCCACCCTCTCGTTTGACCCTGAGGAATCGTTAGTTTGATCAAACAATGTAGAAGATCGACCACCTACTTGGAAATGAAATCTAACTTGATCCCCTGCTCCGGAAGCCTGTACACGTGACCGTACTCTCGCTGCTCGTAGAAACCTTGCTCTTCTTCGTCCTCACTTGGCTCACTCTCGATTTCGATGTAGCCATTGTTCTTGATGCCTCGAGAAATCGCTGGCTTGATCACCGATGCTCCCTTGATTCTTCGGAAGCGATGGGCAGGAGCAAGAGTAGCTGGAACCTGCAGAAGGAGATCATCGACATGCGCCGGACATCGCCATTGTCGTCCTGGAGAGGGCTCCTTAGCTAAAGGATTTGGGAGGCAGTCAAGATGCCAGGAGAGGCCACAAAAGGTGCAGGGAATGATCATGCGATTGGGAGGTGATGCTGCACCGTGACAATTGTGACAGAGAATCGTCTTTCCTTTGGCGTCTTTCAGGCGGTAGTAGTCTGGTGCTTCATCATAGCCTCCACGATTGTTCCTGCGGTGCTGTCAGCATGGTCTCGTCAGACTTCAGGATGTTTTAGGGCTTACTTTGGCTTCGCAGTACCAGCTTCCTCGTACTCGCCATCCGCGCCCGTCTTAACATCGACGAAATACTCACGAATGGACTTTGGCAGGCGGAATGCGCTGGGGTTCTTCTCATCTAGGGAAAACAGCAGTGGGCCAAAGGTGCCAGGAATCGGATCTCGTGCGCCAGGTTGGCGGGACTGGCAGACGTTGCAGAACCACTCGTCGGGGAAACTGCCCTCGATCATGGGCGGATCGACGCACTTGAAGTGGAATGATCGAGTGCATCCATCGCAGCAGACCAAGTCACCGTTTCCTCCGCACGCTGCGCAGTAATCATCATTGTCATCCTGTGGCGTGAGTCAGCATTGGTGTTTGAAAGAGGTTATCAGAAAATGAGGACAGCTGGGATGGAGAACTGGGCAGGGTGGCGAGTTTCATGGATGGAAGGATGATGGATGATGGGTGATGGATGATGTGGGGGGGGGGGAGTGTTGCATGGTTGGTCTGCTCGGTAAGGGCGGAGTGCTGAGCAGACAGTGAGATTGCCGCCCGGGCGTGTGCGTTTTTCGCAGGCCACAGCAGCGTGAGGAATCAAACTTTTGATCCGTCTCCCCCATCGAGGCCCCCGTGAAGCCATCACAAAAAGTCTCATCTCAGGGGAACAAATGGAAGCAGCTGCGATCCAGAGATGAATCGGGATGATGCAGAATGGTGCGAGTCTTACCTGGCTGTGAGAAAAGGCACCGTTGCCGGTCGGGCTGTTCCTCTCACCGCTTGCTCTGGGGATGCCAGCTGGAAGCGCGCCCTTCTTCTTCATCGGGCTGTCGTCGAAAGATGTCGCATTAGCATAGTCCTCAGAAAGACGCGTTCTGATGATGAGATCGCAAAGTGAGGCGTGGACACGATGAGGGAGGGGCCGGTCGCATTGTGCGACGGCAATCCGCAACGCTCGAGGCAGGAAAACGGCAAGATTGAGCGCGGACAGGAAATACAGAACATGAGGCTCACGAGATACAAGACCGCGATGGATGCTACAACGCTGTGAAACATAAAGAATTGATGACTTACGATGTCTTGACACGTAGACCGGTGCCTGTCCGCGCCTTTCTCGTTGGTCGACCGAACGTGCTGGGAGTGCCAGCGCGGGAGACAGAGCGAGAGCCCGGCGCGCCGTCTGGCGGGAACGCGAGCAAGGTCGGGGAGCTGAGGTCTTCCGAATCATAGTTGTTTCTCTGTCGAGTCTCGCGGGTCTTGGGCTTGTTGAGCAGGCGGACCTTGGGCGGGCGCCTGGAGGAGGAGGAGGAGACTTTTGAGGGCACGACGGAGTCGCCACCATCAGAGTCGGTCTCCTGCGCAGACGCGACCTGGACCTGGTGCCGCTCGAAGCTGTCCCGGATGTCGCCGGCGACGGTGTTGGTGGTCTCGCGCGCACGGCGTCTCAGGCGGCTGGTCTTGTCGTTCGGATCATAGGGGTCCCCCTTGATCTTGGCCAAGCCCTTTGCCTTGAAGGATGACGGCAAGTGCACGAAAGAAGTAGCGGAGCTGTTGGAGGAGGAGTTCAGCAGCGCCGCCGGGGCCATCGATGTCGCCGTCGATGTTGCGGCGGGAGGAGGGTTGTTGTTGTTGTTGTTGGCGGTAGTGGTCAACGTCGACGTCGACGTTGCAGTGGTGGGCGATTTGGCGGAGGACGAGGGCGCGACGAGCGCGGGAGACGCAGGCTGAGGCAGCGGCAGAGGCACCGGGGCGACGGAGGGTGTGGGCTGGAAGATGTAGGTTTTGGGGCCTTTCTTGAGCGGCGCCGTGATTGGCTGCGCCTGACTGCGCGCAAGGGTCTCGGCAGACGACGCTGCTGCCACGAAATTGTTGTGGCTCGTGTAGGGCGAGACGTGCGGTTTGGCGGCACCTCCCAGGCGCAGCCCCAGCCCAAGCCCCGCCAGTGGGTGGCCGCCGAGCCGGGTCAGAGAAGGGGCAGCATGGGCAGCATGGGCAGCATGGGCATGGGCGCTGGTATCGGTAGCTCGTGCATCTGCCTCTGCCTCTGCCTCCACACTGCTGCTGCCAGCCCCAGCCATCGGGTCTTCGCCCTCAAAGGCATCGGGATCGACAGACGACAGTGATGAAGAGGTTGATTGCGAGCGTGCTCTGCGCGACTTGCGGGGAGTAGACTTGGCCGAGTTCGTGCCTCCATTTGCTTGCAATGGTGAGCCCGCTCTCGCAGCCTCGTCTGCTGCAGCCGGAGTCCCGTTCACTTCAGCGTTGACAGGCTGGAAGCTGTTCGGACGGCGCTTCTTGCTGATGTGCTCGTGCTCGTGCTCGGCTTCCTTTGGCGATGCAGTCACTGGCGGTGCAGAACTGGCGGAGGAGCTCCTGCCCACGAGCGAGAGAGATTTTGGTCCCATATCTCTGTAGGGCGTGACGTAGGGACCTGGAGGAGGCTGAATCAGTTGAATAGGAATGGCGGGGATGACTGGTGTTGGTGGTGTGGCCTTGGCGTTTGGGGCTGGATCACTTCCGTCGCCGTTGAAATAGTACTCGCCAGTCCGGTCCTTCTTTCCTTCCTTCTTCTTCTGGCGCATGATGCCCTTGAACTCCACGTAGCTGGCCTCAGAAGCCCGTCCGTTGTAGATAGCCTCAATCAGACGAACAATCTTGGGATTAGACCGGTGGTCATCGTAGAGAGTGCGGAGAGCATACGCTGTTGGCCATCGTTGATGGTCTACAGCTTCTTGCACAGCCTCCTCGACGACTCGATCCGTCTTGTCGAGATTGATAAGGGGCAACCCATCAGCGCCCAGGGTCGGACCAGGTGTTCCAGCTATTTGTGCTTGGGGAGGAGCTTGAGGTGTTGGAGGTGTTGGGCGAGTCAGATTGGTGGTGATAAGGATAGGAGACTGCTGGAGTTGGAATACCCCTTGCCCATTGTTTTGAGGGCCAATACTCTGCCGTGAGACGCTCTTTCGTGCACTGGGAGGTGCTTGTGGGGTCTGTGGTGCACTCTCCACCTCATCGACCGTCTTGATCGAAGCTGAACGGTTTCGTGCTAGGTTTGTAGGTGGCTCGGGGGTCACTACCGTCTCGCTTGGGGTCGAGACAGCAGAAGGCCCTGATCTCCTCGGATTTTCTCTGCGCCCCAGTGGGATTTCGTCTGCTCTGCAAGCCATCTTCATCGCCTTCTGAGTCGGATGGGTCCCAAGAGGTGCCATGTTCTGCACGACGCCATGTCGCTCGATCCCGGCGTCCACGAAGCTGGCCCGAGGGGTAGGCAGGGGAGGCTCTTGCCAAACCCCGTCCAACGCGGTCTTGGGCCTCTGCGAACCGTCTGCCATTGTGATTTTTCCGTCGGCTGCCGCATTTGAGGGTGCTGGCATAAAGGGGCTTGCCCTTCGAGATCGTGTCGGCCTGGGAGTTGGCGTCGACATCGTCGCTGCGGCTGGCGACCACCTCCCTCCCTTTCTTTGCGACCGCGAGCCCGCCAGGCGAGGCGACTTCGACAGATCTAAACGGGGGTGTTAGTTCAGGGGCAAGCTATGGGGGAGCAGCGTGCAACACTTCTCAACTTCAAGGATACATGCACGCCCGATACGATCGCGATTTGGGGTGGTGGACGCGTTGGAGTTTTGGTGAGGAATTGGAGATGGGAGCTCAGGAAGAAGGGGAGAAAGTCTCGCTTCGAGGGTCCAGCTTCGCTTACAGAACCCCCTAAGGGCAGGATTCTGCCCGGCACCTCCCACGCCAAAACACCCGGCCAGGGGAGGCGGAGGGCGCACACAACCCGAGGGAAAATGTCGGAGGCAGGGTGAAAATTCCAGCAGAGGCAGCAGAGGCTGCTTCGGGCCGCAGTGCAGTCAGATAATGTATTTCCAAAATGTCAATATTGGTCAGGAGAGCGGCGGTCAGGTGTTGCGAGCTGAGGGGCTGGCTTTCTTATCAATCGGGGCGGCGGCGAAAAAAAACAAGGGGCTTGGACTTGGGAGCTTGTGTGCAGTGAGTGAAAGGGCAGAGTGCTGTGCAGTGGTTTGATGATGTGACCGATATTTAGGCCGGCCCTCGCATTCAACCCTCGGCTTCATATTACGACACGATGGGTCCCAAGTCCCAAGTCACTTTTCCAGATTTACTCTCGCATTCCTCCTTACAGTAGATTTCCTGGATGGTTAGTGTCCGACCTGACTTATCCGAACCAGATCTCACTCCTTTTTGCGCTGCCCGCGCTAGCCCCTTTTCGCACTCATAGCCTGCACAGAGAAAAAACAATAACGCAAGGCGCATCCGGGATACATCAATCATGATTTGCTGCATTTCTCTATTCTTCGAGAAGCATGAACGCTCAGTAATATCAACGCAACGAACCTCCTAGCCATTTTCAAAGTTCAGAGACCCATGACGAATGTCCCGCCATCTCCTCGACTAACGAGGCCAAGCGCGGCTAGAGCAAACGATGCTTGACAAGCCCCATAGCAGTGTCCGCAGCAAGAAATCAGAGATGAGAAGTCGTTGATAGACATTGAATAGATGAGCCTCCTATCCATCGCAGGAGGCCATTCCTGTGCTCACCTCATCCTTCATATCTTTTACTCGTCGTCACTGCTCTCCTCGTCATCATCTGCAGCCGCAGCCTTCTTCGCGGGCTTCTTCTTCTTCTTGTTCTTCGACTTCGTCTCCTTTGCGAGTGGTTGCTCCAAGATCTTGAGGACTTCCTCGTCGGTAATTTTCTTGTCGGTTTTGAGTTTTGACAAGTCAGGAGACGGAGGAGCCGCGATCTTCTGCAGACCATTCTTTGTGATAGCTGAGAAATTAGTTTTGCTACGGAAATGCTGAAAACAGGGCTTACCAATGGTGGTCAGCAGTCTAGCAACAGGATCTCCATCCTTGTCTCCAACCACTTCGTATTGTCGGAAAACGTTGCCTCGAACACACTCTACAACACCCACCTTCGCATCCCGCTCGTCCTCCAACTGCCGTAAGCTGAAGGGGAAAGTACCAAACTTCTTGACGACCTCGTTCAGGATCTTCTTTGAGCTTGGTCGCTTCAAGGCGTAGGTGAGAGTGGTACGTCGGTGGAGAGTTGTCCTGTTCTCGAAGTTCTTGATCTTGCCCGAACCTAGACTGACACCCATCTCAACGCCCCAGACTTCACCAACCTCTGGAATGCCTTCGCCTTTTGCACCATCTCCAGGAGCCAGAATAATCTTCTTCTTACCCTCAATCTCGTTGCGCTCGAACTGCCAGCTAGTAGTCGACTCAACCAGGTTGCAATCGTAACTCTTGACCACCTTCTCGAGAAGGGTTGTGATCTTGCTTTGAGTTGGGGCCTTGACCTTGGCAGCTTTGGCCTTCTCCTCATCGGTACCAGTCGCCAAAAGTCCAGGAGGAACCATCAACCGTAACAGAAGCTCGTTTGCATAGTGGCATGCCAACAGCAGATCAGCATCTCGGCCTTCAACCACATCGCTGGCATCGTCGGCCTTAGGGACGATGATTGTATCGCAGACTATTGTTCCAAAACCATCAATCTGGGCACCCAACTGGATCTTGATAGCCTCTCCCTCCTTGAGCGTAACTGCAGCTTCGGCTTCGTCCGAAGTGAGTGGGGTGTATGGTGTGACAAAGGCGGATGGGGAGACGGTGGTCGGGTGGGAGATGCCTGGGATTGTCAGTCAAGAATAGTGGCGTGATCTCTGCGGCGTACCCTTTTTGAGATCCTTCTTTCCTCTATAGACCTTGGAAATCTCCTCGTCCAACAGCTTGTCGCCCTTCTCGCAGATGGTCACGATCTTCTCGCCAGCAACGCAGAGCTTGGTGACCGCATCCAAAACCTTCTGGGAGATCTGGGCGGCACTCTTATACTTTGTGAGGGTATCGGGGTTGTTTAGGGTATAATCTGGAGGGAGAAATGTCAGCACGTGTGCTTCAAGATGCTGCGACTTCATGGTCCAGCAGATCCTTCATCCTGGGGCCCAAATAGCGGGGTATGGTAGGCTGTCTACAGCGCTGGCGGGAAGGAGGATGGGCTTACCGATCTCCTGCTCGGGTTCCTTCTTGTCGGCCATGGTGACGGTATTTCCAAAGGAACGTGGGTGCAGTCGTGAGGGCCGTGATCGAGGATTGTGGTGTTTTGAGAGATGCAGAGACAAAAGATGAGGGCTCGAGTCCGCGTGGGCCTTGTGTGGGCGTTGGTCTTGCACCTGCTCGCTTACCCAAGGTCCTCCCGCCGCATCCCTGCAGGTCAAGTCAGCGAATGCCCCCAGCTGGCCGCTGTTGACCGCCGTATTTTGTCTCTCAGCCATTCGCAGCAGCAGCGCAGCCTTCACTCAAACTCAACGCGCCTGCAGCTCGCGCTTCAACCTCATCGTCAAGTACCGCTCCACCAACCTCCTCTTGCCCAGGGCGCCCATCCAGCATTCCACACCTGTCGCACTGCTGTCGCGAATGTGTTCGCGATGGCTCCCGACCCTCAGCAGGCATCCTCGGACGCCGACGCCTCAGCGCCTGGCTCTTCTGCAGTCCTAGCCCACCGCCAGCGGACCAAGGAGGACTTCGACAAGATCCTCCTCGATAAATATGTCAACCGGGACCTCGTGCACACGGCGGCGATGCTGGACGATGTCGCCAATCGGACGAAGAACTACAAGCACATGCGGAACGAGGCAGACGACTACAAAAAGGTGCGCTCCGAATATCGACAGTGGTTCCCCCCTAGTCGACTCTACGGTCAGGGCTATAGTGGTTACGGCAATGGACACACAGATGGCACGCCCAAATTGGTCTATCCCAACGCGAAGCCGCGGCTGGGACACAAGAAGACGACCAGACTTCGAATCAAGCGCAAAGAGTTGCAGGCACAGGCGGATCAGGTTGAAGAACTCGTACCCATACGAATAGACGTCGATTGGGATAAGCTCAAACTGCGAGATACCTTCACTTGGAACCTGCATGACCGAGTTGTGCCTGTAGATTTGTTTGCGGCGCAACTGGTGGAAGATTTGGGGTTGGCTCTCCCCCAAGCAAATCCTGTACTGGACCAGGTCCAGCAGCAATTGCAGGAGCAACTCACGGACTACTTTCCAACAATATATATGGAGGAGGATGCCCTTGACCCTGAACTGCCGTACCATGCGTACAAGAACGACGAAATGCGGATACTCATCAAGCTCAACATCACAATTGGCCCCCATACATTGGAGGACAAGTTTGAGTGGGAGATTAATAATCCTCTGAACTCTCCAGAAGAGTTTGCTCAAAGCCTTGCAAGAGAACTATCATTAGCTGGGGAATTTACCACCGCCATCGCACATAGTATACGGGAACAGAGCCAGTTGTTTATTCGGAGTTTGTACATTGTTGGGCATCCATTCGACGGGCGGCCACTGGAGGATGCCGACTTACAAGCAGCATTTTTACCATCTCCTCTGCCATCAGTCTTCCGGCCACAACAACAAGCTCGAGAGTATACGCCGTACTTGTACGAGATGAGTGAGCAGGATCTGGAAAGGAGCGAGGTGATCTATTCCAGAGAGCAGAGGAGGCAAAAGAGATCCGTGAATAGAAGAGGAGGTCCTACATTACCGGATTTGAAGGATAGGCAACGTACAGTGCGGACTTTAGTTGTGTCTTCTGTTATTCCTGGTGCTGCAGAGTCCGTTGAGAAGAGCCGATTGTACAAGCATGTTGGTGGGGCTGGGAAGAAACGTCCTGGTGTTGGCCTTGACCTTTCCGAATCTTCAGAGAGTGAGGATTCTTCGCCAGAATCGCCAGCTATGTCGAATCTTCAGTCTGGGACAGCAAGGACGAGAGGGATGCGCGGAGCAGCGACTGCAGCACAACAAAGGATGGCGAATCTTGGAAGGTCAGAGACGCCGGAAGCAACGATATTGCATCATCATGAGACTCGGACGTCTGCAAGGAGGTTTGGTGGGACTGCACGAGATGAAAGTCCGGACCCAGACAAGTTCATCCTCAGGCTTAAAGTTGGAAGAGAGAGGTTGAGGAGATGGAATCGGGAACTGAAGGCTGGGACTCGACCCGCGAATTTGCAGCACACGCCCACTTTCAACCGTGCCCAGTCTTCTGTTGGTACTCCTGTGCCGGGTTCAATGGGTCCTCCTTCGACTCCAGGTCAGCAGAATACAACTCTACAGCCATCAACAACTCCCGTACCTCAGGGGCAAATCGGCCGGGTTGAAGCACCACCGCCTCCAGCTCCTGGCCAGCCAGCTCATGTCCCTGTAAGTGCAGCCTTTTCCCTCTCACAAATTCTTCACTGACAATATCTAGCCTGCTCCACCAACCTGGCTCACCCAAGGCCTTGCCGACCTCCTAAAACAATACCCCAACGATCGCTTCGAAGGCGTCATGCGTTACTCAGCCGTCAACACCGCCACCGAGCTCCCCTGCGCCGCGCCCCCAGCCGGCCAACCTACTCCGGAAGGAGTAAAATACATGTATCTGCCTCGCATCCGCTGCCACGACTGTCCTGGCAAACTGTACACCCCTGGTCCCGAAATGACTGTAGGCAATTTCGAAGTCCATTTGAAGAATCGGCAGCATAGAGAAAGGGTTGATGGCAGGGTTGGGGTGGGTCCGTCGACGCAAGCGAGTTCAAGCGGGAGTGGATTTTAAATGCTACGAAAACAGGGGGATGTACTATATGAAGACAAGATTTGGATGTAGGCATACTTGGTGTCTGGTGTGGGGTCCGTGGGGTGCATTGAATAAATGACTTGTTATACAACGGGAATGTTGACGCTTGCGCTCGTATGACCAGCGCCGCCTTTGCTCAAGCCCAGCTCAACTTCCGCACAGCTTCGGCTCAGGTCTGCTCAAGCCTGCTTCGCCATATTTATACGACACTGCGCAGCCAAGACTAACCTCACTAGAAATTATCAGCTTTTAACGCCCGAAAAAGCGTCTCTCCCAGTCAGTGATCCAAATATGTTCCTATACCACCATACTGACAAATACGGACACTATAATCCGGGGGATGCTTTCGCCCCCTTATTCTAAAAATGGCCGTTCCTTCTCGCCTTTGAAGCTTCCCTCTATATCTTCTCTCCCATCGTCTCCGTAAGGGCTAGGAACCTGTGATTGAGCTTCGGTCACATGACCATCGCATCCCTCCTATCTGAGGCGTTCAGTCCCTTACTTTGCTGGCAAGCATACAGCCTTATTCCTAGCTTCATTCTTTAGCTGGAATGTGGGCTAGCTGACAGCATTCATAACGTAGTAATATAAGGAATATGGGGATACAAAGGCTGAAGGATACCCGGTTTACAGAGGGATCTTCTTTCCTTAGGTTATTCTCCTCGTAATATCGACGGTCTTGCTAGTTGCCTATTCCGCCTCGGACCCGTAATACTTATAACTATATTAATAAAAATAAAAATAGTAATTTGAGAGGTTATTTTCGTCCTGTTATATATTTGTATAAGAAAAGAGTAAAATATCACTAAAAGATATACCTTATATTTTAAATAAGAAGACTATTGCGTGGATTTTAGAATTTGTTGGTGTGAGAGAGATAGTAAAAAGAGTATGCTAGCACCACGCAACCAGCAGACAGAGTTTTTCTATATAGGAGCATGTGCCATAAATTTCCTTAATTAAGGGACCGCTTGTCATCAGATAATCGAAATTGTGAATGCACTACTACCATCAAAAGACTCATACTCCAGCCAGTCGTGGTTCTTGATATTCGTCCAAAGAGGCCCTCCTGCAATTTTTACTGCCTTGCCAAATATACTTAGTCGGCCACACCTTCTAAACTCCCCCTTCGACACTCCTGTCGGTTGCAGCAACAGTCCTACGCATTGTGAATTTGCCATGTTACTGTTGTAAAATGGCATGAAATGCAGGAAAGGCACATCTGCATCGCCCACATCCATATCAGGATAAACAAAACCTCCGGTATGTTGGCCATTGAGCAACGCATCATACGCCCTGGATCTGCTCAAAATAGAGGAAGTCGTTCTTTTGATTGTCAGGGTTAACAAAGGCCCACAAAGTCGAACATAGCCAGCCTTGACTTGGGCAAATGGATCGTCCGTTACTTGCTCCACATGTACGTCAATCAAAGTGACATGAAAGTCAAAGACCATACTTGTGCTGGGAGCTGGGAAGTCTATGTCTACCTTCCCATCGAGACTAGCCCAGGACCAGGACGGAGCTCGGTAAGAATCTGGCCGGGCGCTCGTTCTTGTATCTGTTGCATAGCCGTCAAGTCCATGATACCATAATAGCTGATAGAGTATGTGTTGCCGCCACAAGCCTGCCAGATACCTGTCCTTACTTCCTAGTGCTTTGTGGATTTCCTTGGCTAATCCAGAAATAGCTACTAACTTATCCTCTGCTTTCGTTAGATTGCATCGCGAGTAGACTCCTACAAGTTGAGCCCAAACGCCATACAAATCTCTAACTCGTGCTTCTGGATCATTATGGGTTGATTGATTGCTGCCCATGTCCCACGTCTTGAACGAGCTGAAGAAGTCGCTAAAGCCGTACCAGCCACCCCAGCCCTTCTGGGCCACCTTGAAACCTGAAGGATAGGTTTCGCAGAGATCCCCAGTTTTGCATTCCCAGAATACTTGATTTCTGCCAAAGTGTATGACACGTGGCGGTAGAGCCCGCTCTTGAACTATCCAACCACGAGTGAAAATTGTTTGGTCGTTGTGAAGACCTGCTTCTAAGTAGTCTTCTAGCCGAATATGGTATTCGCCGTTAGGGCTGTCAGAGAACTCCGTGGTGATGATACACGGCTCCACTACCTGTGGATTCCTCATGTGAAAGCACCCGCCATTACTATCGTCGGATCCAGAAGCTGCAATATTACAAAGAGCGCCCTTATAAACATCGCCCATTGTGGAAGCCTCCTGTCGCCAATCTTCTAAAGAATCTTGGAGTATACAAAGGGAGTCTATCCAGAGATACCGTACTCCAAGTGTTTGTGTAATCATAACTGCATCTTGGAAGGATTGGGGCAGTACATTCAGATGAATACCATCCAGAAGTTGCTGAAAGGTATCGGCAGTCAGTTTCAGGAATTTAGCCGCTCCCCAGCAGTGACTCAGAGTTATATAGGGGTGTTTGTTTGAAGTTGGTGCGGCAACAGAAAGCCTAAGGTGATCGCGATGGGGGACACCCAATTCAAGAAGTCTAGTAGGCATTTTCATGCTTGCCGAATCCACGTTACAGTCCGGATGGCTAGTAGTGCAAACCTTGAGCCACGTGGACACGAGGTCTAAGGTGGCCGCCGAATCAGTTCGGTTTTCATGCAATCTGTTCTGCATCTCTGACAAAACCTCTGGCAGAATTTCTGAATGCTATTAGCATGTTATTCCCATTACCTTGGCTCAAGGATGGCTAATCAAAGGATACGTACCACAGGTAGGCCATAGCCTGAAGTGTTCCTCTACCTTCTCTCCATTGGATAGACCGTACTTAAATGATAGCGCTACCGGAATTCCCGAACGCCATTTCGAAAGCTTAAGGCCGCATGTCTCAAGATTCAAAGTCATAGATGTGTCTCCACCCCGACGACGAATTAGGTGCCATAGCCTATCGCATATATAACACCCTTCGAGAGCACTTTGGCGCAGATCCCTCACCTCATGATGGTGATCTCGGAGAAAAACAATATCTCCCGATTCAGATACACGCTCTGCGACCAAGAGTGGACCTCTGAAGATGTTTTGGCACGTTCCACAATGCATACCGCGGATCCTTTGATGCCGGGCGCTGTTAGCGATCTGTATTCTGCACGATATAATTCAAGAAGCGGTAGATTGAAGAAGCCGGCTAGTAGGTTGCGGAGAAGGCTTGTAGACATGAATATCAGAATCGTTGCAGAGTTGCGATATGAAGGATGGACTGAGGTGACATAATGGTGAGTCATCATACGCATTCCCGAGGCAAATTACGATTGGTTGTTATTTAATGAGCAACTAGAAGCTGTCTTGAGAGCAAAAAATTGACGACTCATATGGCAAAACCAGCCATTAATGATTGCACCGGAAACAGAGGAACAAGGGAGAAGGTTTTCAGGGCTGAGCAGATTTAGCACATGGATTTAAGCCAACATCGATCCCAAAATAGTTCTATTGAAGCTGGGCGAATGCTAGACACAAGGGGGCCAAATGAGATCTGCGCTAATGACGAAAGTGTAACCGAGCCTCCAGGAAACCAAAACGAACATCTTTATGCGGTAAGATGGCCTTTTAATACATGCTTAGGCCAATTGAACGTGTGCTCAGGCCGTGCTCGGAAATACTCGCCGTCGACCTAAGCTTGCTCACCCATTGCTCAAGCTAAAGCAGCAGCAGATCAGGTTCAAAGATGGAAATGGAAATTCCATGAAAACATTCCCATGTAAATTCCTTGTTTTATCCCTCATCTGAGGCTTGCATCCGGGTGGCAATGCTTTCAGGCATGGATCTTCATTTTTGTTACAGATATTAGAGGGATAGTCGTCCTTTGTCATCTTCTCGTTCTTGTCTACGTTTTCTCCTCTGCCAAGCAGCGCCCCTCCGCTGAAACTCCGCAATCGAAGGTTTCCCAAGTGGCGCTCCCGCTCCCGCCTACCACATCTTCGCGTAGATTTTATCCGGGTCACATGATCCCCCTTTTCATGCTCTTGTCAAGTTGAGAATTGAAAATCTATCTTTCAGCTCACTCATAATATTTCGAGAATGGAGCATTCAGATGGTAAGCATGGAATGAGTTGATGGACGTCTTGAAGTTGTCTTAAGAGGTCTATTCAGTGCATTTCTACTTCCTAGGAAGTTGCACCGATTCGTATCCCCACCAACCCCAAAAAGCAGCCACTATCATCTCTCCATTATTCCCTCAGATGCAGCCCTGCCATGCAATTCAAGGCATCTCAGAATCCTCGCCGAAGCAACGACCGACATCCACTCAGAATCCCTGGCTAGCCAACCAGTCATGAGCAATGCCAAACGTATAAGAAGCATTATTATGCAAATGCCAACAATGCCCTGCATTCGGGAACACGACCTTGAAGTCGCTCGCATGAGGATACAAAGTCGCCGCCTTCCCAACAATGCCGTTCGCACTCATATCACACAACGGCGTGCCCAGCAGAATCTGGACGTCGATATTCAACGTGCTGCAGTAGATCGAGTCGTGCTGGCCCGTGATCACCATGACAGGGCCTGTGTACGTGGTCTCGATGCTGCCAATCATCACGGATGCTGCTTCACCTAAGGAGACGGTGCCGCGGGTTGCGAAATCGACGTCTGCCATGCTCTGGGAGAACTTCCCGGGCGCGTAGAATAGGAAGGTGAGGTAGTTCTCGTTGTTGAACTCGAGGTATCCTGGGTTGTAGCCGGCGAAACGGGGGTCAAGGAATGCGGGGGCGAGCCAGGACTGCACGAAGACGCCGGTGAATTGTGGGGGGAAGAAGATTGCATAGCCTGTTAGCAGGGTAGCGTCTGCGTCGGACGGGTATTTGGCGTTGAGGTTGTTGGTGACGACGGAGCCGAGGCTGTGGCCAGCGAGGATGATCTTGTCGAAGATTGTACCTGTGTATGGGGCAGGCAGGGGAAGGGTGCCACCTCGGGCCATAACGATTATTTGGTGGACCTGTTCGGCTTGATAAGGCAGCTGGACGATGGTTATGGGGTCTGGGTGGGATGAGTCGCCGTTTCCGACGCGGTCGATTGTGAGAGTTGCGTAGCCCTCGGAGGAGGCGTAGGAAACCCAGCTGTTGTCTGGATTGAAATATTCTCCAAACCAGTATGCCTTTGTGTAGCTTCCGCTGTTCGAGGGTGTCAGTTGGAACACCGGCTTCACCACTAGAGGAGAACTTACCCATGTATCAAGATTTGAAGAGTATTCGCCCGGGTTCCAACTCCGGGGCAGTAAGTAGCTGCGATGTTGTATGTACCAGATGCTACAGCATCGAGGACTCTAGAAAGGATTGGATTGACCAGGAGGAGGAAGTTTGCAGTTGTCAAGTCGGGTGGAAGGGGTATGTTGTCCGAGGAGGACGCGGTGACCGAGATGGTGATGTTGGTGCAGCCGGCGGGAATGACCTGGCGGTTCTCAATGGGGGCAGAGAAGGCGGCTCCTGCGAGGAGGAGTACAAGAGCAAAGAAGCTCGTGATGTGCGTCATCGTGGAGGTTTCGGTGTTGTGATCTTTGTTCGTTGTGTCTTGTGAATTGGTGCAAGAAGTCTTTTGTGCGATTTGGAACTTCGGATATCAATTCAATAAGGAAGCAATTTCAGGTGAATGGGAACGCATGTCAGTAAGAAAGTGAATCCATTCCATCAGTGATCGAGTCCGGCTTGACAAGGTTCGCAGTGGATATTCCGTTAAATCCTAAAGAATGAGATCATTTTCCGGTGCCATGGTCACGGAAACACAAAGGGGGTCTACATTTTGAATTACTTGATTTAACTTCCATAAAAGTGGGCCGTAAGAATGTGGCAGTGCCAGACCGTAGTAGTTGCAGGAATAGTTTGTCCAAAAGGAGGAGGATCAACGTGTGCTGGCGGTAGAACAACCTGGTAGCCTTCAGAAGTCCATATCTGCCAGGGTTTATCATAAAACTGCGAGACATTAGATTGAGCCGACGGATACAGATAACTAAAGCCTGAACGACAACTAGGATGATTGGATTAAATGAGGCAGGTAAACAGTAAACTTACCTTGAAGTATCCCTCTCGAAGTAGTTTTAATAAATATCACATCTAACGCTTCTTGGCGGAGCTAGCAGTATTCCATTGGCGTAGTGGGATTGGGACATTGGTTTTAATAGAACCACGTCTGAACATCCTTACTTGGATGCTAATGCATATAAGCAAGGCAGCCAAACCTACTACTTTTGCAGTAAAGTCTATAGAGAGTGTGGGGAATAATAGCCCAATTGTTATGACTATATGGCTATGCATACTATATACTCATCCGTAGAAGCGGCCCACCTTATCTCCTATTTAAAGTAAGCTGCAGGGGTTCTCCTATTTAAAGCAAGCTGCAGGGGTTCTTCTATTTAAAGCAAGCTGCACAGGTTTCGCGGAATTCAACTCACGAAATGCCGCAGATCCGACAATTGCTATCCCCCCCCTAAATAATTACTAGCCCGTATGTTTTGAGTATAGGTGCGAGTGGGAATCCAGGGTATTAGGCCGGTGAGGAAGTACCTTTTGAGCTGGCTGAGAGCCACTGCCAGGGTAAACGGTCTTCGTGAACCTTTTACGCACACCCCTGGCTTAATATACAGACCACTTTTTGCTCTGTGCAATAGATCCAAAAGCCCTCCAACCAGGCTTATAACCACTCAGAATAGGAATTCTGTTCCTCTAATCCATATTAGGTGCGCTAGCAATTATTTAGGGGGGGGTAGAAGTATCCACTGGCTAACTGCCCATACCCCCAAACGCCCACCCTAAAAATAAATCGATTTTTAATTATACCTTCATTATAATTGCAAGTCCTATTGTATATCAATATATTATAGCATTTTCGACATCCTGACAATTATATATTTATTTTGACCTTGTGGTGCGGCTATAATTGCCCGTAAGATTGTATATATATATATATTTTTGGTATGTGCTTGTCCTACTAAAAAATGATTGGAACAGGCATATACCAAAAAAAAAAACACTATCTTAGCCATGCTTTCCGTATAGTATCTTCGCTCTTTACCCCATACACGCGTGCAGCAGTGGTAAGACTCTCCCCTGGGCTCTCTTTTAGGAACTGGATAGCCTCACGAAGCTTATCCTTCTCTGGTATATTGCACAGAAGCATGTGCTTGGGTAGGTTGCTCAGGCGAGCTATTGCAATTAAATTGGACAACTTTTTAGGGCTAGTGGTGCACAAATTAATTGATTTTTACAATGGGTGTTGCATATAAATCAAAAATCTATGCGTTTGGCGCGGGCCATCTCGCTTTCGCGGGCCAATTCGCTCTCCCCGACTAGAGGGGCCCTACCCTCTAGTCGCGACGTTAAGTCCGACTATTATATTCCGTCCAAGTTCGTGCCCCAAGAAAGTAAACCATTTTCCTCTATATTGACCTTGAATATGATGAGTTGCAAAATAAAATCCAAGTGAGCTTTCAATCCTGGTGACAAAAAGCGTCATATGCCTGCCTTGGTAGTCTTTGGTGCGGCATTATGATAGAGTTGACAAAAGAAAGCCCAAATGCTTATTCGTGGCGGCTGAAAGGCTTCAACGGACTAAGATCCCAAACTTAAAAATAACCCAGATCTTACCACGTCACATGTTGAGTCGGGTTGCTTGCGTCGTTGGGTACTACGTGAGGCCCGAGAAATTCGAAGGGCGCAAGAATTGAGTAGAAGATATTGCTTCCCTTGAGCATGAACGTTTCCAACAGAAGCAACTCCGAACGCAGGCGCGCTGACTTCAAGAACTTGAATAGAATCAATGCAAAAAATCAAGCATCAGGCAGAGAGCACGCAAAACGCGAAGGAATGTTCAAATGACTGTATTTGCCACCCTGCTTGGGGATGAAGTAGCTCCCGACTACCTATGATACGCCACGCCCCGAGTCCCTCAATATCGACCAGGCCGTAGCCGGATGATCCATAACGCCAGCATGCAAAATCCGTGAACCTCCGAGAGACAAAACGCCGATTGAATGCTCAACCCATTATGCACATCCGAAGAACAGAAACATGAACGCCATTATCGTTGATTCGTGCCGGAAGGACGTCGCTGCGGAGGCAGTTGCATATTGAAGCCACTGGCTCTACGAGCAGCAACTCCGTTCATGCCGATACCCAAGCCCTGGCCGTTGTCGATCTCGCCGTCGGCGTCTCCTTCTTGCTCCAACAAACCCGGATGGCCCGGCGCAAGAGTTTGTGCACCATAACCGACGACCTTGAAGATGTTGACCGTGAAGCCGTTGGTGGCGTTGTGGAGTTGTTCGTAGAGGCGTTGGCGCATGTACTTCTTCTCGATCGGCTCGTGGACAAGAGGAGGGACAACGGGTTGAGGGTTCCAGTTGGAAAGACCATGCATGACTGCAGTGAGTTCTTCATCCGAGTCGACAGGTCCATTGCCAGCTTCCTCGTCCTCGAGTGGAGCGTTGGCGTCGATCGCGGCCTCTGTTTGGAGGGTCAGTGACATGTTGACGCGTCCGAGGAAAAGGACTTACTCTGCTGCTTCGCCTGGTTCTTCTTTTGATATGCTGCGAGAAGCATGTCGTAGGGGAGAGAACGTCCAGCAACAGCGCGCTTAGCACCCATGGAGTGGCTCTTGCAGGTCAAGGATCGGGCGCACGGGACACCGTCCTTGCTCACACCGCACTGACGCTCAACATCGACAGGACCTGCGAGATTGTTAGCAAGAGAGCGAGACAGTTGTAGAAAACCCACGACCCATAAACCACAAGCCAAATACAAAAAATCCATCAAGAGGCTCGTCCTCCAGATCAAAGACTGAAGAGAGATCTGTGACAGTGCCTCCATCGGACACGTCTTCTTCACCATCTTCTCCAGACAAAGCCTGGTACTTGAGTTCTTGCTTGATCGCACTGGACAGTCTCATCGACTTGCAGAGCGAGTCCGTGGCAGGAGCCTTCCTGCAAGGCTGGTACGCCATAGCAGCAGCCAGGTTGCTTGTCTGATGTTTGGAAAGAAAGGATTTGGAGAGGAAGCAAAGAGAGCCGTCCTCTGATAAGAAAAGAATCTATATCGATAGCACTACCACAACCACAACCACAAGGCGGCGATGCTTTAGACTCGGAAGAACGGCAAGAAGCACTGTGCAAATTTGGAAATTTGGAAAATAGCAAAATAGAAAAACAAAATACCTTTTTGCTTCGGTGCCTTTGGCTTCGGCTCTTCCTTCTTCTTCTTCTGCTTGGGTCCTTTCTCCGCATCTCCGTCCGCCTTTCTCTTCTTGCCCTTCTTGGTATCATCAACCTCAATTTTCTTGCCCGCGCTCTTCTTCGTACTTTTCAAGCCGCCGGGCCCTTTTTTATCCGCCGCAACATCCTCGTCCTCATCCTCATCCTCCATCCTGGTGTCTCCCTCCTCGTCCTTGTCTTTGTCCTTGTCCTTCTCGTCTCCCTTCGCCGCCAACTTCTTCTCTCGTTCCCTCGCTTCCTTTTGTTCTTTCTTCTTCTTCAACTTCTCGTTCTTGGCCTTGATACACGCTTCGACGTGTGCAGCACTCACAGTCTTCAGTATACCCTTCTTGCAAATCTTGCACTGTTGCAGCTCAGTCGGGTCTTCAAGCGGTCTTCCAGTGGGGAAATTCTCTCGCACAGAGTCATCAAGTTGATTGACCACCGGGCCAGGGCTCGCAGGACCAGAGGCGCTGTTGGGAGTATCAGTGCCTTTCTTTCCATCTACTTTACGTCAGCAACGCCTGTCGCACGTTCCTTGGGACAAACCATCAATCACACTCCCATCCCGCCAATTCCCCGGCTTGTTCTGCTTTGGCGCCGGAGTCTTCAGTTTGATTTTCCCAGCAGGCTTGTCCTTCGCAACCTTCTTGGGCGCAACCTTGATCGTGGAGTCATCGTCGCTCGCGACCGAGGCTGGGTAGGTTAGCTGTGCCCTGGATAAGTAGCGCACATGGAGAAAGACCTTTGCTACTGCCCACAGCTGCAGCCATGATGGCGGCGATGGATGCGGGGCTGTGGTTGATGGATTATCGCGTCTCTTGGCTCGAGTGAGGTTGAGTGATGTGATGCGAGGCGAGGCTGCATACCTGTTACAGGGATCAATATAGGTTAAATTACGCAAGCATTGCCGCTTTATACACACCTCACTCTCAGTCCACAGGGGCAAATTACTGCAATTGAAGCTATTCAGACAATTCTACCACTTTGTCTCCATTCCATTAGCTGCAATTACATCCAGACAACGCTGGTGCATCGTCCTTATTCTCTCTCTTACCTCTGTAACTGTAATTGTCTCCCATGCTCTTAAAACAGCTGCCCGGAGCCTTGCTTTATTACGGTACACGCAGGATCTATCTCTTCTAAGAGATCCTTGAGACGGTCCCATATATTCTTAATTGGGGACAGATCTGGAGAGAATGGTGGCCAGAAAATCAGCCTCACATTCCAGCTCTTTAAGAGAGCAAGTGTCTCTGCTGCCTTATGCCCTGATCCACCGTCTTGTTAGAAGTAGAGGCCTGGGTGATTAAAGAGGTAATTGACGATTACTGGTACGGTATGCTCGCAGTACGATTTCGTTGTAATTGTCCCCCACTCTTTCTCCCAGAACAAGCCTCTCCCTTTCCCATACTTCCCACTTATACAGCCCCAGAATATCTAGCTAATTCGCCTCTGCCACTTGTATTGGATATAATCTGGGTGGAAGAGCTCAGATAAACCGATTTTCCTTGTATACCACTGTCTCTTATAATAGCCTGGCTATACCCAAGTCTCATCGCTCCAGCAGATCTCGTTCCATTAATCGTCTGTCCAGTTTAGATGCTCTTGTGCCTACTCAAGCCGGAGCCTTTGATTCTTAGGAGAGATTGGGGGTGTTCGTCTTCTTATACCCCGGCAGTAACCCTCCTTCTTGAAGGCTATACGAATAGCGTATTCCCCACAGTTCTAGCCAAGCTATTTCGGCAGCTCTTTCCTTGGAATATCGCGTGAGAGGGAGCTGAAGGTAGCCTAGCTAATAAGGTGCTTGCGTTGAGGAGTAGAGAGGAGTGGATAACGGCCATATCGTTTCTTTTGAGGTGTTGGACGATACTATAGGGCGTAATTAATCTGCTTACGAGTAAGCTTTGGGTTCTGGAGGAGAATATCAGCGATAGTCCAGCCAGCAGTATAGTAGAGAGTTTGTATGCGAAGACGATCATCTCTAGTCGACGGGTTTGAGTATGTTTTTGGTATAGGAATAAAGATTAATGATTCCATTAATAAGTTGAGAGAGAAGAGGACGAGAGTGAAGCATCTTATAGCGGCATGAGAAACAGGAGACTCACCGTAATCAGCTGTTCCGATACCTGTTCTGATTAGTGGGATTACCCTGTAATTCTACTATCCCCCCCCCGGTTTAATTCACGGTGGGTCCATATTCGCCATACTCTCACGCTTTACTCACACCACACCTCACTCCACATTCCAGCTAATCAGAGCTCTCAAATACTGGCCAGAGATCACTCCACGCAGCACCATAAGAGCGGCAGAATAGCCTGCGTATATGTGTTTGAATAGCTTCATTTTTAAATACATTTTTAAATAGATTAATATACTACTTTACCACCGTACGGAAATCTGTACGACACAGAGACTCCACCCTCTGCGTAACCGCATACCCCTCCTTTTGATATTAATGAATTCATTAATATCCCTGATTCCCAAAAGACTATGTAATCGTGGGATTCACGTGACGGTCCTCGCTCTATAGCCTCTCCCTCTCTTTGTCCTATACCCTCTTCACTAGCTCCTCTCCCAGACTCTCTGTTCACGTCTCCCCGCAGTCCTCCTCCCTTTATCCAAGACTCTCAAGCTGATTCGTAGCTCTCAAATGGTAGTAATGACTCTATGCGATTGATCTCGACTGATTATATACGTGATAAGCGCTTGCAGATCCAAATAGTGCTTCTCTTTAAGATACCGTGGGCTCAAATTAAAGAGACTCTCGACGTCACTGAAAATCAGATTCGCTAGGCTAAACACCACCGTCTTACGCCACAGAAGAGCAAATCAGGGAGGTATGCGAAGCTCCATACTCCTGAGAAAACATAGCTTAAGGAGTAGTTACTTTCCTCTCCTTCTCACCATCACGTGGCATACCAAAAGATCCCATACTTCCTTCCACAGCTCCACGCAAAGGAGCAGGCTATTCGTATAGCTATAGACGAAATTGGATACTGCCGCCGTATCTCACGCAAGAAGGGGTTCTCAGATGATCCTGAAGTCTGCCAGGAGAGGCTGGACTTAGCAGAGGACGGGAAAACGTGGCCTCGCCCAGACGTATAAAGGATCTGCTTTATAGACGAAGTATGGGCATTTGGAGGGGCTCATACGAGTTCGTATATTACTTGCTTAAAGGATAGAAGCGATCGCTTACTCCCTGAGTGTATGAGACACAAGTACTCTAAGCTGCCTTCGTGGATGTTCTGGGGGAGTATAGTCGATGGCAAGAAGGGGCCTGCTCTCTTCTGGGAAAAGGAATAGGGCTCGATTAACTCTGCATGATACGACCGCAAGATCCTCTCAATAATAGAGCGGTTCTTCCGTAACCACCCACTTAGTCGGTACCGGTTCTGGCAAGACAATGCCTCCTCTTACCGATCGTACGAGACAAAGACAAACTTACTTATTCGCCATATTCCTATAATTCTAGCTCCTTGATACTCACCAGACTTGAACCTTATTGAGCATGTGTGGAATTAGATAAAGAATTAGATTGAGGAGCATTACTGGGAAGCACGCTACCAACCGGATAAGATCTATTTAGATTAACTTCGCAAGATTATACAAGATGCGTGGGACGCTATACTAGACGAGTATATCCAAGGCTTATATAATAGCTGGTGGAGAAGGTATTAAACTGTGATTGATGCTAGGGGGGGCCCTACTAAGTATTGAGAGGAATATAGAAGAGAAGAAAATCAAAACACCAGGCTTCTGGCTTCATAATTTCCTAATGCGGAAGTGCGAGAGTAAAGGCTGACGAGATAGTGAGTGCTGAGCAAAGAGAGTGTGGTGAAAACACCAAGACTGCTGGCTTTATTATTGCTTAATTAGGAAGGCGGTAAGCGCATAATCGCGTGCTCTAAGTAAGGTGATGGGTGGAATCAGACAGTGGCGAATATTGGACCTACCGTGAATTAAACTAGGGGGGGGATAGTAGCTGGTTCGCCGGTGGAAACCCTGTAATCAGGTGCTAATTGAGGTAATCAGGTGTCAATTAACCTTTAAAACCCCACGTAGGTACTATCCCCCCCCCGGTTCAAAGCGCCATCACGAGATTGATAACACCACGCCTGCACGGGCCCTATCAAGGGTCTATAGCGAATAGAGACTCTCCAAAGCACCTGAGATTTCCTATGTTGGGGATATAAACGAGGTTTTGGGGTGGCGTTACTAATCTCGTGATGGCGCTTTGAACTAGGGGGGGGATAGTACTGTAGTAGGCTGGAGCGGACCTTTACCCGTTTCAGCCTGGTGTGGAGAATAAATACTATGTGGTCTTGAAAAGGGGGTAATTCTGGAACTCGAGGAATTGGGATATTTGATTTAAAAGAATATGAGCGGTCGAGAGGATTTTCTAGCTGGTTTCATATCTTTTTGAACGGATTTGAGCACAAAGTGTTGCTTGAGACTTGGAATTCCCCTTGCCACAAGCGAAGTCAGCAGTTGCCCCTTAATTCTCAGACCTCAAATGTTGATGTTGCAGAGTTTAGTGTCCCCGATTATATAAACACGAAGACCGTGCAGTTTATAGCATTTTTGCAATTACCTCTTCGTTTCAGACACATTCTACAATGGAAGCTTAAAAATCTTTAATGGGTCACGTGATCACCACCCTGTCACGAATTTCTTTTTGACAAGGGTAGAAGCTTTTTTTGAAAGAATTTTTTATTTTAAGCTTCAACGTGTTCTATTTCTAACTGCACATGGCGTCTATTAACGTAGTGGGCTAAGATGCTAACCGTAGTCTCTCTTATCTTGCAAGCCTCCGCGAGCCATCTGACTCTCCTCGCTGATCAAGCATCGGCGCGCCACAATTAGTCCTTACCCCACAATTTCGACATTAACGAGAAACCAGGATCATGTAGGGGCATTGGGCGCGTGGTCCCAGAGACCTGTCATCGCAGCTGGCGTACCGAACGCCACCTTTGCACGGGACGGCTCATGTGGCAAAGTGCCGTGTGCAAAAAACCCAGCTCACGGAAAGAACACTGTTCCTACGCTGATCTATCGGCCCGCGAGGTGCAGCGCGGAACAGGAACAGGACCTTCTCCGGGCCGTTTCAGCCACCGTAGCTACCGTCGGCCTCGATTGGCGAAGAAGGGAACCAACAGTTTCTGCCAAGGACTCCTCTTTTTCGACAGCCAATTCCAACGATACAGATTTGAGCTCTGTTCATCTATTCAAAGCCGGCTCGAGTTCTAAAAAGAACCTGGAAGCCACGCGGGCCGGGGAAGCTGAGGGGAGATACACCCTTACCTCCGAAAGGGAAACCTGAATAACACCTCAGATCTCAAGATCGCAGAATGGGAATATCAGGTCTCTTTATGAGACTGGATTGGGCGAAGACCTAGGATGGATCCTGTCTAAGGCAGTGCTATTTGTGAAATCTCGTTGTGCTTTGTTCTAGAGAGCGGACAGTGTTTTGTCAATAGTTTCAACGAGACGGGCAGTGCCGTGTCTCCCCACAACGCTGAGGAAAGTGGGGCCAATGGCAGAGTTCAACGTAAGACATTACTGAGACTTGCACCGGAGGAAACTCTTCCTGTGGCTAGAAGTGGCGTTGAGCGGCTTCTCTTTCTCGCCTTCTTCTGGCACGTATCCTTATCTTAGTCCTGCGAGTCGAGACAGAACTTCCCGTTCCCACGAAACGAAAGGCGTATGGACCAGCAAGCGACCCATATCTCCTCTTCCTTTTCTTTCTATCAAGAACTGATCAATGTGTGTCCTGCTGTTTGGCAGAACAAAAAAAAAACATGAGAGGGGGAAAGGAATGCAACAAATTATCGATAACTCAGTGATACGGTGACACATTCGACAATCACCAGCTGCCCACCTTCAACATGAAATACCTTGACCTTGGAATATTCGCCGTCCTGGCGTGGATATTGTCAACTATCAGCGCTCAACAATACTCTTTGGCGAACGCAACAACATGTGGGGTAAGCATCTCGGTTTCTCTTACCTTAAATATCATCTCACTGATTTACCTAGCTCGCTTGCGTAGCAGTCACTGTGCCAAAGATTAATTGCCCGCTGCTTAACACAGCTTGTCAATGCAAGAGCACCGAATTACCACAGTTGATGACAGCATGTCTGTTAGAAAATTGCACAATGCACGATGGATTGAGTGTGTCCCTTTTGCCTTCCTTCGTTTGTGTCAATTTCCTAACGAGGTTCATGGAATAGTTCTTGCAAAAGTGCAGGCAAGCGTCTGCCATTTGCCACATCCAGATCGATCTGCTGTGCCGATTGTTCTGACTGCCACTGTCTACACGTTCACAACTGTGTTGGTCGTCTTGCGTCTGATATCCAAAATCTGGGTGTCTCGCACTATGGGCATAGACGATTGGATTGTCATTATTGCTCAGGTATGTCCGATGCTTGTGTGCTACGCAGGCGCTGATGTCGCCAGACTATCTTGTTCGCATCCACGTACCTTACAATCAAGAGTATGGTATTATATCCTCCTCCTATTGGCCAGTGACTGACCTTCCCAGTGTCAAAGGTAGGCTTTGGGAGACATATCTGGGATCTTCAAGACGGCGATCTCTCGCTTTTTTTGAAATATTGTAAGTTCTCCGTATCTTGAAGATTAGATACTTGTTCTTATGTCTACCTAGTTTACATCGTAGAGAACGCCTATGTGATATCCATTACCCTAACAAAGATCTCCGTGATCTTCCTCTACCTCCGACTCTTCGAACACTCGCCATCGTTCCGCTATACCGCGTACGGAACTATAGTTTTCATCGCTCTCATCACAGTTGTTCTCTCGTCTTTAACGATATTCGCCTGTCAACCTGTGTCCTTCTTTTGGGACAGGGATATCAGAGGAGGCAAATGTTTGGATATCAAAGCTGTCGCTTATGCTATTAGCACTGTGGGCATCGTTGAGGATCTCGTTATCGTTGCCCTTCCATTACCCTTGCTTGTAAAGCTGCAAATGAGTACGAGGAAGAAGATCGGAATCGGATTTATGTTGATTTTGGGAAGCATGTAAGTCTCAGACATTCTTGCAATGATTTTACTAATACCATAAAAGAGGTTGTGTAGTTTCCATGATCCGTCTCAAGTCCCTCATCTCCTTCGGGAACTCCCTCGACCCTTCCTGTAAGTGTGGCCAATATCTCATTTCCCATTTTCATCTCGTTCTCATCCAAAAGAACTAACAACATACCAAGGGGACAACGTCAATGCCGTAGTCTGGACAATCCTCGAGCTCTCTGCCGCCATGATCTGCGCCAGCCTCCCCGCTCTCCGCGTCCTCCTCCTCAAACTCTTTCCCAAATCCATACTCTCCACCACCGGAGGCACGTTCCCCACCAACGGACGAGAACCACAACCAAAACCATGGCAAGGTATTGATTTCGGGCGCCGTTCTGATCGTTACCACTCCTCTGCGACGGGCTTTGTAGAGCTGGAGCGGACGATTTCGGCTGCCCGAGCCGATCAAGCGGAGACACCCCCCACGCCGCCCCCGAAAGACAATTTTGTGATAGAGGTGAGTATGGTAAATAATGAGCGTCGGCGTTAAGGTGGTATACGAGTGTATGAATATTGATGCTATGACTATGGAGTTGGGATGCATGGATTACATGAATGGATAATGAATTGATGAGGGGATCTCATGTATAATAAACGATTTTCTACTTACTAGTACGTATTTACTTACGAATACGCATTCTGCCTTTCCTTAAGGCTTTATTAAATGGGCTATGAGAGTTTTCTGGTTAGTTTGTACTGTTTTTATGCGAATTTGAGCGCGGACTATTTCATCAGAATTGAGGTCAGAATTTGCCCCTTTTTATTTCTAGACTCCAAAATGATGAAGGTGTAGGGGTTTAGAACCCCAAATCCTAAACGCATTAGTTCTGAACCGTGCTAAATTATTCCAAAACAGCTCAAAACTCTTTCACAGGCGTCTTCTTTATAGCAAGTGTGGTAATCAGGTTCATCAGTCACGCACGTGGGCACCTCTTTCCGGCACTTCTAAAACTGGAAATAGACTCTTCATCGTTTCCTCATATTGACACGAATTCTATGCCATCTACTTCTTTTTCAAACTATTCAATGATGGCCCCCCAAGAAATATATAACACAACACGCTGACAACAGCGCACATGCCTGCAACCACAGCATTCATATTCCCAAACCCAATCGCGTCCCTCAAAGCCCCGGAAACCAGGGGCCCCAGAGTTAATCCCGCACTGAACACCATACTGTTGATCGCATATAATTGTGCGTACGGCCCTTCGTCTCCAAAGACCTCCGGATTGGCCCTGTAATACTGCTCGACGACAAAACTCGCCTCGACAATGCTCGGTGCACTGATCATTGCCATACCTATTCCACACATCCCCAGAAAGACACAGAATTTCGCTATTTCGCCATTCCCTCCATCATGTGGGATTCTTAATAGGATTAGAGGCAGGACGAGGAATGCGAAGCCAATAGAGGCTGCCAGCTTGGGGCCGTACTTGTCGACTCCTTTTCCGAACAGCGGACCAAAGACGAGGTACGGGAGAACGAGGGGCATGAAGAGAAGACCCGCTTTCAGTGAGTCGAAGCCGAAGAGGTCCTGTGCTTCGGTTGGGATTGTAGAGTCGAAGACTGCGAGGAGCGTGGCTTGCGTGAAAGCAACGAGTTCGGCGACGAGAAGCCGTGGATTCTTCAAGCAGTAGAGGAGGGGAAACTTGCGGATCCATTTCGGTTGGTCCTTGGGTATCTCCCAGTCGTCAAGATCACCCGCTCCATTTGCCAGGAGTGGAGAATCCTCGTTTGCTTCGTCTTCATCCACTTCCTCGTCATCTTTGAGACCGTACTTTACGGCAACCTTCTTCTCAATAACCGCCAATCGCATCAAGAAATCGATAGCCAGTAACCCGAACCCCATCCCAAACACCGCTCCTGATCCTGACTTCTTGTACACAATTCCTCCAAGCACAGGAGCAGCGAGCTCCCCCACGCTGATGAATGAGAAGATACTCCCGATCGTCACACCCAGCTTGTTGCTCCCCACCGTATCCAAGATCAGAGCAAGGCCAATCGTCCATACCACTGCTGCACTTATTCCCTGGAGAATCCTCGCTATAACAAGAACCGGAATCGTCTCTCCCAGCCACAAAAGGATCGTTGAAGCAAGCAGAGCCACGAGACCAAGCAGAAACGGCAGCTGGCGTGCCGGCAGCTTATCTGCGAGGATTCCTGCGGGCAAGGAGAACAGGACGGAGGCCCCGGCGAAACATGCGAGCAGGGCTGATGTGTAGGTTTGGATTTTGTTGTGTGGGACGTCGAGGCGGTCTGCGAGGATGAAAGGGAGGATGGGAACGACGATACCGTAGAGAAAGAGATCGGTGAAGAGTCCTATGCCGACGGTGGAGATGATGAAGAGGGTATTGCTGCGCCATTTGAGACCGATGGGAGACTCGGAGTAATCTGCGGGCATGATTGTGGTATGAAGATGTTTGAACAATGAGGAAAGTGGGATAGAGGGCAGAAATGGAGGGGTAATGGAGAGGTACACCCCACTGTCGGGGCCTGGGTAGCACAAGAACGGGATGTTTGTCTTTCTGCACGATATCGGAGGACGAAAAAGAGAGAGGATTTGGAAATCTGCAAGCCTCCAGAATGCAGCCTGGTTGCATGGCGTCATGGAGTGAGTGGTGCGCGGGATAGACCGCGACTTGTCTCACTTGAGAATAGCTTCTCGTTCATTTGGAAGATGATTTCAAATTTGGCTTCCCCGAGTTCCCCGGGATGCTTTCCTGGGAGAACTTCGGGCCGTCTTATGAGAGAGAAACGTAAAAGTTTAAGGAAGAGGTTGAAGGTTGATGAAGGAGTCATAAATTCCAAGCTGGGGAAAAGGGACAGGTTTTGCTCGGTAAGCCTGCAGGCGATCATCCCTGCAGCCCCACATGACGCTGGGGAATCCGAAGAGCGATCGGCATAGCGGTATAAAATAGGGAAGTCCCCAAACGAACTCTTCCTTTTCTAAGATCCAACATCATGGCAACTTCCACAATGACCCAAGCTGACCCAAGCAGCTCGAGCTTTGAGTTGCAACCGCTTCCAGCTCAAAATTCCTGTGAAGAGAATGACGAAGTTGCGGATCTTGAAGAGACACCGCCCGATTCAGCAGTGGAGGCGCTGCAGAAATGGAATTCTCCTCGAATAAACATGTTCCGAGTCCCTGCAACATTCTGGTCTTTCTTTGTGGTCGGGATGAATGATGGTTCATACGGAGTCAGTCTCTCGCTCCCCTAGATCTATCAAATCTAACAGAAGTAGGCTTTGGTTCCACATGTACACAATCTTCCCCTTCCTCTCTCATATTGAGATATTCTAACACTTACCCAGCTTGAAGAATACTACGGCCTCTCTTACACAATCGTCTCTCTAATCTTCCTGTCCCCGTTTGCAGGATATACGATTGCGTCGGGAGTCAATAACATGATGCACATCAAATTCGGCCAACGAGGAGTAGCGATCGTCGGTCCAGCATGCCATCTTATCTCTTACATTGTTTTCTCTCTCCATCCTCCGTATCCAGTGCTCGTCGTCATGTTCATCTTCGTCGGTTTCGGGAACGGCCTGATCGACGCAGCATGGTGTGCCTGGATCGGCAACATGGCGAATTCGAACGAGGTTTCGGGCTTCCTTCAAGCGTGCTATGCATTGGGTGCAACTGTCGCGCCATTGATTGCTACAGCGATGATCTCGAAAGGGGGTTTAGGGTGGTATGCGTTTTACTACATCATGGTCAGTTCCCCTCTCTCTTCCATCATCCAAACCACATCTAATATCCCAAGATTGGAGCCTCGGCGCTCGAACTCACAACATCCACTTGGGCGTTTTGGAGACAAACCGGATCTATGTATCAAGCAGAAAACCCTCAAGATCCCAACACAAAGACAGGGAGAACACGAGAAGCCTTGAAGAACAAAGTAACCTGGCTCTTTGCCCTCTTCATCTTCGGCTACGTGGGCGCTGAAGGTATCTCCCCCCTTCCATCCTCCCATCCCTCAATCTCACAGCCCAACAGTTTCTCTCGGCGGCTGGATCGTCGTCTTCATGACCAAGATCCGCCACGCCAACGCCTTCGCCTCCGGTGCCTCCGCAACCGGTTTCTGGGGTGGCATGACTGTCGGCCGTCTCTTTCTCTCCTTCCTGACGGCGAGACTTGGAGAGTTCTGCTCCGTGCTCTTGTACCTAGGCATCGCCGTTGTTCTCGAGTTGATCTTCTGGCTCGTGCCCTCCCTCGTAACCTCAGCCGTCACAGTAGCGCTCTTAGGCGTGGTGATGGGGCCTATGTTCCCTACCGGTAAGCTTTATTTCTATGCGTATTTGTCGATCTTTTACGCGAGAGTATAGAGCTCGTCTGTCTTCTGCTCCCCCGCTCGTTCCCTATCCAAGATGGCGGAAATCACAACGCTGATAACCTGCCAGCCATCGTCCTGGTCACCAAACTCCTCCCCCGCTCTCTCCACGTCGGCACCATCGGCTTTGGCACGGCCTTCGGCGGCTCAGGCGGCGCGGTGTTCCCCTTCATCGTGGGCGCCATCGCGCAGAAGAAGGGCGTCAAGACGCTGCAGCCGATCATCCTTGCGCTGCTTGCGGCGATTGCGGCCTTGTGGGTGTGTATGCCGAGGGGAGGAGGGGGAAAGGATCACGAAAGCGGTGGGGAGAGTGAGGGGCAGGAGTTGGGCGTTGATGGCGCTGGCCAGGAGACGGTTTCCGTCTGAGTGAAATCCCGAAAGAAGATTGTAAATTCGGATAAAAACGGAAAAGGAAGTAAAAGATAATATAGACAGGAAGAGATATTCTAATTGATATGTTCGTATGATGTCTTCTTCTATCTGCCATTTGCATTTGCATTTGCATGTGCATCCATCACACTTTGCGTTCTTTCTCTCCAAACGGTGACTTGCCAGTCGCTCACATCCGTAGCTCAAGTAGCTCAAATGTGATGACCACCACACCCTAAAACCGCTGAACTGAACACCCCTATCACCAATATCCATGCCCTAAATCGCCGTGTACAGTGCAACAGATCAACCGCCAGCGTGCATCTCGTCGGCTTGCTCGAATTTGGCTCGAAAAAATGAATCCCCGCATTTCGCCAAACCGGAACTCCGTTTTTTCCACTGTCCTGTAGCTACAGCTCTCATACATCCCAACAAAATAAATCCATACAAGTGTGTGCTGATGAGCGGTAGATTCATCTCCTCATCTCTGTAACTGTCGTTAGCTCGACATTCTTTCAAGTCCCGGATGCATGGTATCAACGTACTCGTCCCCGGCGTCCATTGACTTGCTGCTCCTGCTGCATGCCATAGCCCATTCCTTGCATACCCATGCCAGCATATCCGTATGCGTTGACACCAATTCCGATGTTGCCAAAGCCTGGAGGACCAAAGGAGTTCTGACCTAGGATGGGACTTGGGTTGATTTGGGGTTGCGGGGGTTGAACGGGGTTTGTCTGGTTCCGGTAATGCTCAACAGATGGGCTGCCACTATTGTATCCAAAACCTGATTGCATGTTGGGGTAGAAGTTGTTCATGGGTGGAGCAGCGCGGGCAAGGAGTGATTGCTGGTATTGAAGCTGTTGTAGGTTGATGGGGGGGATCTGAACAGGCGTGTTGAACATCGGGGTATAACTTGGGAACTGGCCAAGGTTTGAATCCACACTGTCAGTCCGCTGCATGCCCATTCCCATGTCGAAAGCGGGCTGTTGCATCTGAGGATAGAACTGATTGCCACCGTATTGAGGAGGAGGGACGTGACCATTGACTTGGCTGTGATTGGATCCAGGCCGGGCACGTTCATTGGAATGGCTGCTAGGAGCGTGCTCACGGCTTGGTCCTTGGCTGCCATTGCGGGTTGACAATCCAACTTCGTCCATCAATCGCTTGTACCCCTGAGCCGGCTGAGCCTTCAGTCGCAAGAGGACATTCCTGACGTTCTCGACAACTTGAGATCGAATGCTCTCGTCGAAGAAGGGGGTGGTCAGGACCTTGAAGATGAGAGTTGCACCGCAACCATGATCAGAGAGGATGGCCTCGAGAGTTTCGTCATTTGGCGAAAAGAATAGTGCCTGGAGGATGACGTCTCGGGCATCAGACTCGAGCTTCTGGTTGATGACCTTTAGGACGGTGAGATATGCAACCTTGTGGGTGCAGAGATGGACGAGGTGAGGAACAAGTTGGGGAGCGAGAACAGTGCGACGTTGAGGGAAGGTGCAGGTGTCGAGGAACCAGGTGAGGAGTAGAGCACCGTTAGCATTTGTTGCCAATTGAACGCTGTGGAGAGCAATGGCAGCAGCAAGCATGCGTTGCTGATCCTTGGTGGAGTGATGACTCTCAAGGCAAGCTCGCATGGCTCGGGCACCATATCGTCCTTGGGCAATCTCCCACATCTGACTGAGCATAGATTCGAAGATGAAATCGTTGTACGGGGACTGGAACTTCAAGCAGCATTGCAAGACATAGTTTCCATACTGATCGAGGAACAACGGAACCGTGTAAGGCTGGAGGTTTGAAACAATCATGCGCATCTGCTTGGGGGTGCTGACAACATCGATAACCTTCTGGGCAGCCCAAGTTCCATTCTTGTGGACACCAATTTCGGCCATATGAGGGGCGATTTCCGTTAGCATGGCATCTCTCATTTCATCCGAACAGTGCTCAAATAACTTCTGAACGACGGTGTTTCCCAGGTAATCGGATGAAAGCTCGGCAATTTCTGGCAGCATGTCCGCAGCAATGTTCTCAATCTCTGCTTGAGACCAGGTCTGGTTGTCGATTCTCTTTCTGATGTCCCGAAGCTTGGGAGCATCATGGATTCTGTTATGAGCTGGTTCTGGGATGGAGGGAATCTCAGATTGGTACTTGTTGTATCCAATGGCAGAGTCGAGAGTGTTGGAAATCTTGACCTTGTCGTCTTGAGATGCTCCGAATTCTCCAACAATATCCATGATATCAGCCTTCATGTCACCTAGGGCCGGGATAGTCAGAGCAGCCGTTCCAGGTCTCGAGATCACCCCGGGAGTTACGCCACTGGTCTCGCCGTTAGTGCTGCCTTCTCTGCCTTTCATGAATGGATCTGGGCTGGGCGAAGGGAATTGTCCATCGTGGCCTGGAGTGCCTGATGGAGAAGGAGGCTTTGCAAAGTTGATTCTGACAGGTCCAGCACCGGGGAAGATTTCCTTCCCATTCATCATAGCCTTGGCGGAGATAGCACTCTCCAAACGCTCGAAATTGACGAATCCACAGTTCTTGTGGGTGAGCACGCGAGCAGAAATGATTGGACCATGTGACTTGAACATTTCTGTCAAAGTTGAGACTGTGGTCGATGATGGAATGCTGCCGAGCCAGAGGGCGGTGGTTGGCCCTTCGAGATTGTCATTGGGATTCAAATGGCCGTCATTTCCGCTGTTTGATCGCCCCAAAGACATGGCTGCAACTGCTGCTGGAAGATCGTCATATTCTCTGGACTCTGACATTCCCAAATCTGCCGCATTGATGCTATTGTCGAGACGAGAGGCTGTAGGATAGTAATTTCGGAGCAATCTGGAGGTAGGGGATTCGAGGACACCTGCAGTTCTGGCTCGAGGTCTGCTCGATGATGCTTGATTGGCAAAAGCTTGAACGGCAAGATTGTGTTGCTGAATTGCGGCATTGGTGGCAGCAAGCTGCATGTGAAGTTGTGCTTGTTGTGTCTCGTATGGGGTGAGGTTGCCCGAGCCGTATTCTTCCTCCTCGTCCTCCGCATATTTCTCCTTTGCATTCACGGAGTATGAGCGGAATCGGTTTGCTTGTTTGGCGATATCTGCAATATTTGCTAAGAACGGATTCGCCAGTTGGGCTCGTGGAGGTTGAGGAGTATCTGCCAGGCCTAGATAATCCAAAGTTCGCATCTGCATGTCATTATCGCCCGTTCCTTCTCTCGAGAATGACGACTGTGCGGGAGAACTCGGCCCATTTGATCCTTGGCTTGCAATACTGGCTAGGGTGGATGTTCGTTCACGGCTGGAAGCCCAGTTTGTGGAGAAAACTGATGGGCCGAAAGGACCAGAGGGGTTTGCGTACTGGCTTCGCTGAGGCATGGATCCGGCTCGTAATCGAGACAACAGAGCAGCGTTGCTGGCCGTGTTGTGGTCACCCATCTCGCCAAGGGATGGAGAGGGGGCTTTGAAAGGGCTTGGAGATGGAGATGGTCGGGAGGTCTTGGCAACAAGTGTAGGCAGAGGTGCCAAACCATTGCTTGCTCCGCCAGGAGAGAAGCGAGATGGAACTGTGCCAGCTCGTGCACGTCTTGTGGAGGGTAGGTTTTCGGGGGTGGGGAGGTGTGAGAAGTCGGGGAAGCCATCGGTTGGCGATTCGGGGATGTTTTCGCGGAGAGGGGTGGAGTTGCCGCTGGTTGGAGGCCCCCAGACATTGACGGGCAGACCTTCCTGGGCTTGTATCTCTCGTGCTCTGCGAAGGAGATTAGGATGTGCTGCAGCTTTTGGGGGGGGAGGAGGGGGGCTCGTCATACCTCTTGGAGAACAATCTGCTGGCGCTGCCCAACTCGTGCGATGGAGATCCAGCCCCCGATCGCGCGCTGCTGGCCATCTTGCCCGCAGAGTTCAAGCCACCTGACAAACCGAAGGGTGATCTTAATGCACTTCCGCTGGAAGGCTCTGTGGGCGATGTGTTTGCAGTCGAAGATCCGGAGCGCGGCAGGCTGACCGCTGGAGTTGGTAGGTACCCCAGCGTCAGGTGTTCAGATCTTGCAGATGACATTATAGATTATTCGTCCACCAAATGTCCCTCGTATCTGGCACGAGAGATGGCAGGAAGGTGTATGCGAATGTATGTGTTGCGTCCACAACCCAACCCGGACGTCGGCGGCCAAATCAATGACAGCGTGCGACGAACCCGACGAGAACAATTTCGGATCAGTCGAGTCGACGGGAGGGAAGGAAGAAACTGTGCAATTCGTTTCTCGGTCGGCCACGAGGAGTTGATGCAGTGAAGGAGTGCGGTGGGCGAGGCGAGAAGGAAATTTTTCGACGAAAGCTTTCGAGTCTATTAAAAAGCGGTTGAAGGGCGCTGCGCCGGCCAGGTCGATGGCAGGCAGGCAGACAGAGAGCAGAAGATCTTTGTTTTGAAGGAAGGTAGATGGGCCGATAGGGGTTCGGTCGTCCGTGAAGCACAAAAGCCAGCAATTGGGATGCTGAGACGGTTGGTGCTTGGATTAATCGTTCCTAGGATGAATCGAGAAAGGGGAGGGCGTTTCTGTTTCCACGGTAGGGGAAGGGGAAGGTGAAGGTGAAGGCGAAGGTGAATGTACAGACGGGCATTAATACAGCAGGTAGGTGAAGAAATCTGTCGCCGTCGACGGTGGGCGATGGGGAGGGAGGGAGGGAGGGAGGAGGCGGAGGAAGAAGAAGAAAAGGAGGAAGAGGAGGTCGGGAGACGGTTCACAGCTGTTAGTGAACTCTGATTTGGGGTTGCGTGTGTGCGCGTTGGGCGGTTTGGCGGGCGAGCGAGCGAGCGAGCGAGGATGTTCGTAGTTGCGTTTAGCGTGATCGTGTTTCAAGACCACAAGCTGCCCACAATCCCTGGCAGGGAGCGAGAGGCACGGACGAGTCAGGAATCGCTGTGCAGCTGTGCAGTGGCAACAGGGTGAGAACAGGGTGAGATGCAGAGAAAACGTCGAGTACAGGACGAGTTACCACGCATTCTGCACTTTGCGATGAGGCTGTGAAGCGTATTTGGCATTCATCCGGGCGGAGGACGGAGGCCAGGAATAGTCATCCGCTGGGCCGTTGGGCCAGCTTCGACGCGCATTCATATATATATACACATATTTATATATAGGGATGACATGAGATTCTATGGATAGCAGTGCAGTGCAGTGCAGTGCAGTACAGTCCCCTCTCCCGAGCCTGGACACCGTCTCGTCAACCTGAGCTGGCACTCGTATCCGATGTCCTTACGAATTAGCATACAAAACTGGCTGTGCTGGAAATACACCTCCAGCATGAACAGTTCCACCCCGCTGCTCTTGGGCTGCGCCGTGCTGAAGTTGGGATGAGTTTGCGGTTCAGTGGACCACTATCCCTGAGACAAGTCGGCGGCGTAGGCTTTTGACAGATGATGGATGGCAGTTGGCGTGACTTCGACCTACACTGCGGTTCTTGGCCTTCTCTCTCTCGACAAGCCCTCGGCGGCCAGATGTTTGGGATATACAGCTGCTCCAGAGTTACCACACCAGACTCGCGCCGTTCTCGCTTGCTGGGCCATCTCCCTGCCTTCGTTGCATTGATTCCTGGGCACAAGTAGCAGGTATTGCAGCATTGTCCCAAGCTACTGGCCTGCGTTGGTATGACGTGGAAGGATCCTCCTCCCCATAAAAGCGCTGCCCCTTACGCAGCACGAAGGGTCTGGCTCGGATCGGAGAGCGGGTGCTAGATGTGGCACTTTTGCATTTGGCCGCAAAGGACAGCGCATCTTCGGATTGCGGATTGCCATGATTGGGCTCTGCTTGTCCTGGACTGATTAATCTGGATGTGATGTTTCTCGTGGTGTGCAGCGTGTGCATATCAAACAGCAGGCATCCTCGTGCTGTGATTGATGCGACGGAGCCGATCCTCGCGCCTGAAACACTAGCGCCAGCAGCAGAACGGGACGCGAGAGACGAAAAGGGGGAGGCAGGTGTAGCCGAGACGGTCCGCCCCAGGGCATCGGGGAGTTTTGTGGAGGGAAGAAGAGCCTCAATGGCGGGTCGAGGATGAGTGAGAACGAATAGTTCTTTTCATTACTTCTGAACGCTCTGAATAACCTGTCTGCATCTACTGTAATAAAACAATCCCCCAGAAATACCCATTTTCATCCAATCATCAACCTGTTCTTAAAAGCTTCCCGGTGGCACGTGACTGAGATCCCTTCGCACTTTGCTTTTTTACGAGAATATTTTCTCAAGCTATTTCTTGTTAATGATACAATATTCCGGCCTAAGAAAATATCATTAATAATTAAGCAGGAAGCAAGATCCAGCCCTTCATTTGTATACCTAAAGTTCCCCTAAATGTACCTCTCTTGGGCTTCGCTTAATAAGCGAGTCATGGAGTACCTCCGTTCTCATGAGACTGCATTTGGGCTTCTCTATATCACAGCCCCTCGGTTGCGGTGTATCGATAACCCTTTTGGCACCTCTTGCAGCCCCAAGCGCAGACTCAAAAATCGGATCCATGACAGCTTCCTGGAACATTGGGTAGCGAACATGTTCGTTCGCAAGAAAAGCAAGGGTGTCCCGCACAGCCTGATGAAACGATGGATCGGAACCTAGCAGTCCCAAAGCAACAACATCCAGTGGATCGCGCCGAGTGGGAATTTGCCCTTGTTGTCTTCGACCAGTGCTTGGATTTTGTGCTTCCCAGCGTCCTTGATCACCACATGTTCTGTTTCCTAGTTGAGCGTCCGCGAATTAGGCAACGCGATCGAAGTACCAGCCGCCACACAAAAGTGATATAGCATGCCGCTCAATGTAGAGTTGCTATACTCGAGAAATATGATTGGCCTCGGATTGTAAACAATGACAGTGCAGTTGAACTCAAAGTGGCGCAGGCATCGAGTTGTGTTGAGCGCCGAGATAGCGGCTAAGTCAGTAGCTCGTAAAACCGTGCTTCCAGGAGATGTTGTTGGTTCGAGGGAGTGAAGAAGGTGGACATAGCAACGCCATAATGTCGGACGTTACTGTAATGGCTCTGCCCGAGAGCCACCATTTTGGTGATCTCCTCGAGCAGGATATTGACATCGGTATCGTCCAGTTGCTCCTGCAAGCGATGCGGTCTGTCCTCTGGTAGCTTGTTCCGTAGTCGTAAGGCTAGATACCCGATTCCATCAAATATCTGCTCATCAGGGGCCGATACTAAGAACTGGAGCTAATCATGGCCGGGCTCAAGAGTCCCGTTCACATGTTGAACTGCAAGGGCTCTAGCACAAAAAGCGGTTATCAAAGATGGACCGGGTTGAGAATGAGATGGCAGTTAACTTATAGATAATTTGCGGCGATATCGATTCCATATGCCTCGGATTGCAGCAGATGTTCTTGAGCGCAGCGGTCGCAGAGACTTAGGAATTTAGAGAGCCGGAGAATAGAGACAACAACAGCAGAGTAAGAGAAGATGAACAGTAGTGCTTCGAGATTGTTTTCGTGGTTGCGTCGAATAAGGCGAAATGTGCGGATTCATGGGGCAGCGAACTTGACGTTTTTGGAAGCAAGTGAGAATGGGAAAACGTAGTACGACTGTGCTCACATGTTGTTTTGGTCCTTCATGCAAGAGCGAGGCGAGCGGCTAAAAGAAAGACTGACGTGGACATATATACATCCAACAAGGCCCGGACTTCCTGTCCACACCACCTGTCTCGGTTTTCAAATAATGCTATGCTGATCTACATCAAGTAAATATCGGATTCCTTCATCTTCGGACCCTGCCAGTTTCATTCCTGGTTAACACACCTTGAGCGTTAGTACGAATCCATTTCATCAATAAAACTCTGGTTATGCCATCCATTATGGCATATTTGGTTCGGCAGTTAAGATTCCATATACATTTCCCGGGTGACAAGACCTGCATAGCCGGTACCAACTCTGGGATCATTATAACTACTCCGCATCCTTCTGGCTTCGATGCGGCCTCAAGCAAGAACAGTTGCTACACTGCCGCGACCTTCAGTCCTCAATGCTGCCTCATGCAACAACTGCGAGATCGTGGCGTTATGCATGCCTAATCTGGTCTTCAGCAGCAACAGAGATCTATTTTCTTTTTACCAATAACATCGCAACGCATTAGCGTCTATATAAGCTTTATCAGGAATTCTAAATTCCCACTTTCTGACAGAGAATTATCCCGGTATTTTGTTCTCACAAGTTGCATAATATGAAAGAAACAACAAAGACGTAGATTTAGGTCTATCCGTTGCGCTGCGGCCAGCTTGGGGTTGGCCCGTGCGCATATAAGCGAACCGAATTAGCAAATCAAGTCGCCAGATTCTTTGATTTAAGACCTCTAATTCGCTGCAAATTTGGGGTATATTTCATCACGGAAACCCCAAGCTGGCCGCAGCGCAATGGATAATACCCTGTACTAGAAGCATTACTTCTAAAATAAGTAAGATACAATCTCTAGAAGACTAAGTATGAGCTCTCCAAATCTGCGGGTATCATGAATTAATTTTCTCTTTCTTGATTGCCGTATAGGGTCAGTAAGCTTGCTGCTCTTGCTCAGGCGCTAATTACCCTCCCTCGGCTCAGTCACTCGCCTGAGTAACCTGAGCACCTTGAGCATCTTGAGCAAGATCTATCAAATCATCACGTGTTTTTACTTCTCGCTTTCTAGCCAATCACACTTGATCTGCCCTCCGTTCTCTCATATCATTTTCATCAAGTTTTAACGAAGATGCCCAAAGGAGCCTAAGCAAGCTCCTAGAACCCAAAGTGGACACTTTCCAAAAAATATACCCAGTTCTTTGTCTATAGTGTAAGTTAGATTAATATAGATGCTCCTAAGGAGAGTACTGCTCCCCCTTCTTATAAATTCCTTCTTGCTGTCACGCGCATGTTCCTAAAGTCACATGATTACGGCCCTCACGGACTGTTCGCAAGGAGACCTGCAACAGATCCGTAGCTATATCCTGCCAACCGTAGCATTGTTCCTTCCCCTTCCCCTTTCTTCCTTAACTTGAGATCTTCAATAGAACTGCTTCTTACTCTTCTGTTTATCCATTACACCGTGCACGTCGTACAGTAAGAGTAACTACTAGGGGATTAGCAGATTGAGTTCTCCACACTGTCTAAAGCTTATAACAACCCACCACTACTTTAGGAAGGAGCAGGATATCCACTGCGAGGAGAAGCAACTTACACAGCTTACGGATCGACACACCTCCGTAAATGCCCGCGGCGTCGTACACAGCCCCAAACACCCGCAACCACAACCGCGATCCAGAGGGTCCCTTTATCGGTAGAATTAAATATAGTGTTTTCAGGCATTGTTGTTATGGTTTAATTAAGTGATTAAGTGGTTTGTTTACACATTCATAGAGCATTTTAATTTTGGTATTCCTCTGGAACTTTGGTTTTTCCGCGCCGAAAAATCCGTATTTTTGCCGCAGTGCAATAGATAAAAAGACCTCTAAAACAAAGAATCCACTCACAATTTAAAAGCCGTAACTAATTCCTCAGCCTCCCTACCTTGGATCACCATATCGGCAAACACGCCCTTTTTCTCAAATAGCTCCTTCGGCGCTCCCACTCTGCAACTTAATCAGCATTTCTCTTCCTCAATACCGGGAGACACCAAAACCAAAAAATCGACATGACTTACTCAAGAATCTCTCCACCAATCATGACAATAACCCGATCATAATCAATAATCGTCCTCAACCGATGCGCAATCGTAATAAGCGTGCCCCCTCCAGCTCCTCCCTCAACACACTCCGAATCCCTGCATCTGTCTCATGATCCATGGACGCCGTCGCTTCATCTAACAAGATCAATTTCGATCGCTTGACAAGGGCACGAGCCAGACTCAAAATCTGCCTCTGTCCATGAGAGAAATTTTGACCTCCAGAAGTAACTTGGGTAGAAAGTGAAATATTAGGTGTGATCTGGTCCGAGTAGCCATCTGTAGTAGAGGATGGGTTCGATAGCGCAGTTAGGCCGCTGCAAGCTTTCAGTGCATTCTCGAGATCGCGACAATCAGCGGCGCTGGAAGGGTCGAGGTTCTCGCCGATATCGCCGCTGAAGAGGACGTTGTCTTGTGGTATGATTGTTAGTACTTGACGGAGACGTTAGAGTGAGATGTGCCTGATGTCTATGCCCGTCGTGAAGATATTGCCAGATACGATGTACGTGACGCGGAGCAGTGAAAGAACAAGGGTACTTTTTCCGCTGCCCGTCCGTCCAACGATCGCGACACGCTCCCCAGATTTGAGGGCGAACGATATGTTTTTCAGAATACCAGGTCCATCAGGAGTGTATCGAGCTGTAACATTCCGGAACTCTATCGTCCCTGAACAAGGCCAACTTGCTGGCGGCGCCACCACAGAAGGATCCGAATGCTCTTCCTCTACTGGCAGATCGACATACTCCCGCACACGTTGGAAGCAAGCCAGCTCGATTTCCAGCTCGTTCATATTCCTGACAAGCGAAATGATGGTCCGGCTGAGACCTACTGCGTTGGTCAAGGAGAACCCAACTAGGCCGGCTGACACACTGCCAGATCGAATAAGGGCAATACTTCCTGCCCCCAAGGCAACAGTTGCAGCTGCGCAGTCCGTACGCACACTAACCCAACGATTCAAGTTGTATTGAGCTTCGGCGGCTCTCGCATATACTCGCAGCTTCTGCCCCAATTGTCGGCCCAGAATATCTATCATTCCACTTCTTGCGCGTACAATACTTAATCCAGCGAGCGTTTCTGAGAATTGGGCGAAGACCGGAGATTGCGACTCGGCTGCAATCCGTTTCACAGAAGCAGCAGTTCTAGTATACATGTCTCCGACGATAAAGCCAATTACGCAAACAAACGCTGTTGGCACTGCAAATATAGGTAGGATGGAACCAATAGCTCCAACTCGCAGAACCAAACAGATGAAAACGTTGATAACTTCTTTAGACAAGTCGGCGAGAAGCGAGTCTAGGGAGTTCCGAGTTGATGTCTCTCGAGAATCGATTAGTGATGCAACCGACGGGAATTATGTCATACCAGCTCAAAGGTACCCGTAAAACAGCTTGGACTAAGCGGTTATGCATTTCCCGAGCCGCATTCCACGCTCCATTCTGAAAGACAAGACTGTTGAGCGCGGTGAGTATGTTGAAAGAGGCTAGAATAGCGGCATATGTGCCCAGATAGAATCCCACATCGACGGCATCTCGGTCAGAATAAGCACCAACCCAGACAGAAAGCCAAAGTGTCATAGCAAAGAATGCTAGTTGGGAGGCAAGTGCTGTGCATAAAGCAAACAAGGCATATTTGTGGCCGCCAAATACAACCATGTACTCATAAACTGCTCCGAACTATTAGCAGAGCACTGCTACCTCTAGCCAAGCGGAATTACATCCAGCTTCGACTTGAATAGGACTTACAAAGGGCCTTTGGATTTCTTTTATGGCTAACAATATCCTCAAACAAGCCATTTCGTGAGGGCGGATCTGTCGGCAACTGCCCCGCTGCAGGAACCGGTGTGGTATCCCCGGAGATTTCCTGCTGGCGAGTCCCGTAGCTGCCAGGACTCGGGCAACACTTATTGGGATTCGCACCACCCCTTCGCGTGCTTCAACAAATTTCACCACACCACCATCAAGCCTGACCTCGAAATCTGCTTGTTCTCCAATCCAAGGAATCTGCGTGACCAAGATGACAGTCCTGCCATGTAGGAGGTCACTGCAGAAACAATGATTATATAGATGCACTGCCGTGGTGACATCTAGCGCGGGAAAAACATCATCAAGGAATATGGTTGAAGCTTTCGAATATATTACCCGAGCGAGAGCAAGTCGCTGACGCTGACCTCCAGATAGAACGGTTCCATTCTCACCTACCAAGGTAAGATCGCATTGAGGGAGTTGTCCGAGGTCTTGGAGTAAGCAACACGCATCCACAACCCTGTCGTAACGGATCAGCTCAAATGCGCTGTTGAAAAGGATATTATTTCGGATTGTGTCATTCTGAAGCCAGGCACTTTGAGAGGCATACGCAACATCACGAGGACAAGTTACCTCTCCTGCTTCCAAGATAGTTTCGCCGAGCAAAGAAAGGAGCAGAGAGGTCTTGCCGCTCCCAGACGGCCCTGTGACAACGTTCATTCCCTGCTTAATGAAGTGCAGAGTTATGTTTCGTAATTTGAACTTCGATGCACGTGATCGGCTCAATGTTGCATTGCTCAATGAAGGAGGCCCTTCCGGATGGTGTTGCATGTCAATGAACGTTTCAAAGTAGTGATCGATGCGACCTAGTGATGCCTTAGCCTGTGCCACAAAACGAGTGGTTCTTGATATCCACGCAAATTGCGATCGAAGAATCTCAATAAGCGACAGTGATGTGAAAGCCGTGGCACTCGTCAACGATTGCCCCATGCCGAGGGTATAGCAGGAGAACATGACAAACAAGGTCAACAGTGGAATGAAGTCCCCACTCGCAGTTATCGCGACAGCATATAAACTACGTCTCCACATAATACGTTGCTCTGCCTGTCGAGCTTCCTCAATTTTCTCGGACATGGCATGTTCCCATGCAAAGTACTTGATCGTTCGAATAGCTGGCAGATACTCTATGATCCGAGATATACGGGTGTCTGTTGCCTTCATTGCTCGTGTGTGGACACTCGACATTCTTCGCGCGAGAAATGTCGGAATGGGAAAACATAGAAGCATGACCGCAAGTCCAGCCATCGAAGACCATCCTAGCATTCGATATAACAGTGTCATTGCAATCGTGAGCTCTGTTGGTCCAGTAATACAACAAAGAACAATGTCGCGTGCTTGGATGATGGCATCGACATCGTATGAAATCAAATTTGCTATCTGGCCAGTTTTGAGGTTTCTTTTGGAGCCTGCTTTCGGCACTTGTGGTGAGGAGGCCCGTTGCAGCGTACTACCATGCCCGTTATTTGCAGATTGTGATTCGGTCGTTTCGTCAAGCATAGCTTCATTCTCATCGCGACGCATTGCTTTGTAGAAAATCTCTTGGACCATGGATATTTTGACGCGGACAATCAGTCGAGTTGTCGTGAATATGTATTGATGAAATGCAACAGATCTGGACATCGGACCAATGAACAACAGGCAAACCCAAAGTACAGGCCGTACGACGGCGAGTTCGGGATGTGCCAGATAGTCCAGCAGCTGATACATAGCGAACGGAGCTATGAGTTCGCAAATGGCTGTCAAGGTTGCACAGAGGATCATCTTTGAGAGTTCTGCTCGGAGAAGGATGATCAAAGTCCAAAAAGTAGTGCCTCCTATTAAACTGGGATCGATTTATCGGTGGAAAATCGATATATTAGAGATTGACAATCTGTAGAATGACTAGTTTTGACTAGATATAGGAGAGTGATTCCATAAAAAACAGAGGGAATAGGTTCCCTAGCTATATTCCTGATTTCCAGCCCACCATGTGATTTACCCCGCACTTACTTGGTGATGGGAACAATTTACCAATCTGATTCCTGAACATATGTTTACGGAACGTAATCGAATGGTAATACTAATAAACGATTGGTGTACTCGTACGTAAGTAATACCCAATAATCGGACGAACTAAATTAGTAATTAAACCTGAAGTAGAAGGAATAGATACTAGCCAAGCTAGCTAGTTTAATACGCCTCCTCCTTATAGTCGAGATTTGACGTTAGTAAGGCTAATAATACCTAGCTTTAAACGTAGTAGTTCAAAAGCGGGTCTAGCTAATAGTTTGGTGAGAATATCGGCTATTATTTCCTATATAGGAATGTGCTTGAGTATAATATTCTTGGTATTAATATAGTCCCTAATAAAATAATATCTAATATTAATATGCTTGGTTTTCTAAGAAAATCATGTGTTTATAGCTAAATCAAGAGCTCCCTGAGTATCCGTTTTTAGCTTAATTAGTCCTATAGGAATCGATATTTCTTTAAATAGTTGCTTTAGCTATAGGGCTTCTTTAACTACCGGAATAAGGGCAATATACTTCGCTTCTATAGTAGTAATTACTATAGTTTTCTGTTTAGTACTAGCCCAGCTAATTACTTTACTAAATAGGGTAAAAACCATACCAGAGATTAATTTACGGTCCTATAAATCGCTTCTATAATCGGTATCTGAGTACCTAATAAGTTCTTCTTTAAATAAAGCATTATATAGAATACCTATATTAAGTAATCCCTTAATATATTATATTATATGCTTTTATATAGAGTTATAAGAGGCTTTAGGACAGGAATTAGAACGTCCCAAATACCTAGTAGTATAGCAAAAATCGGGTCTTAATACTAGAGATAGCTACATAAATAATCTCGTATAACTCTAATATTTTATAATATTAATATTTTCCCTTTTTAGAACTATAGCTTAAGCTATTAGTATAGAAATAGGAATAGAACCTTCTATTTAATATTTTTAGAGTATATTTATAAGATATTAATTTTGGTATAAGAATACAGAACCGTCCTAAAAATATATGATTTCCATACCTAGGAGTATTTTAATTTCTCCTAAATTAGTTATATTAAATTTCTAATAAAGTTACTCCTTAATTTTATTAATTTAAGCCATACTTTTACTAATAATAATTATATTATCTATATAAATAGTAATTAGAAAAGATAGCTAATTAATATTATACTCTTGAAATATATATAAGGCTAGATTATAAAGTAATCTCAGGAAACTAATAATACGGAAAAAACTATTAATTACCTAATTCCAGACCCTAGGGGCTTGTTTTAACCCGTAAATGCTTTTCTATAGGTAATAAATTAGGTTAGTACCTTTAATAAAACCAGGAGGTTATTTCATATAGTACTTCTCTTCTAATTCCCTATAGAGAAAGGCTATTTGGACGTCTATTTACTAAATATAAAGCCCATATTTAGCTACTAAGGCTAATATAATACATATAGTAAAAAGCCTAGCTACTAGAATAAAGGTTTTAAAGTAATCTATATTATATTATTAGGTATAGCCTTATACTACTAGCCTTAATTTATAGTACTTATTAGTTTTAATTTTAAATAACTAATAATATCTAATAGTTTTTTAGTATTTTCTAATTACTAGATCCCATATATAATTACATATATGGGATTATAGCTTCTTCCTAATAAAAGGTTTCTAAAGATAGGTATTAGGACTAGTAAAAGCTTTATTAATTAATATTAGAATTTTAGAAGCTTTAGTATTCTAGTTAATAACTAGCAAAATACGAGAATTAGGCTATTCCCCGGTAATTCTAGTTAATTTCGGATATCTAGGAATTAATTTATCCCTAACTAGAACTATTTCGGGAAATATAGGCGCCTCCTAAATTATAGAACCTAAATTAGAACTACTTATAAGTAATTCTGGTTCTTAGTTATTATTCTCAAATAGGGGTTCAGGAGCTTTACTTGAACTAGAAGCACCCTTAATTTAGTTACATAACATGCTTTAAATAATATTTCCTTTAATATTAAAGTAATTTTCTCGATTATTTTCTAATAAAATATTAAGCTATTAATTTCTAGTATTAATAATAATAGTATTTCTATAAATTATATTAGAATTATATATATTATTACTAGAAGTATTATTATAATCTTTAGTAGTACTAACTAGTCTTTTATATAGCTAGGATACTGGATTTAGGAAACACACTCTCTTAATATATTCTTTAATAGTATAATAATTAGAAATAATAAATATTTACTTATATGGGTTTCAAATATAATATCCGAAACTACTATAGCTAGTAAAAATACCCCTAAAGGCCTTGGCTATATACTTATATTATAAGGCTATTTTCTTAGGTATATAGATATATACCAAGAAACCGAATATCTATAGGTTAGAAATGTCCGGTTTAATCCTATAGAATACTTTATATGAAATTATACTAATTTTAGGCAAGTAGTATTAATTATAGGCATAAATCCCATATATAATTATTTCCTCTTAAAACTCGTATAATAAGTCTAATTATTCTAGCTCCGCACGCTCCGCTTTAATAATTATATATATATTATATTTAGAAATACTATTCTATTTAGGTATATAAGTAATTATTAGTTCCAGACAAATGCCCTTTAATTTGTACTAGTTCTTAACTTATCCTAATACAAATTCTAGAGTATTATTAAGGTATAGGTACTTGACTTTATTCCTAGTTTAGGTTTTAGAGAAAGTTACTTAATACTAAAGATCTATAAAGTAGCTCTTTCTATCCGAATTATATACTATTATATAATATTTAGTACTCTTATAAGTAATAGAAAGTATATAGGAGTTCTTACTAAGGAATAGAACCCTTAATAGCCCCTATAAGTTAATTATAATATATTTCCCTAGAAGTAGTTTTTTAGGATATAGTTTAGTTATACTAGCCCTAGTAATCTTACTTATATTATATGGATTATAATTAAATAGGTTTTAGTTCTTGAATTAAAGCCTATAGATATGGTTTACTAATTCTAGAATATACTTTGTATTTAGATATCTATATTACTAGTATTACGTTTTTAGGGAGGCTAAAGCTTCCGATTTTAATACTTTTAGGACATGCCCTAAACTAAATTAGTTAAGCTAATATAGCTCTATAGAGGGGCTAAAAGTACTAGTTATAATAGTTATTTCTTTATTAATAATTCGGATATTCCCTTAGGAAAATATAATATTACCTCTAGCTCGTATAATTTTTAGAATTAATAATAAGGAAATATTTCGGAATTAGGGGCTATAAAATATATTATTAAGCTATATTTTTAGCTCTAGTTAGGTAGCTAAAAAAATAATTCTTTTGTCCTTAATAAGAATTATTAATTTATTACTAAGGGTAATTAGAAATAAATTAATCTCTTTATATATAATAAAGAAGCTTTTACTTCCTATAAAATAATTTATAGTACCCGAATTAATATACCAGATATTCGTAAAATTATTAGGTAATTACTTACTAAGGAAGACACTAAATATCGTTTTTCTAGTAATATAGACTTTCGGATATATAGGTGCTTTGGGATTAGAAAATACCTCTTTACTAGTAGAATTAGTATTTTTTTCTTTGGAATTATAGAATTCCTGAACTAATTTATAGCTTATATAGTCCTTAATATTATGCCCTTTATACTTATGAAACATATAGTAGGCATTTAGATCCTTGGGACGCTTCGGTTTTTTATCCTTATTTTTAGACTAATTTCCTAATTAATTTCCTTAAGTAGCTAGTGCTTTTGGAATAGAATTAGAAGTGGAATTAGGGGTTTTACCCCTAAGTTTGTTTTCCTTAGTAAAAGCGTCCGCTTTAAGTAATTCCAGCTTTAGTTTATTAATATTAGCTCTAATAAAATTCAGGAAAAATTTATAAAAGTTATATTTCTTTAAAAGGCCACGAATTAGATATCCGGATATAGAAACATCCGAAATCGACCCGTTTATACCCTTAATTTCAGCTACTTTACGGCTAATATGGTTAATAAAGTCGTCTATTCCCTTATTAGAATCAAATATAATAGTTTCTAATTATTAAAGATATAGAGCTTTTTTCTGAGCTTTTAGCTAGTTCGCTTTAGCTCGAATCTGGGTCCAGATCTGGTATACAAGCTTGATTTCCTTGAATTATTACCAGGTATTATAGGTAATAAGTAGATTTAGTACTATACGAGTAATTACTACTTAATAAGTAATCGTTTTATTATTCTTTTGGGCCAATTTCACGAGAGCAGGAGCTTAATCTGGGTTAATATACTACTATAGATCTTCGATAATGAAGATATTCATGGTATTATCTATCTAGGAGTAGATATTACTATCTGAGAGAAGTTCGATTTTTGTCCCTTTATAGGTAATATATACTAATTTTTTACTATCCGGCATAGCGGATTTTGCAGAGAACTTTTGCCCAAAAATGGCTATGTTTTTAGTGAATTCTGCTAATGCAAGGCTAATACGGTGGGTGTAATTCAATAGAATTAATGATTTTGATAAAATCGGAAATGGACAAGTGAATACTAAGTGAGGTCACGTGACCTGAGGATCATGTGAAAGCACTTAGTGGGCACTATCCGGGCTCATAACCTATTAAACTGGGATCGATTTATTAGTGGAAAATCGATATATTAGAGATTAATAATCTGTAGAATGACTAGTTTTGACTAGATACAGGAGAGTGATTCCATAAAAAACAGAGGGAATGGGTTCCCTAGCTATATTCCTGATTTCCAGCCCACCATGTGATTTACCCCGCACTTACTTGGTGGTGGGAACGATTTACCAATCTAATTCCTGAACGTACGTTTACGGAACGTAATCGAATGGCGATACTAATAAACGATTGGTGTGCTCGTACGTAAGTAATACCCAATAATCGGACGAACTGAATTAGTGATTGAACCTGGAGTGGAAGGAATGGATGCTAGCCAAGCTAGCTAGTTCAACACCTCCTCTGGCACGCGCATCTTGAATACGAGGCAGCCATAGTAGCGGCCCATCGTAGAATGGCAGAGACGGCAAATCACCAAGCGTCAATTTCCCTCGAAATCCCTTTAATATCACTTTCGTAACCCATCCATATGACACGTAGTAAGAGAAATAGCTACAAGTTTCTTCTGGACTCGGCCGTCGTCTCGATGACGATGGATAAGATCCAGCGAAACAGAAGGAGGAGCCCATTCCTGGGGCGTGAATGCCGTCATCAGAACACAGAATCCAAGTGCTGACATAAGAACCACCCTAGGAAGCTCTGTCCGAGAAGAAATACTGTATGTAGAAGGGCGCGAGGAAGATTATCCGAGATCAGAATAAGCATGAAGTTCAAGATGAGGAGAACATTGACATGCCGCAATAGTTTTCGTCTCCAAGTTGCCCGAAAGAGAAGTCCCAAAACTCCGAGAGCAAACACATAACCGAAGAGCAGTGACGTGGGCCATTTAGAGCGATGACGACTGGCTAATGCCGTGCTGCCACGAACGTTGTAGCTCTTGCGATCTGGGAGCATATCTCGTAGGGAATTGACAACTGGGGAAGTGTTCCTTCGGATTGCAGCTTATGAGAGACTCCCGATGGAAGAAGTGATTTCAGGAGAGGGAGCGCAGAAAACGCCAGAAGGACGAGTTTGATGATGTCGTTGCTGGCGAGGTCGCACAAGCCCAAAATATTTTTCTCCCACTCATTTCTTTCCATATCATCAGCATTTTGGTACACAATGTGATTATTGTCCAGCAACTTACCTGGTGGCAAAATCCAAAAGGAAATCATATTTCAAATCAAATTCTATGACCTATGTATTTAGTCCAAGGCAGATACCAGTAGGCGATTTATATCTGGATCGAGCAGGTCAAATGTCGTGGTTGACAGCGCATGGTCGCGATGTCGGTATCAGCTTTGTTGCAGCCCTCCAGAAGTCGGGCACCACTGGCACCATAGGCACCACGCCCGATCCTCTGGCCCAAGATAGACCATGTCAATACCCTATTATTTCCTACAGCCTTACTTATCATTCACTGAGGAAAAGTCATAAGATTATTCACGGTCACTTATTGGCGTGGTTAGGAGCATCGTTGGCTCAACCGCAACGAATTACTAGCAACTTCTCGCAGCGCGAAAGTTACAGGGATTTTCTAGCAGTGCATACGAGTCGTTAGTGGTGTCGATGATCAGGGCACACAGGAGGCCCAAAATAGGCTCCACATTATGATGTGCAGGCTGACTCGGGGCGTGCTCAGGATGCTCAGGCTCGGCTCAGGTATACTCGCCTTTAGCTCAGGTTAAAGCAGCAGTTGCTCAGTATTGGAAAGTGATCGATTTATTGATGGAAAATCGATATATTGGAGGTTGACAATCTGTAAAATGACTAGATACAGGAGAGTAAAGAGTAAAAAAAGGAGAGGAGGGAATCTAAAGTACAGTTCTTATATACCCACTAGTGGGTGGCGATTTCCTCCAGTATATTATAAATCAGATGACTCATATATATTAGTAAGCGTTCCCTGAGCTTCCATAGTAAGCTATTCCATAGGCTTCCATAGTAAACCATTATAAATGAGAGTGGCGAAGCTAATATTAGTAGTTGAACCTGGTACTGGAAGGATTAGTAAGCTAGTACCAATTCAACACTCAGGTCTGGAGACTAAAACAGAACCAGCGAATGAGAAAATATATTTTCCACAAGTAGGCCTCTCTGAAAGGAGGATTTTGCAATTGCTTCAGAGTCATGTGGATCGCAATGCAGTGATCGAGTTCTTGTTGTATTATTTAGCTATGCTTGGCCTCGGGTACTGCAGAAACAACTTGTACAGCTTGTGAAGGCTCGGAGGTTTGTAGAGCGTTTGAGCCTCCTTTATTCCGCAGATTCTGTGGGCGTCCGTTGTCCCTCTGTCTCTGGGACTGTCAGGGCTTAGCTTAGGGCATAGGTGAATTTTTGGTGGGATGAAGAGCCTCAATAGGATGGGCAATGGGAGGACGTTACCTCTTTTTGAAAATTTCTATGCTGCTCTTTTCTTTACGGAATCAATTCTGAGATCTAGCTTCCGTCCCATCATCCCCCCTTTTCCTCGCAGGTTCCCGGATATCACGTGACCTCGATCTTCCCGCATCTCGCTTATCTCACGGGAAAATGTCATCCCAGCCCGTGCCTTCGCAACCCGCGTTTTTGGTGCATTCTCTGGCCCGATTCAAGACCGCCGAAAGTCAACGCCCACCGGTCGAATATCATGCCGCCAAATCTCCTCTTCTTCTAAACCTCTGTGTGCAGTCGAACCTTCTCTCCTGAGCCCCAATCCAGATCGTGTTTGCGACGCGCCACTGACGACATGGCGGAAGAGAATGCGCCGATAAATACCATGGGAGAAGAGGACACACCCAGGATGGAGGACGAGGAGGGCATGCCCGCGCAGGCGGGGGAACAAGAAGATACGCCTATGAGAACAGAAGAGGATGAGCAGACACCTATGCGGACGGAGGATGACGAAGATTCTGGCTCTGGATCTGGCAGTGACAGCGAGAGTGAAGAGGAGCAGGTCGAATGGCTAGCCACAACACGAGAGAAGCGCGCAACTGCTGGGAACCGACTGGCGAGTCTCCTTCAACAAGAAGAACCCGACGACGAACTCGAGTTACTGTTCGAGGAACCCGAGGATGATATCGGCTTCGAAGATGCGGGGGCGGACTCTGATGTCCAGATGGACTCTTCCTCAGACGATGAAGACCAAGGACCTGCAGCAGGAGACGATGATCTGGATGGGGAGAAGGCGATACAGAAACAGGAGCGGGCAGAACGGCAAGCGAAGAAGCGGAAATTGGCACAGGTTCCTGGAATCAAGAGAAAGAAGGTTAAGATTGATCCTCGAAGTCCATTAAAGCCTGCCCCTCGACCGAAGAAGAAATCCGAACGGGCATCATGGCTGCCAACCGCTGAAGAAGCACCGACTCGAGCTTCAGCGCGGAAGACTACAAAGTTGAGCAAGGAGCAGTTGCATCAGCAGATGTTGGAGAGGGAGATTAAGAGATTGAGACAACTTGCGAGAATGGAGAAGGCTGCGGCTGCGAAAGAGGCCGCGAAGAAGCCTGAGATGACACAAGCGGATAGATTGGCAGAAGCTGCGAGGATCGAGAAGAGTAATGTTAGGACTGTCAGTAGATGGGAGGAGGCAGAGCAGCAGAGGGAGCAAGCGCAGCTGGAGAAGCTGGCAGCGCTGCAGAATAGGCATTTGGAAGGACCGGTGGTGACATATTGGAGTGGGATGGGGGAGAAAGTTGGAGGGAAGTTGAAGAAGGTTGGGAAGAACTTGACGTTGGAGGAGAAGGAGAAGGCTCCAAGGAAGAGGAAAGCTGCAGAGATGGAGGCGGATGGCAAGGAGGCAGATGGAGCTACGAAGCCAGAAGAGGGATTATCGACCAAGCCAGAGGGTGCGCCAGGTGGAGAAGCTGCGGCCTCTGTCCCCTCGATTGAAGAGCCTTCGAAACCCGACGAGACTTCGGAACAACCTGCAGAAGAGCAACCTTCTCTCAAAGACACTGAAATTCCAGATTCCGAAGAATCGTCCGAACCTACAAAGCCAGACAAATCTGCGCCCCCGAAACCCGAAGCTCCCGAAATCGTCGAAGAAGCGCCGCCGATTGTAACTCCTGCTCCTCTTCCTGGACCACCAAGGTCTTCATTTCTCGCTCCACCTGCAGGCTTGCCCTTGACTGCTCCGCCTCCCCCACCTCCAAAGAACCAAAATCCATTCGTTTTAGCACCCCCGAGCCTCGATGGATCTGCTCCTCTCCCTGGATTCGGATTTAATCTCCAACGACCTCCATTAATGCCACCCCAGCCGACAGGCTTTGCAATCAACTCTCCCCCACAGCTGAATCTCCCTCCACCTCCCCCAGCCATCGAGCATGAAGGCCGTAATTACATTATTCTACAGAACTTCGACGAAACAGCAATCAAAGACAAGGACGTCCAAACACAAATCCTCTTCGGCCGGAAATTCAGCAAAGTCAGAAGTGCGTCCCCCCCCCCCCCCCTTCTCTCCCCTCTAACATCCTCCAGAATCCAAGAACTCCCACGAACTCTGCGCCATCACGGGATATCCCGCCAAGTACAGAGATCCTTCTACGGGCCTGCCTTACTGCAATTCTTATGCTTACAAAGAGATTCAGAGGCTGAAGAAGGGCGAGTATAAGTGGAGCAAGTTGGTGGGCGCGTATATGGGACAGGGGACTTATGCTGCGAGGGGAGTGCCGCCGAGGTTTTTGAATAAACCTGCTCCACAGCCAGCTGCAGCCGCGACGACTCAGCCGGCGAAGTAGAGAGTAATATGATGATTGTATGATTGTATGAACGGATTGAGTGTATATCATTACATGACGGCTTTGGAGCGCAGCATGGCCAAGAATTCAATTGTACAGATTGCAAGCACTTTCCATCCTTTTTCTTGTGTTTTGAGCTTTCGTCTTTTAGACTCGATAGAGAGACCTCTCTGTCAAGCCATCGAACGCCGAGAATAGAAGTCTCTCCCCCAGGGTCAGAATCAGCGCAAAGATGCTGGCCGCCTCATCTCATCTCATTCCATTTCAACTCATTTCTACTCGCCCCCTCTCGATCGAATCTCAACCGGGTCTAGATATGCTCTCACCGGGTCTCATGAGTTCTTGGTGAGTTCTGATAAGTTTCCTTTAGTATGTAAACTGCTCTGTTCAATGAATCCTTGACTGTTATGCTTCAGTCTCCACCTCGGGAATCTCGTCTGTTAGAAGGTATTAAGAGCACATGATTAGCAATGCATGGACATAGTTGCATACCTTAATTCGGTCTGCTACTAGAATAAACTTTGTTCTTCCTTATGGTCTAAGCCTGGGATAGTTGCAAGCATGCATTCTTCCACGAAGAAACGTATCACGGCCAGTTTGCAACGGAATCAATTGACTATTCCAACACCATCACGCCATCAAATTCATCCGACCTCTGCAGTCCCGGAATGATTACTGAAAACCTACAAGTATAACAAACAGCGTAAATTCAAGCGCAAAGTCCTTCAACTCCTCCTGCATTTCATTCGGACCACGTTTTGACCCAAATCTCCTATCATATCCCAAACCCGCATGTTGGAAGGCAAAGGTGTTCCTACCCTACAAGTCTTCTCATACAGGTATAACGGATAACTTTTGCCGAAAGTCCACCAAGATATCACAAGAAATAAATGGTCGTCGGAAGATCGTAATAGCAATCGCTCGGGTTGGAAATAACATTCGCAATCGCTAGTTCTGTGTGGTAGGCTGAGTCTGCGTTCGAGACGGTCAACATCCCTTCGAATCCACTAACATATCTTGCTAAACATCGAACTCACCTGTTGCGGGGGCTGGATCTGTTGAATCTGGTCCTTGAACTGCGATGGTGCATGTGAATATGCCTCCTCAGCATTCTTGATACATCCGAACAGGTTCTTGAAGACACCGAAGAAGCTTTCGAGGCAGCCAGCGGTATCGTTTTCGGGCTTCTGGTGCTCTGGCTTGCCCTCCGGCTTGCTGTTTTCGTGCATGTTGAGGTTGAGGTTTGAGTTGAGGCTGGAGGCTTGATATGGGGGTGCTGTTGTGGAGCGGTTGGAAGGTACTGAGGTCTGGTGTGGGAAGTTAATTTGAAGAGTGCCAAGAAGCCTTTAAAGATTAAAATGCCAGTCCTCAGGGGATAGAAAGGGAAATGAGGCTGATACAGGGGGACGCCACCAATATTTGAAGGCTGCGCATCATTTGCTCGCGAAGCTGTGGCTTCTCGCGACAATTGCATCCCCTGCATATCACGCGCTTTGTTTGGCCAATCGAAAAACAAGTCGTGAAATCTTACCACAGCAGACTCAAAGGATAGGGGGGTGACTTAGGAGAGATGCATAGATGGCATTATTATAAATAGAAGCATCTACTAGCTAACCGCCCGCTCTATTTCAATAAAAACGGTATAAAACCAAAATTTTGAGTAGTTGTAATTACCGACCTTAGTATAGGAATTTCTTGAAGTTTTCAAAAGGTTCCTTGTGCTTTTAAAAAAAACCTTAATTTTGGTAGTCTAATAGAAGTATAGTAGAACCTCGCTATAACGATCCTCGATATAACGAAGGTGGTCTGTGCGCCCACACAAAAAAACCTCGATATCATATAGGGATTTTTGGTCCCAAACCCCCCTGTCTCACCAAAATATGACCTTTTCCTAACGATATCCTCGCAATATCGTTAAAATTTCACGGTCCCGAGCCTATCGTTATATCGAGGTTCTACTGTATAAGAAGTAAATGCATTCAATGAGTAGTTTTAATAGCGAAGCAAAAATAATGAAGCTACTACCTTATAAACGATTCTAACTATACTACTAGTTTTAAACGCACACGCAGAAGTTACGATTTCGAAAATACTATAAAGTATTGATAGGTGATAGGATTTGCAATTACAATAAAAATATAGTAAAAAAAATCATATTTTTAAGGAGCTCCCGGCTGGGGGGTTTGGGCGGTTAGCCAGTGGATCCTTCTCGGATCCCTGGAAAGAACCGCTGGGTGAGGCGCCCCCTTTAACGAGTCTACCGACGTAAGTCTGTGTTTTTAGGGTATTTCGCTTAGAAACCAGCCCCCATAGCCATTTTGGACGCTTCAAATTTATATTCAGAATTGGATTTAAAGGCCTTTAAAACTCAATCTGGCTTCCTATATTATACGCGCTTATGTTATATAAGATTTTAATTTATGGTTGATGAGCTACAGCAAAAACTCGCTATAACGATCCTCGATTTAGCAATATCCTTGACAGTACGATACAGCCGTAAGGTCCCACTGCTTTTTGGCCCTATACTTACGATATACCCCCCACAACGATTATCGTAAGGATTTATGGCCCGGAGATTATTTTTTTGGTGTAATATCGTTCTAATTATCGAACCCAATAGATCAATTCCTCTCTTCCATAGGACCTTCTACCCCCCAAACCCCGGTAATTTGGAGTCGCAGACCATCGATCTCACTGGTTCACAGCCTGCAGTATTTACCACTAATTCTATAGGCCCTCGGCAGCCTAAAAAGCATCGAGGAGCTATTACTGGAGAGATTCTTTATATATCTTTAATTTTTACTGTCTTTATGTGGGTGCACGTGATTCTTGATACAACGATACCTCGGTGTATCGTTAGAAAAAGACGCTAAAATCGATATCGAGGTTTTGCATGTGAAGTGAAGTGGGCGACTTTGGTTTTCCGGTGCCTGAAAATATCGCTAAAACACGGACTTTTGTCCGTAGGCTCGTTACGAGCCTACGGACAAAAGTGCGTAGGAATGCAGTGGATCTTCTATGCGATACAATATACCAGAAGTCTCCGGGATATTGACATTGATCAGGGTGGTCTAAGGACTAACAAATTGAGGTTGAGGGGATCCATATACCAGTAGTTTCTGGGAGATTGATGCGCTGACACTTTGAGTCGATTCAATCATGTTTCAATGTTCCTCTAAAGTAAGAAATGGGCCTAAGGAAGCCTTCAATGTTATCCATGAACGCCTGTGTCTTGCCTTTCCTGTGCAAAGGGAAATTGAATTTTCACCTCCAACTCTCACAAATGGATTCAGGCCTAGTCTCCACGCCAATTCTGCTTCTTCTTCTGCGCAGCTTTGCTGTCTTCGAACAAGCAAGAAAAGCCGAGCCTACCCGATAGAAGAGGTTAAGAGGATGACCATGAGAAGATCATTCAAGAATCGATATCTTTAACACAGCTATCAAGATATTTAATTTCCAGTCTATATCAACACTGTTCCTCCATTGTCCCAAACGCCTTAAAAATAAAACACGAGAAAGGTAAGGGAACGATGCCATCGCTTTCTGTCGAGATATCGCAGCTCAACATGCAGGAAATGTTTGAAAAATATCGTAAATCATGTCATGAACCAGCGCAAGCGCAATCATCTCATACCTCACTGATCATTCCCGCTTTCTCGTCCCTTTCAGCTAGCTCAACTTTCTTGCCTTGAAGCATCGAGCCACAAAGGATCGAAAAGCCAAGGATGAGCGGGAGGCAAACCAGGATCATCTCTTCTGCGCTGAACCCAAGTATGGACGAAACAACGGTTCCAGCTAGTGCCAAGCCGAAGATGAGTCCAGCCTGGTTTTGTGACCTCCCCGTCCCCGCGATGATAGTACCTGTGAGACCTGCAGCCCCAAGGAGGAAGGAGAAAAAGATTATCTCGTTAGGAATCGTAGATGACAGTCGACCAAATTGGGGATGAAAATTAGCACAGTTCGCAGTCTGGGATTGTTAGCTTGAACCTGGCCAAAGAGCCTCGATTTACCTTGTTCATTGCTTCGCTTGGTTCGTACAGTTCCATCCTCTTGTTCAACCACACGAAACTACTACTCATCAGAAGTCCAGATGATAATCCCAACAAAGCCATGGTCTTATTCGAAATTGCATGCTTGTTGAGAAGCTGGAAGCGGAGGCAATGGCTACCGAAGCTTGGATAGACTTGATCTTCCATGATGATGGGGATATCCTCTCCTGTATCTGATCGTTCCCATGCTGGATCCCCGCAAAGTAGTCTTTCCATATTTCCCTTGTCAACGCGCCCAATGAAACAAACTTTGACAATGTGCTCAATAGTATAGGTTTTTGCGTAGTTTACGCGGGACTCGGCATCGTGTTCGGAAAGCATATACTCATCTTGATGCTTCGTTCTCACCCCCATATTGTCTTTCGATTCTCTAGCGCTTTTCCACCTCTCTTTGCTTGTCTTCGAGTAAATGAACCCATGGTTGTCTAACTTAATCCCGCGCTTGTTGGCGCCTTTATCCGAGTATGTCTGAATCGGTCTATTGGTACTTATCAATGGAAATTTCGAATACTAATATGAGGAGTACCTACAAGCAAAGTGCGTGCCTGTCTCCAGCCTTAATGATCACAAACCGTCGGATTTTGTGATAAGCTAGGGAATCTGTGATAGCTGAGGCCGTGATTTCCGTGCCTTTTGATGCTACGGGTTCAGACCAAAGGACCTTGAAGACCCGACCAAATGTAAATTTGGTTGGGGCGTGAACTGTAAATCCTTTCCAAGTTAACAAGCGCTCATGACCCTGTCGATGATGATTCTTTCTCACTACTATCAAGTTCTTCATATTCCTTCGAAGATTCCCCAGAACCGTACTCCTGCGTCTGCGATCGAGTCATCTTGCTGCCCCTTTCGCACCCATCAACCTGAACAGTATTATGAATCGTTTCTTGGTCAATCGCCTGGGTTTCTTTGTGTTCGATCTCGCCGTACAGTTGCGATATTTGCGCTTCTTCGATGGGGTAGTCTGTGTTGGGAATAGCTTCATCTCGAGCTGGTTCGTATTCAAACTCATACTCTCCTGCTCGCAGATGTCAGGATTGAACTGAGCCAGCCCTTGTCTTCAGAGTTGCAACTTACCATTTCTGTCCAAGCGATATCTCACATGGCATTTATGTTCAGCAGTCCACTCCCAATCACTCCACCTGGTTGGGTAGTAATCACTGTTTCCCTGCTTTGAGCTTTTTCGTGAAGAACGGTGGGAAGGCATGATTTCGAGTCTGGCGCATTCGTTTCTCACGAACCCCCTCAACAATCCGCGGCCTTTCTTGGAGAATCTGGCCTTGGATATTGAGATTTGTGAATTGACAGCGCTATCTTGAAGAAAGTTCATGGTTGCGGCTTGAGGCTCTGAGCCTTGTGTGGTTCGCCCATGGTGACGTGGCAATACACGCCCGAAGTCTGCCTCGCGGACAGCCTCTCGTCTCGGAGGATGCGTTGTCTTTCTAGCCCCGAGAAGCCTCAAGCTTCTCAAGCTTCTCTCTGTGTGCATCCTAACCGTCGCTCTTCTAAAACATCTCCGAATTGCAGATTGATGTCGTGGGATTTCTTGGGCACGCTCTATTGATCTACTTCCTGTGGTAGATCGATTCCATTGGGAGTTTGTTCCAGCCAAACCATCTATTTGAATTGCGGGGACATTTGTTTATTTGATCCATTTGCCTCTGAAGAGTTCTCAACCTGCGAAATGTATGCCTCAAGACGAAGCCTTCAAGTCCAGCCGGACTACAGCTATGGAAATGCTGTTCTGGATACATCCAGAAGGTAGGAAATGCTTTGAGGATAAATACGGGCTTGCAACGAGAGCTGACTGCAAAAAAGTGTGACTTATCCAGAGGTCACCAACTCTGGATACAACAATGCTTATTATGTGTCCTCCAGGTAAGACGCTTGGAAACCAGGCATTCGAACGAAAATACTGAAAGTAGAAGTCAAAGCGCCGTGTACGCCCCGAGCACGACAAACAACAGCCCTATTCTAACTATTACCAACTCCGCAAACCCTCATTGTTATATATCCCCAGTGTATCAAAAGTCATGGGAGGGAAACAAGATAAGCAGGATCGAGCCAGTGACAACTTATGGCTCAGAAGGCTCTCTAGCGAAGAAACGTTCAATTGTCGGATTTCCCCACTCGCCGTTGGCGGACGTGAACAGAGTAGGACTTGACTCTACGCTTGAAAGGGCTGATAAGAGCCTCACGGGATGGTGAAACCACATTTCAGACAGCGAGGGAATAGTCTGGCTAACACTGGGTTTAGCGATGTCGCCGAGATTGCACTACAGATGGAAGTGAGACGAGGGATCGGGACAGCGGCGTTGAACGAATCCGTCCAATTACTAAAACCACCATTACGATCACTTGATGAGGGGCCATATACCCCACGTCGACGTTCGCCAGCAATTTTCCAAACCTCACAGAACACTTCGCCTCCTCCGAGCGTACGAGCAAGTGCCGATAATCCTCCGCTTCAGAGACATGATGGGGGTGCTTCGCGATTAAATCGTTCTCAACCAGGATCTCCTTACATAAGTGCTGGACCCGACATTGAATTGAGTGGTTTGTCTTCGAGAGAAGTGGAAGAACCACCTCCGCCGGGTCAAGGGTTTGAGAATACCAGGACACAAGGTCTGGGAGAAGAAAGACATCGAAGCATGTTCTCTCTCCTTCTATGCAGCATTGCAATTTTCTTAGCCCCTGTCAACATTGTCTCGGGAATGACTGCAAGCCATGGGGACAGTTGGAAGCTGGCGTTTGTGGGGTAATACTAACCCATCATTCTCCTTGAGCATGAGTATACTGTATATTGACACCCCGATCAGGTTCTTCATATCATGGTTGCTAGTCGGCACAACCTGGCTCATTTTAGACCTTCGCAGATTTGAACGGTCGCTCTTCACAAAGTTTGTTCCCCTAACTCTCGTCCGTAGCCACAAATCATAAACTGAATACGAACAGGAGATGTCTTTGGCATCTAGGAGGATGCGCGGCATCCCTGTATTTCTTCATGTCTATACTACATATTAAGTCTGACAATCTACCACAATGGCTACCTACGGCCATCGATTGTGGGGTTGGGACAAGTCTCGGGTTTCAAAGTATCCCGGCAAGTGCGAGGCATCGGGTAGGAGAGTCAATCGGCAGTGTTATTGGAAGCATTTTCGGTGGAACGCAAGTCATTATCAGAAGAGATGAACAACAGCTTTTACAGAGGGAGGAGCCATCGTCGCCACGGAGACATCGAACAGATATTGAGACGGACTCAATGGTCTGAGTCTATGAACAGGGTTGGGAAAGCATCACCTCTATGCGCTCAGCCCGGTGAGAGGCTAAGTAGTGACAGGTAATCTACGGCTGCAAAACAACACGATTCGACTCATGGCTCACTGAAAATGTATGGGTATTGCTAGTCTTGGCCTGGTATGCTTGTCAAATATTCTGCGTCATTACGTGTGGGAGGTGTATTCAGATGAGCTATGATCAATGGAGTATGGAGTATTAAGGTTATCGCAGAGGGCTTGCTTTCGCCAGCGCGGTGCCTCGGAGGAGCTTCAAGTTGCGTCTCTTGTGTTTTTTTTAGAGAGAAATAATCACATGAACCATCGTTGAATTGCTCTATTGCTTAAGTTGGTGTCTGTACTTTGGTATTTCTGTTGGGAGATATTGATCCGAACCTGTTCTGGGACGATGACAGGACCACGTACATCCAGCTCCCTGGTATTCACCAACAAACCATTGATATGAAGGCTGGTGCGCTTGGTAACACAAGAATTATATGGACCGGCTTCACTGAATACATTCCCGAGGGGCCGCGTATATACAAGAAAGACGGCTACTATTATCTCATGATTGGGGAAGGTGGAACAGAGCTGGGACGCCATGAAGCAGTAGTTCATTCCAAGGATATTTGGGGTCCGTTCGAAGGCTATTCAGGGAATCCCATTCTCGTGGCCACTAACACCTCCGAGTATTTCCTGACAGTCGACCACGCGGACCACTTCCAAGATCCGTCTGGTTTTTAGTGGGGCAGCGCGCTTGCCACAAGTTCTGGACCTGCATGGGAGAACCATCCAATGGGGTGGCGAGACTGTTTTATTTCCTGCGACATGGAAGGATGGCGACTGGCCTGCCTTGCAACAAGTTCGTGACCGAATGAGTGGCTGGCCCCTCCCGCCGCGGACAAAGGCAATACCCGGAAGTGGACCGTGTATTGAAGATCCAGACATCGTAGACTTTCCTCCAGATTCAGCTATCCCGCCGCATTTTCTCTACCGGCGCTTTCCGCCAAAGGATGCTTTCGCGGTCTCTCCTCAAGGACATCCCAATACTCTTCGGTTGCGTCCGCCGCAGTCAAATATTACGTCCAGCGCACAGCTAAGCACACTATCAAAACTAAGTCTGATCATGCGAGTGCAGACAAACAATCTGTTTAGATTTAGCGTTGACATTATATTGTTCAAGCTAAAGTTACAAGAAGAGTAGGTTGGCGTAACGGCTTTCCTTACCCAAACATGGCAAACACAGCATCTCAACTTGGGCATTGTCTGTTACCTATAAGCCATCCTAGCTTCAAGGGCGGCGCAAGCCTAGCTTTGCATCTTCGATTCCGGGTTACTAACTACCTGGCCTGGCGGGTGATTTTAGCGGAACTGTGCCAACTCTCCTCCAGGCATTACCAGAGAAATGACTGAACGCTCCTATCCGGTTACAGATTGTTGCGGTCAATGAGAAGCATTACGCCCTCTCTGTTGCATCATCTCTTACGCCTTTTGAAAGTCAGCTCGTGGGGATAGCACCTGCAACCATACTGAGCAGCGGTAATGGTCGATTTACAGGTAAGAGTTGCGTTTTATGCTCTATAAATGGCTCTACTCGGCATACGCGAGATTAACTATGTCCCTCAGCTGATAAATTTTAGGGCACGCTTCTTGGGGTATATGCTACAAGTAACGGTGGTACTGGTACGATGGAATCGCATGTAAGCAGATGGCAGTACCAAGGGACAGGCCGTGACATCAACAATGGAACGTTTGTACCCATACAGCCCGTTTTCAGGATCCCCTAACGTATGATCCATACGAAATATACACGTGTCTTAATCGTAGAGACTCACATATGCACCCCGTATGCTCTACGCCTTAAGATAGACGTATCATAGCTATAATACTAAGAACTCCCTTTCAAACGTAGCTGCATCCGGGGGCCGGGGGAGATACTATTTCGTGCAACGCCATCTAATTTCTATCACTTTAAACTGAAATCTAGGAGAGTCTGCTGCAACTAGAAACAGGTAATTTGCTCCACTGTTGTCACCTACGATCTTCTGGAAAGTCTCCCATTATTGCGAATCCTGGCCAATTTTATTATCTACTAGACTACTACTGCTCTTTTCATCCCTTGCTGAAAGATCGACAAAGGAAACAATACCACCTTTGTTCCCACCGCTACTTCACCCTCCATATCTTCGAGAAACCGCATTTTAAGTTCCGAGAACTCAGGGCAGTATTTTTGCCATTATCCATACTGATAAGCTTTATCCGTTTTGGTATCGGCGATGAACGCTATAACGATCTCTCTCAAAAAACTACTTACGAGCCCACCCTCAAAAGTCCGTGTTTTTAGGGCATTTCGCTAAGAAGCGAATGCCAAACCCAATTTTGTACCTTTTATCTTATTCTCTAAATCGCTTTAAAAGAGTTTTAAAACTCACTCTAGCTTCTTTAATCATATATATATAAATTATAATAGGTTATAATTAATAGTTATTATATATTTGTCAAGTGAAGTGGGAGACTTTGGTTTTGCGATGCCTGAAAATATTGCTAAAAACACGGACTTTTGAGGCCGGGCTCGTTAGAGGCAGCTCGGACAAGAACACCAAAAATCTAGCTTTCTCTTTAGTTTAATCTAACTTTATAAGGAATTAATATAATTTAATGCTTGTTTTATTTACCTATAGCGGTAATTAAAGGCTATTTCAATATAAACTTTTTATAAAATTTCATACTATAGCTTGAAGATAGACTTAAGATTATTAAGTCGCAAAAAGTGGGTATTTTTAGTGTAAAACGCGTGTTTTGGTGCGGGTTGGTGCGGGATGTTTTGGTGCGGGGTATCGGTTACCTTTAAGCGCAGTCTTTACCGCTTGCCAGACTTCAAACAAAGCAATTCCAATGTGTCTAGAAATCACATTTGGGATTATAGTAGTTGTTGTGGCCAAAGTTCAGGATGGAAAGCACTCGTGAACACAACTTCTTGGTAAGTGTCGCGGAGCTCCTTCACTGTCGTTCTCGTTGTAGAGGAGGGCCTAGTCTAACAGTCTGTGAGATAAAGCTTGTCCTCGTTGGAAGTTCTGGCGTTGGGAAAACCTGTCTCATTCAAAGATACAATGGAGATCCCTACAATCCCGATATCTTGCCATCCATCAGCGGCGACTGGCTTGTACGGAAGATAGAAGTAGGTGGAAAACGAGTCAAGTTGCGGATCTGGGATACGAGCGGAGTGGAGAGGTTACGACCTCTCACTACGTCCTACTATCGGTATTCCAATGGAGTATTCCTAGTTTATGATGTTGCAAGTGAGGGTAGTTTCAATGGTACGTCCCTCAACCACCATCTAACCATTTCATTCTTGCTAATGAGGTCAGATATCCAATCATACTGGTCCCAATCTGTGAATCAGCATGCTCCTGAAAAGGCCACTAAAATTTTGGTCGGCAACAAATCCGACTTGATTGAAAGGCGTGTCGTCTCTACGAAGAGAGGAGAGGAGCTAGCAGACAAACTCGGAATTCCTTTCTTTGAAGTTTCGGCAAAGAACAACTTGGAACTCGGCAAAGCCTTTCACACGATGACTCTCTTGATAACAAAAACACTCATGAACGATAATGAGCCCGGAGACTCTCAGTCCGGTGTTGTTGTCGACCCCAAGGCGAATTCTAAATCACCTTACCTGCGTAACCTCGCTGGCCTGTTTGCACGGTCACGGGATCAATCTAACCGAGCCTCTATGTTGAACTAGCTAAAGCAATATAGCTAGGGTCACGTGCTTGCAATGTAAACCAAGTAAAACGTACTGAATTGACTGCTGTTCTACAGTGGTAAGTAGCCCGTATATATAGCCCTGAACCCCCTAAGTCACATGTACTAAATCCCTATGCCAGCTGAACCGATTACAGCTATACAGGGTATTCCAGCCGTACATGGTATTCCAGCTATACAGGGTATTCCAGCCGTACAGGGTATTCCAGCTATACAGGGTATTCCAGCTGTACAGGGTATTCCAGCTATACAGGGTATTCCAGCCGTACAGGGTATTCCAGCTATACAGGGTATTCCAGCTGGACAGGGTATTAAGCTAGTGCACAGCCCCATGGCGTTCGGTTCCAGGGCTTACTAAGCCTATTAGGGGCCTCAGGCCCCTAATTTCAACACTCTATTGACCACCCTAGTACCGCCATTACTCCAAGACAGACGACCACTGGTCAGTACCCTTACAGGAAGTTGGACTCCGATGCCTGGGAAATGCGACTTCTGTATTTGGACGGAAGCACTTCAAAGGACGACCTCTTGACTTGTTTCATAGAATATATCTCTCTGATTGATCCCGGAGTTTACACAGCCCTCTCTTATTGTTGGGGAGACCCGCGTATCACGAGCACTATCCGTATAGATGGCTGCGAAGTCAAAATCACGAAAAATCTCGAGTCGGCGCTTCGGGGTGCTCGGGAGAACAGATCAGCAAAAGGAGGAATACTTCGACTGTGGGTTGATGCTTTGTGTATCAACCAAGGAGATAAAGAAGAACGAAGTAATCAGGTGCGTAACATGCGTCAGATCTATTCCAAAGCAAAAGAGGTTCTCTGCTGGGTAGGGGGCCAAGAGGTTCCGCCGTTGCATGTAGAAGGCCTGGAATACTTGCTCAAGAATCAAATCGAGGTCCAAACGCTGGGAACAGGATCCTCTTCGGAAGAAACTGAGCTGAGCAGCTTTGGTAATATTGTCGACGAAGTCGATAAGGAAAAGTTTTGGACCGAGAATGGATGGGTACTCCTCAACGAGTTTTTCAGCCAACCATACTGGGAAAGAGTTTGGATAATCCAGGAAATCACGGTAGCATCATATGTGACAGTTCTCTGGGGAAATATCGAGATTCCTTGGAACTTTGTCAATGCAACCTTGATGAAACTCAGAGAAGCAGAAATTGCGAAAGGTTCTGGTAGCAGAATCAAGACTTCTTCTAAAGCCGCACACTTGTTGGAGTTCAGGGACCATTACTACGTCAGGCGACAGCCCATAGGACTGCTTGATGCCATGCGGTGGAGTCACAAGACTTTGGCAACTGATCCAAGAGACAAGATTTATGCTCTGTTAGGATTATGTCACGACGGTACTCAGTTTGTGCCCATACCGAACTATCGATAACCCGTCAAGCAAATGCTCTTAGATATGACTCGAACCATGATCACCTTGACCGGCTCACTCGATATGATATGTCTTCGAGGGACTGGAATTGTGCCGAAGGACAGCCCGAAAACGCCCTCATGGGTGCCTAGCTGGACCACCTTTTGGTCTGGGAATATGACGGCTCTAGAAAGCAGATTCTCGGAATGGCACACCATTTCCGACTACAATCCAATTCTTCCATGGCCAAATACTGATATTCTCAAAGTGTGGGGATTTAGATTAGGCACTGTAAGCGGAATGAGCTCAGCCATGCGTCCGCACGGAGAAAAGCATGAAAGTCTATCTCCAAATCTATCTCGTTCTCACTGGATATCATCTACATCCACACTACACCAGAAAGACCCCCGGTTGGACAGTGCCGCTCCAGAGCAAATGAGCTTTCATGATCAAATATGGCAAACACTTACTATGTCACTCGTCTCCGACAAGTTCGACAGCGCCATAGTGAGAAGCTGTTTCTCAGCGCTCTGGACTCCCGAGGAAAGGGGTGCAGTGCGTAATCTTGCTCTCATAGAGTGGATTGATAGCAACGCTTGGTTCAAGATCGGCGAATTCACACTTCGCGAATGGTCTCAACTCAGAACTCCTGGTATAAACAAAGCCTCTGGTGAGGACTGGATGGGGAAGTCATTTGTTGATAAATCCATCAGGACAGATACCAGCAACATTGGCCAACGGGCTGAAAATTGTCATACGGCCGAGCAAATGGACGCCTTTATTGATGTACTCGAGGAAGTTTTAGGAAGTGGGATGCGACTTGCGCTTCTGGAATCCGCTGCTCTGCCACAGGATCCCCCTTCTCGGTTTCCATACCTGGTTTTGGTACATCCGGATGTACAGGTCGGGGATATGATTCAGTACTTGAGAGGATGCAGTATTCCGGTTGCTTTGCGAAGCGAAAGGGATAATAAAGGTGCGAACAGCTGGGGACAGCGTTTCCGAGTCATTGGTGGAGCGTACCGAGTCGAAACAGAGGATTTGAAAGTGTTCGAAAGTCTTAGAGAAGATGGGCGTGACAGTTGGCATAGAGATCGCCCAAGGGGGCCTTTTGTTTTAGACTTGATTTAAATAATTAGGATCACATTTCCTAAAGTTGTGACAGATAAGGTATATGTGATGAGGAAATATGTCCCTGCTCGAAATCTTCTTACATTTGATCATCACGATTCGATACTTTGCTCCCTGTGAGGTAACATAAGAACACTTAATGTAGCGCGAGGGTAAAAGGTCCTAATAAGTCTGTCGCTCATACTTCCATTTCTTTGCATTCGCACTAGCTAACATAACTATTTGATTCTCGCTCTTGCTCGAAGTAGAACATTTTGCGGTGGTCAATGGGGATTAAGAACATGCCGCGATTCACGTAATAAAGAAGATATTTTGGTCTCAGATTCGTCAATTTCAAAAAACTACGTAAATTTTGCTCTTCGTCCTGATGGCCCACGAGATTCTCCAACCTCTCAAATGCACGTGCTGCTCAGAAAATTATAACTAGAGCTACATATTTCCTGAAGTATATTCAATACCATTCCCAAGGGTCCAACTAGATCTAGGGTTATGGTAACCCCTCCCGCAAGACCCACGGCATTGTGGGTGAAGACGGTTGCCGATTTGAAGATCGGTATTGCTGCGACCTCAGTGACCTAGAGAAAGACAAGGAGCCAGAATCCAGAAAAGATTCTAGCAAGCAGGCTCGCCTCGAACATACCATCTGGCGAAGCTTGCTCTGGCCGTATGGGAAACGCAAGCTGACTGTAGCAACTGACAAACTCCCAGCATTGAGTGGAATTGCCAAGTTGTCGAAGTCACGCGTCGAGGCTTAACACATAGCTGGACTGTGGAGCGATACGCTGATGGAAGGGCTAGCATGGCAAGGAATAGGACACAGAGCACCTGCCTCAGCCACTGAGTATACAAGACCAAGCTAGAGCTGGGCGAGCTACGATGGAACTGCCGCCGCCGGTCGAAGGGGAGAGTGGAAGGATTTTTCCAAGGTTGGAGATTGGCATGTTGAGCTGCAAAGCTAGGAAAACCACTTTGGATCAGTGAAGAATGCTTGGATAGCTATCCATGGTCCTCTGATTGAGCTTAAGCCCAGCGAAACGGAACTCACGGACCACGAGATTATTCTCAAGGAAATCGGCACGACTCAACTTCCTAGGTTCCGGACACGGTACTCCGATAGTGAACAGGGGAACGTGGCGACGCCTGGTCATGACACATTCCGTGAGTCAGGAGCCTGGCGTGAATGGAAAATGCAAGTCATGTCATGATACTTTGCAGTAAGAAGGGCGATGATGTAAAAGCCAATGAGACGATTGAGAGGAGTGGGGAATACGGTTCGTTCTCACCTTTTTACGGTCTAGTGATCGCACCAGCAGAGGATGGAAGGATGAAGAGGGTAGGATGGATGTTCTTGCAAGATGAGGTAGGGAAAAATATATTGGACGACAAAGAGTGTTGGAGGGACGTAAGCTTAGTATGAAACTTACAATTTGCTTTTGCCTAAAACAGAGTCGAATTCAATTTTCTTCTTTCGGAACATGTAACTTCCTTCAGACGGAGCCCACAACCCTCTACCACTCAATCCACTCCTCCAACCTCCTCCCCGTCCCCTCTCCCCCCAAAGTCCTATCCCTCAGAAAACTGATATCGAACCCACGCGCCCCTCTTATTCGTCCTCTCATCATCCCTCTCAGCCAAAAACCTAATCTCCACACCGGTTCACAGACATGTGATCAAGAGATTAGGATAAATGCCCCGTTGTCGCGTCTTGTTCTTCGCAGGTTGATTTTTTAATAATATTATTGAAGTAAGCGTTGTTTTAAAAAGTGTATAAAGGAATGGCCAAGTGAGCAGAGGTGAGGCAGTAGAGAGTGCACACGAATAGTGGGTGAAGGTGTGTGAGTACGTAGTGAAGCGAGGGTACGTAATCAAAGCGGCGATGGGCTACCTGCCACGGGGCGAAAAGTTGTTATGTTTAGGTTAAACAACAGGATATCAATCGTCAAGGTGCATCTCTGCCGAAGCAAGCCATCAGCCCCTGAATTTCACTCGAGACAGGGGCATGGAAGTGTCGGAACCCAAGAGAAGCACACAAACAAATGAATGACGAGCCTGCAGAACACTTTCCGGCGAGGAGCTGTGCACTGCCCTGAAGTCGGTGAAGTGAGGACTTTCCTTCCATGAGGAAGAATTGAAAATCGAAGGGTGCGGGCCGAGAGGTAAATCTGTCTGTTCTTCCTAAGATAAATTTGTTTCGCTGCCTTTCTTCACAAGATTGCAGGGAAAGTGGGAACAATTACATTTTGATGCTCAAAGTTGCGCCGAGAAGTTCAACCCCAAAATCCGGAGAGGATTGTTGAAGGCGTTGTCATAGGGGGCCCTCCTCACTCGAGGGTCTGATTGATTCAACCCTGCGAAGCGGACGGAAATAATCTGGAACTCCTTCAATAATGCCACATTTCCTCCTCACGAATTTTTAAGAACTACAACTCCCGGCGCATAATCAAACGGATCACGAATCCAGAAGTGAGACCCGCAGGATCACCTCAGCCCAATTCCGAGCAACCGAAACCCCGCCTGCATGAAAAGTAAGACCTGCAATTCCAAACATCATGATATTGTGGTATAGAACACCTCAAACTACAACAAAACCTTTCTCGAATCTATCCTCCAACGCCATCCATCTATCTAAGATCTATTGCCAAGTCTAACAAAGAGGCAATCTATCCAGCCACACAATTTAACGATGGTACAACGCAACCTCTGCCTAACATGGCCTGATCAACCATCCGCCAATAATGGCAGATTCGCGCGAAGTTGCGCAGACTGCGAAAGTCTTCTCCTCGCATCAAGGTTGCGGCTAGAAGCCATAGCCGCAGCCATCGAGCTCTTGCCCTCCTTGACCTCCTCTTTCCTCCCCTCGACTGCCAACTTCTGCGGCTGCGTCTCCCCAGCTCTGTTGAACAAGTTGCGATACATGTACACACCGCTCCCTTCCGCACCGGCAGTCTCTTCAACGAACTTGCACGCACGCTGGTTTCTCCAGAACGCGGTCCAGAACCCCGTCTTTGTGTCTGCCTTGTAGTGCTGTCCCATTACTCTCTTGATATGTATCGAGGCTTCGCCGGCGTGGTAGAAGGGGATCGTAGACACCAAGTGGTGGCATACGTGTGTGCCGATGATGTCGTGGAAGAGATGCGTGTCGATGAAGCCGAGATCGCGATCGATGGTAGCAGTTGCGCCACGAGCGAATGTCCACGTCTTGTTGTCGTAGTGTGGCATCGATGCGTCGGTGTGCTGGAGGAAGGTGATGGCGACTGTTTCGTTAGTATTGAGCAAGGCGTTTTTGATATTGACTTACCAATCCAGTTGTTCACCCACAGCCACGGCACGCCCCAGAGGACAATCACATTCCAGCTTCCGAAGATCTGGCCGGCGACAACGAGACCGGCGATCATGATTGCAACGCCCAGATCAGACAGCATGATCAATGGGAGCTCGCTCTTCTTGAAGAACACACTGTCTTCTCCGAAATAGAAGTGCATGATCTTCAGTCCCTTTTGACCTTGGTATTTCTGTCCGGTCAGGTTGCAGAGGAGGTATCCGGGCCATCCAAACAATTGGTGGACGATATCGTGCCAGAGAGCCACGATTGGGGAGTCCTCTGCCAATTCGGCGAACTCGATCATGTTTGTCTTGGCATTTTGGCCGCAGTTTGTCTTGACCCAAGACTCCCTGGTGTGCGGCACGAACGCAGTGTCCTTGTCGATGTTGCCAGTCGCCTTGTGGTGCTGGGAGTGGGAGATGCGCCAGGAATGGAATGGGACCAGGAGGAACGAGTGCATGATCAAGCCCATGGTGTAATTGAGCTTCTTGTGCTTGGAGAATCCACCGTGTCCGCACTCGTGTGCCAGGATCCAGATGCCGGTGAAGACGAAACCCTGGACGGTGGTGTATGCAACCCAGGCCGCGAATCGAAGGTAGACATTGGGGAGGAGAGGGATATACGTCACGGCGAGGTAGATGAGGGTCGACAGGTAGCAGTAGTCGCGGACAACGTATGCCATTGACCGCAGGACGGACGGCTTGAAGCAATGGGGAGGAATTGCATCGTGGATTTCCTTCATGGTGAAGGTCGGCAGTTCGAACTCATTGCCGTGGAGATCGAGGTGTTTGGGTTCTTTTGGGGCCATTGTTGCTGGAGCCATGGTGTTATGATCGAGAGAGAAGAAGGGAGAAGGACACTGAGGCTTTATCACGGCCACAGATATCCATTCGGGGGCGCTCCATTTATTTTATTTTCTCAACCCTTTTTTTGGACACGGACCACGCCCAGAAGCCTCACCTCGCTACCGTCCCCACCAGACAGGGCTTGAAACTGACATTCACATCTGGCCTTCAGGAGCTCTGGCACATGCTGTGTGCAGAGTTGCCGGCATGGCATGGGAAAACGAAGTGTTTGTAGCTGGCGCTGCTGATCGCTGCGCTGCTTCACATTCACATGTGAATTTGGTTTCGGCGTGGAGGAAGAAGATTCGTGTGCAAACTTCAAAGCTGACCTCCCGTCCTAGTATGCATGAAGGGTCCAGAGCTAACGCCTTCGGGCCCCTGACACGACTCGCCTGAGGGCTGTGAGTGGCTCGGGTAATTTAATAAGGGATCTCAACGCTTCGAGCATACCGGTCCAAAATTTAGCTTGATCGAGATTAGGCGCGACCGGGGACGGGGACGTGGGCCCAGAAGCGAGGGCGCAGTAAAGGGGCTGAGGCGTTCGATTTTTTTTGTCTCCACTTTAAGAATTAGTACAAAGAGGGCCTCCCTAGTATTCGAGAGAAGCCTCTGAAATTATTATGAGGCTTGGCAATAATGTCTTATTTCTTATCGTTTTAAGTTTAAAAGCAAAGAATAGTAATAATAGTTTATCCCTAAATAATAGCATTGTCTACTAACTAGCTTCCTTTTTAATTCTCAGTAATGAAATCTTATCTATGTGGGTACGACAATCTCTTATTAATAAGCCCTTTCTCTTAACAGACCTTTCTCTAATAAGTAAAGTATTGCAATGATTTTTTGGGGCTCTGAACCCCGAAACCTCACGCAATTTTAGGGCTCAGAACCTCAAAAATCCGCGCATCTCGGCAAAGATTAAGTTATTAAGTGTGCTAAAGAGAAGGAGCTTTAGAAATTAGCAGACCTAGTCGCGTGGTTCACTATTACAACGAACTCCTAGCGAGGAATGCCTTACCTTAAGGTACTTGTCTAATTTAATATAAAAGGGGGTTGGAAAAAGTCCTTAGCAAAGTTTCTAGATACGGAGAGTGAGAGTGAAGTCACTGTGTTTTCTTCTATCTTGACTTGAGACTCAATATAACGGGCTAGAGCTGGCGAACTCAAAAAGGTGTTAAGAATACTTGGAAGCACGGAAGAAGAAAAGGGGAGTGTGATCTGCTCAGTTTATACGTACCCGCTGAGCACCTCAATTGTGGAAACTCCTGCACTGCGGGCAGCACCGCAACGCACAGTTCTATACTGCCGGAATTGTCTCTAGTGATTACATGGCTCGGAATACTGCATTCAGTCGCTGCTGAGACTGCATACATAGCTTCCTGAATGCCCCCGGCTGCAGCAATTGGGATGGCAGAGGCTCAGCTTCAGGCCAGCCATGCGGGTGGTGAAACTTGATCTCAGCCTCATTGCTTCCTGAGGAGATAAGGAATGAGGCTAAATCCAGCATCCCTTTGAATATCTCCCCTTCTTATCGCCGAAGCAGCCCACCTCGAATGCAGGGCTGCCCAAAGATGTTGTAGTTTGCTCTCTCCTTAGCATTTGGTCTCTGAAGCCAATACGCTAGAGCCCCGCATGCATGCCAGGACCCGGACGACTGGCCCTTGTTCCTAAATGGAAAATCATAATAAAGATCTGAGGTTAGAATATTAGTTTTCACTTAGGAATAGCACTTCAATTCAATTCAATATAGTTACATTCCAGTCTATGTCCGTTGTGCCAAGGACCCACAGGGCATAATTCATTAAAATGCACTATATTACCCAGACTTACAAACGCGATCTTTGTAGACACCTTAATTCTTAGAACAGGCACTATCCGCCTTTGGCCCAAGTACGTCTTTGCTCGTGCAACACTTGTAGAACCAAACGCCATCAATCAAGTTCGGCAATACGCCGTCACTAGCGGGTCTGCTGCCGCACTATCCCACCAGTTAGGAAGTCTTCTACTTTCGTAATCTACAGCGGCTTACATATTCTCCGGTGAATGGAACACCGGCGGGCCCTCCCGCCGTTTGTCTTTCTAATACCGTTAATACGAACGACCTTCTCTACTTTCTGTCTTAACTTACCCATTGCTGCACCGTTACCGTGCCTGATACAGCATGTAGTGGTAGCCTGGTATTCTAGAGCGCCACCGGTCCGGCCTTGGCAAGCGCAGAAGTTGTGGGTGTTGCCCAGAACGAGGGTAGAGCAACTAAGTTTGGTTAAATCTTGAAACCTCATCGCAAATTTGGAGGTCGAACCTAATCAGAATAGCTATTGCTGCCAGAAGCTTCATTTTCGCGACGTTAAAGATAAAGACGACTTCGAAAAGTTGTTCGAGCTTGATGAGTCTAACAATAACAGGGTGTTTACGCGACTACCTTAAATTTGTACCGCTGGCCGGTCTTGTCACAACTGACAGAGACGGGCCACAAGGTATAATCACGTGGGGTGTGGTAGGGACTCCTGACCAGGACAATGGACAGTTGGCACAGCTGAGTAGATTATGAACGCATTACTAGTAGGTGTAAAATACTGTATTAAGTTGAGCACGAAGCTCCTAACTAACGGGACAAGCGTCTAGTTTATATACGGAGATCGCGGCATAAAGTGACGGGATTACGGGGCATTTGGGCTCTTGGCATCCCTAGGGCACAATTTAGGGGTTGAACCCCGTTGTGAGACCCTACTCTCCCCCGGGGCTAAAGGTTATTTGGTGACCCGAGTAAGAACGGTGTGTAGGTATTGGTAGAATTCCTTGTCTGTGGCGCTGTACAGAGCAAAATATGGTCTGTGTATCAAATCTAGGGTCGCTATAGAAGGTTCAAGAAGACTTTGGGCAGTAGAGCCTCTGAATTCCAGCGTTTTCTATTCGATAAATCCCTTGTCAGATACCCTGGAAAAGGTCTCAAATCACCTTTAGCCCGGGGGGAGGATAGTATAACTTTAGGCTAGAAGGCCTAAGCAGATCCCAAGAGGCGCTGTAAGACATTCACAATGTATGAGAATATCTCCACGGGCAAATGCCGTTGCTGGTAGAGCGACGATAGCCCTTGGACGCTAAACGGGTAGTTACGATAGGGCTCTTTAGCGAGGTATCCCTTTTAAGTACAAGGGAGAAGCCCCAAAAAGATATATAGTCGGTCCGATCCAAAAGCGACCAAAAAAAAACCAACTATAATACTAATTAATATGAATCATATTAATTAAAACTATACTATATACTCTAGGAGTTAATTTTATATTCTCAAAATTATAATATCTTTATTATTAAGGAAGTTATAATACACGTGGCCTTAACAAGCAAATATATTCGCGTTTGTATAGGAAAAATCAAAAAATTAAAAAGGGTCCGTGTACTTTAAGCCTCAATTAATAATGAATCACAAATCGTATTAAAAATCTGATTAATAGGTATTTTTTGCCTGCTTCTATTCTATAATCGCATCACTTAGTATAAATTAATTGGGGTTGTAGTTAAAAAGTTATTATGGGCGTAAAAGAGCGACCGTTTTGTCGCTTTTGGATCGGACAGACTTTAGTACCCCTTGCTCCCGTCTTCTAGAGTGTTTTTGGGCAATGGCCTACAAGTAGAAATATAGGGCAATTTGGTAGCCGAGTGCGCAAGAAACGGACACTGAAGTGCCGTTGAAGCCCAAATACCCCGTAATCCCGTCACTTTATGCCGTGATCTCCGCACTCATCTAAATGTAGCGAGACAGGGGAGTCCGGGGCTGGTACAGACTAGAAAGTCAACGGCAAGAGCTTTCATTGGGCTTCACTCCCTGTCTGGCTCGCTATATTTAAATGAGTAGGTTACTAGAATTACAGAACTATACTTACTATTAAATTATTTTTGCCTGAACCTAAAATTAATTGCTCGAAAAGAAAATAAACTTAATATAAATAACTTTTTACGTCTCGTGCTAATCTTGCTCTTTTGCAAGTTATATAACCGCTAGATTATTGCAAGCCAGTGCTAACATAAATAACATTCATCGAGACATTTCTATATAATAGACCGAATCTAAAGCAGTGTAGACTCCAACTGTCAATATGAAGCTCCTTCTCACCCTCATTCTCCTTTCTTCCTCAGTGCTCGCATTGCCATGTGCAGCCAATTCTCCGGACGCCGGGTAAGACGATACCTGCCAGAAATGAATGTAGACTGACACAACTAGATGCGCCGTTGCTATACCGGTCCGTGATGTCGCTGTCATCGATTCTGCTAATATAGAAGTACGCACTAAAGGGTAATGCGTCTTGAATTTTAGAGGTTATAGTTTAAGTCCTAACTTGAAGAGCAGCCTTGAAAGCGCGGCCATTATTAAGAGAGACTTTAATGACATTCCGACTCCCGTTCAACCAAACGCAGTGTATCGCCTTTTGGGCGCCGTTTCCTTCACCGTCACTCAGATTGCTCCCGGCATATTGGAGATGGCTGTTCGAAATCAATTAACGAGAGGTGTCACTGCGGGTCTCTCATACACCGAAGGCAGCGATCAAGAAGCAACGTCTACTAGCGTGGGCCCTCGCAGTGTCCAGATGTTACGGATTTACCCGCCTAGAAATTTTGGCGGATCGTTCGAGATCACTGCCAACCGGATGTCTTAAATACCGGGCCAAATGCGTTGAACGTCGCAATATTTTCTCCTTCAGCCTGAACCCGTTGCATTTTGAGCGGGGTGTCCATACTCAGCCTTGGCAGTGACCTTGGCGCTAGGGGAGAGGAACACTACTGGTTCTCTGGTTTGCGGCATATGGGGATATAAAGAGGAGGCAGACCACCCAGGTTGCGTGCATTGCGTAGCTAGGGTAAGATTGGTGGTTAAGTGATAATTCTAGGCTTAAATAGCTTTCTATATACTTCAAAATACATTAGTTCCATTTAAACAAGCGGCTCTTAAATGATCTAAAGACCCGAGAGGCCTTCGCTGAGAGCACCTCCCTTGAATGACGCTGTACGGAACTTGATTAGGCACACATATTCCTATAGTATTCATGAGACAGCCGGTTCTCTCATCCTACGAGAGGGGACCACAATACAGGTATAGAAGTGAGACTTGCATTATTATCTTCGCTATATATTATTCTCGATATTCTATTTCACAAAAACAATTAAAAGATAATGAAACAAAAATAACTTATATTTGTAATCTAGTAAACTTTCTATAGTTTATAAATATAAATCAATTAATAAATAATATTAATATATAGCTCAAATATAAAATAATTATAAATAAAATCATATATTTTTAAAAGAGTTTCTTTTAATATTAATTTCAAATTAAAAATAAAACATTATAACTCTTTTATAAAATACTAAAATATATATTACTCGAATTATATTTCTAATTTAAAAAAAGAATTTATTAATATATAAACTTTTAACTTTAATAATTATTAATATTATATTTTCTAAAATTATTAAAATCATTTATTATTATAATTATATTAATAAAATCCTTAAATAAATTAGTAATAAGAAATATAGTTTTTTATATTATATTTATATAAAAATATATTAGTTTTTTTTAAGATTTTAGAAATTTTTTTAAAGAAATAAAAGCAAATAAAATGAAAGTAGCTAGAATTATTATAATTATATAATTTTTAATATTATAAAGCTTAATATTTTTAGAAATATTTTTATATATAATAGATTTCTAAATAGATTTCTAATAACTAAATATAATTATATAATTCTTTAATAATAATAAATTTCTAAATATATAAAAGTTTTATAATAAAAATAAAAAACTTTATTTTTATAAATTTATTTATAAGTTTTTTTAAAAATATAAATAAAATATTCGATTTTAAAAAAGCTACTAATAAAATAACCCGAATTAATAAAGGCTTTTAAAGCTTTAAAAGCCTTAATAAAATTAATAAAATTTTAAATTATATAATATTCTAAAAACTTAATTTATTATATTTTTTTAAATTAAGTTCAAGAAGTGTCACAACAAGAGCGCAATTTTGGTTCTGACGATTTTACTGGAGTCCATGAAGAAACACCATGGTGGACTAAGTATGCAAAGCCCGAAGTGATGAGACAGAGAATACTAACGGGTCAATCCCAACACTCCTTCACTCCAAAGCAACGGCAGAAGACCTCAAACGATTCATGCAAATTTCGACGACAGAAAAGGGAGGATTGCAGATTACTGTATGCATACGATGCTCAGGAGTCGAGGTAGAATGCAGACAAAGTGCAATCTCCAAGTATTTTCAAATGAAAGAGGGACGAAAACTAGCTACATTAAAAAATGAATTGAGCTACCATAATGAATGTTTCCTACTAGGCTTCAAAGAGGGGAAACACTACCCGATGCACAGGTCTCTCCCAAAAAAAATCACATCATTGCTGCCCGATAGCTCGGATACCACACCCTGTTCCACCAAGGGTTTGAGCCTCTTATCTTTTGTACCGGATTCAACACCTTGACTGTCGTCGCCTTCTTTTTCCGATTGGCGGGAAGACTCCCCTGCCTCTGATTCATCTATGAGTTTCCTTTTCCTCGAAGTCTCGCTTTTATAATGACCCGCAATACCAGTTATCCTGCTCATCCCGTGGGCAAGGACAGAGCGATTAAACACAATTTCCGCATGATAGAACAAAGCCCCAGCAGTCACACTACCTTTGAATGACGAAAGTTCACAAAAGAGATCGTGTTCAAAACTTTTGCGGGATAGTAGGTAGTCTGTCGGAACCTTGCCGGAGATGTTCGTAGGATCAATACCTGCTGCCAAGAATGCCTCAAGCACTGCAACATAGCTCTCCACTAGGCGTGGTGTGATTATTGTTGTGGAACCAGATTTTTGAATGTTTCCCAGAGCGCCAAAAGCGGCAGGCCATCGAGGACCCGCTTTAAGTCTAGGCAGAGCGTGCGGTAAACTGTACACATGATCTGAGCTCAGCTCGAGTAGCACACGTACCATCTTGCCTTTTGGAAATGGCACAGATGGCTCAAAATGTTCGGAGCTACAAAGGGCGTACAAAAGAGCTCCCGAAATCTCGGGCTGCCTTGTTTTGATCTTATTACCCAAGATACTCCTCACGTACCCGGACAGGCCGAGAATTGTGGATCCTAGCAACCAATTATTATCCTTGAAGTTCGCCGTGATATGCGGCGACTGCGGGATCCAGCATGCCCTCCATGTATTGTAAACCTCAAGGTATTTTATTTGATCATCGATGGATCCATCATCATCATCATCAGCGTGGTGCGCATAGATGACAACATCCTCTGCAATTCGAAGATGATCCTTATTGAAGCCTATTTTAAAAACCTTCTGGTGCTGGGACATTCCAAGGAGCGCAATACTGCTGGACAGTTCCCCTGTGTACGTGTTGACTTGCGAGAAGCCTTTCGACATGAGCATAGTGACTGAAGCTCTCAACATTGCGAGATCTGGTGAAAATCTTGATTGATTGGTACAAGAGATGATCCTGGACCATTGAGACTCTTGCTCTAGAAAATCGCGAGCAGTGCTGTGCATATAGACTATCGTGGAGCCTTGAGAGATCGTGGTAGGGCCCTTCGGCACGGAAACTTCTAGAAGCCCGGCACAGCGTGCAGTGAGGTGGATCCGTGTATCCTCACACCTCATTTCCAATTCATCTTTTGACATCTCTTGAATAACTTCTAATTCTGCGTCGTCACATAGAGCAGCCAAGAGAAACACCACAGTCAGAGGAAGCGCACTGACGCTTGGAGGAGCCTGTTGAGATTCCAGAAAGTCTGGAAATTTCGAGGTTGTTGTTATGGATGTCTTTTGGAAGGGATCAAGCTCCAGTTGTCTCGTCCTTCTCATTATCTGGAATGTTTTTGATGCCCATTCAAAATAAACAGGTTCTATCTGCGTCAATAAGGTTTTGTACAGGGGGTAAAGCTCCCCTGGAAATGACCTTAACCGTGTCCAAAGTTGGGCAATGGAATCCCGATTGTTGGCACCTCGCAAAAGCTGCTTGATGACCACCTCGACCCAGAGAAATACCCCCTGTGCCTTTTCCATGATCTCGACTTTCAGAGATTCAAGAAGCTGTGGATCTCGATTTGCTAACCTCATGAAAGCTTGACTACCCTGGAGTTTGGCTCTAACATAAATCTCGATGTCCTTGAATGTGAGATCTTGCAATTGAAGTTTAGGGCAATGCCCGAGATTTTCCTGGAATACTACCCAAGGTCGGCTTGAGAGGCAGAATTTTGCCGTCCCCGATCTCTTCTCTAGTCTTCTGAAAAGCAAGCAAAGCTGTTCGGTGTCTCCGCTAAACTCGTCAAGGCCATCCACAAAGAAGCACAAGCTCATTTGATATTGTTGTTGCTCAACAAGCCTCTCAAATGCTTTATGAAGCTCTCGAAGCGACCAAATTTTTGTTTTGATTTGGTGCTCAAGAGTCGGTGGTTTGTTATAATTTTCTGCCCATTGTACAGGGAGAACAAGAGGGATAATATTGGGATTATGATCAAGGACTTGGAACAATAGCGATCGAAGAAGTCCTTGCTGGCTTTTCTGCATGTCTGTGCCGCTGTTCCAAAAGAAAAAGGTTGAAATGCAACACTGACTGGTGGTAGATAGTCTCTTGTGATCCCACTCCCGAAGGTACTCGGCCGTGTGGCGGCTGTCATAAATGTGTTTCATCAAGGTGGACTTTCCAGAACCTGCTTTGCCATTGATCCAGTATATATTAGCATCCTGTCTTAGCCATTCCGCGAAGTTATTCCATGGCGGATCCGATTGCTCTGCACCACAAAATATCCAGTCAAATGTTTTAAAGTGCGCCTCTTCTATTTCCTCGTACCGATTTGTCATGTGAGGGTAGGATAATTGCTCGAGAATTGTTCTATTCACGACGCCCCGTAGCAGAGATTCCTTTTCAGGCCTGACATTCAGCATTTCGACTCTAGCTGTAATAACGTCCATGGTAGCTTCGGAAGTGATATCTTTTCTCAAATCTGCAATCATTTGACGAGTTTTGTGGTGCGCATCCTCACTGATGCATTCCGATCGACATATCAGCGATGCTAGAGACTTGACAAGCTCCTGGGACAAGCTTTCATTTGTGCTGAGGATGGCCTCGAGAATTCGTTTCGTCTGCGTGTCCAAAGCGTCGAATCGACTTGACAACGAAAGGCGGGTTGCATCAATATTCCCTCTAGCAAGGTTAGCCGAAAGATGGCAATACATGTCTTCCAAGGCTCCTACTTACCCCATCCTGAGCAATAATCGTGGCGTCAAAGACGCACTAAGAGTTGATAACCTTTCCCTTAATGCCAAAATTTCTTTCTTCGACCATGCGGTCCTTATTGTAGCCCTGAGGGTTTGACACACACGATGCTTTCCATCTTTCACTTTCAAATCACTAAGTTTGCGCAATAACTCTCCGGCAATCAACGAAGCGTTGTTGCAAATTTCGAGATAGCTGTCTCGGTACTCATCAATTTCTGCTTGTGATTTCAGGCTTGAAGCCGGTGGAATAGAGTTTTCTGGACCCGCGTCCGCGCGAAGCTTTACGAGTACAGCTTGCAGATCTCCAGTCGCGAGTTTTAGTTCCTCGCTGACCTTCAGTGACCCCTGGGTAGATGTGTAGAGCTCCACACTGCTAGACAGCATTTTCATTCCAAAATCGACGAACTGGATAATGGTTCCTGCGACCGACAATGCCGATAATGGATCCATAACGTGCAAGGGAAATCATACGAGTGGCAGTTGAACGTCAAATGCGTTGTCACGGCCCGTCCGTATTGATACGAGGTGTTGCGAGCTCCTCCTGTGAGTGTTCGCTCCCGTGTGAGGCTACAGCAGCCCGGTCCAAAAGAGTCGAGAGCTCGACCTCCCCAGACAGAATATTCGTCGCCAGTCAATCCCCGAATAACTTGGAGACACCTGGACTGTGATCGCTTGTTGATGAATTTGGGATGAACTAGGCGACACGACATCTGAAGAAAATTGCTTCGCTGGCGCTGGCGAGGCACACTCGGGTCTGTGGCGCAGTGCATGACAGCCTCGTTTTTCATGCCGTGCAACCATTGGGGATTTACTGTGGGGAGATTTGATTCGTTGGAGATGTAGAAAAGAGAAAGAAGTCAGGTCAGTCACTCTATGAGGCGATTCGCGGTGTCTTGACAGCCAAGCCTAGACTATTCTAGGTTAAGTGTCATGGGAAGGACCAGACCTTCTGTACCTTAGTCCCTTAGTCAGCGGCATCCACGCTAGCCTCCTTAAGAGGCAGTGGCGGTTCGTCCATTAAAATGCATACATTTTGATCTCTTCTTCTTCCTCGACATGGTAGCAATACAAGGTTAATTATATCAAGTAATCCTTCGTAGATCAAGAAGGGATCACGCGCTTCCGCACCATACAAAAATTCCCCGAACGCCGATAAATTTGCTTCCGCCATAACCAACCACACCTTATAGAGCAATTAATCCATAAAGGAACCATTACAACCATCTCCCGGCCATCTTACGGACCGAGGAAATCTAGACCTTGGCTCCTTATCAAGTACCAAGGAAGAGCCCTCGAGTACGTAATTCAATTAGGTCTATTAATTAGTTAAATACCACACCCGACCAAGTCCGGTCGCAAACCATATATTACTGAACTTCAAATCATCGAAATCCATAACCAATTCCATCCAGAATTACCTCGCAGATCCAGAACTTACCTTCTTATAGAAGCCAAACAGGATCCCGAGTAAATCATTAGTTCATAGCTTTATCCGACCTTGGTACTAAGCTAATACCCCTCCATATATTATAGCCGGGGCCGAGGCAAACCCTGGTAACCAAGAGGATTAAACGGTTAATTTATTAAAAAATCCAAGTCCAAATCTCCCGAATCCTCAATTTCCTTATCTCCCGTTATTAGTAAATACTATTAATGGCTGCCACTAGTTCCCGACCGTCTCTTAGACCGGCTTCGTATAACTAGCTCGGTATAACTAACCACTATATAACTAATTAATATATAACCGACTAACATAGTATAACCTGCAATTATATTATAACCTGTTCCTACTCCTACGGTTTCCCCTCTTTCCCCTTCAGAATACAGACAGCCACAAGAGTTATAGGACCTCTAATCCGCCCTTATATTAACGGTTTCCTCTATAGAAGGTCCCTTACTAATATAACCAAAACAATATCGAATCTCCCATTACCGGATTATATCCCTTCTATTAGACCTTTAACAGATTCATAAAGAAGCCTTCCCTATTAAGGAATATATCGAGAATCTAGTATTTACCCAGAGATAACCGTTACCTCAATTACTATCTACAACTTCTAATACCTCCCACAAGATTCCTAACTTGTCTAACCATACTTTACTATTAAAGTAACTATAATTAAATCCGGAAGGAGTATGGAATCTCTTTATCGAAATAGCTGGATTAGCTAGACCAAGCGGTAATAATAGTCTAAAAGGAAGCTTTGGTACCCCGAATGACTTTTACTCTAAATAATCTTGGAAAAGGAATACTATACTTATTATTATTCTCGTAGATAAGATAGATACCGGAGCCTTTCTATATCTTAAAAGCCATCTCTCGAATAAAGATATTAGGGAAGCCACTACTATTATTAAAACCATAAATAAGAAAACCAGAACGGAATTCAAAGACTATACCGAGAATACTATTAGTACTCAAACCTTATATATTAATAATATTAATCTCTTTATACGTTTTATAGATCGTTTCAAGTCCGGACCGACCCCGGAAGATAATTAAGATAACTCGGATAATCCTCTACCTAATAGATTCGACTAGAACTATAGATATTATAGTACCCTGGACTATAAATCTCTTTTCGGAAAGGGCAAGAAGATATAAAATAACCGGAATAATAGAAATAGCAGTAATTAAGATTATATTTACTATAAAGAAAGTAATAATTATTATTATATAAACAAGAATACCCATAAGTTAACTTGCCGAGATACTTATCGAGGAAACCCAGGCAGTAACCCGGATAATAGCTTTGACTTTTCCGAAGATAGATCTTATCAAGGATCCTATTAAAGCTTCTATCGAGGCAATCGAGATTATTAATACCGTTACGGATCTACTAATTACCAAAATAATTATAGCAACTCCTATTAAGGAACCTTTAGAGGAACCCGGTACCTACGGGTTAATAATATTAGAACCTTTAATAGCTCCCTTTTAGATACAACCGCTATTATATATTATAGATACCTTATATTCTTGGCTATAACCTATAGTAAATAACCGGTCCTTATAACCCTTCCGCTTTATATAAGAGAGAAAGCCCTTAATTAGTTCTCCGGACTAAATAAAGATATAACTATACTTATAGCCGAGAGTCTTAAAGAATAGAAGATCTAATTAATCCGATAATTCAATATAAATACCTTATAAGCTCTTTTAAAGACAGATATAATAAAATACTTATTTATAGATAAATTAGTCTTGGATATATATAAGTATATTACCGAAAAGCAAGGCTTATATATAGTAGCCGGAGAAAAGAATAAAGATCTAATTATATACTATATCTATAATAAACTAGATCTAACCCTGGCCTTAACTATTAGTTTAAGGAATAGCTATAATACTATAAATGATTTCTGTTTTAAGGTCTATTTAGTAGAATATAAAGCTCGAGCTTAATACTAATAATTCTAAGACTAGCTTCAAGCCTAGTTTAAGATAATAGAGGATAGATTTTCTATAAAATAATTATACCAGGAATACTTTTCCGGATAGGTTCTATATTATAACTAACTATACTAATAGCTATACTCCTAAAACTGGATAGTAAATCAAGTATAATCGCCTCTATAGTATACTATTCCAACTACTATATTATAGTAATCAAAGAAACCAAAGAATATTAATAGTACCTAGAAGGAATTAGGAAACTCTAATATAATTATAGTTCTATCTATTAGATACTTTAGCCCTGCTAATTAATAATAATAAGCTATTTTCGGGGAATCCCAACCATACTATATAGTTGCGGCGCCTCCTATTATTATAACCCCGGCTCCGGTTTATTAATCTTAGTATAAACGCCCATACCTATAACCCGTATATTAATCAAATTAGTATAATAGATAAGGAAACTAGAATGATTATAATCGGAATAACTGGAATAACCGTAACCAAAACCGAAATAACTGGAATAACCGAAGTAATTGGGATAACTATAATCGATTTAATAACCAGCCAGTTACTATAATAATAGTTAATACTAACTCTAGCTATAAGAAGTATATACTCGTTAATAAAGAGATATTCGACTCTTATTAATAATAGATCTGTCTTCCGATTAGATCTTAACTATTTTATATAAATACCCCCGGTACTACCGGAACCCTATATATAGATAATACACCCTCCCCTTTACTTACCAAGAAGGGAAACTCCCAGGGCAGTTCTTAGTAGGATACTAACCGCCTTATTAGTATATTCTACTATCTATACTATAATATCCTTAGAATCTAGTTAGTACGGATACAGATTACTCTTATAATAAACCATTAAGCTATACTATTTATATACTACGAACTACAGAAATCCTATATTCTTCTGGGAAATAGATCTATATATTACCTATAGTATATAAGCTATTAGTCTCTAAAGATAAAGATAATAATAGATTTATTTATATTAATTCAAAAAAGAAATTAAGATTTCCTAAAACTTTAACTATATAGATTAAAACTATACGAGAAATAAAGAAGCCGGAAGCTTTCCGAGTCTCCTTTACAAATCTACTATATACTACTATAGAATCCCCAAATAATACCTCTGAAACTATAGCCCCGGAAAACTTATTAAACTCAATAGTTACCTAGATAATTCTACCAGATCCGTTCCTGTCTGACTTTACTTAACTTATCCTAGCCAAGATCTTAAAGAACTTATCTAAGACTCTAATAAATAGTCTTCTCTCTAAAAATACGGCTCGAAGATTTATTAAAGCTATAGAACTTCTCCCTACTAGACGGAAACCACCCCGAAAAGCAGCTAAGGGAAAAACTATTTTAGTAATACTCCTGAATAGTATCTAGTATATACTAAATACTAATACTTATATTATAATATATATAAGCAAGGGAATCCCGATTATATTATATCCGGATACCGGATCCCCTATTAGTCTTATTAACTGTTCTATATTAGCTAAGAGATTCCCAAATATACTAATTAAGACCCTTAAGAACGGTAATTAGCTAGCTTTTTAGGGAATAGGCAAGGGACCTATAACGAACGAGTATATAAATATACTTATCTATTATAAGACTACGGAATATGAGATAGTAGAATTTCTTATTATCCGGGTCTATATTATAAATAGACTACTAGAGAGTATCTTCTTTCTTGGTTTAAACTTTATTATTCCGAATACTCTTAATTTCCGATAGGAATATAATAGATCTCCTCTATATTATCTATAAATAGGAGACTCCAATTCGTATATTCTACTATATACCAAAATTATAAAGGAGATAGAGAAACCTAGGCCAGTAGCCATTTACCTTATAGAAACTATTATTCTTGAATCCGGATAAGGCCAGAACTTACTAATCTGTTATTATACTTTACTAACTATAAAGAACGGATATCTTTTTAACTTCCTCTCTTAAGCAGATCTTGCTTTTGACAAATTCGGGACTATAATAAACTATATTATAAACGGAATCCAGGAGCTACTACTCTTTACTAATTTCGGTAAAGTACTAATTCGGATACTTGCCGGTACTTTTTTTAGAACTCTCAAGGAATGCCCTAAGATAACTTCTTATCCGGACTTACTCGAAATATATAATGTCTTTATAAGCTTGGCAGATATAATTTAAGGGATCCTACTACCTAATATTACGGAACTAGATAAAAAATATCCTGCCGGATATCTATTCCTTATATGGCCTCTTACCGAGCCAGAACCGGAACTAGATAAAGCGGATATCTCTATATACTAGGGAGATAATATATATATAAAGATCCATAATATACTAGAGAAGTATAAGGGATTATTCCGTCTCTAGCTCGGTTGCTTTAATAATAGAATAACTATACCGATTCCTTTTAGAAATAGTATTAATATTAAGGATTTACGGTAACTATCTTATTTATTATCTAAAAGGAACTATAATATAATAGATTCTATCTTGGATCCTATAAAACAGGATAGATCTTTAGAGGATATACTACTGGGCTATCTATTACCTACTATATCTCCTGCCTTTATAGTTTGGAAAAACAGGAAACCGCAAGTAATTATAGATCTATACCGAGTAAATACCAAGCTAGAATTAAATATATACCCTTTCCCAAAATAGGATAAGGTTCTTTCTACTCTGGATAGGGTTACGGTTTTCTCTAGCCTGAATATAATAAAAAGCTTTTTCTAATAGAAAATCCCTATTAAAGATAGGTGAAAAGTAGCTCTGGTTACTACTTACCATAGCTATAAACAGTTAACTATAGCCCCTTAAGGTTTAGTTATTACTTCCGCTTTTTTCCAATAAAGAATAGAAAAGCTATTTGGCTAGTACCTTTAGGCTTTTATACTAGTATATATTAATAATATTATTATATTCTCTAAAACTATTAATTAATACTTAAAGGATCTGGATTTAATTCTATCTATTCTAGTAGAATCCGGAATTATACTCTCGCTTCCGAAATATTACTTCAGGTAACTGAATATCCAAGCCTTAGGCTACTATATTTTATAGCTTGAGTTTAGTATACTTTTAGAAAAGGTAAAAGCTATCTCTAATTAGATATTTCTATAAATCTTGGCTTAACTAGAGACTTCTTTTAGGTTTTTCGGATACTATTACAAATTTATAGACTATTATACCAATATTATATCCCTATTAGTAGAGCTGAAAACAATTAGGTTACGGAATATACCGAAACAGGGGACTAAGCGGGCTAACTTTATAGAAAAGATACCTATTCCTCTATTATCTAGAGTTATTATAGGAGGAATACTAGCTACCGGAAAGAAGGCTTATTATAAAAAAGCCAAGGCTAAAGCCAATGCCATTCCGGATAACCTTATAGACTAATACTATAAAGCCTTTTAAACCCTAAAGAACCGTCTATATAATACCCTAACCCTAATATTTCTAATCTTTAACCTCCCATTTATACTATATACGGATAGTAGTAAAGAATACAGCTATAGTACTACTCTTTATTAAGTAGACCCTATTAACGGAAAAGAGAAGCCTATTTTGTACTTATTAAAGACCCTAACCCCTATAGAATAAAACTATTAGCTAATAGAGTTAGAAACCGGAGCTCTTATTTAGGTACTTTAAAAGCTTCTGTAATACCTGGATAGTAGTAAGCTTATGGTCTATACCGACTACTAAGCTATTATAGATTCCTTTAAGAATAATAGACTAACCTATAAGAAGAGTATTTATCTTACTAATTAGTATCTTTTCCTGGCGAAATATACTATAAATATAGAGATCTGCTATTATTCTGGCAAATCCTATACTAATACTAATATATTTTTTAGACTATAAACTACGGATCTAACTACTATAACTCCTGAACTAATATGGTAGCTATATATGAATACTAAGGACGATTTAACCCTTACGAAAGTATTTTGCCTATCTATCTATTCCGAGGAATTCCTAAAACTAATAAACGAATAATCTATAACTAATAGAGAAAGAGTTATCTATTATTTATTAATCCATATAAATAAATCCTTTATTCAAAGAGTAGTAACCGAGATACCCCGAGACAGGAGCTTTAGAAGAGTCTATTAAACTATACTACAGAAATAGTAGGATAGCCCCAAAGACAAGCCTATTACTACTTTTGAGTTCTTCCGGCTAGACTTATAGTCTAAGCTTCTATATTTTCGGGACTCGGACGAAAGGGAATATCTCTATATTCCGGATAAGCTATAAACTATATTTATATATATTATATATAATAATCGAGCTTATATCAGGAGAAATAGAACTTATAACTTCCTATAATAGAATATCTTTATATTATAGCTAAAGAAGAAGACGGATACCTATATATTTGACTATCTGATTTACCGGCTTACCAAACCGGTAATATATAAGCTATATAGTAGACTTATATCTATTCCCGTTTCTAGTTATTAATTATTAATACTTTATATGGATTTTATTACCGGGCTCTCCGAATCGAAGAACGGGAATAATATGGTCCTTCTCTTAAACGACTAGTTAATGAAATAGATTAAAGTTATACTCGGAAAGAATACCTAATCCGGAAAGAACTAGACCCGAATATACTATAAGAACGGATATAAAGAAATAGGTCTTTTAGAGAACTTAATCTCGGATAGGAATCCCAAATTTACCTCTATATACTAGCAGGAGTTATATAGTATTATAAATACTAGGCTTTCCTTTACTATATCCTATTATACTAAAGTAGATAGCTAGTCCGAAAGATTAAACCAAACCTTTATTCATACTATATAATATACTATTAATGGTCGATTTGACTAATTAGGATAGAAGGATCTAATTCCAGTCGTAATATTTATTCTCAATACCTTACCAAATACCTCTACCGGGTTCCCTCTATATAAACTATAGTATAGACAGAAACCACGGTTCCTCCTCTAGCTAATACAAGCAGTATCCTCTATTCCTCTTACTAAAAAGAGAGCCAAATACTTTATAGAAGAATACTAATTCTTACTAAGAGAGGCCTATAATACTATTATACTAGCTCAAGTATATATAAAGGCAATTTATAATAAAAAAAGGAAACCAGTAGAAATCCATATTAGGAATAAAGTCTATTTAAAATTAGTAAAAGGAGTAGATAATAGATATAAGCTTCTAGATAACTTTATAAAGTTCTCTTTTAATAAAATAGGCCCGTATAAGGTAACCAGAGTTATAATACTGCTTTTATTCAAATTAGAACTACTATTCTAGCTAAATATCTATCCCGTTATATCTATTAAATACCTGGAACTAAAGAATATAGATCCATATAAGAAAAAGAACCCAGAACCGGAACCGATTCTTATAGACGGAGAGGAGAGATATATTATTAAAGAGATTACGGATAAGGAAATAAGAAATATACCAGGATAATAATATAGATAACCGTTCTACTAAGTCTATTATATGGGATATAATATAAAGAAGTAGAGAATAGGAAATAAGCTAAGAGCGGATATCTCTATACTAGTTAAGAAGTTCAAAAGGGACCTTTTAACTAGATACTAATACTATTAACTATTTGAATATCTTATTTAGAATATTTATATATAGGAATAGTATTTTGCAAAAAGCGGAAATTTATATATAGAAGGATTCCGGAATTATATTCTTAGCCTTATTAAATATAAGGCTAGTAATTATTACTAAAATATTTATAACTATAATAGTTAATAAACTAATAAATTAATCTCCTTATCCGTATATCTCTACTTATCTATAAACCTCTATATATCTATATACCTCTATTTATCTATATACCTCTATCTATCTATATACCTCTACCTATCTATATACCTTTATATATCTATATACTTCTACGAATTCCGCTATACCGCCCTTTAGCAGAACCCTTAAGAAGCTAGCGGAAGCAAAGCTTAAGAAGAAATAATAGAGTCTAGCCGGAAACGCCTCTATAGTACTAACGGATATTACTATAGGACTAATTATAGTCTATAATATACTGCTAGTATATACCAATTTAAAAGAGTAGCTAGATACTAGGAATTCAGAGTATAATAAGTATAAGTACTAATATAGAAATAACTAGATAGAAGGTATTCTATAGGATCTAATTAAAGAGAAGAAAGGATTATAGGACCTATCTATAGATCTAGTAGATAATTATATTAATAGTAAACCATCTTACTAAAAAGACCAAAGTACTCTTATATAGTATACCGGTTTAGTATCCGAGCTATTAGTAGAATAAATCCTGGTTAATAGCAAGACCAGTATCTCTTATATTAGTAACTCGAAAAGCCCTTTCCTAATTAATATCTGCCCGGGTTATAATTATCTTAGAGTATTATGGTTTTATATTAAGATTAATCTCTCCTCTTGGTTTCCGGTAGATATCTATCCAGACTACTTTCCCTTTAGAGATTACTATAGCTAGGGTAATGCCTTTTAATCCAGATATATATTTATTAATTATCCTAATCTGGAAACCGGAGAAATAAATAGAGATAACCGTATTATATATATCCGCCTTAGTAAGGACCGTAATAGCCAAATTCTTATCCTTAGTAGTAGCCGTTTTGAGATATCTAAGGTTACTAAGTATATACTAATGAATTAGTACTATTTCTTTATAGATATTATAGAGCAGGACCTAAAGAAACTAGTTTCTATTCTCCTGGAACCCGAAAAGGCCGGATATTACTTAAAGGGCCCCAAGCTACCGAATATCCGCTCTTTAGAGGTATCCAGTACCTTTAATAAGCCTATAGAGAATCTAGTCAAGATCTCTAATAATTACTAGAACTATAGTATTATAGACCCAAAGATTAGGAAGACTATCTTCGAAAATATTACTATCTATAGCTATAATCCTCAGGTTTCTATCTTTAATATTCTTTCCTATACTTTAATATCTGCCCAGATATATACGGCTGCTTTCTATAATATCCAAAATATACTGGCTTTAGTAACCAGGTAGTAGTATAAGAGTATCTGTAATCTGGACTATCTTCTTTAAACTCTGGTATCCTGGACCAAATCGGATAAAGAAACTATAACTAACTTCTATAACCGGTTTAGGGGAGATTTACTAGATATTAGACAGGGTATTATAAATTATAGTACTATAGATTAGGGATATATAAAAAAGGTTAAGAGACTTATATAAGATATCCCTTACCTAGTAGATATACTTAATATATTCCCGGAATCTATCCTATTAATCCCTTATAGGTTTTATAGATAGCTCGCCTATATAGTATATAACGGGCTAGACTATAATACCTTTAGGAGATCTATAATCAGAATTAATACCCTAAAAGAATAGAGTAATACTATTATACCGGAAACCCTACTTATTACTCAAGATACTATATAACAGGTATTCCCGTAACTCGGCTACTATAAACCAGACAAAGATTATACTAACTAGCTACTTCAGAAGCTCTTACTTGGTTAAGGGAACCATAATACTATCCTGGTCTCCGTACCAGGAACTACTAGTCCCACTTTCTTATTACGGAAGAGAAAGGAACCTAGCTCCCTAATGAGATCCTCCTAGCGGATCGCTAATAACTTTATACCCACTAAGATTCTATAGAAGAAGGCAAGAAAGAGTAAAGCCCCCGAGATTAAAGAACTATGGAAATGGTCAGACCCCGGTACTAATAACCGGGTACTAAAGATATAGGCAGCCTATATCCTGCTTAATTTGCCTCGACCAGCTAATTATACTACTATAGTCAAGTCTATTAAGACCAAGATTAATAGTAAGAAGCTATTCAATTACCCGGCTACCGAATATAGCAAGATAACCTAAGCCATAATCCTTTCTTACTTATGTCTATGGTTTCCGTAGTAATCTTTCTTTTACGATTCCTATATAGACATTCTCTGATTAGAGAATAATACTATCGGATCTTTACCTCTTTATACCTTTTACTATCCGATATATTCTTTACTATAGATTAAATATTCTTCTGGTCTTTATTAATTAGACGGATATTCGCTGGCCTTTATTAGTTAGATTAGTTCTATAAAGTACTAGATACTACGGTTTGGTTATGGATAAACTTAAGTAATTGTTTATGGCTGGAACTAGTCTTTAGTAACTGGTACTCCGAATGGATAGGAAGTTTCTTTTTTATTATTTATTATTTTATACAGATGGATCGATTATAGCCGCTACGGGAGCAGCTTTTCCTTACTCTAGGGGGGGGAGATATCATGGGAAGGACCAGACCTTCTGTACCTTAGTCCCTTAGTCAGCGGTATCCATGCTAGCCTCCTTAAGAGGCAGTAGCAGTTCGTCCATCAAAATGCATACATTTTGATCTCTTCTTCTTCCTTGACATTAAGCTTCAGCATATGACAAGCAATGTTTGCACGACGATATAACTGAGCCAGTATTTGGGCTCTCTAAGACTTGCAGGGCCGGTATCGTTAAGGATTGATTATAAAACGAGAACGAATCGATGGTGAAGATAATGATTTACCGCTGAATCACGTGGGAATTCACCACATAATGAGGAAGTAGAACTTTTCAGGTACGAGCTTTTCTCTAAAATACTGGAAATAGCTGAAGAGCCCGCTATTGAGTTACGACCGACCTTCCTTATCTTTACGATTCGTCAATTATATATTTTGTCGGTGAAGCGTTGAAACAGACCAGGCTAGATATATTGCAGTTTTATAATTAATAGTCAAATATCCTTCGTCCTAATTCATCGCCAGTACCCTCTCCAGAGCCTCTCCTCTCCCAATTGCGAATTCAAAGCCAGATCGCTTGGCAGAATCATCCAGCAATCGAATGCAAATACGCATCGGAGACTCTGTTTCATCGACTCAGCAGCCATGGCCTGAGCTTCGTCTGTCCGGAGAATTTGCCACTTTCTACTCTTTCAGTCACCGGCCGGTGTGGCTCGGACTCTTGGCTCTAACACTTGTTGCTGCTTTGCCAAGATTTGTCCATCACTCTCGTCGATTCGGAGAATTTCATTCCTTCAAGATCGGCATTTAGAGGCGGAGAAATGCACCTGATGCATGAAATCTTGGCCAACCCAGACATCACCACGCAATGCCTGCAGAAACATTTTAGCTTTCCAGTCGCATCTTCCAGACTGTTTAGGCTTCACAATGCCCAATGAGATCCAGACGTGGAGGAGAAACGTTTGGGCACAGACTGCGCCTTGATGGAATACCCCGGCAAACGAGCGGAGGTTGAAACGGATTCGCGAGGATCCCCCAAAACGGAATGTCTTAGCCAACAGGATCTGATAAGTCGTCCGACACGGGGACTGAAATGGAACAACATCCGATGGTTTGGACGTGAATTTCGGTGCCGTTTGAATCGTTTTCGTGAGATCACGGCCCAATGAGAAGAGAACTTGGGAAAGTGGAACGCAGATGGAACAACTTCGTCGATGCAGCGCATGGGTTTCCTCCGTTAATATGAACTAGTTTGGTGCAGCCGTTCTTCTCCACTCCAAGCAGATCTTCATTGACTCTATGAATTTTAATACTTCCCTTCAGTGTCGATATTCGTTATGAAATTCTTCCACGTCCTCTCCTTTCTCGCCATTTTGAGTGTCACTCTTTCCTACCCAATCGGCAGTCGTTCTCAAGTCGCATCTCTAGATTTCAGCGCGGCTACAAATCCCAATGATGCCACAACAGCGGGAGGGTCTGCGGATTTGAGCGGCTCGACGTCAGCGGCATCGAATACCACTCTGGACGTGAGCGAAGGAAAGACTGATGCAACCTCGAAAGGCTCCACTGGACAATCAGCCGTCGCAAAAGCATCTCTTGGGTTATTTGGATTTTCTTCCAGGATGCCATACATGGCAGCCGTGCAGCAAGCAGCAATGAACTTCGCAGAAGATGCCAATACCGTTTCTGCAAGCCTGAACCAACTTCCAGCCGAGACATCAGCAAATACCATCAAATCGCTAGCTACGACCGCCTTCAACGCCGAGTCTGACGAAGATGCTCAGAGAGCAGTCCTCGCAGCCGCAGCAGGATCCGCTGGAAGTGCATCAAACACCAAGATCGTGGAGAATACTCCAACGGTTCTGAAAGGATTGAAAGCTATCATGCAGAATCCAACAGCCTCGGCTGTCCAGAGAAATGTTGTCACAATTCAGAATGCGAGGTAAGAAGATCGAGATTCGAGAGAAATGAGACTGACGGAAATAGAAATCCCAATATCTTGCCCAGCATTACGCAGCTTTCAAACTCGGCGTTGAAAGCTGTTGGGTCGACGATGACGCAGCAGAGGTTTCCTGCAACTGGGCAGTGAGTTGAATTGCGATTAGGCCTCGGATTAAGTTGTAATGTATACAGGATTGGGTCTATAAAAAGAATGTACATTACCCGAAGGCTTGATGTTTTGATGGAATATTTATTGTTCGTAATGCAAAACTGTCTGTCTTATTCAGGTCTTGTCTATCTCTATATCACGATTGGAATCCAAAACTATTTCTTTTATACATGCTATACACATATCCTTCTGTTCGGGTCAGGGTCAACTTCCCATACAAGATCCTTCTTGATAATCATGCGCTGGCTGTCAACACTCGCCCCATTATTTCTCCTCGGCACTCCACCCGACCATATACGGTAATTATACTCATCGCCCTTGCCCTTGGGCCTTAAGGTCAACATCTGAAAGGAGCCAGACTGCTGATCACCGCCTGTCTCGTTGGCATGTCCAGCCCCGTAGCCATTTGCTGGGCTTGCTCCATAGTTGGTAGCGAGCTTCTTGATGAAGGGGCGGAGGCGAGGGATCGTTGCTGCAATGATGGAGTACGCAAGCTCTGTTTGTGTCCAGGTGATATATTCGGCTTGAAGGATGGTCGGATTGGTAGTCAGGCCGGCAACATTGAAGGTTGCGAGGCGGAAACCGATGGCGATAATTAAGCTGCGTGCGATGTTAGTCTTTGAATTGGGTACATATATGGATATGCGGGGTGGATTAACGTACGGAAGACGCATGCTGAAAGTAAAGATCACCGTCCACTTTATGTCGAGGGCGGCCTGGAGGGCCGAGACGAGATTGATGGTCACGCCAACCAGGGAGAGTTCAAAGGCAATGTCGAAGCCGGAAATGAGCTTCAGTCGCAGAAACTGCATATGGGTCAGCTTTCTTTCAATCTTATGGATGAGAAACAGGGAGTTTTACAACTCCAGGGCAACTTTCTTGTATCAAGATCCAAGGGCGCGACAGATTGCATTGCAGAGCGACGGTAAATGTTGATGCCACCGTCCACACAGCCATTAAAGTAATGATCCCATACAAAATACGCATGTGTCCCTTTTGCGGAGTCAAGCGCAAGAGCAGGAAGGCAACTGAAATCTTGGACAAGCCGAGAGAGACTACGAAGAGCAGGTTGCTGACATAGTACATCTTTTACACGATTATTAGTAGGAAGGCACCGAGTGTGGCTCGAGGGAAACATACCTGCTGCACCTGGATCAGACTTCTGTCCGATAAGAGCTCGATCGATTTGCCCAGGCCTTTGGCACATGCGCCTAAGACGACGGAAGATTGAATACATGCGAGTACCTACAATTCAATTAGGCTTGGAACTGTGGGTCTCACGATTCGCGGATGGCATTGGCACAAACTGTTGCTGAGGCGAGACAGGCTTCGTCCAAGCCAGCTCTTACACTATTTGTTTGCCGAATGGAGAGGTTGATCAGGCTGAAGAGTAAAATGCACGATAGGCACAATGGTGTCGCGATGAGGATCCATGCCGAGTGATCGCTTTCCGTCACCACGGCGAAGGGGGGGTATTTTCCGGAGGGCTCAGCGATAGAGAACGGTGTTTCTGACATGATTCAATCTGGGGTTGACAGTTGTGCCCCAAAAAGGGGGGCCGCGAAGGAAACACAGCTCTTTTCGAAAAGTTGCCTTTGAAATGGTTGATGTTGTTGCTCGAAGACCTGCGTAGCTTGATATGTACGGGTGCAAGCATGAACGGTCGATCGTCCCGTGGGGTTGTTTCGAACTAGGGGGACCAACAATGCCCTTGCAGGTGGGAATCCTCTTCCGAGCCCCACGGCGTGGTCCCCAAATCAGAAGTTTAAATCAGAAGCTTAAATCAGAAGCTTAAATAGAGATACTCTGTATAGGGGGTCTTGAGATGTAAACCCGTATTTATACAGCGCAGCAAGAAAAGCTGGAATCAAGACAGGTGATTGGTCAGACCACCTGCGATCCTAGCTGGTTCGCCGATAACACTCCTGTAAACAGGTGACAATTAACAAACATTTCGCAGTGTAGGTAGTACTCTATATAATGCCAATTAATCTGGACTGGGCCATTCTTTCGATATTGCAACCTTAAGTCTCTTTTGGCCAATTTTTGTCATTCCTCACATTCCTCGTGCCAAAGCGGGTCAGAGATTCAGAGCTGGCACATTTCATCATGCCAGGGAACACGGAACCGGCTCCCCGTCCGGGCGCTGCTCAGTGCTCCCAGTCTCCATACCACAGACCCGGTGGACCAGTGGATGAAGGAATCGACGCATGGGTCAACCGAGAACACCAAATCCTCAGCAAAAGTCAGCACTTCCAAGATTATACAGAAACGCCGTGCTATATCCGAATATCTCGAAATCAATAATCCGACAGCAATTCTACACTCTCTACTCGATGTATTAGGCGGATAATTCCAGTTTGCGTTAGCTATGCGAACACTAAGTAAATTTACTCCTCACCCAATTTTTGGTGGCTTGGCATGAGCCGTGCATGAATTCATTCAACCACTACCACTGGTGATACGGTGCGCCACTGTTGCACAAGGAGCGCAGCGACCCCCTGCGAAAGGCGGGAATGCAAGGTGCGCCCACAGTCCAAAGCTCGAGCTCCCGCCCCCTGTTCGACTGTCAACAAGACTTCCAAGTTCCAAGGCTAAGGGAATGCGTTCAAGCCACTCGTGAGTCTGGACTGGCTCTTCGTATCTCCGGCGAATAACGAGGCGGCTCACCAGCTCTCACATTGAAGGAGGGAAAGGAAAATGGGACGACTCTACAGTACCGTCATCGCCTGGGCGGGGACGAAAATGGGAAGCGAGTGTTTCGCTTGGGCTCGAGGCAAAGGGTTGCTGAGACCACGAGTGGCCAGCAGCCTTTAAGCGGATGTAGCTGCGTGAGGGATTCTCAATGGGACTCTTGCAGCTTGACTGAAGCTACTTGAGGGCTTCATTCGCTTGCTATCTCCGGAACTGTCATGCCTTCCCATGCCTGTCGACCAGGGCCTGCTGAAGCGTCCGAGAAACTGGCATTCCCCACATTCCAGCTTCCTTCTCAACTCCCTCGCACAAAGATTGCTTCCTTCTACCCCCCAGGAATCAACACCTGCCGGTCCATTCACTTGTGCTTCTCTGTTTCCCAATTCTCTGTCTTTGACGAAACATCATCACACCGTGATGGACACCTCTCAAGTCAACAAATCCCCGATTGACGACGTCCAAATTGTGGAAAAGGAGCCTGACGATGGAGGGATTGCCTCCCGGTACCGAGGCACTGCAGCCGACAAGAGAGACATGATGGTCTTAGGAAAGACACAGGTCCTTCGCGTGAGTAACATCGACAAACCGCATTGACTGAGCTCCTGAACTAACTTTGGCCAGCGCAACTTCAAGTTCATAACAATGTTGGGATTCGCGAGTACTGTTACGGCAAGCTGGGAGTTTCTGCTACCGTGCGCATTCTGATCCTCTATGGGCTCCTACAGACTGTCTAACTCCCCAATAGACTCTTCGTCTTCGTTTTGATCGATGGTGGTACAGCTGATCTGTTCTGGGGGTTTATCGTTGTTGCAATTGGGATTTCACTTGTCTACGCAAGTCTTGCAGAGATAGCGTCCATGTGAGCATCAGTATGCCACTTTCTCTAGAACCATATCTGACTTTATATTTAAGGTGTCCAACTGCTGGAGGGCAATACCATTGGGTTTCGGAGTTTGCGCCTCCCAAGATGCAGAAGCTTCTGAGCTACACTGTTGGTAGGTATTTCCATTGCTTCATGGGCGATTCTTCTCACAAATGCTGTTAGGTTGGCTTTGTGCAATAGGATGGCAGGTTTACCTTGCTGGTGATTGCTTCATGGTTGGCACCATCATCCAAGGATTGAGAGCTCTGAATGTAGCCGACTACGAGTGGAAAAACTGGCACGGCACCCTCCTGACGATTGCCGTCGTTGCTTTCTCCATCGTATTTAACACGTTCTTGGCTACGCGGCTTCCACTTATCGAGGGTACCGTCTTGATCCTCCATCTAGCGGGCTTCTTCGGCATCATTATCCCTCTATGGGTTATGGCTCCTCGCGCTCACCCGCACATCTTGCTCGAATTTAGCAACAATGGAGGTTGGTCAACCACAGGCGTGTCGGCAATGATTGGTTTGACCACACCATTGAGTGTGCTCATTGGATACGATTGCTCGGTTCACATGTGTAAGGACTTTTCACTGTTCAAATCTGGCAATGAAACTTCCCGCTGATACACCTACAGCCGAGGAGATCCAGGACGCCTCGCTCACTCTTCCAAGGGCAATAATGTGGTCTGTGGTCTCCAACGCCGTTCTGTCATTCATTATGGCAGTTACCTTGATCTTTACCCTGGGCGACATCCAGAGTGTCCTAGAGACACCGACATTTCAGCCTTTCATCCAAGTTTTCTTCAATGCTACTCAAAGCTATGCCGGAACGAACGTGATGACGACAATTGTCATTATATTACTGGTATCTTGCTGCATTAGCGAAGTAGCAACGGCATCGAGGCAAATTTGGTCTTTTGCTCGAGACAAAGGTTTGCCTGGCTCGAATTGGCTATCACGGGTGAGTTGGGTTTGTATCAGTACGTGAGCTTGACTGACTAGCTAGGTAACTCCTGGATGGAATGTTCCCGTTCGAGCGGTCTTTGTTTCGGTCGTAGTCAGCTCTTTGCTTGCTTGCATCAATCTCGGCTCTTCGACTGCCTTGAATGCCATCAACTCTCTCGGTGGTGTCTCAATTCTCTCTTCGTACTTCATCACAATCAGCTGCCTGGTCTGGAGGCGGGTTTCAGGGAAACCTCTACCACCACGACGATGGTCACTGGGGAGGGTTGGCTTGGCAATCAACATTGCGTCGCTTTTATTCCTGGCACCCGTTTGGTTCTTTGCTTTTTGGCCGCTTGCGACGCCCGTAACATCCGGAACTATGAATTGGTCTTCTACGATGTTTGGTGGGACCATTCTGTTCGCACTTGTCTATTACGCTTTCTGGGCTCGACATCAGTACGTTGGACCTGTACTCCAAGTAAAGCGAGACGAGTAAATTTGCAGGAGAAATTCCTAGAGCACGCTTCGTCGGATAAAGATTATGTTGTTAGTGTGGCGCGTACATAGCTAATAGAATATCTAAGATCAAAATGTTGCCTAGATTGGTGTCCTGTTCCATGATTATATAGTTCCTGTGGGCATTTTCGATCGTCGCTATGCTACCCGTTGCTACACTTCAAAAGTTCCAACTCACTTTTAATGCGATTCCAATCCACATGCTTGAGGTAGAAAATTTGTTACTTAACCCAAGGTTTGGCAAGCTTTTCCCTGTCCTAGCTTTGGGTATTAATGGAAATTTATGAAGTGTTCCTCATGGAGTCTCGTGTCTGCTACTGACTGCAGATACGACAAGCAAGGGTCATGACCCACATTTCATTTCGTACTGTAGCCCAAGAAAGTGTGTGAGTCTGCAGATCAGCCGATGAGAGTTCATAAATTTCCGTCTTCTCATAATTTAATTAAAAATTGACGCAAAAAGATCCCGGCTACTCGCAGGCATTTCCTCACGCTGTTTGGGCCGGCTCGACTTGCGAGCTGGGGACAGCAATTCTAACTTTATTATATAAAAGGGCTTCCACTCTACCTATTATAATAGAAACTTATTTTCTTACGAGCCCTAACAATTCAATTGAAATGCATTAATCCAATAAGTTGCGCTATTCGTGGTTATATTGTAGCATACAAATGTCTGAGTTTTTCTCCACTCCTCATCCGTTTTACGATTCTGCCCTCAATCTGAAAGGCTCTCTCAAACAAATACAGCCCTCACCAACTCAGCATTATGACGACACAAAGCTCCCTTGCAGGCCTGGAAACATATGAGAACCTGAATGTTGAATACGAAAACGCCTACGCAGACAACACATTCAAAGAAGCCTGCATCACAAAGCCATATCTATACTTGCTTCTGGATCGCGACTTATAGACGTGGGATGTGGAGCCGGTATGGCAGTTGCGGACATGCTATCTTGGGCAGAGCTTGATGTTGTCGGCTTCGACATCTCACCCAAGACGGTTCGCCTCGCACAGTCACGAGTCAAAGGTCTCTACACTATCTCTGACATGCTCAGCTACGATCCCGATTGCCAATTCGCTGCTGTTTTCATTGTCTTTTCTCACCTACCGCTCTCGTTTGCAGATTTCAGCGCCGCTGCTTACTAGTTCGCTAGCGCACTGCAACCTGGTGGGGGGATTTTGCGCCAAGTAATACCTGTGACGGCGGGATCAATGCAATGGTCGAGGCACAGACTTCAGAGAATCTCATGTATTGAAAATACTAAGCTAGAGAGTAGAGGAGAAGGGAATGCCTCGACCTTTAGTAGTGCTTTGCCAACCTCTAGATTTCCACCGTGTGTTGCACTGTACCATGTCGGCGGTAGGAACACGGGCAAACCCACATGAGATCACTCGTATAAATGACGTGAAGGAGCTTGTTAGATCGTGGGTCTTGTCTCAGGCGTTTGAAATCGGTTGAAATACGAGAATGAATTTCGTTCACACTGCTAGGGAGGTAACCAAGCCTCGGTTAGAAATTGTAACCCCTGAAGCTAAACCTATTTTGGTGAGCCCTTTCAGTCCAAACAGGGGCAAGGCTCCAAGGCACTGTCGTTGGTTATAGTGGGTGCAGTTGACGAACAAGATCGGGAAAGTATTTGGTAGCAAAGCTCTATATTTCAGCAATATTAATATCCGAACCTTTTGCCCTCCCCCATGCTCACTAAATAACTTTTTTCGCCAGTGTAATCTCTTTATGACGTATCGTGTCTATAACCTTTTAACAAGTTCACGGCAAAATTTAACGGCTAAAAGAAAGAGGGCTTGTTATCAAATCAAAGGTCATTCCAAACTATCGGGTTTCTTATTAACGGTTAAAGTCTCTATCCGCAGTGAGAATTGGCTCTATCTAGTGAGTTGCAGATATCGGTTAGGGTACACGTCCGAGGATTAGAGGAAGTGATTTGGTGAGGTACAGTAACCCTACGCGAGAGGCACACGGGTGTCGCGAAGTACTGCAGGCTGACCGGTTCAATTCGTTAAATGAGAAGAAGGTTCAAATTTAATCAATGAGAATGTTTCGTGAAACGCTCGGCTGTGTTAACACGTTAACACAGCCTAATTACAAGGCCGTGAGTTGTGAAGCTTTAAATCCGCATCTGCATCAGCCCAGCCCCTCCAAAACCTTCACGATATCGAGAACATTTTGAAAATTCTCTCTTGAGGCCGACTATAGAAACCATGGCGGACGGTTTGCCCATCGATGTCGGGCTTCCTATCTCTCATTTCTTAAGTGTTGAACTGACGTGCCCAGGCTTCCGACGATATCAATGACAATGATTCTGCAATCTCAACCGTTCGTACTTGAAAGGACATTCTCTGCTATTGACTTGGGGTTGACCGATCTCAGGAAGACATCGACTCGACAGTTTCAATCGGCTCCAGCATTTTGAAGTACCGAGAGGAAAATGGGAGAACATACCATGCCTACAAAGACGGAAGTGAGTTATTCTCTTTCGGTTGCACAGCTGCCGTTTGATTAACAATTGCCAGAATACTTACTGCCTAATGATGAGGTAAGATTGCCCCCTCCTTCCGTGAAGCTTCGTTAACAAAAAAAGAGTGAGAATGACCGGCTTGGTACGATTGTTCCCTCGGATAAAACCCCACTAATGCTGTGAAGACCTCCAACATCACATGTGGTGCCTGACTTTCAGCGGCAAGTTATATCTCGCTCCAATCCCGAAAGATCAAAAGCTTCACCGCGTTGCCGATCTTGGAACCGGCACAGGAATCTGGGCCATCGACTTTGGTATGGTGCCTCTATCGGGATCGAATAAAAGCTAATTCGTCAGCTGATGAACATCCTGAATCTTTGGTATGTTCAGGACACTTCTACAACAGGCAGTGCTGACCAAATACAGGTCTATGGTATTGATCTCAGCCCCATCCAACCCAGCTTGTATGTCTACAAATAGATGATCATGAAATTCCCGCTAACGATTAGCCTTCCTCCAAATTGCATCTTTGAGATCGACGATATTGAAGAACCGTGGACTTACAAGTACAAATTCGACTTTATTCATCTCCGCATGATGACAGGGTCAATTGCGGACTGGCAGAAGTGCTTTCATCAATGCTATGAGTAAGTTCTCCCCCCCCCCCCCCCCCCCCCCCCCCGCGGGACACCCACTTACCTCAACCAGGAGCCTCAATCCAGGAGGCTGGATTGAGGTCAAAGATATGAGACTTCCAATTGAGGACAATGACGCATCATTCCCTGAGGGTTGTGCGGTCAGAAAATGGACAGAACTCGCTATGGAAGGAGCCGCGAAAATGGGCCGCCCTCTCAACAGCGCTATCGAATACAAGGCACAGCTCGAAGATGCGGGCTTTCACAACGTCAGAGAGGAGATGTTTAGGTGGCCTCAAAATAAGTGGCCTAAAGATGCAAAGCTGAAAGAATTGGGCAAGTCATCTCGTCCCTTCCGCAAATTGCGCACTAATGAAACAGGGATGTGGTTGTGCGAGAACTTCACCAGCGGTCTCTCAGGCCTGAGCATGGCACTTTTTACCCGGGGACTGGGATGGACTCCTGAAGAAACAGAGGCCTTCCTAGTGACAGTCAGAAAAGATATGAAGGACACCAAGATCCATGGCTACTATACGATGTAAGCAACTTCAATGTTACTGCAAAACCCAGTGTTAACCATTGCAGCTCTGTCATATACGGTCAAAAACCAGCATAATAAAACATCAACTTACTGGGATACGGAGCAAAACTGGAGATTTTCATTCCTTTAGAAGTGAAGCAAAAAGCAGAAAAGATGCCTTGAAATAGTTCTCCTTGCAACTAGTGTCTCATTTTGACTCATTCCGGGCAAACTTCAGAAATAGATTCCTCCATTCCGTACCTGACGTTGATTGTAGCCAATATATCTAAACAGAGAAAGGCTAACACTACGCCTACCAGGACACGCAACTTCCTTCGTGGGGACAATTCTCGGCCCCACAATTGTGGGTGGTGGGGATCCCCCTTCGCCCCGAATGATTCGTGTCCCCTGCATGAAATAGAAGAAAGTCCACCGGACTCAAAGTTTAATCGAAAACTCTCCATTCTATTCTGGGAGCCTCGTAAGCTCCCAGGGAGATCTTTATGAACCTCGCGTCAACTTCAATGAAGGAAGATGCCGGATCAACCCGGTCGTCCTTGAATCACTGAGACTTATGCCCCGCAATTGTCCCGAAGATTTTGATCGACATGAGTATTTGATGTTCAAACCCCCAAACATGTTGCGTTTCATCTGAGTTCATCCCTATCAGTGCCAATCCTTCTTCACCATGAGACTTCTCGCCGTTCTCTCACTCGTCACCAGCCTTGTCTCAGCGCAAAATGCCACAACCACAACTTCATCTCTCCCAACGGTGACTCTCGATTACAGCACAATCGTTGCCGCAGCTGCAAATCAGACTGTCGGTTACTACAAATATCAAAATATCAGATTCGCAGCTGTTCCCACAGGAACTCTCCGGTGGGACAAACCCCAATGGCCACCCTTCGAAACGGCAGTCAACGATGGCAGCTTGGCCGCTTCCGATGTAGATTGTGCTTCAGAAGAAGACTGCCTCTACATGGATATTTGGGCTCCTGCAAATAGTGCAAACAAAAGTTTGCCTGTCATGGTGTGGACCTACGGCGGCGGTTTCACCGGAGGTAGTAAATCGCAAAACACACCGGAAGGTCTATTCGATTTGTCAACAGACTTCGTTTTCGTTGCATACAACTACAGACTTGGCATGACTGGCCTTGCAAACGGTCCAACTCTGCTTCATGAGGAAGGAACATCGAATGTGGCACTTTGGGATGTGCAACACGCTTTCGAATGGACAAAAAAATACATCAGCGCGTTTGGTGGGAGCCCGGAGAAGATCACTGCCGTTGGATTCTCTGCTGGTGGGTCTCAAACGCTGTTCCAGTTAACTGTAAGTTTGAACCGTGTTGCAGAGCTCTGTGCTGACGCTCTCAGCGATTTGCCGGCCGTGCTGAACAGCTTTTCGATCGAGCGTATGTGATGTCTCCAGGATTCGTACCCGGATCTGGACATCATCACTCTGAGGTATGTCCTCCCTATCTTCCGCGGGGCGAACGCTAAAACGTACAGACTTTCTGGCAAAATGTCTCGTCTGCTGTCGGCTGTGATGGCGGCTCATTGGATTGCATGCGAGAAATTAGTTTCGATGATCTCAACACTGCTGCAACAGACCAAGTCGACAGTTACACGTACCAATTCCAGCCTCGCGTTGATGGAGATTTTGTTGCAGACACCTGTCAGTATCATTCCCAGATATGATGTAAGACGCCTCTCACACTTTGCAGACGAAGCCCAATTGTATCAAAAGAGATTCAACTTCAGTGGCCCCTTCGTGATCACCCATGAGCAGCACGAAGCAAACAGTGCAGCGTGGTCAGGGGTAAATACCACAGAAGACGTTACCACCTATCTAAGAATCTTCTTTCCCGCAATAACAGACGACGTCATCAACCAGGCTTTGGAATTATATCCCGAATCAGATTATTCCAGCCCAGGACTACGGTTCTCGGATATGAAGCAATCATTTGATTTGACAGCCCACAACCTGGCGCTGACTCAAGCTCTCAACAATCAAACGTGGAATGCAATGGTTGCTCTGGATCAGGCTACTCACGGGACAGACCAGAGTTATTATTGTGAGCATTCTTCCTCAGTGCTCTGAACTCTTGATTGACAGAAATTAGGGTACAGCACATACACTCTCTCTTCAAGTACCACAACAAGCTCAACCACCAATTCGACCGTCACTTCTTCTGCTACTGCTGCTGCAAGTTCTGGCTCGGTCCTCTCAAATGGCCCCACTGGTGGGATAGGTGGAGGTTCCACAGTCAACGCAACAATAGCTGTAGGTTTCCGCGACACCTCCTCAATGTGCTGTGTTGACCTTTCCAGATTATGATGCAAAAATACCTTATGTCTTTCGTGCTGACAGGAAATCCCAACACTTTGTGGGCTGATGACAAGCTTGACTGGCCTCTGTATAATACGTCACCTGCGGGCACAGAGTTGGTGTTTAATACCACGTTCTATCTTGAGGACGACAATCTGGCAAATGCCAAAAGTTTGTTTTGGAACAAGGCGATGTGGTATTGAGATAGAAGAACAAGAAAAGAGGAATCTATTGTCCTGATACCCCACAGAATCATTTCGAGAGACACGATAATTAGTGCACTTCTTTATTGCATTGCTTTCGACTCTCCCGAATCCAAAGTTGATATTGATAGGGTACTACTTCAGTGGTTTCGGTGTGAATAAATCTGTACCAAAAGGTGAAGAATTTGAAGCGTCCTACCAAACTCTGTGAGAAACTTCCAAGTAAATGTTTAATCTCGATTTTTCTTCACCTTCGAACACCACCTATCTCGACCATCAACCGCAGCCACGATATTGCCTAAAGAAGCAGCGCTTTCTCTGGTTCTTCCTACTATTCTTTCCGTATCTGCAGGTCAACTGAGGCTTGTCGGAGCGTGAAAGCTCGTGTAGCCTTGCAGAGAAAAGACGGGATCTCCTTAGCACTCTCGAGGTAAGATTTCACCTTTACCTCCGTATAAAAACGCGAAGGTGATGCGCAAGTGAAAGTGAATATGTGATAAAACTTCCTCGGCAGCCATGTCGTAAAGGTTTCTCCATCAACCCGACTTCGCGAATTTACTCCCACCACTGAGACCCTCACGACAATTTCAATCTATCGCGATGAATTGAAGGTTAGGTGGTGATGAGCTTCTCCTGGCGGGCAGGAGAGAGACGCCGACGAGGTTGCCCTGAGGCCTCGAGGGTCTGTAGGAAGGGAGGTTGCTTTGCCTGTCCATCACATCGAAGCATACGACTCGTTCTCACTTTCCGAGCGCGATAGCAGCCGACAATTGGGATCCGGCGGCGCAGAAGGTGATGTTTATCTACGCGCTCACAATTGAGAAAGCTGGGGAATGGGCATTCTGTGTGCCGTACGACGACACATGGCGCCCAGCACTTCGCGATTGGGGCCACATGTTCGCAGTCAAGGGAACCGGGGCGAGCATTCAGCACTACAAGGTGTCTGAAAAGGGCACGCTGCTGTGCAGGAGTCTCTCGTCGTGCAGAAATATCAAGAACTGCTGCGGGACATCCCAGTTCATTCTCAATGGGTGCAACTGAACCAGGATAACCCAGACGAGTATACTGTCTCTATCACATTGCCAACCATCCCAGGACTAGGAAAGAATGCTGGAAACTTCATCGACGAGGATGACGAAATCGGGGTCTTCTTTGAACCGAAGCCAACTAAAGTCCTCCACCCCATTACCAAAGAACCGATCATTCCTCCTGCGTCGTGGAACGGCATGATCGTTCGCCCCGACGAGCTGGAAGGCAATACCGGCACTCACGTCATAAGAGTCTGGCGCCACCGTGACGGAGCAATCTCGGATACGAGAGCAATCCCGGCAGAAAAGTCATGGGCAAAGCGCTGCCCATACATTCCAATTTATATTCAATTGAAGGAGTCGACCCGGACTGTGCGCGCCAGATTGAACGCCCTCGGCCGTATGCATCCACGGGCTGCCAAGTGGAATCGGACTCCCTCTGATCCGGCGGATGCATGCGATGCTGGAGATGAAGCAGAGATGATCTTGAACATGGTTGCTGGAGAGGAGGCAGATGAGATGGAGATCGGTCCTGCATATGTCCAGAAGCTCATCGATTATACACGCCAACGTGCAATCATTGTCGGTCATGAAGTCTCGGAAGTCAAGCCGTACGATTTCTTCGAGACGCTCTCGGAAGAACAGAACACGGAGGTGCTATCCAAGTGCACTGAGCGGCAGAGAGAAGATCTCAGGGAGATTGCGAGAAGCGCGCCCAACGGGATCTTGCCAATCGTCGGTGCTGGAGGCACAGGAAAGACGACATTCACGATTCGTCTTCTTCGAGCTGCGTTCTTGCAAGGGAAGACTGCTCTCGTGACCTCATCTACCAACGCAGCAGTCAACAACATCGCCATACGTGCTGCTGCTGACAGGCTCGGCAAAAATACCTGAGGTATCGATAAGGAATTGATAGTTACTGGTATTAATAAGGTATTAGTAAGTATTAATACGTATTAATTCCTTATCGATTCCTATACCGCTTCTTACCCCGCACCCTCTAATTTTTCACTCTCTCTATTCTCACATCTTTTATTCTCATTCTATTTGGATCACACACTCAAAATGTCTTCTTCGTATGAGCTAGACTCTTCCTCTCTAGCTTCTGCTTTTGTAGATCTAGAACTAGAAGCCCCTTCTAGCCGAAAATTGAGGGCCCCGGTCTGGAAGCATATACGTAATCCTACTGAGAAGGAGAACCAAGCCCACTTCTATTATATCTATTATAATAAGGAAACGAGAAAGCTATATTATACTTCTCTTTTAGAGAATATAAAGAAGTATATATAAGGCTTTTACAAGATCCCTATTAAGATAGCTATTAGTAAGAATCAAGTAATAGTTAATTTGTAATTAAGGCAATATTACTACTAAGCTACTAGAACAAGCGAGTAAGAGGAGCTTAATACTAAGATCCTAGAAGCTCACCTTAATATCTCGGTTATTCTTAAAGCTTTAATTACTCTTATTATTATACGGAATCTGTCTTATACTCTTATTAAATAGCTAGAGTTCCATATACTTTGCCAAGTACTTAATTAAGCTATTAAAGGCAAGATTATAACTTTGTATTCAGGAATTACTAGCTCCGTTAAAGGCGCTTAGAAAGAGTACTAGGATACCGTATAATAAGTAGTCCAGGCTATACTCTTACTTATTTATATTTCTCTAAATATCTGGACCTCTCCAAATTAATTACTTTTACTTATAATCTATAGCTATTTTACTATATATAATAGAAAGTAATAAAAGGCCCTTCTTGCTTTAAAGCAGGTCTCTAGCCATAGCTCAGAAGCTCAAATCTCGATTCTTTAGCTAGTTCTTTAAGATTATGGTATTACTTATAAGCTTAAAGCTATTATATATAATAATATCTTAATAAATAATGTCCTTTATTAATTAGTTTAAAAGAAGCTAAAGGATAAGCTAAGCTTGGACTAGGAGGCAAATTACTAGTATATTCGCTATCTGGGCCATATTATTAATCTAGTTATATAAGCCTTCTTATTTACGAATTAGGTTAGCTTAGAGAATCTTAATTTATATAATAAGCAGGAGCGGTATACTAGAGTCTTTAATATAATAGAGGTAATAAAGGCCTAGTTTAGGCTAATGGGACTTCTTGGCCAAGTATATAATATTATGGTTTATATTCGTAAATTAGCTAGAAGAATAGAGGAGTTTCATATATTTATAAAAAGGCTAATTCTAATAGATAATTATATGAGATAAAATAGCTAGTATAAGATACTTCGTATATTATTTAACTTGAGGCCAGTAGTAGAAAGGTATTATTAAAACTATAAGGAAAAGCTTAAGGAGGATATCTTAACTCCTAAAAATTAGAAAAAGCTTTATATAATTAAGAACTTCCTTATACTCTTTATATAAGCTACTCTTGCGGCTAAGGGCTTAACTTCCCTTAATTCTATTCTCTTTATAATAGATATCTTAATTAAATATCTCTAATAAGAAAATATAAGTTATTCTTTTCTTTTATATAATCTCATATAACTATACTAATTCTAATAGGCTAAATATTAGAAAAGTAAGGATCTAGAGGAAAGAGACTTCCTTTATTAAATCAAGGCAATATATAAGATTCTAGATAATTATTATATAAGAACTAATATATCTCTAGTTTATACTATTATATTAATCTTAAATCCTTATAATTATATAAGATATATTAAGATATACTAGTTAAAGAAATAATTAAAGCTAGTTTTAGCTAAGGTCAAAAAGCTCTGGGAGAAATATCGGGAAAGGCCTATTACTATACCTATACTACTAGCTTTTTGGTATAAAGGCTCGTCTTACAAGATACTAGAACTAGATATATATAATTATATTACCTTATTTCTTAGAATAGAAGCTTGTCCTATAAATTAAGACGAGTTTAAGAACTATAACTTACTAGAATTATATAATCCTGGTAAATAGGGAGCCCTTATATAGTAGTATTAGGATATATAGAGGCAATACTAGCCAAGGCTCTTTCTTATAGCTATTAATATCCTCTCTATTTTACTAATAAGTAATGAGCTAGAGAGAGTATTTTCAGGGAGACGTTATATAATAAGCTAGGATAGGGTATAATTAGAGGCAGAGATAATTAAGATACGAGAGTACTTAAAGTATTAGAAGAGAAGCGGAATTCTAAATACTTTCCTTGAGACTAAGGAAGAAATCTGAGAATAAAGAGAGATTCTATACTTTTTATATAATACTTTAGGGCCAGATTAGAATCTCTTCTCTTAGTTTTTAGGTACTATATAAAAGTAATTGCAATTATAAGTAAAATTAAAAGAAGGTAAATATTAAGAGCTTAATATAATTTATTAAATATTATATAAAAGCCAGGTAATTATATAATATAAAGAGAGTAAGTAGCCCTATCTAGAACCTATAAACTTACTAGCTAGAATAAGCTCCAGGCTTTAAAACCCGTCTACTTCGTATAATTTTAGGAGATTTAGGCTTTCCTCCAGAACCTTTTTTTCCTCTATTATTATTAATATCTCATATAGTATATTAGGTTACATAACTATAATAAATATAGTTATTATATACCCCATATTATTCTTTACCAGGAATCCTTAAATACTTCACAAATATACCTTGACTCTTATTATAAGTAGTATAAGGAGTCTGGGTATTAACTTTACTACTATATTACTTAGTACAGATTATATAAACTCAGGAGAAGTAACTTATACTTACTGGGTCAAGATTATATTAATAACCTCAGGAAGAAGTAGGGCATTAAAGGTACCAGGAGTATAGGGACCCTTAATCGCAATATCTGAGGGTTCTGGATTATTAATATTAAAGGTACGCTTCTGCTAAGGGCTACTATTAATAACTGAGGGCTAGAGCTTATTTCCTCCCACACGAAGGAAGTACTGAGCCTTAGTATTATTAGAGGGGTCTATACAAGTTCAGATAACGAGATCTTATTGAGCTTGGGCTGCCATTATATATATGTATATATAAAGTAGATGAAGTAGAATGTATGAAGTATTATATGTAAGGTGTGTATATGGAGTATGTAAGGAGAGAGAGAGAGTATGTGTGTATGTAAGGAAGTTGGAGGGAGGGCTAAGAGCTAAGAGCCTATTATATAGATATCTAGGACTAAAAATAACTCAAATGGGAGCCTGAATAATTCAGATTAAGCTATAAATCAAGCTGTGAATCATATAGTTATTTGGTATAGTTTAGACGATGCGGGGAAAATAATTGGCTAGAGCCTTAGAAATAGGGCTATAAAGCTGTGAATTATATAGTTATTGTAATGGGCACACGTGATGGCGCACGGACAGGTGTCAGATGTCGTGGATCTAGTTTCCTATTTTGGGTACAGCTTGCGATCGGAATCGTATGGATCGCATGGGATTTCCTAATTAAGTAAAGGGCTTCGCATGCCTGGCTAAGCACTAGGGAATATATAGGGAGACGCTCCTAGCTTTGGAGAGGGGCATCGATTAGTCTTTTATTGGAATCAATTCTTGGAATCAGTTACACTTGCAAGCGTCACTCCGCAGCTTACTTACCTTGACTACTTGTGCATCACCCTGCTATTACGTGCCTCACATTAGTAATATAATATTTCTTTTCTTTTTTTAATTTCTATTATATCTGGCTTTTCTTTTTATAATAATCTTTTATAAAATACTTTTTTTCTTTTAGAAAACCGAACTTTCTTTTATATATATTAGATAATAAATATAAAATTATAGTATTTATAAAATTATAAAATTTTTCTAAATAAAGAATATTTTATTATTTATTTTTCTAATATCTAATATTTCTTTTCTAATATTTAAAAACAAGCTATTAAATATTATTTTTTTATTTCTCGATTCTTTATATATTTCTGATTTTTCTTTTCTTTTTCTTTAAAAAATTATTTATTCTTTTTATAATAAATTAAAAAAAAATATTTCTAGTTTCTTTTTTTTATTTAATATTTATCTAATATTTTTCTTTATTTTTTTCTAGAATAACTTATTTTCTTTATTATATAATTCTTTTATCTTATTTCCTGCTTTCTATTATTTTTATTCTATTTTTTAATTCTTCTAAATTATTTCTTTTATAATATAATTCTTATATTTTTCTATTTTATTTTTCTTTTTATAATAAGTTTTTATTTTAAATATCTTTATATATATTTAGCCTTTATATATATTAATTATTCTTATTATTTCTTTATTATTTAAGCTCTTTTCTCTAATATTCTATTTATTATAGCTAATTCTAATAATATTTCCTTTATTATTTTATTAGCTTATAAGCTATTTATAAAAGTAAATAATAGTATTATAATATTAAATAAATAAATAATATATTTCTTTTTATTTCTATATAATTTCTCTATTATAATCTTTTTCTTTTAATAAATCTTATTTTGGTTTCTAGTATTTATTTTAAAGCTAATTATATTCTTTATAATTATAATAATAAATACTTCTTTATAAATAATAATTATAACTTATCTAATATTTAAGAACTTAATATAATAGTTATATAAAGCTTTAAAATTAATTAATTTAATAATAAAGCTTATATAAAATATTAAAATATTACTAAATTCTAATATTTTAAAATTTACTATTAATACTTTTTTTATATTAGTATTTATATTAACTATTTTCGAATATATTATAGATAAAATATTTCTTTTTTAATATAATTTTCCTTTTTTAAATTTTACTTAAATTCAAGTTCTAATAATAATAAATTCTAAATTCTAATTCTTATATACTAGTATCTAATAAAAGTAATTTCTTTTTTTATTAAATTCCGGCTATTATAAAAATATAAGAGCTTTAAATATAATTAATAAAATAAAGCTAAATAAAAGTATTATTTCTAATTATTTCCTGCTTTATTATTTTTAAGAATTTAAAGTTATAAATTAAAAAACTTATAATATTTTCTAGTAATTAAATATTATTAATCTTTTATTTATTAGTATTTTTTATTAATTTTCTCTTATAAAATCCCATTTATAATTATTATATATTAATATTAAATTTTTTTTATTTTTGTTTTTTTCTAATTTTAATTAATTAGTAATATAATATCTTTTTTTTTCTAATTCCTTTATTACTTTTAAAACTTTCTAATTATAATAAATAAAAGAAATATATGATTTATATATAGCTGCTTTTCTTAATAATATCTTTCTTTTACTTTTTCTTAATTTTTTTTTAAAATCTAATAATTATTATAAAACTAGCTCTAGCTAAAATATAAGTTTAATTCTCTTTTTTTATAATTTCTTTTTTCTTTTTTTACTATTTTTATCGAGTTATAATCTAGTTTTTCTAGTCTAAATTAATATTCTTTTTTAAAATATTAATTTTTATATCCAGAAATAATACTTTCTTATAAATACTAGATTTCTTTTAAACTAGCCTATAGATCTATTCTAATACTTCTTTATTCTAGTAATATAAATTATAAAGATTTCTGAAATAGTATTATAAAAAACAAATTTCTTAAAATAACTTATAATTATAGTTTCTATTCGAAAAATACTATTTAGTTTTATAATTATAAAAGTACTAATTATATAGCTAATCCTAAAGATTCTAAATACTTCTTTCTAGTAATAATAAAGCTTTAATAAATAATTATTTTCTAATCTAGTATTATAAAAAAGAATAATATTTCTAATAAAGAAATATTTAAATAGTCTTAAATATAAGTATTATTAAATACTTCTTTTTTATATTTTTAGTAATAATATATTACTAAAAATACTTTTTATTAAATTTTATAAAGATATCTTTAATATTCTTTTTATTATTTCTATTATATTTTATAACTTTATAATTAATTTCCGATTTAAATATTAAAAATAAAGGCTAATTTAATTTAATAAACTTTTAAAACTTTTAAAACTTATAAAACTAAATAATATTTATTTTTTATTTTTAATAAATAATATAATCTTATTATATAAATTATTTAATTCCTTATTTTCTTCTTTTATTTACTTTATAAAAGATTTAAAGATTATATTTAACTATAAGCAAATCTTTTCTTTAATATTAATAAGAAATATAATAAGTTTCTTATTTATATTTTATATATAAATTTCTATTACTTTATTAAAAAGTAAAGCTTATAAATAAGGTATTAATAAATTAAATATAATATATAAAGTCTTTTAATCTTATATTTAACTAAGAAATAAAATATTCTCGGTTATAAAGTCTTTTTTATAATAAATTAAAGAAGTAATAATAAATTTATAATAATAATATTATTAAATATTAAAATAATTTTTTTATATATCTTATTATTATATTATTATTTAATTCTAATTCTAAAGACTAGCTTCTAATAAATAGTTATAATAGAATAAATATAAATATATATATTAAGTTTAAGTTAAAAGTTATTAAGTTAAAAGTTATAATATCCGCGGCTTAATAAATTTAGTTTTCTTAAGATTATAATATTATAAGTATACTTTTAAAAAGTTAAATAAAGTAATAAGTTAAATAAATTAAGAAAAAGATTATATAAACTTATATTATAATTATATCTAATATTAACTATATTAATAAGACGAAAAATCTATTAATAAGCTTAAATTTCGAGGAAAAAACTAATACTAGTTAAAGTAAAGAATCGAGAAATTTAAGAGATTAATAAGTTTTAATTTTCTATATAAGTATAAACCTTATTTTAATATTATATAAAGAATTATTTATAAATATTATAAATATATATCTCGAATATTTCGGTTCTTATAAAGTAAATAAGATTTATATATATAAAACTAAAATATTTATTAAAAGGCTCTTAGAATTTATTTAAAACCTTTTTAATAAATAGCTTATTTTTATAAATAAAGTATTTTATTTTAATAATTTTAAAGTTTCTTATTCGTCTTATAAATAGCTACTATTATTATAACTTAAAGTATATTAGAATTTATTTATTATATTATTATTCTCGTAAATTACTTAAAGTAATACTTTTATATTAATAAAGATATAAGTTTATTTAAATATAATAAGACTCTATTATCTTAATTAAAGACCTTAAGCTCGAAGAGATTCTCGAATTAATACTTTATTTCTATTTAATAGCTTATATTATTAAGTACTAATATTTAAGAGTTATATTTAATTAATTTAAAAGAGTATAATATTAAAGGCAAAGTAAATACTTATTATTTAAAACTTAACTAAGTATAAAAAATACTTATTAGTTATATATATTAATATAATCTTAACTAAATATATATAAAGGAAACTCGTTATTATAATAACTAGAGGAATATTTTATATCTTTAGATAAGGATAATATTAATAGACTACAAGCTATGCGATTCCCGAATATAAGATAACGGTCTATAATATAGTAAGACCGGTATAGATTTTTCTAAAGTCGTCTTAGTTCATGAGCGGCCCCTAGTTCCGTTTAAGTAGATTAATATAAACTATCTCAACTTGGCTTCGAGGAGTTAGGAGCGTCTCAACGCACAGAGAAGAGCTAAAGATACCTCTCGAAGGGAGATCAGCACTTATATTAGCTAGTGGTGTGGACCTTGACTCGTAAAACGGGTTTCTTTCGCATGTAGCTGCACGGCATCCTGCCTTAGCCCGCCATCAGCTTGACGAGGAACATGCATCCAAGATTCCAAGGTAGGGGAACCTAGATAGAAGCACGTAGAGAAAGCAGTCTGATCTCAGCATAAATCCATGTCTACTAATAAGGAGGGAGAATAATATTGGCTGTAGAAAACTTCCGGTCCAGAGGATTTAAGCATGTTTATATAAATGTGCCTATATTAAATATGCTTATATCCAGGCTTAACTCGAGCTGTACCCGAGGGAGGGCGGCACGCGTTTCTCGACGTCGAGGAAGGTGGCAGCTCCACGCGAAGGGCACATGCTGATGACCCCCCTCCCTCGAGATCTAGCTCCGATCTTGCTCTGCATGTGGTGCCTGGTGAGAAGTTCGGTGGCGCCTGTCAGCCAATGTTGCGCTCCGGAGCGACACTCTCCCGTGGTTGCGCCAACGCTTACCCCCTTCTGAAGAAGATCTTCGGCGCAAGCAAACAGCACAACGAGCTAATCTGCCGATCTAGATCTTCCCCGGTAGGTGAAAAGAAACGCTCGTCGGTTCCGATTTGCAGAGTGTTTAGGGAGACGCAGCCACAGGAGCTAACTGCCTACTTTTCTTTGCATTGTTGCACTTATATTACTGTGGCTTGACGGTTGACGGCCGTACTGATCCAGGACCCTGGAGATACCGTAGTACGGTTAATGCATGCATGACTGCGGCGTGATCAGGAGATTACTGGTGAGACGCAGGGGACTAACTGCTGAAGAAGAGGGGTGATTACGCTGCCCCTGGAGTTTGTGGAGGCCGAGGGAGGGTCTGTGGGTGCATCGCGGAATGGCGGGAACATAAAAGTAAATTGGTTCGCTTGAGCGGTTTGCAGACGTTTGCTGTCATCATGTGCGCTTTGATGCCATCGAACCACTGCGAGGACTCAGAACTCCCATGCGCTGTCTTGAAGTCAGGTCGTGCTATTTCATTTTCAGAAGTATCTCTAATTGAATCAAATACTAGCTCTGGCTACTGTTGAGCCAGAATCGCTTCACAGGAGTCGGCTGATCTATTCTCTAGGAGGTATCAAAACATCGTTCGCGGTAGGTACCTCATGCCATGCTTTATATCTTCCCCCGCGAGTCCGACACCTTATTGCCACAAATACAATAACTTTGCCATAGGAAAAGCAAACGTTAGACCTCTCAATAATTACTCCTCACATTTCTCAAATTTTGGATGCTTTGCCCCAGAGATCATCCCATTCACGAAGCTTGTTATTCATATGTCTTGCTCTATCAAGTTGGTTCGCGGTCTGGCCTGCCGCGAGTCTTGCTGCTGGCGGGTCTGTATCTGGTACGTGCTCGAGGTATGTTATCAGAGCCTTTGGTGGTTGCATCGGATCGAATTTTCTTTTATTGTGTTAGTGGATCATTTGTTACGTTCGGATACTTGGTTGCTTACGGGGCATCTTCGCTTAAGGTTGCTGAAGGAGGCAACGGTTCGGACATCTTGCAATCTCCTTGATTCCACGCTGAGTCGAGTAAAGTGTTGGACAAATCTTGTGAAGCGTTGATTGCTCCACAAGATTAGGGCTAAAGATGCAATAAATCGTTTATTTGTACTTTGTCAACCCTCGACATTCCAATCGCTTCAATAGTGCTGTAAACCCAACACGATTACATGAACAGCACTATTGTTGCCAACTTTAGATCTCAAAAGTTACGTTCTAAGCATGCCAATCCCCCGGGAAAGGAGGATGAGCACAATTGTGGTGTTCGGTGATTTATTGGCTGAAGCTGATTGGACCATTGAGAGGTGGCTTGCAAGGTTTCAGGTCAGATCTTGACGAGAGCACAGTTGTGCTCTTCTGTAGATCAACCTCCACGCATCAATCTTTCGCCACGGTTAAAAAGCCAACTTCAAACAAGTAATTCTACACAGGACCTTTTATCTGTTCCGTTAGCATCGAGACATGGACGCGAGATCGCAAAGTCATCCAAAGCCCTTTCTTTATTCGAAGTCGCCGAATCGGATTTCTGGGAAGGGAAAATTTACGTTTGAGGTTGGAGAAGACGGGGAATTCACAATCGCAGAAAGTCACATTACAGAAGACGATAGGGACTGCAAGAGCGAGACGAGCTCTATGGAAGCAAATGCATGCAGCATCCCAGATATCAACTCCATTGAAGTTGATGACCTTGAGGACTGGAACTCCAGCACGGCATTATCCTGGAAGCCTCCACCAGAGCTGCTTGGCCCTGCAGAAAGGTACAAGTTGATTGGTGGTTTGGGGAAGTGGACCGAAGGTTGTGGCTACTCTGAGGTATCTCATATGCCATGGCGCATAGATGCCGTCAGCCTCGAAGATCTTGATGATCTTGATTTTTCCGAGCTCAGTGCTACTCCTGGATCAGCAGAGAACATTAGCAGGATAAAATGGCCAAATCCTCACGCACCAGCTCAAAATTCACAATGGACATTTAGGCTAGGTTCTCGCTCAATCGCAGAATCAGGGACTGAATCACTTCCGGCCCTTACTGAGGACTGTTCAAGAGATTCAGACAGCACCGGGATCTCTGAGTATTTCCTGAATAAAGATGGGCTATCCAGTTCGAACCATATTCCTGAAGCCCACGAAAGGAAAACGCCCCTTTCACCAGAGCTGGGAAGCATTGGTGCTTTCACGAGCGAATTTGACCAGTTTTCAGACCTCCTCGAATCGACCTTTGATACAGACAAAGCATCGAATATCTCAGGGAGGCCAACAGATATCTACGGACTTTTACATCCAGAAAAAGATTTGGAATACTCAGGCTCCGCGGAGTTCGATACTCTCACAGTGAACAGCATGGATTTCGACACCTCACAAAGCGATACCGAGTCAACTTGGATGTCTGACTGCTCCGAGAGAACTCCAGCTTTGGAGATCGACCACCCCTTCATGTTGGTCAAACCTATAGTCGTACGAGAGGGCTTGCTTGCATTTTCAGCCTCACAGCAGCAGCAGCGTCCACAAGGTGGTGCCGCTAGCAGCGTCGGCACCGGAAGCACGTCAACTACAGCTAGTAGAGATTCTGGTCAGAAGGCAAGCAAGAAACGAATTCGTAAAAAGAGAGCAGCAAGTGAAGGATCAAAAGAAAGCGGTGACGACGATGGAGCCCCGGAAAAACGGCGTCGAGCTTCCAAGAGGACCACAGGAAATCAACTTTCGTTTGCTTGTCCATTTGCCAAAAAGGATCCTCTTAAGTATCGAGGTTGTTATTCATATACTCTTAGTCGTGTTCGAGATGTCAAACAGCACCTATCACGATATCATCAGCTTCCCATATACTGTCCTCGTTGTATGGACATTTTCGAAACCGAAGACGAGCGAGACGAGCATAATAAGACTATCCCTTGTCTTGCCCAAAATTTTAGGCATGAAGGAGTTACAAGAGCGCAAAAGGCGCAATTGTCGGAACGGGTCTCTTCGACGATGACGGTAGAAGATCAGTGGTTCACAATCTTCGACATCCTTTTCCCGGGCCATACCCCGAGGCCCAGGTCTCCATACATGAATGCCGAGCTGACCATGGAGCTGGAGGGATACCAAGACTTTATGCTTGTTCAGGGACCAAATATAATCTTGTCTACAATTCAATCAGCTGGCATTCATGTCTCAACACAGTCCAACGAAGAGCGAGACCTGACTGCGTTGTGGCACTCGGCAATTCACGATGGTCTATTACTGATTTCCCAGCGATGGTTTGCATCCTATTTTCCGGATCGGATCACAACACAAACCGTTGCCGCCGACGGATCCTCAAACTCCCATGCCTCCCATGCAGTCGATGACTCCGATTTATCGCGATCATCATCTAACACTCTCTTTGATGGAGCTCATCCGACGGATCCGGCAGCTGAGCAAGTCCCCCTAGCCCCGCGTGAAAACCTCTTTCGAGAGAGTCAAAATTATACAGCCAACCAGACCAACAATCAAGCTTCTGAGGACTGGTTGGACGCTTTCTTCGAGGTTCATAATTATGGAGGAATGGAAGGAGCTCCTGGAGGTGCTCAGCCACCTGACAACGCCGAGGATGGTCTTGAGCAACCGGCAAAAGAGGGTAACCTCTGACAAATATTGAGGGATTACGATGCACATAGGCTCATTTTCATAGCGGCATGACTCGTTGTGCGCTTTGGTCCTATAAAATTGAAGAATCGGTTTCGTTTCCTGGTATCCTCATGACAGTCTTAAACTTCGCAAGTGTGTGGGTGTGTGTAGCCTGGTTGAAATGCACATAAAAATCGTTAGAATTCTCGTAATGAAGCGTATTAATTTACTGCTAGTGTTGGTTTGGGTTGCGGACCTGGTGTTCCGAGGTCAAACCTGAGAAAGTGGAAGGAGTTTTGAAACATGACCGCCCGATGGCTCTCATACACGAAAACTGGGAGAGGCCCGATTGTAACTTCTAAACCAGGTTGCAGGTATAACGAGATATCAAAGTAGTGAGATGTTACAATCAAAGGCCAAACCTTGAGCAGAGAAGTGTTGTAATTGCCTCCCCTCACTTCCTCTAGATGCTGCCCTGAAATCAAACCCATCGCGTTATCGGGCTATAGTCGGTCCGATCCAAAAGCGACAAAAAAAAAAAAAAAACCACTATAATACTAATTAATATAAATCATATTAATTAAAACTATACTATATACTATAGGAATTAATTCTATGTTCTCAAAATTATAATATCTTTATTATTAAGGAAGTTATAATATACGTAATTAAGCGAGTAAATATATTAGCATTTTATATGGTCGTTTTTTTACTTTGGTTATTACGTGACTGCCCCCCTAAGTTAACTACTCTTCTATAATTATATTAATACCTCAATAACCACAAACCCAATTAAGTACTTCTTTTATATACTTCTAATAGCTACCTCTATAAGGCTTCAGAAATACAAGCGAGCTAATTTAACTCTTGACTTAATTATAGTTCTTACTCTAGCTAAAGAAGCTATAATTCAAGTAATTATTAATAAATAATATAGGAAACCCTCTAATATAGAGAATAATTCTAATAATTTAGATACAGCAGAAACTCGATATAACGATATCGATTTTAGCGTCTTTTTCTAATAATACACCAAGGTATCGTTATATCAAGAATCACGTGCATCCACGTAAAGAGAATAAAAATTAAAGATATATAAAGAATCTCTTTAGTAATAGCTCCTCGACGCTTTTTAGGCTGCTAAGGGCCTGTAGAATCAGTGGTAAATACTACAGGCTGTGAAATAGTGAGATCGATGGTCCGCGACTCCGAATTACCGGGATTTGGGGGGGTAGAAGGCCCTATAGAAGAGAGGAATTAATCTATTGGGTTCGATGATTAGAACGATATTACACTAAAATAATAATCTCCGGACCATAAATCCTTACGATAATCGTTATGGGGGGTATATCGTAAGCCTAGGGCCAAAAAACAGTGGGACCTCACGGCTGTATCGCACTATTAAGGATATCGCTAAATCGAGGATCATTATATCAAGGTTCTGCTATATTAAACCAAGTAATAAAGTAGAGCTTAAAGATTTAATACTCTTTTAGGTTTAGCAAAAGCTTTTTATTAGTAGTAATAAAATAATTATTTTAGAGAAGCCTATATTTATATAGTAAAAGTAAAGACTTATAGAATAGACTAGTAAGTTTCTTATTTTATTTTCTTATTTTTATATTATAATATAAATATACTAATATTATTTCTAGTTTCTAGAGGCTCTTATTTCTCTAAAATAATAAAGGAATTAGTAAAGCTATTAAGAACTTAATAAAAACATATATATAATTAGAAGGTAAAAGATATTCAGGTTATAGAGTAATCTAGTAGGCTTAAGACTCCTATAATTATATTATCTCTTAAATAAAAGAAACTATAATTCAATATTATTAGGAGGCTAATTAATATTTCTAGGAATATATAATTAAGGGAAGAATAAAGGCTTAAAAATAAAGATAATAGAACTAATAAGCTACTTTTAAATATCTTTATTAGAAATACTTATAGAAATAATAAAGCTCTAGATATATAAATAACTTACTAAGAAGTTCTTAATAATATAAATATTAAGCTAACTTAAACTAAAGAGCTATATTTTATATATAATTACTAACTTATATTTATTCTAGTAATATACCTAATAGCTTCTAAAGCTAGAATAATATTAATTTAAAAGAATTAATATATTACTTTTAATAGATTCTAGTAATTATTACTTTAATAATAGAAAGATACTAGCTTGGCAAATTAGAAAGCTATTTAATTACTATTAATAGTAATATAGTATTCTATAGAAAACTAGGGATAGTAAAAGAGCTAGTATCTTTTATTTAAATAATAAGGATATTTTTTTAGCTTATTATACTTAATTAATTAATTAAGAGCTTAAAATAATATTATTAAATAATTTCCTAAATACTATTAATTAGAAGATTTTACTCTAATTATTATTAATAATAGAAAAGCCTATTACTTATAGTATAGCTTACTTATAGCTCTCTAGACTTGGCTTTTATTACTATAAGACTAAGAAAGGGCTTTATATAAATAAATATAAATAATCTAATATAATTTAGTATTATTAAAAGATATTTTTATTATTAATAAAAGAGCTTTTATTATATATAGTTTAATATAAGGAGAATAAAGCTAGTATATAGTATATAATTTAATTTTTATTTCTAATTAAAGTTTAGATATATATAATATAGTTTTATAATAAGAGTTATTTCTATAGATATAATTATAAAAAGAATTTCTGGCTAGTAAATAGTTAGTAAAAAATGCCTGGAAAGAATAAAAAGAAGCTAATTTATAATTCTGAATTTATAGATTCTAAAAGATATATTAGAATACTAAATAATAAAAGCATTTTTATCTCGAATAACCCTAATTTAAATACTTGCAAAATTATATATTTAAGCTTAAATAGGAACCCCTAATAAAATATAAAACAGCTACTAGTATAGATTACTAGAATACTTAATATATTTAAATAAAAGTATTTAAATTATATAGTTATTCTAATATTTAATTAGTTCTCTATATATATTTTATATAGTAAAGGTATACTAAATACCTTTAGTATAAATAAGGTACTAGAAGAAGTTAAAAAGAATAATATTAAGATCTATAAAAGAAATATATACTTTTTACTAGAATATATAATTCCGGAATTATAAGATATTATTTAAGTTCTTTAGTAATTTAATTTAAATAGAAAAAGAAAGCTTAAGAATATAGAATAAATTCTTATTAAATAAAGTTATAATATATCTGGCTTAAGATTTAAATATCTAAAGAATATTAAATATATTATATTTCTTAAATACTTTTTTACTATTAAATAAATATACTATTTAGCTTATATACTATTAAACTATTAAGACTTCTTTAAAAAGAAGTTCTAAGTTAAAGAGCTTATTATAGATCAGGAATATAAGGCTATATTTTTACTAAAGTTTTATTATAAAATTAATCTAATTAAGATATACTAGAAATATAGTAAAACTCGATATTATTAAGTAAAGAAGGCTAGCTTTCTAGATATTAAGATTAAGGTAATAAAGGTACTTAAAGCTTATTTAATTAAGACTATATAAAGGTTTTATAACTATATATTTTATTAAATAAATATATATTAAAAGAAATTAGGTATTAAATAAGCTACTTAATATATATAGAAGTAAAAATACTATAGAATAATATCTAAAAAGGTAATAGATAAATAAAATAATATATAAAAGTAAAAGAAAGAAAATAGCTAAATAATAAGTAAAGTTTATAGATTTAGTTTAGTTAAAAGTTAGCTTAAAACTTATATAATTAAAGCCTTACTATATATATAATATATATAATATTAGAAAAAGCTATATTTAATATTTAGAAAGGTTTATTTAAGCTTATAGAACTTAATTATTATTATTATATTAATAATAAGGCTAGTAAAATACCGTAATTTCTTTCCAAAGTTTGGAATTATATAATTTTAATAAGTAAATATATTAGTATTTTATATAAGAAAAAATTAAAAAAATAAAAAGAATCTATATATTTTAAGCCTCAATTATTAATAAACTATAAATTATATTAAAAATCTATTTAATAGGTATTTTTCGCCTGGTTTTATTCTATAATTATATTACTTAATATAAATTAATTAAGGTTATAGTTAAAAGATTATTATAGATATAAAAAAGTAATTATTTTATTACCTTTAGATTAAACTAATTATATTAGTAGGCTATATAGGAAATATTAAAGTTAGGGTTGAGTTTCTAGAGAAAATAATAGATATTAGAAGATTTCCTCTAGTAATAGTTATTACTATTACTATATCTAACTAGAATATTCTATATAATTAAAATATTTTATAATATACTTTATAAAGCTAAATTAGTTTAGCTAGTATAAATAAAAGACTTAGTAAGTTTAGGGATTTAGTATATATAATTTAGGGAATTTAGAGCTATATATATAAGCTATTTATTATTATAAAATAATAGTTAATTCAGTATTATTTATTTAATTTATATTATAAATATATAATTTTAGCTTTATTATTTAGCTAATTTAATATATTATAATATTTTAGAAATTAATAACTTTATTTTTTAACTTATATAAAATAAATATTTTATATATATATTTAATATATAAATTATAATATATTAGTATATATTTAGTTCTAATATATTTTTGATATTATATATTATAATTATATAATATTTCTAAAAAGTACTTTTTATTTATTTAGTATTTTTATAATAATATATTTTTAAGTTTTTATTTTATTATTTTCTAATTTCTAGCTTTAAGCTAGCTAAATATACTTTTATTTCTTATTTTTCTTTAATAAGATTTTAAAAGAAACTATTTTTCTAAACTAGTATTATTTTTATTTATATTATTATAAATTATAAAAATAAACTTTTATAGTAATTAACTAACTAACTAACTAACTAATTATTATTTATAATTATTATTTCTAAGTTATATAATATAGCTTTCTTTTTTATAAAAGCTATAAAAGAAGCTATTAATTATAATATATATAATAATAAATATTTATTATTTATATATTTCAAGCCTATAATTTATTATAATATTTTAGAGATTAATAACTTTATTTTTTAGTTTATATAAAATAAATACTTTATATATATATTTAATATATAAATTATAATATACTAATATATATTTAGTTCTAATACTTTTAATTTCTAAATTCTTTAATTTAAAAATAATACTAGAATATAAGCTAATAGCTTTTATATTATAGGAAAAAGTACTTATTTTAAAATATATAATATAAAGTCTTTTTATTTATATTTTTATTATTTAAATAATTATTTCTTAACTAGTTTAATAATAAAGCCAAATTAGTAATAATAAGAAAAAAGTAAATATTTTAGATAAAGATTTAAAAAAATATTTATAATATTAAAAATAAATAATTAAAGCTATATATTATTAGAAAATATATTCTTTTATTTAAATAAAAGATATTTTTATTATAATAAGCCTTAAATAATTCTAATAAATACTTATAAATATAAATAATCTAAAGAAATAAAATAAAGAAATATAAATATTTAAATTAATAATAAAATACTATTAGATAATAATAAATATATAAATAAAGCCTAAAAATAAAAAATTTAGAATTAAAGCTTAAATATCCCAAAATAATAAAATTAATAAAGAAATATTTTTAATATATTTTATTATTATTCTTTTTTATAAAATAAAAATAATATATTTTTAAATAAATAATAGATTATTTTATATATATATTAAATAAAATATATACTAGATAAAAAGATTTAAAAAAAATAATTAAAGAACTAAATATTAAAAATATAAAAAAATAATAATAATAATAATTTTAAAAGAAATTTATATTTTTATATATTTTCTAGTTTTATATTATTATTATAATAGAGATCTATTTTTATAAGCTAATATAAAATAGTTAATTAAGGAAACTAATTTTATTAGAATTTAAATAAACTAGTAATCTAGAATTTATAGTTTAATATATTAGCTTTTTAAATAATTAAGCTAGCTTTATTATTTATTATAAGAAATATAAAAAAAATAAAATATTAATATTATTTAAATTATAAATATAATTAGAAAAAATAACAATATATTAATTATATAATTCTTTAAAAATAGAACTTTTTTATATAGTTTTTAGATTTTTAAAAGCTTTTTATTAAATTAAAAAAATACTATAGAAATATTATAGCTTATTATAAGAAAAATATATATAACTTTCTAATTTAAATATTAATATTAAAGTAAAAAAATATATATATTCTAAAAAAGCTTAAAATATAATATTTTATTAATAACTAAATAGAAATAGCCCGAATATAATTTATAATTAAAGTTTTAAGTCTTTAAATTTTATTATTATTTCTTTTCTAGCTTATAGTTATTTTATATTATATTAGTTATAAGAAATAATTAAAATATTTTATATATATAATATAATATATAAATAATAATATTATATAATTATAAATAAGTTTCTTTAATTATTAGCTTATATATAATATTATTATTTAAAATAGTAAATAGGCTATAATTAATATATTTAAATAATTATAAATATAAAATAAATAATATAAAAAAATAAAATAAGAAATATAAAATAGAAAAAATATATTTATATTATTAATATTAGAATATAGCCTATTTAATATTTTAAAAATAATTACTATAAGTTAATAAAATTAGAACTTATTACTTTTTTTAATATAATTTAACTAGAGATATATATATAATTATAGAAAGTTACTAATAGTTTTTTTATTAGCTAGCTTTATATAAACTCTAGTTATAAGATTATATATATAATAATATTATATATTTAGCTTAATTCTAATCTAAAAATTCAAGTAAAATATATTTACTTATATTTCTAAAATAGGCTTAATACTAGTTATATTTATATAAGCTAGCCTAAAGCCTAAATTATAAGCTTTATAAAAGCTTTTAGTAATAAATAAATAATTTATTATTTTTATAAATACTATTTTATATTAAAAGTAGTTTTTTTATTTTTATAAATCTAAAATAAATTCTAGTCTAATTTATTTCTTTTTTTCTATAATAAATTAATAAGTTACTAAAAATATATATTTTTAATTAAAATACTATATTTTATTGGAATTACTTACTAATATTAAAGTAATTTCTTTAGTTTATTAAATAAACTTTATAAGCTAATTATATATAGTTTATTATAAAGCTTTAATAATATTTTCTAGAGCTATTTAAAAGATCTTATAATAATCTTATAAAAATTCTAGTATTATAAAAGAATATATTATTTAAAAATAGTAATTTAGGATTCTATTATAATTTATTATCTAAAAATAGAAATTCTCGAATATATAAACTCGATTTATTATAATTAATTAAATTCAAAAATATTACTATTTCTAAAAATATTATAGAAATATTTAAATAAAACTATTATAATCTTTTATATTAGTAGCCCAAAAATAGTATTAATTTTAAGTTTCTAGAAAATTATTATAAAGATATATATAATAGAAAAATATATTATAAACTAGACAAAATCTTATAAAGATTTTTAATAACTTTATATTATAATATTATTTTAGAGTTTAATAATATAAAATAGTAATATTTATTAATAGAAAATAATAGTATTATTTTTATTAATATTATAATTTATTAGTTAAAGAAATATAATTTTATTAAAGTTTTAATTTATTAGTTAAAGAAATATAATTTTATTAAAGTTTTAAAAAAAGTAATAAACTAAATAAAGATTAATTAAAAATATTATTAATTTTTTAGATATTTAATTCTATTTTCTAAGAAAACTAATAATTTTATATAAATTCTATTATTTATTATTAGAAAAGTCTCTAAGTTTTTTTAAAGCTAGAAATAATATATACTAATTAAAGAAAATATATTTACTAAAGTAATTTAGTTTCTTTAAAACCTTAGTATTATATATAAATATAAGAAAAAATATTAGAATAATTTAAGTAATAAAATTCTATATATTTTTTATAAATTTTTTTAAAGTCTTATTTCTTTTTAATTTTAATTTAGTTAGTAATTTTAAATTAAAGAAACTATAAACTTCTTATTTATATTAGTTACTAGTAATACTAATATATATAAATCTAAATAATTAATATTTAATTATAAGTAAATAAAAGAAATTTAAAATATAAATATTAATAATTTATTATTAAGTAAAATACTTAATTTAAGAGCTTTACTAAAGCTATTTATAAATTAAATAATTAAAATAAAACAAAAAACAAATATTATATTTATAAAATAATAGCTATAGAGCTTTATAAGAAATTTTATAGCTTATTTAATATCTTATTTAGAAAAGAATCTTTAATTAGTAATTTACTAAAATTACTATATATTAAAAGCTTATAAATCTGAAATATAATATAAGATTTATAAAAAGAATTTTTAGAGCTAGTTTTTTCGAGCTTTAATATAATATTAAATATTTGCTTTTAATAATTCTAAATAATAGTATTTAATAATAAATTATTTATTTTTAGTATTTATTAATAATTAAAAATAAAATATATATAATAATATTTTATTAAATATATAAAATATCTATTTTAATAATATAAATTTAACTTAATATTTATAAAATACAGTTTTTAATCTATATTAATACTTTATTTCTTTATTTAATAATTAGATTTATAAGTATTATTATATAAATTAAAAACAGAAAATAAAAGAATTAATATTTAATAGTTTAAAGCTTAAGTAAATAAATATTAGTATTATTAATACTTTTCTAAATTATAATAATAATATTCTAGTTATTATTTTTATAATTATATAAAACTTATTTTAAGGCCTAAAAAATAGCTATATTAAGCTAGTTTTTAGTATTATAAATATAAAGAATTTCTACTTTTAATAATAGCTACTAATTATAATTAGCTTAATACTATTTAAATATAATAATTATATATAATATTTAAATTAAATTAAATTTTAAATCTATTCTAGTTTCTTAATAAAATAATATATTTTCTATAAATATAACTATATCTTTATTAAATAAATATATTTATTTAGCTATAAAAAGAAATTTATAACTAATAAAGATTTTAAAAAAGAAATTTCTATTAAAAATATATTTTTTAATAAATAGTTCTCAAATAGCTTATTAATATTTTAGGTAAAGTTTAATTTAGTAATTTATATAAATATTTACTATTTGTTTTACTAAAGTTACTAAAAGTATTATACTATATTATTAAGCTATCTAATTAAAAAGTCTATTTATTTGAACTTTTTTTTAGATATTATTAATATAATTATAAGAATATATTTAATTAAACTAAAATATTTTAGGTAAATAATTTAAAGAAATAGATTTAATATAATATTTTAGAATAAATATAAATAGAAAGCCTTAATAATAATATAAGTAATAAATATAAAACTAGTAATAAACTATTAGTTTACTAGTAATATATAGTATTATTATATAGATATAGAAATACTATTTATATATAATTAGTAAAGTTATTATTATCTAGAAATAAGAATTATAGTATTATAATATTAATATATAATTCCTAAATTTACTAAGCCTAAAAGAATCTAGTTTACTAGTTAAGTTACTAATAGGATATAAGGTTATATAACTATATTTTATATCTTATATCTTATTACTTATATCTCGTATCTTAATCCCGTAATTATATATATAACTCCTAAAGAAATAGCTATACTAATACTAGAAATTCTCTAAAAATACGAAAAAATAATATCTTTCTCTAATTATATATAAATTCCCTAATTTGGCCTAGTACTAGATTCCTAAATACTTTATATATTTATATTATTTCTGAGGGTTTTAGTTATATACTAAAGACTATAGTCTTTTATATATAATCTTTATTTCTATAATATTTTCTTATTTCATATATTTATTTTCTATCTTATTTATATTTAACTTATTTCTTTATATCTAATTATATAATATTCGTATTAATTAGGTACTTAAGGGCATTTATTAGTTTTAATTTTATTATAGAATTAATAGGATTTAATTTTTCCTTAATTTATTTAATTTCTATAATTTCTTATTATTTATATACCTAGTAAAAATATATTATATTAATTATTAAATACTTTTCTCGAGTAATTCCTAATTTAATAAGGTATTTATATAATAATTTTAAATTCGTATAAACTACTAGTAATAATTTTAATTCTAGTATTTTATTAATTATAAATTTAACTAAAGTACCTATATTAAAACTATAAATTATACTATAAAATTCTAAAGCTAGAATACTTCTAGTAATTCTTTTATATTTAGTAAAGAACTAGTAGATAATATTAGTATATCTAGTTCTATTTACTAGAACTCGAATATATCTAATTTGGGAAAAAAGATCTTTATTATTTATAAATGAAGTATTTATAAAAATAATTAAATATAAGAACTTTTTTACTAGCTTTATAAATTTTAGTTCTCTAGTAATATTCTTAATTTATTATTAAATATACTTATTAAGTACTTTTATATTAGTTTCCGAGAGTTTAATAGCTTAAATAATAATTAATAAGTTATATAAAGCTTCTAGTTAATAAACTAATATAATATATACTTCTCTAATATACTAGATAATATATTAGTCCTTAATTAAGAGATCTTAATAAATAGTACCCCTATTACTTATAATAGTAATATTTTTTATAGAAATAATTCGGAGGTTTTTATATTAGTATTTTTATATAAGAATAATTCTAGTAGTATTTATATAAATAATATCTCTATTAAACTTGAGATTATAATTAATAATAAGGCATTTATACTTTTTAGCCAAGAATTTAGTCTTCTAAAGCTTTAGTTATTCTGTTTTTATAAAATTATTAATTCTAATAAATAAAGTATTATTAGTTTAAAGGCTAATAATTTTAAAGAATTACTTACTATAGAAAAAATAAGAGTTATAAGTTAACTATTCTATAGAAAGCTTATTAATATAATAGAAATAATAAGTCTTAAACTAGTAGTTCCTAGTTTTTAATATATTATATAATAGTTTTATAATTTTTAGAATTAAATTATTATTTAGATTTAGCTTTCTAATAAGCTTATAAGATAGGTTAATATAAAAATTATAGTTAAATAAAGTTATTAATTAGATATAAGCTTATAAGATATTATATAAATATAGTTTTATAATATTTATTATTATAGTAATAATACTAAAAATAATTCTCTAGCTAATATATTAAATAATAGGCAATTATATTAATATTATATATTTCTTATTATTATTATAAGCTTAAATAACTAGTTTTAATTTCTTAAATTCTTTCTTTATACCCTTATTCTTAATCTTATTAATAAATCGGAAATTAAAGATATATATTTTCTTTAATATCTAAGATCTAAAAACAACCTCAAATATGCCTTTTTCTAAGAGACTAGTAATTTTAATTTAACGGGAGTTCTTATATAGGTTATTATCCTATAGAAATATTATAAAATCCGGGTTCTTATAAAAATATTCTCTATTATACTTTAGTAAAATAATAAAAATAATAAAAGGAATTATATTTATATTACCTTTAGTATTATTATAGAATTCGGGAATAGGTTTAAGTTTAGAACTATTAGTAATAACCTTAATATCTTTTATATAAAAGGGCTTTATAGAAATTAAGTAAAAAGTAGTATTACTATATAATAGAGCTAGTATATAGTTTTCCTTATTAATAACTACTAGCTTATATAGTTTATCCTAATTACTAGGTTAATTAGTATTTCCTTTATATTATATAAGAATATTCGAATTTAAGAGAAGTTTATAAATATTAGTAATACTAGGATTATTTCGGGTATTTAGGGTATTTATAATCTAGTATCTAGCTTAAAGCTTCTAAATTTCTATTATTATTTTCTTAAGTATTATTAATTACTATAATATAATTAGTAATAGGATATTATATTTAGTTATTTAAGATAAAGTATTATAAATTAAAAGAATTAGGATAATACTATTAGGTCTAATAAAATTATTAATAGCCTTAAAAGCTATTTAGAATATAATATCCTTATTAATTTTATTAATTTTAGCTATAATAATAAAGTAAATATATTAAATTAGGCTATAGTAACATTTTATAATTCTAATAAAATTATAAGCTTTTATAAAAATAATTTTAATCTTAGGGTTATAATATTTATAAGCTAAGTAAACTTCTTATTAGTAAACTACTTTCTAATATTTACTATAATCTAATTAGGAGAGCCTAAATAGGTATTAATCTAATATTACTTTAGAATATCCCAAGTATATAATATATTAATATTTTAAAGCTATTAGCTAGCTTAATATTAAGTACCTTTATTAATAATATAAAATATAGGCTTACCGGAAATATAGAAAATTATAAGATATATAATAATAGGATAATATATAAGTAATTAAAATAAGTAAACTATAAAATAATACTTATAAATATAACTAATTCCAAGAATTAATTCTAATAAAAAACTAATTAATATCTTTTCTAAAGCTAGAAGTATTTCCCTATATATTCCCTAGTATTTAGCCAAGTATATAAAGCCCTTTACTTAATTAGGAAACCCTATATAATTTATATAATTCTAATTATAAGCTATATCTAAAATAGGAAACTAGATCTATAATATCTAATACTTATTTATATACTATTATATATACTTATTATATTAATTCTCTCTCTAGGCCCTTATTCCTAAAAGGCCTAGGAAAACTATAAATAGCTTTATAAATATTTCCCTAAAACTTTCCTAACTACTAGCTTTTCCTAAAAACTCTTTATAATTACTTTATTATTATATTAGGTAATAAAGTTAAGAATATAGTTTACTAACTCTTTCTAGCTAGTTTATAAATTGCCTCTAGTAATTCCCTCTTATAAAAATAATACGAATATAATATATACTATTAGATATAAAGCTTATCTAATTTCCTAATTAGTTTATAAATCCTAACTTAGCCTCTATTTATAAATAAATTATTACTTTATAGGCCCAAGAGCTTAGAAAAGTTAATCCGATTTTCTAGTTTATTTATAAATTTCTTTTTTGAAATTTTCTGGGTATTTCTAATATAAAGCCAATTCCGAATTTATAATTACTATTTAAGGAAAAAGTATTATAAAAAGGCCTCTCTTTTCTTACTAACTAACCTTTTTTTTCCTTAATTATAATATTATATCTAGCTTCTCCTTATTTTTTACTTTCTTTTTTTAAGTCTTTTTTAAACTTCTTTAAGCTTTTTTAAGCCTTATTTAAGCTTTATTTAAGTCTTTTTCTAATTCCCTCTTCTATTTTTTTTATTTATTAAGATAAATACTTCTTTTAGTATTTATTAGCCTATTATTATTTATTTAGCTAATATTTCTATATTCTTAATTTGCCCTTATTATCTTTAATATTTCAAGAATATTACTAAGTTTCCTAACTTTATTTATATTAAGAGTAATAATTACTTGATATATAATTATTACTATTCTAAGAATAAGAAATATAATTCTATAAATTATAAATTCCTTTTTTTATTTCTTATTCTAATATTATCTAAAATTTCTTAAGTATATATAATATAATTAAACCGCCTTTTTTAAGCTATTAATATATATAAGCGTCTTTTTTATTCTTTACCTAAAAAAGAAAAGGCTATTATTACTTTTCTTTTATACTAAACTATATATATTTCTTATATTAAAGCTATTATTTAAGGCTAATAAATTTCTCTAATAATCCAAGAAATAAGTTAAGTAATTCTTACTAGCTTAGTATAAGTATAAAGTACTCTTAATAATATAATTAATATTCTTTAGTATTAAGTAAGCTTATTTCTTTCTTATTTCTTACTAATAACTAATAGCTTTATAAGCTAATTTATTACCTATTTCTTAAGAGAATTCTAATAAAAATAATAATAAGAATAATAGAAAATAATTATAAAAATAAGATATTTATAAAATATAGAAATTAAAGTTTTTAATAATTTTTATATAGTTTTTCTACGAATAAATATATGATTTTTTTAATAGTTTTCTAATAAAAGCATTTATCTTTTATATTTCTATTTAGCTAATAATATTATAATATTACTTTTTTCTAAGTATTCTTATAATTTTTAAGCTATATTCTCTAGATTACTTAGTAATTCCTATATATTATCTATTAGTAAATAGCTCTTTTAATAAATAAGATATTTTCTTTCTTTTCTATTTTTCTTATAAGCTATAATAAATTCTATTTTGAATTCCTTTTTACTTTTAATCTTAACTAGTTCTAATTCTACTATAATACTAGCTTATGGGTACTATAATTCTAAGAAAGAAATATAAAAAATATTATAAATCTAATATAATAATAGTAATTCCAAGTAATATATCTATTTATATATTTCTATAACTTCTAGAACTTTAAAGAGGCCAAGATATCTATTTACTAGCTTTATACTAGGTTATAGCTATTAAATATTCTTTATATAAAGTATAACTTTATTATATATCTTAAACTCTTTATTAATATATATCTTATTATAATACTTTTTCTATATATCTATTACTTCTTATTATTATTTCTTTAATACTTCTTATTCTATTTAAATTCTTTATATTCTTTTCTATATTATTAGTATTCTTTTTTCTAGAATATTATTTTTAATATATAATTTAATATTAGGATAGAATTTATATAAGATATAAAATAGAAATATTTCTATTATTAAATATATAAAGTTATTATATATGAATTTTATAAAAGTAAGCTTTATTACCTAGTTATCTTACTAGTAGCTAATATAGTACCTTAAGTATTATTCTAGAGTTTGGTTTAAATTCTCTATTTATTTATTAGTTTATAAGTAAAATATTATATTTAGCTATTATTAAATCTTTAAGTAAAAATATAAACTTAATTAAAACTTGCTTATAAAAACAGATTTTTTATTAGAGATTATACCTATAAGTATACTAAAGTTTTTAATAATATAATATATGAGTAGCTTTACTAGTTTAGGAGCCGAGATCTCTTTAGTAATTAGAATATATTATATTATTTTCATATATTTATTAATAATAATAAATATAAAATTATATATTTTATTATAAAACCTAGAAAGAAATAGCCTTATAATAAAGTTTATAGTAATTTCTTACTATAGCTTAAAAAAGAAAGGAAATGAACTAAGTATACTATATAATAAATATTTCTTTATTTTAGTCTATTAATATATAAGATAAGTTCTAATATAGTCTTTTATATTTTTTTTTATATTTTACTAGAAATACTTTTTCTAGAGAATCTCTAATATCTTACTAGTACTAAAATACTTATTTATAGAATTATTATAGTTAGCTTATAATAATTCTTTTTTAAAAGCCGGCTTATTTAGTATATAAATAATATCCTAATATCTTAATAACCCGAATATATTAAGTTCCCAAGTTTTAATAACTCTAGTAAAGGTCTCTTTTAAGAACTATTTATATTACTAGTATTATACTAATAAATTAAGCCTTTAGTATTATAATAATAGTTTAAGTAATATCTCTCTATTTTCCTTATATACTATTTTGGACCCAGCTATTTATATAGCTAGAATCCGTAATATATACTATTTATAACTAGTTATATTAGTAATAGGCTCAAGTAATAATATTTCTAGTATTATTTTATTACTAAAATAGACTTCCTTTTTAGAATTCCTTAGTATCTTACTAATTAAGAAGTATTTATTTTCTTTTTCCTAGGCCTTATATTATAATATTATAGGAATAATATAATATCCTATTACTATTACCTATAAAGTTCTCTATTCTATATTTTATAGCTTATTATAAAATATAAGTAATAAAGTATTTTTATTTATATCTATTATAAGATCTGGCTTTCTTAATAGCCTATTAGTAAGATTACTATATTTTGGCTAGTATTTTAAGATAAAGTTAAAGGCAACTAGCTTCTTTATTTATCTTATTTATTAACTATTTAGTTTTCTCTTAATTATAAAGTATTTCAAGTTATTATAATCTATCTTAATAATAATAGTATACCGGATATATATTAAGTAATATTACTAAATATAAAATACTAGAATAATAGCCAAGAATTTAGAATTATATATCTTATATTTATTCTTAATTATAGTTATTTTTTTTAAATAGAAAATAATAGAATATTATTTGGCTTCTATTCTTTTATTAAAAAGCTAGGAAATTATACCTATAATTACAAATCCTGAAATATTCATTTCTATATAAATCTTTAAGGCTAAATTAAAATAATAAAGAATTAGTACTATTATAAATATAATTTATAATTCCCTAAAAGCCTTATTTGCCTTATTTATCTAGCTAAACTAATATAATAGTTTTTTACTAGTTTTTAGTAAATTAGTTAATTTTTTTATTATTCTAAAGTATTTATAAATAAATCTCTAGTAAAAATTAGTAAAATTCAGGAATATTTAGACTTTTTAAATATTATTTTTTAGGACCGACTATTTCCTAATAGCTATAACCCGGCTAGCCTCTATTTCTATACTATCTAGGCTAATTATAAATCCCAGAAACTCTATTTTCTCTATATTAAATTCGTATTTTACTAAGTTTATAAAAAGCTAGTATTATTATAATTACTTAAATATATATTAGACTACTATTATATATTATTCTAGGTTCTCTAAATAAATTAAAATATTATTTAGATAAACTATATAAATAATATTTATAAGGCTTACTAATATATAATTAATATATGCCTGAAATATTACTAGAATATTAAATAATCTAAAAAATATAATATAATATTTAAAATATCTATAATATATTCGGAATATTATCTTTTATTTATTATTCTCTCATATTTATAACTAATAATAAGTATTTTTTAAATCTAGCTTTATATATATCTTTATTTTATAAAGCCTATTTATTATCTTACTAATAAGTAATAATAGTATTTAGTTTTTAATAGTAATCCTATTTAGACTCTAGTAATTAATATATAAATATAGGCTGCCTCTTTTCTTTAGAATAAATATAATTAGGGTACTAGCTAGGCTAGTAAAATAACGGATCTATCTCTTCTCTAAACTAGTATTAAGATATTTCCGAAAAACTTTAAGCTTTTTTTCTAATAAAATATATATAGAACTATATAGTAATTAGAATTCTAGTTCTAGATCTATATAATATTTCATTATATAATAATTAGGTAATATATTTATAGCCTCTATAGAAAATATTTAGAAAAGATTCTAATACTTTCTAGAAAATATAATTGTCTTATTTATAGTAATAGTAATAATTCTTTAGCTATTTATTATAGAATAAATAATTAATAGAAAAATATATATCTTATATTTTACTATTTTAGTAAACTTTAAAATATTTAGAACTTTAATCTTTTATAATTAAATCTAATATTTCTATATTATTTCCCTAAAGAAAATCAGGGAATTAATTTAGTAAAGCTATAGGAATTCAAGTATTATATTAATATAATTTAGATTAAAATCATATAATATAAAATATATATTAGCCTCTTTTTAGTTCCCTAGTATATTCTTAGTAATAATCCCAAAAATATAATCTTTATATAAATAAATTCTTTTTTTCTCTAGTAAAAATAAGGGAATTATTCTTAATATTAATAAAATACCTATATCTAAAGCTAACTTTTTCTTTATATAATTAGTTTTTATACCCGAATTAACTAATATTCTAATTCTTTATTTACCTTTCCTTATCTTAATAATAACCTCAATTACTATTCTTATTTTAGGAATCTTGCTTTCTATAATATTATAAGGCACGTAATAGCAGGGTAATGTATAAGTAGTTAAGGTAAGTAAGCTGTGGAGTAATGCTTGTAAGTGTAACTAATTCCAAGACTTGATTCTAATAAGAGACTAATTAATGCCCCTTCTAAAGCTAGGAGCATTTCCTTATATATTCCCTAGTACTTAGCCAGGCATGCGAAGCCCTTTACTTAATTAGGAAATCCCATGCGATTTATATGATTCCGATTACAAGCTATACCCAAAATAGGAAACTAGATCTATAATATCTGATACCTGTTTATATGCCATTATGTATACCTATTATATTAATTCCCCTTCTGGGCCCTTGTCCCTAAGAGGCCTGGGAAAACTGCGAATAGCTTTATAAATGTCCCCCTAAAACTTTCCTGGCCGCTGGCTTTCCCTAAAGACTTTTTATAATTGCCCTATTATTATGCCAGGTAATAGAGTTGAGGATATAGTTTACTAACCTTTCCTAGCTAGTTTGCAAATTGCCTCTGGCGATTTCTCTTTATAAAGGTGGTATGAATATAGTATATATTATTGGACATAAAGCTTATCCGATCTCCTAATTAGTTCGTAAATCCTAACTTAGCCTCTATTTGCGAATAAATTATTATTCTATAGGCCCAAGAGCTTGGAAAAGTTAATCTGATTTTCTGGTTCATTTATAAATCCCTTCTTTGGAATTTTCTGGGTATTCCTGGTATAGAACCGGTTCCGAATTCGTAATTACTATTCGGGGAAAGGGTATTATAAAAAGGCCTTCTTTTTCCCACTAACTAATCTTCCTTTTCCTTAACTATAATACCGTACCTAGCTTTTCCTTGTCCCTTGCCTTCCTTCTTTAAGCCTTTTTCAAGCTCCTTTAAGCTTCTTTAAGCCTTATTTAAGCTTTATTCAAGTCCCCTTCTAATTCCCTCTTCTACTTCTTTATTTATTAAGATAAATACTCCTCTTAGTACTTATTAGCCTATTACTACTCGTTTGGCTAATGCTCCTATATCCTTGATTTGCTCTTATTATCTTTAATATTCCAAGAATATTGCCAAGTTTCCTGACCTTACTTATATTAAGAGTAATAATTGCTCGGTATATAATTACTACTGTTCCAAGAATAAGAAGTATAATCCTATAAGTTATAAATTCCTTCTTTTATTTCTTATTCTAATATTATCTAAGGTTCCTCAAGTATATATAGTATAATTAAACCGCCTTCTTTAAGCCATTAACGTATATAAGTGTCTTCCCTATCTTTTGCCTAAAAGGAAGAAGGCTATTATTACCCTTCTTCTATACTAAACTATATATACTTCTCGTATTAAAGCTATTATTTGAGGCTAATGGATTCCCCTAATAATCCAAGGAATAAGTCAAGTAATTCTTACTAGCTTAATATAAGTATAAAGTGCTCTTAATAGTATAATTAATATTCTTTAGTATTAAGTAAGCTTATTTCTTCCTTATTTCTTGCTAATGGCTAATAGTTTTATGAGCTAATTTGCTACCTATTTCTCGAGAGGATCCTAATAAGAATAATAATAAGGATAGTAGAGAGTAGTTGTAAAGGTGGAGTATTTATAGGATATAGAAATTGGAGTTTTTAATAATTTTTATATAGTTTTTCCAAGAATAAATATATGGTTTTTTAATAGTTTCCTAATAAAAGCATTTATCTTTTGCGCCTCTGTTTGGCTAATAGTATTATGATATTACTCTTTTCTAAGTATTCTTGTAATTCTTGAACTGTATTCTCTAGATTACTTAGTGGTTCCTATATATTATCTGCCGGTAAGTAGCCCTTCTAATAAACGAGATACTTCCTTTCTTTTCTGCCCTTTTTATAGGCTATAATGAATTCTATCTCGAATTTCTCTTTGCCCTCGATCTCGACTGGCTCTGGTTCTACTATAGTACTAGCTTGCGGGTATTATGGTTTTAAGAGGGAAACGTAGAAAATATTATGGATCTAATATAATAGTAGTAATTCCAAGCGGTATACCTATTTATATATTCCTATAACTTCCAGAACTTTAAAGGGGCCGAGATATCTATTTGCTAGCTTTATACTAGGTTATAGTTATTGAATGTTCTTCGTATGAAGCATGACTTTATTATATATCTTGAACTTCTTATTAATATATTTCTTGTTATAGTGCTTTTTCTATATATCTACTATTTCTTGCTATTATTTCTCTAGTGCCTCTCGTTTTACTTGAATTCTTTGTACTCTTTCCTATACTACCGGCGCCCCTCCTTCTAGAATGTTATTCTTAATATATAGTTTAATACTGGAATAGAATTTATATAAGATATAGAATGGGGATATTCCTGTTATTAAATATATGGAGTTATTATATGTGAATTCTATAAGAATAAGCTTTGTTACCTAGTTATTTTACTAGTGGCTAGTATAGTATCTCAAGTATTATTCTAAAGTTTGGTTCAGATTCTCCGTTTATTTATTAGTTTGCAGGTGGAATACTATACTTAGCCGTCGTTGAACCTTTAAGTAGAAGTATAGACTTGACTAGAACTTGCTTATAAAGACAGATTCTCTATTAGAGGTTATACCTGCAGGTATACTAAAGTCTTTAATAATATGATATATAAATAGCTTCGCTAGCTCAGGAGCCGAGACCTTCTTAGTAGTCGGAATATATTGTGCTATTTTCGTATATCTATTAATAATAATAAGTATAGAATTATATACTTTGCCGCGAAATCTAGAAGAAGGTAGCCCTGTAATAAAGTCTATAGTAATTTCTTGCCATGGCTTAGAGGGAAGGGGGAATGAACTGAGTATGCCATATAATAGATATTTCTTTATCTTAGTTCGTTAATATATAAGACAAGTTCTAATATAGTTTTTTATATCCTTTTTTATACTTTGCTAGAAGTACTTTCTCTAGAGGATCTCTAGTGTCTTACTAGTACTAAAATGCTTACTTATAGGATTATTATAGTTAGCTTATAGTAATTTTTCTTTGAGAGCTGGCTTATTTAGTATATAGATAGTGCCCTGATATCTTAATAACCTAGATATATTAAGTTCCCAAGTCTTAATAGCTCTAGTAGAGGTTCTTTTTAAGAACTATTTATACTACTAGTATTATACTAATAGATTGAGCCTTTGGTGCTATAATAGTAGTTTAAGTAATATCTTTCTGCTTTCCTTATATACTATTTCGGACCTAGCTGCCTATATAGCTAGAATCCGTAGTATATACTATTTATAACTAGCTATACTAGTAATAGGCTCAAGTAGTAGTATTTCCGGTATTACTTCGTTACTAAAATAGACTTCCTTTTCGGAATTCCTTAGTATCTTACTAATTGAGGAGTACCTACCTCCTTTCTCCTGGGCCTTATATTATGGCGTTATAGGAATAATATGGCGTTTTATTATTGCTACCTATAGGGTTCTCTATTCTGTATTCTATAGCTTATTATAAAGTATAGGTAGTAAAGTGTCTTTATTTATACCTGCTATAAAGTCTGGCCTCCTTAATAGCTTATTAGCGGGATTACTATGCCCCGGCCGGTACTTTAAGACGAAGTTAAAGGCAGCTAGCTTCTCTATTTATCTTATTTATTAACTATTTAGTTTTCTCTTAGTTATGAAGTATTTTAAGTTATTATAATCTGTCTTAATAATAATGGTATACTGGGTATATATTAGGTAATATTGCTAAGTACGGAATGCCAGAATAATGGCCAAGAGTTTAGAGTTATATGTCTTATACCTGCTCTTAATTATAGTTATCTTTTTTAAATAGAAAATAATAGAGTATTACCTGGCTTCCGCTCCCTTACTAAAGAGCTGGGAAATTATACCTGTAATTGTAAATCCTAAAGTATCCGTTTCTATATGAATTTTTAAGGCTAGATTAAAATAATAAAGGATTAGCGCTATTATAAATGCAATTTATAGTTTCCTAAAAGCCTTGTTTGCCTTATCTGTCTAGCTAAACTAATATAGTAGTTTTCTGCTAGTTTTTAGTAAATTAGTTAATTCTTTTATTATCCTAGAGTATTTATAAATAAACCTCTAGTAAAAGTTAGTAAAACCCAGGAATACTTAGACTTCTCGGATATTATTTTTTGGGGCCGGCTATTTCCTAATAGCTATAACCCGGCTAGCCTCTATTTCTATATTATCTGGGCTAATTATAAATCCTAGGAACTCTACTTTCTCTATATTAAACTCGCATTTTGCCAAGTTTATAAAGAGCTAGTATTACTATAACTACTCGAATACATATTAGATTGCTATTATATATTATTCTGGGTTCTCTAAATAAATTAAAATATTATTTAGATAGACTATATAAATAATATTTATAAGGCCTACTAGTATATGGTTAATATATGCCTGAAATATTACCGGAGTATTAGATAGTCTAAAGAATATAATATAGTACTTAAAATGTCTATAGTATATTCGGAATGCCGTCTTTTACTTATTGCCTTCTCGTATTCATAACTAATAGTAAGTATTCTTTAAGTCTAGCTTTATATATACTTTTATTTTATAAAGCCTATTTATTATCTTACTAATAAGTAGTAATAGTATTCGGTTCTTAATAGTAATTTTATTTAGATCCCGGTAGTTAATATATAGATATAGGCTGCCTCCTTTCTTTAGAATAAATATGATTAGGGTACTAGCTAGGCTAGTAAAATAACGGATTTACCTTTTTTCTAAGCTAGTATTAAGATATTCCCGAAGAACTTTAAGCTCTTTTTCTAATAAAGCATATATAGGATTATATGGCGGTTAGGATCCTGGTTCCAGATCTATATAATACTCTATTATATAGTAGTCGGGTAGTATATTTATAGCCTCTATAGAGAATACTCGGAAAAGGTCCTGATATTTCCTGGGAAGTATAGCTGTCCCGTTTATAGTAATAGTAGTAATTCTTTGGCCGTTTATTATAAGATAGGCGGTTAATAGAAAAACATATATCTCATGCTTTATTACTTTAGTAAATTTCCTAGTATTTAGAACTTTAATTTTTTATAGTTAAATCTGGTATTTCTATATTGCCTCCCTAAAGGAAATTAGGGGGTTGACCTAGTAAAGCTATAGGAATCCAAGTATTATATTAATATGGTTTAGATCGAAATTATATAATATAAAGTATATATTAGCCTCTTTTTAGTTCCCTAGTATATTCTTAATAGTAATCCCAAGAATATAATCTCTATATAAATGAATTCTTCTTTCCTCTAATAAGGACAAGGGAGTTGCTCTTAATATTAATAGAATACCTATATCCAAGGCTAATCTCCTTTTTATATAATTAGCCTCTATACCCGAGTTAACTAATACTCTAATTCTTTGCCTACCTTTTCTCGTCTTAATAGTAACCTCAATTACTATTCTCGTTTTAGGGGCCTTGCCCTCCGTAATATAAACGAGTATAACTATTACGGGGCGTGCTCGTTTCTCGGCTTCTTTGGTTCTAGGTACTTATATACCTTATAGCTAGACTTATTATAGTTATAGTAAGTCGGTTTTCCCTGATTTGGGCAAGTAGTAGTATAGTAACCCTTTTTCTAGCAGGTAAAGCAAGTTATACCCGGTCTTATAGATCCTGATACGGGTACTATATTAGACCCTGTTACTATACTTTTGCTACCCCGGTTATATAAACCTCGTAATAGGGATATACTTCTTTTCCGTTTCCCTTTATTATTTTCTTTTTCCTTTCTTTAATTTCCTTTCTTTTATTAACTCGTTAGCTTATTATTATATTCCCGTTAAGCAGACTAGTTCAAGTTATTCTCGACTCTTATAGCTATAGAAATAAGCTTTTCCCTTTCTTATAGAATATTTCCTTAGTAATTAATCTTGTCCCGAATCTCCTGTCTTAAGCTACTAAACAAGTTGTCCCGCTCTTATAGTAAACCCGTATATCCCAAGTTATCTAATAGGCTATCTAAGTAGGATATAAAGCTTTGGATACTCTGACCTGGCTACTGTTTTATATTCTTGAACTTGGCGAGGGCATTATTACTATGGTTCTCCGGATCCAAGATAGAATTCTTTATAAACTTGACAAAAATCTCCTAATCCGTAGTATTAATGTCTACTAATTGTTTCTTATACTTCTAGATATCCCTGGCTATATCCTTAAAGCAGGAAGCATAATATATAACCTTTATTATATCTGTGGCCCAGGTAATTCCGCCGTTTTTATGCTATTTTAGCTTTGCCTAGTAGAAGAAGTCCTGGGCTTCCTTAATACTCTTTCCCTTATAGGTTAGTAATTCTCGGGTTTTTGGAGCCCTGTAAACCAAATATATTGCCGGTAGTATAATAGGTTCTATAATAGGTGCCTGAATATTCTCAAGATAGTGAATCTGAGCTTCTAAATCCTCTAGATTCTTTCTTTATTATATCTTTGCTTCTAACTCAGTAATATAATAACGAGCCGCTGCTAGCTTCTCTGTTATTATTATCCTGCTAGCTAGTTCTGGGGATATCTGAGTTCTACTTCCTTTTCCTAATTAGGTAGTAGCTAGAGTGGCTAACTAGGCGCTTCCCTGGGTGCCCGACTGGGTTGCCCTAGTAATAATAGAGGTACTTTTTCTAGTTAATACTCTAGCTATTAGTGGTTTTGTTTATTAATGGCTTGATTATCTCGTAATAAACTGCTCCCCGAAGGTTGGATTAATTAGAATATAAGGTACGTAATAGTAGGGTAATATATAAGTAGTTAAGGTAAGTAAGCTATGGAGTAATGCTTATAAGTATAACTAATTCCAAGACTTAATTTTAATAAGAGACTAATTAATGCCCCTTCTAAAGCTAGGAGTGTTTCCTTATATATTTCCTAGTACTTAGCCAGGCATATAAAGCCCTTTACTTAATTAGGAAATCCTATATAATCTATATAATTCTAATTGTAAGCTATACCCAAAATAGGAAACTAGATCTATAATATCTGATACTTGTCCATGTGCTATTACGTGTGCCTATTATAAATATAAATAAGTATAATTATTATAAAATATACCTGTTTCCCGGCTTCTTTAGTTTTAAGTACTTATATATCTTATAGCTAAACTTATTATAGTTATAATAAGTCGGTTTTTCCTAATTTAGGTAAGTAATAGTATAATAATTCTCCTTCTAGTAAGTAAAGCAAGTTATATCCGGTTTTATAAATCCCGATATAAGTACTATATTAAACCCTATTACTATACTTTTATTACCCCGGTTATATAAATCTTATAACGGGAATATACTTCTTTTCTATTTCCTTTTATTATTTCCTTTTTTCTTTTTCTAATTTTCTTTTTTTTATTAATTTATTGGCTTATTATTATATTTCTATTAAGTAAACTAGTTCAAGTTATTCTTAACTCTTATAGCTATAGAAATAAGCTTCTTTCTTTCTTATAAAGTATTTCCTTAATAATTAATCTCGTCCCAAATCTCTTACCTTAAGTTACTAAATAAGTTATTTTACTCTTATAATAAATTTATATATCCCAAGTTATTTAATAAGCTATTTAAATAAAATATAAAGCTTTAGATATTTTAACCTAGCTACTATTTTATATCCTTAAACTTAGTAAGGGTATTATTACTACGGTTTTCCGGATCTAAGATAAAATTCTTTATAAACTTAATAAAAGTCTCCTAATTTATAATATTAATACCTACTAATTACTTCCTATATTTCTAGATATTCCTGGCTATATTCTTAAAATAAGAAGTATAATATATAACCTTTACTATATTTATAATCCAGGTAATTTTATTATCTTTATATTATTTTAGCTTTATCTAATAAAAGAAGTTCTAGGCTTCCTTAATACTCTTTCCCTTATAAGTTAGTAATTCTCGGGTTTTTAGAGCCCTATAAACCAAATATACTACTAATAATATAATAAGTTCTATAATAAGTACTCGAATATTCTTAAGATAATAAATCTAAGCTTCTAGATTCTCTAGATTCTTCCTCTATTATATTTCTACTTCTAATTCAGTAATATAATAACGAGCTACTACTAGCTTTTCTATTATTATTATCTTACTAGCTAGTTCTAGAAATATCTGAATTCTATTCTCTTTTCCTAATTAGGTAATAACTAAAGTAGCTAACTAGATACTTTTCTGGATATCTAATTAGATTATCCTAATAATAATAAAGGTACTTCTTCTAGTTAATATTCTAGCTATTAGTAGTTTTATTTATTAATGGCTTAATTACTTTATAATAAACTATTTCCCGAAAGTTAGATTAATTAGAATATAAGATATATAATAATAAAGTAATATATAAGTAATTAAGATAAGTAAGCTATAAAGTAATATTTATAAGTATAACTAATTCCAAGAATTAATTTTAATAAGAAACTAATTAATACCCCTTCTAAAGCTAGAAGTATCTCCTTATATATTTCCTAGTATTTAGCTAGATATATAAAACTCTTTATTTAATTAGGAAATCCTATATAATCTATATAATTCCAATTATAAGCTATATCCAAAATAGGAAACTAGATCTATAATATTTAATACCTATTTATATACTATTATATATACCTATTATAAAAACATTAATAATAATAAAATAATTAAAGCTAATATTATTTCTTAAATTAAACTTAAATTATTCTAGTAATTATCTAAATTTCTAGTATTACTTATAGTATTTTATAAAATACTTAAGGGCTTCTATATTAATATTATAGCCTATTTATTCTAGTATATTTCGGAGCTTATTAATAAATAAATAACTAAAATAATAATATAAATATTATAATTTAATTTTTATAAGAAAGTAGGAATTATAAGTAAAGAATTCGGAAATAAAGCTTTATAAAATAATATTTTAAAATAAGAAAAAATATCTAAAATATTATATTATAAATATAAAGCATTTATTAGAAATAATAAAATAATTAGTAAGATTATTAAAATAAACTTCTAGCTTATTTATATTAGCTAAGCTAAGTAAAAATAAAGTCTTTATAAATATAATATAGAATTATACTTGCCTAATTAGTATTCTTATTATTATAGATCTAATAAAGAATATAAATCTAATACTAAACTAGATATTAACTTAATCTTTAGTAATTTTATTAAGTTAAATATTATTATTAGTCTATTATAAAACTTGGAATTAGTTAGAACTAGTAATTAAGAATCTAGAGGCTCTAGTATTAATTATAACTTTATAAAAATAATAAGTATTATATCTTAATATATTATTAATTATAAATATCTGGGTATTTTTTATTTATTTAATAGATTCTAAGATATAATTTTTGCCTATTATCTAGTATATAAGGAAAAAGGAAATAAGATTATTTATAAAAGTATTAGTTATAGAAATAATAGAAATAGGAGCTATAAAAGTAGCTAGGAAACTCTTAATAGAAATAAAATAGAAATTAGAATAATATTTCTTTCTTTTATTTATTTCTACTAATAAGGCTTTAAAAATATTACTTACTAGTTTATTCTTATTATTCTTATTATTCTCTTCTTTTTTAAATTTAGTAATATACTATATATAAATATTACTAAAGCATTTATTAAAGTTACGAGTATTTCGGAATCTAAATTAGTAAATGTTTCTATTCTTAAATTAAGCCTTTTTAGTTTTTTATTTCTCTAATATATATTTTTATAAGTAATATTCGGGTTTCTTATATATAAAACATAACTTCGGAATATAATTATTATAATTACGGGATTTAGAATAATTATTACGGGTTCTAAAGTTATAGCTAGGTCCGTATTAATAATTTCCGAATAAATAGTAATTTAGAGGATTTTAAGAATAGTATTATTAATTAGTAAAATAGGTTTTAGTAATAATTTATTACTTTTTCTTATAAGTAATAATAAATAATTAAAGCTTATTAATAAGCTAGCTAAGATTATTAGAAGAATCCGAGATTATATATTAGTATACTAGTAAGCCTTAATAGAAAATAATAATCTTATTATATAGGAATTCGGTATTTTATAAGGCAAAAATAAGACTATACTATAATTTATATAAGTTATTAATTAGTATTTAAATAAGCTCAAATATTGTTTTTTTAGGATTCTTTATTATTATAATTATTAAGATAATAGTATTTCATTTATCTAAATTTTAATAATAGAAACCAGGGCTTTTAAAGAAGCTATAAATATTTATATAGGCCTCTTTATATATATGGCTCGAGAGCTAGTTATTATAGAAATAGTTTTATACTAGTTCCTTTAATATAATAAGAAAAGCTCTTACTAGTACCTTTTCTAAAAGCTTTATATATTAGTAAATATTAAGGAAAATAGTAAGTTTATAATTAAAACTACTATTAGTTCTATTATATTTCTATATTTTAAAATATATCTTTACTATTTTCCTAATAAGCTTCCTAGCAGAAATAGTAGATACTAATTAATAGTAGTTTGGGTTTAGTAATAATACTAGTAATAATAAAGATAAAAGTAATAAATAGCCTTAATTTAGAGAAAATAAATAAATAGCTTGATTTCTTAACTAAGATTATCTAGTTCTCTTGTATCTAGTTCTATTTAGAATAAGATAAACTAATATAATAGGTCCCTAAAGAAGATTTGTTCTAATTAGATTATTATTAATAATATTAGCTTTATTTTATATATTTTTTATTTCTTTTTAGGTAAGATTAATAAAGAATTATATAATAGTAAGGTTTCTATAGTTTTATTTAATATAAATATTATTATATTAAAGTTAGGCTTAAAGATTTTATATAAATATATAATTAATTAGACTATATATTATAATATTAAAGTTTTTAAAATTATTTTAAAATAGATCCTATAAATTATTATTACTTTTCTTATATAAGATATACTAATATATCTTAATAATTATATATTCCTAAAATTTAGCCTTTATTATAATTATTAGGTTAATACTATTTTCTTATTTCTTAATTAGTTTCTTTTTCTTATTAGTATTTATACTAAATTAAGTTTAGGTTTTCTCTAGTATATATATATAGTTTATAATAAAAGGAATTTAAAAATAAGGTAGTTTATAATAGGTTTATAGAAAGGGTTTAGTAATAAAAATATCTAGATATCTAATTTAGATACTAGATACCTAGTAAGATATTAAAGTAAATATTTTGCCCTTAAATATTTTATTTATAATAAGAAATTTAGGAAATAAAATACTATAATTCCGGGAAAATCTAAAGCTTAAAGAACTCAATTTAATAGTAAAATCAAAGTAATAGTTAAAGAGCTTTAAGGATATATATAGGGTATATATTTTAGAGAAAGAATCTTATAAATACGAGTATTATATAAGTAAAAAAGATAGTTTCCAAGAAAGTAGTCTTAGGGCCAAAAAAAGTTAGTTTTAAAAAATAATAGAAATTAATTAAATAATTAATTAAATAGCTAATTACTTATTAATTAGTAAGAGCTAGATATCTTTTCTATAGGCTACTAAATACTTTTATAAAGTTAATAAATAGTTTCCCTCTTTAATATAGAATAGACTAGATTTGTTTTAGGCTACTAAATATTTTTAGGACTAATCTAAAATCTTTTCTAATCTATATATATAAACTAATTAATATTAGTTTACTAGTAATATATAATATTATTATATAAGTATAAAAATACTATTTATATATAATTAGTAAAGTTATTATTATTTAGAAATAAGAATTATAATATTATAATATTAATATATAATTCCTAAATTTATTAAGCCTAAAAAGGTCTAGTTTATTAGTTAAATTACTAATAGAATATAAGGTTATATAATTATATTTCATATTTCATATCTTATTACTTATATCTTATATCTCGTATCTTATAACTATATATATAATTTCTAAAGAAATAGCTATACTAATATAAACTTTATCTAAAATAATATATTACTAAATCTAATTTTAGAATAAATAAAATATTTATAGTTTCTTTTATAAAATAATAGTTTATAAGACTTTTATTACTAATTATTTTAATTTATATTTCTTATAGCTTTTATCTAATTATAAAAATAAATAAAAAAAATATATAAATAGAAAATAAAAATATTAGTAAAATTAATATTTTATAATTATTATAAATATAGTCTCTAAAATAAATATTAAAAAAATTTATATAATATATTATATTTTATTATTTCTAAACTATTTAATATTTAAATATAAATAATAGAAATAGATTCTTATTTCTAAAATACTATTTATTATAAATAGCTAAAATATCTTTATTTTTTAAGATTTTTATAATATCTAATATATTTTTTAATTAGCTATTAATAACTTTAAAATAATAAATCTTATATATAATATATTATATTTCTCTAATCTAGTTAATAGCCTCTTTTTTAATTATAATAGCTTATTTTATATTTCGAAATATTAATTACTTTTTTATTTTTATATTTAATTTTTTTTTTAAATAAAAAACTATTAATATTAAAGAAAAATTCAATTATTTTTCTAGCCTAATCTTATATTACTTCAAGCTTTAAAGTATTTTTTAAGCTCTTTATCTAAAAGTAATTAGTAAATCTTATAAAGAAATTATTATTAATATTTCTAATACTAATTACTAGACTTTTATAAAACTTAAAAAAAAATAGAAAAGTATTTTACTTCTTATTTTTAGTTATATATCTAGTTATATTTACTAAAATAATATAAAAATATATTTTTTATAAATTAATATCTAAAATAAATATAAATTTAATCTAGAATTTAAATAGTTTTATTATACTAGTATCTAATAATATTTGCTTTTTAGAAATTATTATATAATAATAAAGAAATTATAATTAAAAATAGCTCTAAATATTATATTTTATAATTATTATAGAAAGTTTATTAAATCTATTAAATAATATATTTATTTTAGAAAATAGAAAATTAAAGAAAAGTTAATTATATTTATTATAAATTAATAAGAAATCTATAAATATAAAATATAAAATATAAACTAATAGTTTTATTAAAATAATTAATATTTCCTTAGTAATATTAGTATTAAACTATAAAATATTTACTATTTTAATAAAAGATATCTTATATTAACTAAAAAGAATTATTATAAATATTATAATTAAATAAAGAAATTATTTAAGAAACTTTTATTAGATTTAAATATATAATTTAAATATTATATAATTCTATTAATATATCTAATACTAACTAAAAAACCCTAATATAATTAGGCTCTAATTTATAATATAATTAAAAAATTTAAAGCTTTTTAATAAAATAAGTCTTTATTCTTAAATTTAATATTATAATTAATAAAAAGTTATTACTAGTATATCTAACTAAAAAAAAACTAATTAAAAATATAAGTTTTTTTTATTAGATTCGATTTCTTCTAATATAAATATAATACTATTATATATTATATATATTATATCTAATAATATTTAGATCTAATTATCTAACTATTATTTATATTTATATTTAAATATATTAAATATATTACTTTATATATTAGTAATCTCTTATATAGCTAGTATTAATCTAATTTATAATTCGAAAAAATATAATATTTATTTATTTATAAAAATATTATAATAATATTAGTTTAATTTTAGTTAGAATTTACTAGCTTATATTATCTATAGCTTATATTATCTATATTATAAAAAAATGAATTTAAATTACTTAAAGAAAAAAAGGGCCTTAATAGATTTATATAATTATAAGAAAAATAAAAATAATAGACTCTAATTTATAATAAAATATTCTATTTTTAATTTAATACTATTTATATATAAAGTAATAAAGCTTAATACTTTTAAATATCTTTAAGTTTAAAGCTATATTTTAGTTATAAAAAGTTCTAGAAATTTAATTATTTAGAATTATTTTTATAAGTTTTATATTAATATTCTATATTTATTATTTTTAAATAATAAAAAAAAGTAATAACCTAAAAGAAATTTAATTTAATTACTTAAAATACTTATATATTAATACTTTATTTATAGTTTTAGGCAAATTTCTAGTAGCTAATAAAAGAGTTTTATTTAAAAAGAATTATAAGCTTTTTTAATATAAAATTAAGCTATTATAAATCTCTTAGCTTTATTTATATAGCCCGAGTAATTAAAGTAAAAGAAGCTAGAACTAAAATTCTAATAATAATAAGAGGTCTATAAATAAAAGCTAGAATCTAATTTTATAAAATACTAAATTCTATTTTATTAAGATATTTAAGAAATATTTATATATTATAGAAATATATTTTATTAAATTAATAATTACTATTTCTTAAATCTTTAAAACTATATTTATATTAGAGGTTATAAATAAAATTACTTTTTATATATTTTTATTAAAATAAAATTAATTTAATTTCTAATAAAACTTTTTAATATCTAGTATCTATAATATTATAATAAAAAGTAATTAAATATCTAATTTAAATATCTAATCTTTTTTCCGAAATATTTTAGAGGCTATATAAATATAATTACTAGTAAATATTATAATATTTATAATATTATTATAAAAACTAAAATCTCTAACTATAATATATAAAAAATATTCTCGAGCTTTATATTTTAATAAATAATATCTTTCTATATAATATAATTAAATATATATAATATTTATAGAAAAATAGAGTTTATAATAATAAATATATTAGCTTTATTTTTAATTAATAATTCTAAAATTCTTTTTTTAAGCCTATAAATATTTTTATTTATAATTTATTCTAGTTTTATAATATATAAGAAATTAAAGAAGTTATATTTATATAACTAATTTTAGTAAGAGTTTTAATTTCATACTTTAAAATATAATATAATAATATTTTTTACTTTTTTTATTTTAATATTTATATAAGTTACTTTAATACCTTAATAGCTATAAACTTTCCCGAATTTATATTATTATATTTATATATAATTTTAAACTATTTAGATTCGAGAGAATTTTTTATTTTCTTATATTTTATTTTTAGCTTTTATTTTTCTAATATATAAATTTTTATTACTTTTTAAAATAATAAAATAATTAATATTTTATTTATAATTCAAATATAATATAAATTCTTTTCTTAATTATAAGATATATTTTCTTAGCTTTTAATATTCTTTATTATATTAATAGAATCTTAATATTATATTAACTCGAATTAAATAAAATTATATTCTATATTACTTATTCTAATTATAATATTAAAACCCTATTATATAATAACTTAATAAAAATACTTATATTTAAATAATATAATATTATTACTAGAAACTTAAATTATCTAATTATGTAATTTATTATAGAATATAATAACTCTAGAATTTAGATTAATTTTAAAAAAGTATTATATTTTTCTAATACTAGATCTTTTTATTATAATATTAGTATTATTATATAACTATAAATAAATATTAAAACTAATATTATAAGTAAATATATTATTAATATTAGATAATATTAAAATAAGATAGCTATTACTAAAATAAGTAATAATATTATAAATTCGGGAATTATTAGGCTTAAATAATATATTAAAAAAAATTAAGGCTAGTTAATTATAATTTAATTTAGTAAATTTTAACTTAATTTAATTTAATTATAATTATTATATAATACTAAAAAAACTTGAATTTTTTAAGTAACTTAAAAAATTATTAAATAACTAATAATTATAATAATAAGATATAAATAAGACTTATAAAATATATATATAAGTATAAAACTAGTTCAAATCTAGAATAAAAAACTAGTTATTTTTCTTAGAAACCTCTTTTTTATTTTTTTTATTTTTATTTTCTTTTTTATTTTCTTTTTCTTTATTTATAAATACTATAATAGGGTTTTTCCTCTTTTATTTCATAACTACTATTACGTGTCCTACTTCCCAAACATACTAGTACTAGTTTAAAGAATTATATAAGACCTCCGTTTATATATATAATTAGCCTTCCTAATATATTAATTTTTAGAGCCTCTTATTTTTAACTATTTGTATTATTTTATTACTAGTACTAAGAGTCTTAATATTATTACTTCTACTTATTTAGCTTCCTACTCTCTTTACCTCTACTCACGTATCTAATATCTATATATAGTCCGATATTTATATAATAATTAAATTCCTACTATAATACTTTCTAGCTCTTAAAATATATAATCTTCTTAAAAATATTCTTATTAAATCAATTATATAGTTTAGTATTAATAAGAGCCTCTTATAAGAAAAAATACTTATTAGTAGTAAATAAAGTAAATATTTATAAATACTTTCTTATTATAAGAAATAAAATAGAAAATCTAGGTTTATTAGCTTTCTAGTATTTTAAGAGCCGAATCTATAACTAAATTAGTACTTATATATAAAGAAATTATAATAAAGGAATTAATAGTTCCTAAAAAAATTTAAAGTAAAATAAGTAAATTTTATATTTTTTTTTATTTACTTTCTTTTTTTCTAAATATATTATTAATTTGTTTTCTATTATATTTTCTTAATTATTTATATAAATATTAAGTCCGTTTTTATTAAAATCTTTTATAAATGTATTAGAACTAGAGTCTTAAGAATTAGCTATTAAATAGTCTCGTTTATACTTATATAAATATTAGTAATTTAAAATTTAAAATTTAAAAAATTTAAAAATTAAATAAAAACATATACTTATATATTATAGTTTATTTCAAGCCTATTATATATATCAGATATTATTTCGGGAGCTAATTTAATTCCGGCTAGTTCTATTCTTTTAATTTAAGAATTAAGAATAAAAGCTAAATATAAAGCTTTACTTTTATTACCTAAAATACCGGTTTTAGAATAATATTTTCGAAGCTTAGTTATTCTCTTATTAATAGCGTTTTCAAAGGTTTTATTCTAATTAAAATTAGTATATTTATTAATATAATAAAAAATATAAGAAGAAAACTTACTTTAAACTCTTTTTTAAAACCTTTAAGTTTTTTATATATTTTATATACTTCAGGTATAATATAATATATAGTAGGGTAGTTTTCGGCTTATAACTTAGTTATAGCCTTAATAAATATTAAAATTATATTTAAAATATTATTTAAATAAGTAATTTTAATATTAGTTAAAACTAGACTTTTATTTTTAAAAGCCTTTAATTTCAAGCTATTAATTACTACCTTAATAGCTTTATATATATATAAAAAGTCTTTTAATATATAATAAGTTAAAAACTACCATATTTTTTAATTTATAAATAATTAGTATTAATTAATAATTAAATAAATAAATAAATAATTACTTACTAAGTTAAGAGAACCGAGTATTTTTTATATTAAAAGCTTTAATTTGAGCTTCTAATAGCTATCGATTTTCCTAATTATATTTAAGACCTATAATAGTCTTTTTAATTTTTTTTTAAATTAATAAATCTCTTATAAATTATATAAGAAACTTACTTATTACTTATTTTACTTCTTCTTCTTTTTCTTTTTCTTTAAGTTTATTCTTTTCTTACTCATATAAATCTATAGAATAAGAAGTATTATAATTATTCTTAATAAGAGCTTTTAAGATATCTTAAATTACTAAATTTAATATATAAGCTATATAAGAAATATCTCTTTGAAATTTAATACCTTTCTTATTATAATACTTATAAAAGCTTATAATAAGATATTATTTAAGCTAGTATTATCTCGAGTAATACTAAATAAAATATATTAGTAATTATTTTTAAAAAAAAACAAAATTTATATTACTTATCTAGTAATATTATATTTAATACTAAAAGCTTTTAAAGCTTCTAATAGAACTAAATTCATATATTTACTATTATAAATATCTTTTAAATCTTTTATAACTAATAAATAAGATTTTAATTTAAAATCTTTATTTATAAAATATCTAAAAATTAAATTAGTAATTTTTTTATTAATTATTATTAATATAAATAACTTATATAATAATTCCTAAATAAGCTTTCTAATTTATAGCTATTCAAGTATCTAAAATAATAGAAAAAGCACTATTTAATAAGATATTATTTAATAATTCTTCTTTTATAAAATTACTATTATTATTATATTTTAAAATAAGCTTATTTATAAGTACTTTAGAATATAAAAGCAGTACCCTACTATATAAAGGTTAGTTATATATAAATATAAGTAGTTTTTAAATAAAACTTACTAGTTTAAATATTAAAATAGCTTTTTAAAGCTCGAAGTAATAATAGCTCTAAAAGAAATATTATTATTAACTATAAAGTCTAATAATAATCTTTTAAAGTAAACTATAATAAAGCCTTTACTAGTTTAACTAGTAGCTTTACTAAATAATTCGGTAATAAATATTTAATTTAAGTCTTAAAAAATAGCTATAAAAATTATTAGTTATTATTTTATAAATTAAGATTAATTATTTATAAAGCTCATTACTCTTTAATATAGTATTTATATTAACTAACTTATAATTACTTATTAATTTTCCAATTCTTTATTTTATAAATTTTTTATTAAAAATATATAAGTTACTTTATAATTAAATTAAAAATATATACTATTTATTTATAGCTCTTAAATAAGGATAATATAGTAACTATTTAATAATTATTAAAGTTCTTTAAATTAGCTTTAGAAGGGTCTAGAGTCTTTTTTATATAGCTAAGCTTAAAAATAGAAGCTTATTTTAAACGTAGTTCTAGCTTAAAATCCTTCTTATTTTAAAGAATATTAAGGTTAATTAAAGATTATTAAGACATTTTTAAATATATTAAGTAAATATAAGTAGGTTTATAATTAAAAGCTTCTTAATTAAAGCTATAGTTATTAAGATATTTATATATAAAATAAGAAAAGAAAAAAGTAGCTTAAGGAAAATTACTTATATATATATAAATTCTCTAGAATCTAGAAGATTCTTTAATAAGCGTCTAATTAGTAATAACCCCTTAACTTTAAAGTATCTATTTATAAAAGGGCTTATTTTTAGCTATTTTATTTATAATAATAAGATTTATAAGATAGCAAGAAATTAGGAGAAAATCAAGTAAATTCTAGTACTTTTAGTTTATTCTACTTTACTTATTAAGTAATATAATACCTGATTTAGTAAAATATATATAAAGTAATACCGGATATAAGCTAGCCTAAATCTTATTTTAGCTCTTATTATACTTTCTAATCTTTAAGTATATATATATAGTTATATAACTAAATAATTAACTATAATTATAATTTAATTAAGTAGATTTTAATTTAATTTAATTTAATTTAGAGGTAATAATTAAATCAAGTTAAATTATTTAATATACTAGGCTTAAGGAAAAATAAAGTAAAAAAATAAGATTTAGAATAAGATATATTAAGTAATAAATAAAGTAATTACTAAAATAAGAAAAAATAAATAAAAAAAAGCTAGAAAAGTAAAGATATATTATATTAATATAAAAAAAACAAATACTAGAAGAATTTAAACTATCTATTATAGTTTTAACTATTTGTCTTATAATTATAAGTAAATAGATATATATAAATAAAAGTATTTTATAGTTTATTATTTAATATAAAAGAATAATAAAGAATTATTTAATTAATTCTATATTTTATATTTTCTAGAATTAAAAGCTAATAATATTCTAAGTTATTTAAATAATTTTATAGCTAAATACTAATATTAAAATAGATTCTAATATATAACTTTGCCTATTATTATAATTATATTTTATATTAATATATTATTAAAGGAAACTAGTAACTTTATTCTTTATTCTTAAAAGTAATCTTTTAATATAATTCTTTAAATTACTATTAATATAGAAATAGTATTTGCCTTTACTTTACTAATATATCTTTTATTTATATAAACTTCTCTATATTATAATCTTATCTTTACTTTTAAATTATATTATTTATAATTAAATTTACTAATACTTTTTAAGAAAATAGATTAGTAAAAATATATAAAGTTCTTAATAAATTAGAAGCAAATTCTTTAGAATTTAATTATATAAGAATATAATTTTATTATTTTTTATTATTATATATATTATATTTATTAGATATAATAACTTAATCTATAAGTTCTATTTCTTCTAATAATAAATAGTAATATAAGAAGTAGTAAAAGTAAAAGTTCTAGTAATAATAATAGCTTATAGAAAAATATATAGTTTTAGTTTCTTTAAATTAATTCTTAGTTTAGAGAAATAAAGAAAAAAAGTAAATTTGAAATATAGATTCGTAAATAAATTAAATAAGTAAAATACCTATTAAAGATACTCTTAAGTAAAATACTAGTAAAATAATTATTTAATAATATAGAAATATTAGATAATAGAAATATAAAAAACTACTTAAATTTAAATCGGAATTAGAAATAAATTCAAAAATAGAATTTCTATCTTCTCTTTTTTCTTTTTTCCTAAAATAATAATAGCTAAAATTAAAATAGCTAAAAAGTAATAATAAAAAGTAATAAATTATAGAATAATAAATTATATAGAAATATAAATATAAGGCTTTATATCTATATTATTAGTTTATTTATTAGATATTAAAAGAATATAAATAAATTTAAAATAAAGTAAATAATAAAAGAAATACTAGTATAAATATTACTAATACTAATATAAGGGCCTATAAGAATATTAAAAATATCTAAATAAAATAAGAAATTTAGAATAGAAAATAAGATATATTACCTGAAATATTATAGAAATATAAAAAACCTTTTAAAAAAAAGCTACTAATAATTCTATATCTATTCTAATAAATTTACTTATAAATAATAGCTATAATATAAAAGAAATATTAGCCAGAAATATTTTTAAGTTTCTTTTTTCTATTAAATTAAATTATTACTAGCTATCTAATATTATAAATATATTTTAATAAAAGCTAATTATAAATATTAATTTATCCGAATTAGAGAATAGTAATATTAAATACTTTTTATATTAAATTTATCTAGCTATAAAATAGATAAATAAATTCTTTATTCTATAACTAGATAAATATTATAATTATTAAGAGAATACTATTTTATAAAAACAAATAGCTTTAACTAATAATAAATATATTTCTTAGCCTAGTTTATTTATTAAAGGTATTAAAAGCTACTAGAAAGAAAAGGCCTAGGCTATAATAATAATAGAATATCTCTTAAGAAATATCCTCTAATATCTTACTATTATTTTCTAATATAAATATAGTAAAACTATAGCTTTTACTAGAATATATAGCTCTATATAGAAATAAATAGATATTACTATATATTTCTAGTATAATTAAGAATCTAACTAGAATAGCTTTTATAAATTCCTTTAAATATATAATCTAATTAAAAATAATATAAAATATTATAAGTAATCTAATAACTAGAAGCTTTATAAAATCTTAGAATATATTAAAGAAAAAACCTAAGAAAACTATATAGAAAAAAGTAAAAAAAAAAGAAATAATTAAATATCTAATAAAGTTTTTATTAGATATATATTTTGTTTTTTTTATATATATTTATATAATAAGAATATCTATATATTAATCCGAGCTAGAGAAATCCGGACTTTTATAAAAGTTAGAAAGCTATTATTTCTCTAATAAATTAAATTAATTAAGCTATATTATCTTATAAGTTATTATATTAGATATTTTCTTATTATAAAATATTAAACAAAAAATATTTAAAAAGCCAAAGAAAAGGAAATAGCTATAGTAATTAATTAAAACTCGGTAGTCTAAATAGAAAATAATTAAAGCCTATAAAGCTAAAAGTATATATTTATTCTAATTATAATTTGTAATATCTTATATTATATTCCTACTAGTATAATTATTTAGTATTTATTCTTTCTAAAAAAGTATCTAAAAAGAAATAAAATCTATTTCTAAAAATTATAAATATATATTTTTAGAAAAATATTACTATATTTATAAGTTATTTTAGTTAGAATTTATATATTAGAGCTTTAATAAAAGACCTAATATAGCTTGCTTTCTTTTTTTAATAGTATTATATTTTGGCCAAAAATTAATCTTATTATATTTAATTATTTATAAATATCTATAAATATTACTCGAATATTATTTATATTATTTTAATTCATCTAATAAAAGCTTATATTAAAATTAAGCAAATTATACTAATCTTATCTATAATATACTAGAAAGCTTTTAAAAGCCCCAAATATAGCTCTTATAATAATTAGTTAGGCTTATTTCCTAAAATATCTTTAACTTTACTTCTTTTATATAACTTTTTTCCTATAATATAAATACCTATAAAATCCTCTTATTTCCTTTTCCGAGAATATATATAAAACATAAAATAATCTAACTTCTATTTATAAATATAGCCTAGTAGAAATACCGAATTATATAACCGAATCTAATTATAGCTAAATAGCTTATATTTCAGATATTAGTACTTAATAACTATAAGATATATATATCTAATAATACTATATTTCCTTATATAATTAAAAAGCAATATTAATAAAGGATTTATATTATAGAGAAAGCAAAGTAATAAGGTAATTAGGTATAATAGCTAGTATTATATAGTTAATACGGATGTGGTTTTAGCTAAAGAAGTTAGTTTTAGCTAAGGTTCCAAGCTATAGTTCAAACCAAGCTTGCTTCCAAAGCTCGGCGTTTTAGTAGTCTTGGCCATACCTACTTATCCACTGCCACACCTCACTCCTGTCCTCCTTAGCTTTAAATTCTTAAGATATTGGAAATTATTAATCTTTGAGCCTTGTTCTATTGCTCTGTTCCTGCCGTCACATTAGGTATTTAAATAGGAAAGGGCCTCGAGTAAGGCAGTTAGTTAGCTTTCGTTTTTATTTCTTAATTATTATTTACTATTTTTCTGCTCTAATTTATATATTATTAATTTATTAATTATTAATTATTAAATAAAAGAAATAGTAGATTAAGTAAATATTACTAAGAATATCGAGAGAGTATTATTAGTAGAATTCGAGCTTATATAGTAATTATATTATATAAGTATATTAGATAAAGAAATTTATAAGAAAGAAATTAATTTATTCAGAAATTAACTATAGAGTTTGGATATATTATTTCTTCTTCCTCTAATAGTTCCACTAGCCGCCTATTGCTTGCACTAATATTAATATATAAATTGCCGAATAACCTTCGAGATTGAAAGCTTGCAAATGAATGCGAATATATTTGCAGCCGCTTAGTACCGTATCGAGAAAGCGCGTGTTCCTCTTCAAGCAAAACCCTTTCGCCGGCTATAAGAGATCCGCCCAAAAACTACAGGTTAAGAGTTAGATTTTTGGCAAATGTAATATTAGGTTGTCTCTTCTTTATGCTTATTCCGAGTTTGGAAGGTCAAATGTTTAGAAACCCAGAAGTTATATGAGGCACAGTGGAGTTCAAATATCAAAGTTCGGATTGTATAGCTATACTCAGTGCGAGAACTAATAATAAATAAATGAGATGCCGGTCTAAAGGGATCCTTTTCATTTAGGATTTTATAATATCCATTTATTGCAAGCTGCTTCGGAGGCAATTTTCTATACGGCCAGCGTATCCAGTAGCTTTTCCTGAGAAGCCTCGGATAGTTTTATACGAGAACTGCGGGTACGCGTTTTTGCAAACTCGGGCGTGTATAGCGGATAGACTGCCGGTCTCTGAAGAAGAATTATTACAAGCGATCGAAGAGAGAGATGTCCGCCACCGACAATACTGCATACAAGCCTGCTTGTTAGGGCTTGTACGAAAACGTCCGATACTTGCCCAAATATTGGCGCATACCGTACTTATAGGGCTGGCAACAAACATGCCTTGGGAAGGAAGTCACTTGCAAAACTTATATTACGTCAACTCGCCGAAGACCCCGACAATGGATGCGAGCGACTTAGAAAGCAAGGTGCTCGTGGCGCTCTGTTCAGATTGACTCTGGAGGTATAGATATACTTTCGTTGCCAAAGGGACTGTAACGGCATTCGAAGCCAAGTTGAAACACGAAGGGTTGGTTTACCGGCACTTGGACGAAGTTCAAGGGGGCATCATACCTGTCTATCTTGGGAACATCTCTCTTATCCGTCCTTTCTTTCTTGACTTTGGGGTCGGAATAGTTCACATGTTGCTTATATCATGGGCAGGCAAGCAGGCGCGCAAGGATTTGGTATTGGGTATGGGACGGGATTTGGCTGCGGAGACAAGCGGGGCAGTTACAAAGATATTGGATCGTGGGGTAGAGCATCGTAACGTACGGCCACCGAATATGCTATAGAATCCCGAGATCAGAAATATGGTGCTAGTGGATTTTGAGCGTTCAGAAATTTTGAAGCAGGTTTCAGTTCTTCAAGAGACATCGCCTAACCGGAAGCGGAAGTACCTCCATTTCAACCCAGAGGCATCCTGTCGAAGTCTTTCCGACGGACTTTTCATCGGTCCCAGCAAGTGTTTCGATTGGAGCGATCGGTAGTCTACAGCAATTCAACTTATAAATGGCCCCACGGTAACGATTACCTTCGCTCACTTATCTACGGCTATGTCGTCCTGTAGTAATGTGATATGTCCTCCCTTATTGCCTCCCTATCATTGATCAGCACCGCTTCTTCGGCCGTATCCATTTACAGGCTGGAGGCCTGGAAATGTATATATAGTGACTGTCGCGCACTAACCTCCCGCACGAGCAGGCTTTCTTAGAGGGTCCAATCGACTCCTTGGACGAGCCATTCTCTCACATTAAACCCCTGCTCCTGCTGCGGCCTTTTCCAGATGCGGCGAATGTAATGTGAGTCATCAACGCTGCCTTCCGGATGTAGCGCCAAAGGGCCGAGCCGAGTAGTCAAAATTTTCATTGACAGTGCTGTACAGTGGCCTGCACTCGAATCTTGGCCCCAAAGTGCTGCGCCATTCGTCTGCTTTTTTCCACGTTCAGTTCCTCTGTCCATGCATTCCCCGAATGCATATCTTACTGGTTCACATCATGGCTCGTTGGCCTCGACCCCGTTTCCTATCTGCAGCGAGCTCTAACTGGCACCTCCACTCGTGCCATTTCCATATATCTTTACCAACCTGGGTAGATAAAGGAGCTGCTGCCTTAAGTAGTCGTAATGGCTAAGTGGACCCCAGTGCACTTGAGCTCTAGTACCTGCCTTCAGGCTGCAAAAGTGCTTCCGTAGCAAGTCGCACGCGCCAACCACCTTGCTATAGTAAACTCACAACCAAAGACTCAAACCTCATTACCATTATCGCAATCTTTACACGCACGACCACCCTTGCTATAGTAAACTTACAACCATCACTCTACTTTCCTACCATGGATTCTCGAAGGGAAGTCACCGACGCGATTGTGAATACTGGGCCTGCCGGGGTCGGACAGCTGGTTGACACCGCCAATTCCTCCAAATAAAAGCATGAATAGAACCAGAGGGAAAAGGAGGCCCGCAAGAGGGAGGCCCGAGAGAAGGCGGAGAATGATGCCCGAGAGGCGGTAGCAGGTGTTCGCCTACCTACAAAACACTCCGAACTTGTCATAATCTGAGATGCTAATGGCAGTCTATAACAGAAGGGCAGCAGAAGCTCCTAAACATTGACAACCCGAGAGCCTCTCTATAATCTTTCGGGGCCGACTTGCCAAAGGGATACCATCCAACAACCCTATATATGGTCTGCAGCCCGAGAGCTATCTGCTATTGCTTTTATTTCTTTGCAATTTTGTTTCATTATAGTCCTGTTTATAGATAGGAGCAGCCTGCTCAGGAAGGTGCTTGGTAATTCTGGTTGCTTTAACCGAGTTTGAATTTTAGAGGTACTTTTAGGAGGCTATTAATCTTTCTTATAGAAATACTATATACCCTCTCTATCTCAATTAGCTATACTTTAAATAGTTATATCCAGTATTTTTATTAATACTATATACTCAGAAAATACTTCGTTTTAGATATATTACCCTTTTCTCTAAGGCAGGCAAAGCCTATATATATATTAGGCTTTGCCCTTACCTATAACCGAGATCCAAGGTTAATATATAACTAGAGTTAATATATAGTTATTTTATACTAAAAACTCAAAATAACTAGATCTAATATTTACTTTTTATTAAAGACCTCTTTTTATTTCTTTAGCTTTTATTTAAGTATTATATCTTAATTAGGCTATAGAAGCTTCTTGTTTATAGTTTTATATAATTTCCTCTAATTAGTTTAAAAGAAAAAAAATTCCTTAAAAATAAAAGATTTCTAGAAATAACTTATAATAGAATCTTATTAATTAATATCTTTTTAATATTTCTTATTAGATTACTTTTTTAGCTATTACTAAAAAATACTAATAATATAACTAAATTATATAGATTTAGGCTTATTTTCTTTTTAGTTATATAAGCTTATATTTTCTATAATTAACTAGAATATTAATATATATTATTTATTTTCTATTAAAAATAATATTATAATTTCTAAGATTTAAAATAATTATAGATATATTAATACTTTATTTATTAATTAGAAATAAAATTTCTATATATTTTTAATAAACTTAGCTAGCTTTTTATTAAAACCATATATAATATAAAATAAAAAAAGAAATTATAATTCTATTTCTAAGAATTATTCTATAAGCTAAATAGGCTTTATATTAATAAAAGTATAACTATTAGCTCTAGTATTAATAAAAGAAAAAAACTTGATTTCTAATTTATTTATACTAATAATATAAAGTATTATAAGAATATTTTCTCTTATTAGATAAATTAAGTTAATTTCTACTAAATTTATATTATAAGTTTCTAAAATAAAAACTTTTTTTAAAAGTACTTATTTTCTGGTTTTATACTAGAATTAGAACTCGAATTCTTTAAATACTTTACTAGAATAATATATTTCAATAAAATAAAAACTAAATCCGGTTTAATTCTAGAAAGAGCTATTTTAGTTTCCTTATTATATAAAGCCAAATAATATTAAATATAATAGCTAAATTTATTATAATTAAAGTATTTAATAATTAAGAAATCCTTAGTTTTTATAAGATATTACTTATATTTATAAAGAAATATATATTTAATAAAAGTAATTAATATAGGCTTCTTAGACTTTTTTTAGAAATATATTTTTTAGAAATATATAAAAATATAATATTAGAAATAAACTTAACTAAAATAGCTTTTATCTTTTTATATTTCTTAATCTTTTTATATATAGCTTTAATTTACTAATTATTAGTAATATAGTACTAAGTAAAATAAATAATATTAATAAAAGAATTATTATAATATATATATATTAATTTCTAAAGCTTTAGTAAAAGCTTCTTATTTAGTTTATATTTAATATCTTAAAGACTAATACTATTCTCTATAAATAGTTATAAGTAAAAAATATAGAACTTCTAAAATATTTAACTAGAATATATTTAAAGCTTACTAAAGTTATAGTAAGTATTTTATATTTTATTAGAATTAGAATATAGCTTCTTTAAATAAAAATAGAACTTTAAAAGCTAATAATACTAATTTAAACTATTTTTATTTATATAAGAATTAGTTAAAATAAAAGTATTACTAGTAAGTTTACTAGAAATATAAATAATCTTAAAATTCTCTAAGAAATATAAATTAGTATTTCCTTATAATTTGTTTTTAATCTAAACTAGCTAGTTATTAAAAATAATATAATCTCTAGTAAAGAAAGTTAGATCTAGAAGCTTAATAATTCTAGTATTTTTAAAGGAAATATAAGATATAGGGAATTTTAGATAGAAATAAATAAGAAATAGTTTGGAATTCTTTTAAAAAAGATTTAAAATAGCTAAAATAAATAAAATAGAAATAATTAGAACTATTATAAGCTAATCTACTATAACTATATAATATTTAACTTTATTCTCAAGCTTAGTATTATAAAGCTTAATATTCTCGAAAATAGCTTTATTATAATTATAGGTATTCTTATATAAAATAATTCTTTAAATATTTTTCTAATAGCTTTTTATAATAATATTAATATTTAAAAATAAGATATTAGATTTTTTAGCCTATTTATATAACTCTCTAATAATAATATAATTATTAGTTTCTAAAAGCTTTATAATAAAAGCAGAAAATTTTATTTCTATAAACTTAAATAAAAATTCTTTAGAAATATTAATAAAATATTCGGTTTAGAAAGAACTATTAATAAAATAACCTAAACTAATAAAAGCTTTACTAGAAGCCTTAATAAAAGTTAATATAATTTTTAGTTATATAATATTCTAGGAAATTAACTTATAATATTTTTCCTCTATTATATTTTCTTTAATAGTCTTATTACTAGTATATATATAAAGCCTATAAAATTATAAGATAGAACTTAAGAATAGTAATTAGATTACTAGCTTATATATATTTATTACTTTAGGATTTAGTTAAAGAATAGCCTTTATTTAAGATTCTTTAATTTTCGGGGTTTTAAAAAGATTTCTAATATATTACTAGTATAATTTTATAAAAATATAAATATCTAATTTCTCTAAGAATTCTAAAGCTTTTTGCTTTTATTATCTTAATAATACCTATATTACTAATAGTTCTAAATTAGTTTATTTAAAATCCTTTATAGAATTAAAGAAAATAAGCTTTAAATACTATTATAAATATAATATTTAGGGCTTAAAAAATAAGGTAAAAAATCTTTTATAAAAATAATTTAAAGCTAAGAAAAAGAAAGCTAGAATATAGAAGGCTATAAAAAAATATATATATTTTATAATATATTAGTTTATAAGAAATTTAGTTTTCTAAATATCTCTAATATATTTTAAGTATATTTCTTTAATAAAGCAACTATATTATATATATTTAGAAAGTAATAGAATATAAGTAATAAGATATAAATAACTATATTAGCTAATTATATTAGCTAATAAGATTAAAAGCTAAATTATAATAAATATATAATAATATTTAAAAGTAAAAAATAATTATTTATATTATTAAATTAAATTATAATATAATATTAATTATATAAGTATTTAGTATAAGAAATATAACTATATTAAATAGGTTTTATATAAGAAGCTTTTATTATATAATTTTTTAATTACTTTTTAATTTAAGCTTCTTTTAAGAATTTTTAATATTTTATTTAAAAATTAAATTAAAACTAAAATTTTATAAATAATATATAATAATATAAACTTTTTATATTATATACCTATATAAAATATAAAATAAAGCATTTCTATTAATATAATTATTAAATATTAAATTAAAATTATTAAGTTTTTTAATATTTTAATAAAAGCTAAATTTAAAGTTATTAAAAATTAAAGAATAATTAAGAAAAAGTTATATATTAAACTTTTAGCTTCTTTTTTTTTATAGAACTTAAAGGAGTTTATTATTTTACTTAATAATTATTTAATAATTAAATATTTAATATCGAGTATTTAGCTAAACTTAAATATATATTAATCTTAAATATATATTAATCTTAGATATATATTAATCTTAAATTTCAATTAATAAACTCGAGTAATTTCTTATTTTTTCTCTTAACTAAATTATTTTCCGCAAATATATTTCTATAAAATATATACTTATATATTTAATAACTAAAGCCTTTTTCTTTATTATAAATATTAACTAGTATATTAAACTTATTTATAAAATAGAATTAAGACTTTAGGTTAATAAAATAAACTAGAGATATATAAAGCTTTTTTCTAAATAAATATTAATTTTCTATTTTAATTAATTTTACTATTAAATTAAAAATAACTTTCTTTATAATATATATAATATTAGTTAGAAAATAATCTTTAGTAATAATATTATCTAGCTAGTCTATTTCTCTTATATTAGAAATATTTATAGTAATTATATTAATAAGAAAGTTATTATAGAAATTAAAATAATAAGTTTTATTTATAAGAAAACTACTATTTCTATTTTATAAATTAAGGCCTAAGGTTTTATTACTAGTAATTTACTTAGTCTGAGTTTATTTACTATAATAGACTTTATTAATAATATAAGCCTTAATAGCTTTTTTAAGAATTCTAATATTAAATCTATTATAAAACTTATTAAGGAAAATATTAGTAATAGTAATATTAAGTTTATTTATAAATAGTTTATAAATTTTCTATTTTAGCTTTTTAAACTCGACTTTAATTAAATTAGTAATTTACTATTACTAAAAACTAAATTCCCTATACTAATATATTTATTAATATATAAGATATATAATATTATATAGACTAGAGAAGTTAATACTTTTAATATAGACTAATACTTTCTTATTTTCTTTTTAGTTCTTATTTCTTTTGTTAAGACTTTAAATTAAATATATTTACTAATTAAATAATCTCTAAATAACTAAAATAAAAGGGTTTTAATAATAATTTAGTACTTCTAATATATTATTAGATAGAACTAGAAATAATTTATTTACTAGCCAAACTTAATAACTAATAAATAGAATAATAAAACTAAATATATATTACTAAATATTCTAAAATCTTTAATATCTAATTATATTAATAAAAAATATAATTATAGCTTATTTAAACTTATTTATAATAATCTTAGCCTAATAAATATTATTATTAAAAATAAAAAAAACCTTATAATTATTAGAATAATAGACCTCAAGTAATTATATATTAGGCTAGCCTAGCTATTAGGCTTAATACCTTAGTAGCTTCTTTAAGATTAACTAAATAATTAAGATATTTTATTAGATAAGAAATTATTCAAGATTACTATCTAGTTCTTTAAATACTTAGAGATTTTTAAATATATTTTAGAGAAAGAAGAGAAAAAAATACTAGAGAATTAAAAAAAAGAGCTTTTAAATCTTATAAAGTAGTCCGAGATCTTAGAAGTTATATAGCTCTATATAGTTTTCTTATATGGCTTTAATAATACTTATAATCTCTCTTTTATATAACTATAATATTATATAGATATTAAGAAATAAGAGTAATATAAGAAGGAATTCTATAAGATAGAAGAAATAGAAATATTTATAATATAGAAGTTGCTCTAATTAACCTAATACAAAAAAGACTTCAAGAAAACAAAGGCCTATAAAGTTAATATAAATAATAAGATAATAATAGGAGAGTAATTTATTATTATATACTAACTAGTATTATATTCCTAATTCCCTTAGTAAAAATCCTTCTCACCATTCAATTATAGTAGTAATTCCAAATCCAAAGCCCAGAATTAAGTCACCTATATATAATAAGCAAAGCAGACTCCTATAGCTAGATGTAATTACCACACATATTCTGCAGGGGGAAATGGCTGCGTCGGAGGTGTTTAGGGAAATTGAAGTCCCATTCTCCGTGAGAGACACAAAGGCCGAAGAGGAGGAGGTGTCTCGCGCCATCCTCGATTTCGCTCTTGTGCCAGCAGCATTTGCAAGCAGGAGTGTTCTCTTAGCTGCCAAAGCATTGGACAGCGAGGCTGATGAGAAGATCTCGGTAGCGAATGGCTTCGGGATCCTTGCTAGTCATGTTTAAAGGAGCCTTCTTGAGGAAGTTGACCTCTGGAATCTCGCGTGAAGTCTGTTCTGACACGGCGTCGTGCCTTAGTTCAAACGGCCATCCTCAGAGCCATCGCGACTTGAATGAGTGATACTCACGATTATATGAAATTTGTTCTATTACCACTTACGCACCTCTACCCCTCACACCAGGCTTACGACCCCGCTTTCGAGGCGTTCCCCCTTGCTTCGTGAAGAAGTTCTCCTTCAATGACTGCAGTGCAAAGCCTAGGAATTGCCGTCCTATCTCTGCCCAGGTCTTGTCTTCGTGGACCATCCTTGTCAACAGACTCTCTTGATCCTTGGTCAGTTCCTTGGCAGGCTTGCGAGACGTGACGGCCCGGTGAGAGACTACAGCTTCTGCCGACGACTCCGCAGAGCTAGCGCTTAAAACCGCCGTTAACAAGTGGAAGGTACGAACGGGTAGAAGCGGCCTGGTACACTGGATGACAATCCAGCCACGGTGTCCGCGCCAAAAATGGCCGAGGTGGTCTGTGCTCACACTTTCTTTTGGTGAAGTTGGACGAAACCGATTTTGCAAGCGACTGTAACATGAAAGTTCTGTATAGTATATGCAGTACTGGTAAGCTAGGGGATGCTAAAAGGTAGTGGCACAAGTTAAGGAGCCAGAATGTGCTCTCGGTTAGCCGATTTGGGTGGTGTCACGAGTACCAACGTGTCGAGCTCTCAATTTATTGGCGCATCTATATCGCTTCATACCCATACATACCCATGCCCTAGGATGCCAAAGCCAGAAGTTCCAAAATCCTCGGATTAGGAACGCCACATGGTAATGCTTGAATCCTAGCCCAATGAGGTTGCGATAGGGATGCGTCAGCCTCCGCGATTCTGCAGCACATGCGTTGAACGTTGCTTGCCGATTCTCTATTTGAACCCAGCATTGCCCATCCATTCTGAAATGAGGGCCTTGCGATAAGTCAGTTTAATTCCTGATACATTTGAAACTTTGACATGGAGTCAGCATTCAGAGTCCCAACTTCCTTGCCTGACGGGAATCGTGAATACGCCCGCCGATACACCTCTGACGAATGGGAGGCCATGAAGCCAAAGATCCAGCAACTGTACGTCCAAGACGAGAAGACACTCCAACAAGTCATTCATATCTTAGAGCGCGAGTATGGATTTACGGCCTCGTACGTTGTTCTTCCTTTTCCCTGTTTGAACCCAGTGGACCAGGCTGAGACTCAGGTAGGGAGAAGCAGCTTAAGAGCCGGATAAGCAAATGGAGATTCGACGTCAAGAATGTCAAGGGAGATACCATGGTCCAGATGGCACGCGCCAGACTGAGGCGGAAGAGGGTGGATGGGAAAGACAGCGTCTTCCGTGTCAACAAGAAAGCAGTGGCCGATCGAAACATCAACCGATATCTTAAGAGAAACAACGTCTCCGAAGAAGATCTGTTATCTATGACGAGCCCAATCGATGGTACGCGCGCTCTTTTATTCTGATGTTGAAGAGACTGATGGGTTGAAACAGCACCTTCTCCTGCTTTTAGTGTCTTCTCGCCACGTCCCGACTCCCCATCTGATACCAGTGTTCACGCAGCTCTTTCTGTGAGCAATGCTACTTCTTCGACCGAAGAGTTCGTTATACTGGACCTCAACGCAGATTCGGGTGCTTTAGAGGCAAATACGATGTCAAATCACCTTGCCTATTCGAGACACAACCAGTTGCCTGCCTCTAGCCAGCAAAGCCTCCGAGCACTTACCATGTCCCACCCCCAAAGTCTGGACGTCAGTAGATATGCCTATTTCACGACTCTTCCCGGAAGCATTCAAGACCTACCAGATAGCCCTGAAGTGCTTCTTTGGCGCTTTCGAGAACAAATTTGTCCCATGCTCTCTGTCACCAATGGCCAAAATAACAATATGTGGCAGACTTTGGTACTGCCACGGGTGCACAACTCCCAAAGTCTCTGCCTTGCGATATCTGCTATGACGGCTCTCCACATATCCACCGGCAGGTCTGATATCCAACTTCATGCTCGTGGAATGAACTTGATGCTCCAGAGCCTTCGCGCATTGCGCAGTGAGCTCGGCGGCCAAACACGCAAGATAGCCACCCTGGCGACTGTCCTCATTCTGGCATCCTGGACAAGTTGGAACGAAGGATTGCACCTGGGAAGGAAGCACGTCAAGGGGGCTTTGGTAGTGCTTTGGGAACTGTGGTCGCAGTCTGTAAAAATAACGTCCGGTTCTGCCCCTATTGACCCCATCTCCTTGGCATTTCTGGCGACAACTGGGTTCTATATGGATGCACGGTCAAGTGTTGTGCACGCGGCGATGGCAAAGGACGACTATAAAATGATTCGCAAAATCATCCCGGAAATGCCGACGCCGGTGGAAACATACCTGGGGAAATTCGAGGGGAATCTATCCTCGATCCCTCTGGATCCGTGGATGTTTTGTGCTGGCAGAGTTTTCCGTTTCATGAAACGGGCAGCTGACCTTTGCTACGAGGTCAGGATGGCAAGTAGTGCGTCTTCTACCAATATCACCGAAGCGGTAGCCTTGGCACGCGAAATCGAGGCATGGACACCCAACGCACTTGTCTATTTTCCATCTTCGAGTAGATTACACGTTTCTGGCTTGGACGAGCGGTACATGATACATACTGCGAAGGCGTACCGATATGTCACTCTTCTATACCTCCGCCAAGCTGTGCCGGAGATGCCTAATATCAGTATTCAGCAGCTAGCCCGAGACACAATTCGCCACCTCTCGTCCTGTCCACCGAGCTCTACCATTGCCTTGGCTCAAGTATATCCACTGTTTGTGGCAGGCTGCGAGGCAAGTAGCAACGAAGAGCGGCAGTGGGTCAAAGAACGTTGGGCTGCCATGATAGCACGTATGAGAGTCACCAATGTGTATAAGTGCTGGGAAATTACTCAAGAAGTTTGGAAGAGACGAGACGCTTATCAACAGCGGAGAAGCGGAAATAGCGCCAACCATCTTCAGCAACCAATGTTTCAATGTCTGGGAGATACTGAAAACATAGAGGGCCGATTACATTGGGCACAGATTATGAAGGACTGGGACTGGGAAGTGTCATTCTAGTTTGGAGTAAACAAGCGGTATATGTTTCTAACGTCATGCCGAGTTGAACTGCACCCAGTGTGAGTAAAAAATACTCAAGCTACTCAAGCTACTCAAGAGTAGTCTTAAGTAAAGTAAAGTAGAATTTGAGTAGCATAATATAATACTTGAGTAAAGTAGAGTAAAGTACTACTTAAGAGTAACTCAAGAGTAATTATATATAAGTTATATAAATATAGAAAATTAATATTTATTTAATTATTAAGTAATATTAATAAATATTTCAAATAATTTTTTACTAGTATATGAATTATATATTAATTCTCGCACGGGCTATAAATGCAGCCACTAGTATAATTTTAAGACCCGAATAATATATAACTTTATTTTTTTTTATAATAGCCCTTTATTAAAAAAGCTAGTAAGGGAAATTAATAGAAAAATAATAAAGGCTTTAAACCCTATTTTTCTCTAAAGTCAAATGCCTGAAAAGCGGATATATAAGTAAGGCGGTTTTGAAAAACACATATTAGTAAGAAGCTCCCTTACTAAAATCATATAGTTAATAACTCAATATTAAATAACGGGCAAATAGCTATAAGTTAGGTACCAAAATAATTATATATTACCAGGTTTTTAAAAGATTATAGCTATATATTATATATTAGTTATATAGTAGATTAATTACGATTTTATAATAAGAATATATATATTAAGAGCTAAAAAAGTATAATATATATAATATTAGTAATAACTTAATAAATAATAAGCAAATAGCTATAAGTTAGGTACTAAAATAATTATATATTACTAGGTTTTTAAAAGATTATAGCTATATATTATATATTAGTTATATAGTAGATTAATTACGATTTTATAATAAGAGTATATATATTAAAAGCCAAAAAAGCATAATATATATAATATTAGTAATAACTTAATAAATAATAAGCAAATAACTATAAGTTAGGTACTAAAATAATTATATATTACTAGGTTTTTAAAAAATTATAGCTATATATTATATATTAGTTATATAATAGATTAATTACAATTTTATAATAAGAATACATATATTAAAAGTCAAAAAAGTATAATATATATAATATATATATCTTAATAAAATTAATATTATATTATTAATAACTTTCTTTATATTAGTTTAAGGCCCTAAAAGGCTATAAATTAAGTACTAAATTAATTATATATATTATAATAGAAAGTATATATTTTAGGATCTAATATATTATAATATATATAATAAATTTATTACTAAGAGTTTAGAACTTGCTTAGAAATTAAGACTAGAGGCATTTCCTAAGTCTAAACCCCTTTTATTCTTAGTATAATTAATAATAATTTTTTTAGATATTACTCCTAAATAAGCTAATTCTTTAATAGTTTTTTATTCCCGAATCCTAATATTATTTAGTGCTCTATTATATAGTAATGGAGTTTTTTTATATAGGCTAATATAAGCGAAGTGGTCTGTGCCACTGCCATCTCTATTACTATATAATAGAGAACTTTTAAATTTTTGCAGGAGTTAAAAAGTACCTGATTTCGGTACTATAAATATATTAGAATATAGCAAACCACTACTACTGCCACTGCTACTAGTATATATACTATATATTACATTAAATATTATATTTAGTAGGTGCTATACTCTAGCTATAGGTATAATTATATAGTACTAGCCGAGTCTATATTAAGAGATATATACCTAAAATATAAGAGTAAAATTATATAAATACATAAATAATTAATATATAATAGTACCACTGGCACTAATTCAATTACTGCTAGTACTTGTTTATATTACTAGTAGTAGCAGAAGAAGTATAGAAAAGTCTTTAAATTTCACTTTTGCTACTTCTAAAGCAAGGCTTGCCAGTGGCAATAACCAGGGTATCTCCTAATACTACTAATGCCTCCCAAAACCCGAAAACCCAATTTACAAGTACTCTTTAAACTGCCCAAATTACCTAAACTACTGCCCAAACCACTCCCCAGAAAAAAGGCTAATCCGAAAAAAAAACCTCTAAAGAAAACCCACTAATACTAGTACTAGTACTACTCGCTTATGGGCGCTAATATATAGGCAAGCGCAAGTCCCGGTCGACTACCAAGCGGAGTTATACTATATCCATATTCCGGTATAGGCCACGGAAATCAATATCTTGGAAGTTAGTAGTAGTGGTATTGGGTATAGTAATACTATTTCTAATAAGGTTACGGTTAGTAATATAATAAAAGATATGGCCGCAGTAATTGAAACCGGTAGTAATAGTATTAGGAGGGTTACTAGTGGTATTATGCCATATACTAATAATAATCCTGTTATTAGTAATAGGATTAGGAATAGGCATATAGCGTATTCTGTTACTATATTAAGTACTACTACTACTACCGTAATAACCACGAGAGCTACTGCCGCAAGTACTATAAAAGCCACTACTACCGCAAGTATTACGAGAGCTACTAGACAAGGCACTACTATATAGACGAGGTTCTCGAGATAGTATTAGTAGTGGATTATTCTCCTTCTTATTATTATTATTGCTATAACTCTCATTATTAGAATTAAAACTTATGGGTTTATTATTATTATTACTACTAGAACCAGAGCTCAATTTAATCAGTTCTTTATAAGTGCTACTGGCAGGGGAAAATCCAGATCCGGTAGTAGTAGAGATAGCAGGATAACGGGAAGGGGGGCCGGAGGAACTAGTAGAATGGTTGCCATATTAGTAGTACTAGTAGCGGAAGGGATAAGGACTACTAGTAATAGGTTCGCTATTAGTAGTATGGGATATGGAGCAAGTATAGTATCTATAGCCGGTAGAATAAGTAGTCTAGCTGGCAGAGGCAGAGGCAGGGCGAGAAGATCTAGTAGTAGCAGATAGGCCAGATCTGGGAGTAGTAGATATACCAGATCCGGAAATAGTAGAGGGGCCAGATCCGGGAGTAATAGAGGGAGTGGCAGGGGCTAGCTAGAAGACTTACGGATTATCAGGAGCATACTCCGGGAAGAAGACATTATAATACTAGTTTTGCCAAATACGAGTAGTAGAGCAAATATTAGTAATACTATCGAGGAAGTAGTTATAAGCTATATTAACTTGACCTATACTAGGAAAGGCAATAGTAGTAGTAGGGAAGCGGATAAGTATAGCTTTATATTAATACTTAATAGTATGCTTCTTTGCCTTTTTAATATTATTAGTAGTAATTATATTATTACTAGTAAGATTAAGGCCAAGGGTAGTAAGGCAGTTAAAATCTGGTAGTGGCAGAACAGGCTCAGGGGCAAAATCTATTAGTATAGGTAGTTAAATAAAGCCGCTAAGATTATTAGGGTTCAATATAATAAAGAAGTAGTAGTGGCTACTTAATTTAATATACTAGTAAGTAGTAATATTAGTAGCAAATGCTTAATTAAAAGTAAGTAGTAGTAGGAAGGAAATATAATAAGTAATCCGAATAAAATATACTAATATAAATACAAGTAGTAATAGAAAGGAAATATGAAATATAATAAATAATCTAACTAAAATATAATAATACAAATACAAGTAGTAATAGGATAGAGATATAATAACTTAAAGGCAAGTAGTAAAGTAATAATAGGAAGGAAATATAATAATCTAAAGGAAAGGTAATAATATAAAAGTGAGAGGTAGTATAAAGGAAATATAATAATCCAAAGGTAATATAATAATTTGAATACGAATAGTAGTAAGAAGGAAATAAGGAATAAAGGAAGTAACTTATATATATATAAGAAATACAAAAGCAGTAGTAATAGTAGAGATAAAAGGAGTTATAATTACAAAGATTAAAGAAATAGTAATAGCAAGAGTAAAAGGAAGAGTCAAGGTTATCTTATAGAAAGGAATATTAGTAGTAGAAGTAGGATATATAAGGAAGTAGCAGAGGCTTTAGTAAATATATAAGAAATCTAGGAAGTGAATTAAATTCAAAAAGTGAATTAGGCAAGAAAAGGTAAAGTAGTAATAGTAAGAGTAGCAAATATATTATTATTAGGTACTAACTAATTATAGTAGTAGTAAGAGTAGTAAATATGTTATTAGGTACTAACTAATTATAGTAGTAATAGTACTAGTATTATAAAATTGAATTAGTTTAAAATATACTAGAATTTAACTTATTTAAGTAAAATTAAAATACTAAACTAACTAATATAACTACTACTTCTATTACCTAAAGTACTAAAGCCGTAGCTTATATTAAATAATAAGTACTACGTACTTATTTATTATAGTACTAGCTATTAGTAAGTACTTAGTCCAGGAGCAGTAAGCTACTATTTATATAATAAGTACTAGGTAAAGAGAGAGCTTTAAAAGCAAGTTAAGGAATATATTAAATAATAGTAATAGCTATATAACTATTAAAGTATATTACTACTACTAGCTAGATCTGCTCTATAACTAGTTCTCCTAGTTATTAATAAATACTAGTATTAAGACTATAACTTTTTGACTTAAAATTAGAAGGCTATATATAAATATATAAATAAGAAGTATAATAAGAAATATATAAAGAATATAGAGATCTTTAATCTTATATAATTCCAAATATGAATAGAAAAGAAGAGGATATAATATTAGGTTATAGATAAGAATAAAGAAGTTAGGTATATATCCCCTAATCTCGTAATATATAGTAAGTAATAGAGATAAAAGTAGTAGTAATAGTAGTAGTAGTAGTAGTAATACAGGTAAAGACGAGGAAATTAAGAAAGAAGTTATAAAGTAGAATAAGGAAGTCAAAGAATAATAACTAGTTTTAAACCAAAAGCTAGTAGTAGTAGAACTTGACTTATGGTTATAATATACGAATTAGAATACTAGTCTCTTATAATCCAAATATAGTCTTATTACTACTACCGAATTTATAAAACTACCTGACTCAAAAGAGTAGTAGTTAGTTCAGGTATTAGAATTATAGAACCGGATTCTCGACTGCTATCTTAATATACTTTAGGCTATTAATTATAAGGATATTCTCAAGTAATAAGTATTACCAAAAAATGAAGCTATAAGCCAGAACCTATTTGAGAGGCCAAATAACCAGATACTAGTTAGATATAGCTAGTAGTAGTAGTTATTCTTATACTATATAATATAGATATTACTCGAGGATAGTTAGGAGAATAAGACCGAGACAGGGGTAAGGTATACTAAAAAGTAGTAGTAGTATATAGATAATCTATATGATTTACTCAAAGAGAGAGAAAAGCAAGGAATAGTAGTAATAGTAGTAGTAGTAGTAGTAGTGGCAGATAATACTAATCCAGAACTTAATATAGCTATTATAGGCTTAATTATAAGTATTATAATACAAGATATAAGTCGGGTCTCATTATATAAGTCGCTATTAATATATTTCTTAGCTATATATGGCATTAACCTATTAATAAAGGCATTTCGGCCAGTATTTGATTATATACTAATTCTTATATAAGTTCTTTAGATAATATAACTACTATTACTTGAAGTTATATTACTACTATAAGTATAGCCGGAGCTTGGATTATATAGCCATATAGAGGTCGAGTTAGTACGAGTACGAGTAGTAGAGATCTATTAGTAGTATTTATATAAAGGGTTATTCTCGCCAGTATTAAGTATTCTAACTTAACTTACTTATAGAAAGGCTATTAATAAGCTTTACTACTCTCCGTTAAATATCTTTTGGTCTAATAACTACTAGATTATATATTATTAGGGTATAGGAATAGTAATAGTAAAGATTCGAATTATATGGCAAGAGGTAACCCGGGAATTAGAAGAAATCTTATTTAAGCTACTCTTCTACTAGTACGTATTAGATGTGCTACTGCCACTAGTAATTAATTATATGGGTTTAGTATAAAACTCTTAATGGAATAATCTCAGCTTTATTAATTATCCCGAGAACTAGGAGATTTATAAGAGGAACTAGTAGTTCTTATACTAGCGAATACTTATAGACGCCCCCGAGTAGAAACTTATAGGCGACCATAGTAGTAGTAATAGCAATAGTAGTAGCCATAGTAGTTAACGAGAATAGATTAATATATGAAAGTTAGTATATCTTAATTATAAGCAGCAATTCTTATAGCTCTTAATAGTAGTAATATATATTACTAGTGGCTAGCCCGTACGAGGGCCAGAGCTCGGCTTAATTAAGGTTATTAATAGTATCTTCTTTATATAGAACATATATATAATTAATGGCCGGATAGTATTTCTGACCAAGTATAATAAGTTATAGAAGCGGTATAGTATAATAGAATACGTATTATATTATCTGTTACTATTACTAAGTCAGATTCTAGTATAGTATCTAATTTATATATACCTATTCTCGCAGGTTATTAGGCAAAAGAAATAGAATTACTTATTTATAGATAAGTATAGGCTATAGGCAGGTTATTAGTTAAGTATAGTATTAGTAGTAGTAATAGTAAAGTATCTTGAAATATACTTAACTATTTATATATGGCATTAGGTTACTATTACTATTACTAATAAGTATCTTGGCAAGGTAGTTAAGATATGGGATTAGAAAGAAGATATGAGAGAGGGCAATAAGTTTATAGAGAGTAAGGATAATATGGAAGTGGAATTAAATATACTTAATTATATTCTGGTCCGGTAGTCGGCCTATAGGCAAGGCATAATATAGAGGTACTATACTATTAATAGAGTATTTATAAATTTCCTGGGGCCAGACTTAGTTAATATATATATATAAGTATTAAGGGCATAGTATGTATTCTTTAAGGTCTAACTAGACTAGGAGGCAGTGGCAGTAGCAGGGCGAACCAAGTATAGCCGGGAAGCAAGTTAATAACTTTAGCTAGCTCGAGTAAAGTATAAGAGGAGTAGTTAGAGTTTGAGTAGTATGGCTACTACTACTACTACTACTAAGTAGTAAGTACTTAAAGGGCTCCGGCGGATATATGGCCCTACTATATAACTCTAGTCTAAAGAGCAAGTAGTAGTACTAGAACTAGTATATTAGCTAGCCCATAAGACATATATATTAATTATTATACTACTTATTAATAATAGCAAGACGGTTTTATTCTTCTCGCTTGCGGCTATAGCTATAAACCAAACCATAATTGTTATCGTGCCATTTATAGCTTTAGTAAATAATCTAGTCTCGTATATAAATAAGGTTAGTAATAGTAGTAGTAATAGTAGAAGTAGTAGCTTAATATATAAGAAATGAACTTATATAGAGTTTATTAAGACATTACTCTAGCTAATTATTATAAGTACTAACCGAGCTATATAAGGCGAGTTCTTATATTTTACTAAAGGGCTCGAGCTCTATAGATAGCTCTTATATATATTCTTTAATAAGTATTATATTATACTTATAGATATATTATACCGGCGGAAGTTACGGGATCTATAGTAATTATAATACCTCGATTACCTATTTATATATCTTATGGCTATACTACTTGTCTTGCTTAAGTATATCTTGCGAGAGTAGCTCTTAATTTAATATGCTTTACTCTTTAGACAAAGTATAATATAACAGATAATATAATATTATATAATAGATATTAGAGATATTTTACTAGTTAAATATATATATGATTTAATTCCGTTACTACTACTACTACTAGTAAAGCGGGGAGTAATTTACGTATAGAGCTATATAGCCGGGAAGGCGTTATAAGAGGCATTTGGATTCCCATTTTATAATACTAGGTCTAAAGAAAAGGTACAAGTACTGCGAGAATAGGTATAGAGTAGTAGTAATAGAGGGTGGATTCTAGCTACTAGTATACTTGGGACTAGAGTAAATATTACTAATATTATTTATATAGTATATATTAGTTGCCTATATAAGATTACGAGTTTTATATAGTAGTCTAAATATAAGAGAAGAAGTAGTAAAGTAAGCGATTCTATTATTATTATAAGTAGTAGTAGTAGTAATAGTATTAGTAGTAATTATAATATTATAAGTATATATTCTATTAAATATTAAGACGAGATAGCTCTTAATTAGTTTCTTAAGAGTACTATATACTAACGGAAGGTACTTATACAGGAGTTTAATAGAGACAAGGAAGAGTCTAGTTATATTACTATAAATAGTATTCTCTATAACTAGTATTAAGTAAAGACTAGGCAAATACAAGAAGGCAAGAAGGGCAGGGTTAGTAATAGGAGTAGTAGTAGTAATATAGTTATTATCTAGTATTTGTAGTAAAAAGTTAAAAAGGGCCAGAAGTTAATCCGGTTTATAAACGAGTTATAGCGGTACTATATTTACTACTAACTAATTTATAGGGATAATAATAAGAGACCACACTTATATTAGGACTACTTGGCTACTAAGGATACTGGCAGTAGTATAGAGAAATATCGGGAGTAGTAATTAAAACTATAGCTTAGTGAGAGCGGGTAGTACTACTAATGCGGACTTGGCAAAGAGGTATACCGGGTAGTAGAGAAGGGAAGGAAGTGTAATTATTTATAGCTTATACTTCCCGGGTTATTTATTTTATATATATATAAGGTACTCTGGCTAATTTATAAAGAACTAGGGTTTATAGAAAGGTATTAGAATAGTAATAGCAGTAGTAGTAGTTATATTAAAGGAAAGCAGTGGCTATGGCTTAATTGAGTTAAAGAGCCATAGAATAAGTATTTAAGAAAGAGTAGATAGATGCGAGTCTGGCGGGCAGTTTATAATTAATATTATAAGATAAAGTATAGTTAAAGTAAAATAAATAAGATAATACCGAGTTTGGCTTTTTCTTGTTATAATAATAAGAGTAGTAGTAGTTATATAAATATGAGATTAAGTTAATTAATAGTAATAGTCAAATACCTGAAAAGCAGGCATATAAGCGAGGCAGTTTTGAAAAACATATATTAGCGAGAAGCTCCCTTACTAAAATCATATAGTTAATAACTCGATATTAAATAACGGGCAAATAGCTATAAGTTAGGTACCAAAATAATTACGTATTACTAGGTTTTTAAAAGATTATAGCTATATATTACGTATTAGTTATATAATAGATTAATCGTGATTTTATAGCGAGAATATATATATTAAGAGCCGAAAAAGTATAATATATATAATATTAGTAATAACTTAATAAATAATAGGCAAATAATTATAAGTTAGGTACTAAAATAATTATATATTACTAGGTTTTTAAAAGGTTATAGCTATATATTATATATTAGTTATATAGTAGATTAATCGTGATTTTATAATAAGAGTATATGTATTAAGAGCCGAAAAAGCATAATACACGTAATATTAGTAATAACTTAATAAATAATAGGCAAATAGCTATAAGTTAGGTACTAAAATAATTACATATTACTAGGTTTTTAAAAGGTTATAGTTATATATTATATATTAGTTATATAGTAGATTAATTGCGATTTTATAATAAGAGTATATATATTAAGAGCCAAAAAAGCATAATACACGTAATATATATATTTTAATAAAACTAATATTATATTATTAATAACTTTCTTTATATTAGTTTAAGGCCCTAAAAGGCTACGAATTAAGTACTAAATTAATTATATATATTATAATAGAAAGTATATATTTTAAGATTTAATATATTATAATATATATAATAAATTTATTACTAAGAGTTTGGAACTTATTTAGAAATTAAGGCTAGAAATATTTCCTAAATCTAAACCCCTTTTATTCTTAGTATAATTAATAATAATTTTTTTAGATATTATTCCTAAATAAGCTAATTCTTTAATAGCCTTTTACTTCCGAACTCTTAGTAAATTATTACCGGATTTTAATCTTTTATTTCTAAATCTAATTCTCTAAGAATACCTTGCCTAAAGAAAAGTAAAGAAGAAAAGAAAGAAATAAGGCGCAAAAGCAATATAGCTAGATAAGTATATTAGCGGGAAAAGTATTAATAAGTTCTAGATCCTAATTTAATAGGTTATTATTTACTTACTTGTATTTCCTTAAGCTCTTTCTATTTATTATAGATTTAATAACTAATATATGCCTTTTCCTAGCTTCTTTAAATACTATTTAGTAATCTTTTCCTTAATAACCTTTTTCTTAATAACTTCCTCCTTAATAACCTCCTCCTTTTTTATAACCTCTTTTCTTAGATATATTAACCTCTTTAACTCTAATTATATAGTAGCCTAACTCTTTATATATATTGCTTTCTTACTATATCTAAGAATATTTAAATACTATAAGTACTTTAAGTATAGAGCTACTCGGCTTCTAAATACTATTAATTTAACCTCGAAATATATAAGAATTATTAACTAGATATTAAAGATCTATATCTAATTTTATAGGACTTTTATTATAGAGTATAGGCCTGCCTTATATAATATAAGAGCCTGCTATTCGCAAATCTGCTAGAATTCGAGGGCAAAGTACCAAGTTATTACTAACTAAATAAGAAATTACTACTCGCTTATCTGCGAGAATCCGAGAACAAAATATTAAATAATAATTACCTAATAGTAGATATTATAAAGAGACCTAAGAGATCCTTAGCAAGACCTAAAAGACTTTTTACTTGAGCCCAAGTATTATAAGTACTACCCTATCTCATAATTCTTCCGAAAATATAGTGGCTTTCTAGCTAATTATTACTAAATTAATAATTATATTCCCGTAAATCCACTATAAATACGAATCTCCTAGATACTTATAACCGAGAAATAAGGGGCAGATATATATATATTTTATAGAGCCTGCTATATAAATAAGCTATGAATTTGGTAAGGCCTATAGGATTAGGTATTTGTAATATATAAGTAATAAGGAATTAGAATCTATTAGTTAATTTTAAGAAAGTTAATAATCTATTCTCTAAATACTAACTATTTACTAGGGTACTAATCTGGAATCTCCAAATTTATGAGACCAGAATAGAAATCTCTTACCAAGTCATAATCTTTTATTATATAGTATAATCCTAGATAATAGTAATTATAGTATTAATGATTTTAATAATAGTTCTCTAGAATATAATAGTAAAACGGAGCCTAATAGCCAGGAGCTATATGGCAAATTGCAGGCAAATATTTCCTTTTTCGCGAATAGTAATTAGCCTAGTCTTAGGTATTTCCTGGACTAACTACTTCTAGGCAGTAATAATAATAATAGTAATAATTCCGACTTTATTCCCGAAAAGACTCCTAATATATCTTATTTAAATAATAATAATAGTATTAATAAGAATAATAATAATACCGAGAATAACTAAATTATTAATAATAAGGATACTAAGACTAAGAATAAGAGTGAGAGTAATAGTAAGAATAAGGCGGAATTAGAAGTTTAATTATAAGCCGAGATTACTAGACCTAATGGGCTACTAATTAACTATGTTTTGGAGCTAGCTTATTATTTATTTAATTTCTAAGAATATATAAATAAGTAGTATATTGAGTCTAATAATAAATAAGATCTCTTTTATTTTACTAAATAATATATTATATTTTCATAATACTGCGATTTTCTTTTAAATTATAGTCTTAGTAAATAAAATAATAAACTATTATATCTAGAGCAAATAATAAACTAGTAAGAATATATAGTAATTAGGGATATTAACTAGCAAGCTATATTTACTAGTCTTACTATAAATAATAATAATAACTATTTACCTAATAACTAGGTTATAAATAATAATAATAATAATTTAGATAATAGTACCTTTTATGAGCTTAACTTTAATATATTACAGGTAAATTATAATGAAAATAATACTAAACTAGTAGCTAATATTCCAGACTATTACTTGTATTTATATATATTTTGCTCTTAGATAAACTGCCATAAAGATTTAAGATAATATAATATTAATAGCTTTTATAGGTATACTAATTGTCTTTCTTTTACCTAATAAGGAATTCAAGTTAACTTATATTCTTGTTTTTAATAAAATATCTCTATTTCTATATATTTATATATAAATATTACTAATTCTATAATAAATCCTAACTGGCCCAAGATCCAGAAAATAGTCTTTTATAAGATATCTTACTATTACTTTGGTTATATAATTAGTTATAAGAATATTTATATTTATATTTTCTTTTCTTTTATATAGGACCCTATAAAAAAGACTATATTTCCTAGATATGGTAGTAGTGCCCTATTTTCTATTCTTTAATATTAGTTTAATAAGATTCTTTTACTAGCCATATTTTATAACATTTTACTAATAAGTTATTAGTATATCTTTTTTAATTAGAAATATACCAAACTCAAAGCCGAGATATACTAATAAGAGAATATTAGTTCTATATATAATAATAATATTTAAGCTAAGGTAATATTTCTTTATTATATAATTTAAGATCATATACTATAAGTAATTTAGTATAATATTATTTAGTAACTTCTTCTTTATAGTAATAAGCTATATTATAATGCTTGTATTTACTTTTTAAATAAGAATACTAAACTTAACTTTAAGGCTAATATCTTATTAGAGATATGAAATGCTTTTATTTCTGTATTATTTCTAGTTCTTAACTTTTTAAAACTGGATTAGTCCCGAATTTATACTAATTTAGTAAAAGAAACTATTTTAATCTAATTTGTATTACTTGAATAGCTACTTAATACTAATAGATATGTCCTAATTATATACTTTTTTTATACCTATTATCTTAAGGCTTTTACTAAATAGGCTAACTTAGGTAAGTATAGAAAGTCTATAAAGCCTATCTTTTATATAACTACTATACTCTGAGATATTACTAATATAATACTAGTAATTTCCCGATATTACTATAAGTATTACTAAGGCTAGGTATACTCGCAGGTATATAATAACTTTAAGGAGGTATATAATATAGCAAATTACAAGCCTTTAACTAATAAGTTCTTGGAGGAACTAGCCCGGGATCCAAATATTAATAAGATAATTCGGGTATATAGCAAGAATACTATAAAGACTTTTAAAAGAATATGAAATATCTATTTTATAGGGCGTTTTTGCCTATTTTATATACTTATATTTACTATATATTATTTCTTTAGTATCTATAAAGAGTATTATCTTTCTTTTACTTTTATTAATAAGTTAAAAGCTTACTTAAAAGAAGCTAGTAATTAGGGCTCGAATTACTAGCTAATTACTACTAATTACTAACCTTTTTAGAAGTTACTAACTAAATATTAAATTAATTTTATTTCTCTAAATATTCTCAAATATTTAGTAGCCTTTAAGTAAATATCTATTATAAATCTAGTACTTGGTATATCTTATAAGTAATATAAAGTTTTAATTATGCTTCTTATAGCACTGCCTTTTACTTTTAATATAGGACTAGTCTTTATAAGTCCAAAATCATTTTAATATCTCTGGAAAATAATATTTTAATATTTGGGAAAGGCTCTTTTTGGAATAAGTATCTAAGAGGGTATTTCTACTTATAGATATAGTTAGTACCTTAACCGAATTAATTGGGATTACTTAGCTTTTTATAACTAATTCTCTAACGAAATTATATATACTAGTAATATAATCCGGGACAAATATTACAAGAATTAGAAAGAGGTTATTATATCTAAGAAAGGCCTAGTATATATTAAGGTAGCAGATTACTAGCTAGAGCTTTATAAGAATAATCCTTAATACTTGTAATATATCTAGTTATATTTTCTTATTATAATTATGTAAACTTATTAGATAAATATATTCTTTATTATTAAGGATATAATTAAACTAGAGTTTAAGGAAAAGGCAAATAAAGGAGAAATCACGTTTTATTAGGTATCTTTTCGGGAGTATTTTATTAATAATTAGAAGTAGTTTATTTTAATAATAGATATATAATAGACTAAGACTAAATATATTTAAGATCTTCTAGAGTATATATAGGGCTTTGGGGAAATAGACTATAAAGGCTAGGAAGATCGGGTATTTTATATCCTAAGCTTTTATACCTATTAGATTATGAAATATTATATTAGTAGGATTAAATAGTAAAAGTTTCATATACTAATTAGTAGATACTTTATAGTAACTTACTAGCTATTTTCTCGCCTAACTATAACCAAGTTTATTTAGTATAATAGTAATTATATACCTCTTTAGATATGGGTTTATTACTATTACCTGGCCTAATTATAAATAAGATAAGATATAGTTCTTAGTATTAATTTCTTATTACTAACTATAATTAACTTCCTCTTATAATATTAGCCTGCCTATAATTAGCTATTAAAGTATTTCATATCCCAAACTAATACTTTTATAATAGAGTAATATTACGAGTAGTAATAATTTAAGGCAGACTTTAGGGTTAAGAATAGTTATAAGTATAATAAGGAACGGGATATTTTTAATTACGAGCCTCCTAATAATAATAACAAGGCCCTTCCCGAATTATTAAGGAAATACTAGCATATATTAAACTGGGAGTTTATAATACTAGGAAATATAAAGTATTATATATTATCTCAGATATTTATAAAATATATAGCTACCCTTGCCCTATTTAATACTAATTTGGCAGTGATTTCGGTAGCTCTAGACCTCTTATACCAGGCATAATAATAGGTTAAGTATCTAGATAAAATCTAATAACTTAGTAGAGAAACATTAGTAATTTACTAGTATTTTAAGGCCGTTTTACTTGCCAAATACTTTATAGAATCTAATATTTAGTATTATATTTTATATTAATTTGTTTTATTTATTATAGTAATAAAGTATAAACTTGATATAATTTATTAACTTTTTACTTAATTATTAGAGTGGCTTAGGGTTAGGGTTAGGGTTAGGGTTAGGGTTAGGGTTAGGGTTAGGGTTAGGGTTAGGGTTAGGGTTAGGGTTAGGGTTAGGGTTAGGGTTAGG